>NC_134456.1:198481535-199701035 GCF_047948215.1 Lycorma delicatula
AAAATTGTCTTAAGCCGAATACAAAATGTACTTAAACATTTTTATTTGCTTATTGTTGAGTAGAATATTAAGTTGTAATACTTGAAATTTTCACATACTTATTGAAAAATTAAAGGCAAGTTGTATGTCTGTTCTTAAAAATGTTAATTTAAAAGTAGAATTTTTCATAACCGGGCGTAGTTTCGATAAATTGTTATGTATTTATCGTTATGTTGTTAAATAAACTTTTCCATTTATATTTACCCAGTACAGTTACAAAAATTTATTGAAAAAGGAAAAAAAACATATTTCTGTTTAAAGTAACTTTAAATTATCGGCTTTTATATCATAAAAGTGTCTGTTAACATAATTCATCTTATACATTGCAAATGTTTTAGTGCAACAATCCATTAAAACATTATTGATTTACAGGAGGATGCATTCATTCTAACATGTCAGACTTTTCTAGACAAATGGAAAATTCTGATGTACTAGAAACCACTTTTATTTGAAAATTGCCTAGTTCAAGAAAATTCTACTTTTTGTGATATTAAAATTTTAATATCACAAACTTTTAATATCCTTTTGATTAGTTGTGCATTAAGTCTAGTTTTTATTTGTTACGGCCATAAGAATCCTTAAAATTGGTCCATTAGATCAATAATAGATGCTTTTAGAAGTAGTATTAGTGTTTTAAATAAATAATATAGTTTTTAACTATAGATTAAATTAGAATTTTGTTTTTAAAGTTAAACAATTTTTTATAAGTTTCATAGAATTTTCTGCCCCCACTTTAATATAATAAACAGGTTTCGTTAATTATAGTTATATAAACGATAAGCCGGCTAATATCTAGTTTCCAGCTCGAATGGCTCCGGGTTCGATTCCCGATATAACAATCTGGAATTTTTTTATACAGTTTCATTCTTATTATTTACGAAAAGTATTGTCTAATAAAAGGCGGGTATTTTTTCATTTATCCACTTGTACTCAAACCAAATTATTAAAATATCTCTTATTAACAGTAGTCTAAATTGAGAAAATAAATTGGAGGAAGTTCATCTGCTTAGTTATTTTTTGTGTATTGCGTGATCAAGAATGTTGGTTGTAAAATATGCTCAAAGGCTTTGACTAATTAAGCCCACAATAAAATCAATCGTTTTATTTCATAAGCTGTTTAATGTGTTAAATCTTTTTTTTGCTCCATACCTGTTAAGTTACGTGCTTTCGATTATATAAAAATATATTTAATTTTTTTTTTTATTTTAAAATAAAGGATGTTCTATTGAATTAGGTTTATGTCGCTTGATTTCACGTTTGTAAAATTTAGTGGAAAAACCCTGATCTCTCAGTCTTTAGTGTGAAAGGATTAATTAATGAATTGCTAGTAACTTGCACTCGTGAGTTTTTTCTAGATAAAAGATTCTAAAAGTTACATCGTGATAAAAAATATTAAAAATTTATAAAAACGTCATTGACTGGTCAAAGTTGCCATTTTAATCAAATATTAATCTTTACGGCTAGCTATTTTAAGACCTTTTCTGATATCGTTTCATTTATCATATTTTAATATAAACTAGAGTTTGCTTTCCTTCTCTGATAAATATATAAATTATAGAATTCTTGTTAGAAAACAAGTATTTGTCATCGTATTAGCCGTTCTTTTATTATAAAGAGTGTAGTGATATATATGTATAGTCTCGATTTCTAAGTTTTATGAATATATATTAAAAAGTTTTTAAATTCGACCTATACCATTTATACTCTTTTTTGTGAGATTTTATATATTTTGATAGTTTTTCTTTTAAAGTTCTTCTAGTGGTCTCGCATTAAGATTTTTCAAGTAACATTTGTAGATGGTTTTTGAATCGAAAAACATGGAAGTTCAATCATTTTTTTGTCGCCGTTGTTGCTTAGTGTTTGATTGGTAATTGCATTATAATATAATACAGTCCGATGTCATTCTGTTATTCATAGTATTTACATCCTAAATTTCAAGATTGTTTGGAAATGTGCGATAATATGCAAACTATGTAATGTTTGTGGAAATGCCTATTTCGTATGAAATTTTCATATTTCGTTCGGGCTAAAAAAAAGTAAAAATAATTTAAAGTTCTGTTTTATTTAAAATTTAAATAAATTATTATGTTTAATGAATCCCGAATCAAAAACGTACCAAAAAATTAAAGAATTAATTTTTCAATTCTACAAATTTTATGGTTTTAAAGTCAGCGACAGATTACATTATTAAAAACTCTAGATTGTTAGTTGCTGAGAGTCTTTATTTTTAATTTGGTGCCGTCCTTAAGAAATCTTAACGTTAAGAAATTGAAATAGTATTTTTTTTTTTTTTTTTTTTTTTTACTGTTAGTGTGATTTTTTAAAGTTGTTTTTTTTTTAAATTTTATTTTATTAGAAGTTAAACTTTGATTTATCTTGCCTCAAATACTGTTTTGAGGTGTTCAAAACTGTATTTTGTACACCGTTCGAAATACCAATAGTTCATATTCCTACATCTTAACTAGTTTCAACTTGTAATTAAATTCTGTAAATACAGTGTCATATTCGTATATATACTAGTAGTAAAAAAACAATTTAGGAAATAATTTGAAGGAAAGATTTTATTTACTTTTTTTAGATGTTACGAGAACTTAGTGGAAAGAAGATTTTGGAAGTTTAATTTGGCAAGTTAGATTTCATGATTCTGGATAATACGTGACGAAGCATTAAAAAATTAATACTTGAATTGTTTAAACTTCCTGCTCGGTAAAATATAGTATATTATCGAATGTTCTGTGTACGTGTAAATATACATTGAATATGCATAGTTCATAGGAGTTTTAAAAAACTCCTATAAAAGTTTGAAACTTTTATGTTTTATAAAAATAACGAAAAATGATTGAAGCTATAATACAAAACATGCTTAAGCTTATCGCTTACAAAAAATACTAACCGATATGATCACTGAATCTTCAATACATATCCAGTTATATCTAACTACAATGTTTCAAACTCTAATTTTTTTTAATAATAAACAGTCTGTTAAATTTATTGTTTTACTCTGCACGTTACAGTATGAACTTAACTCGTGTTGCTTACTAGACGTTGAAGAAAATACAGTTGTAGTTTTCCGTTGCTTTTAGCCTCCAGTGCTCATTTTTCTTCAACTCGTGCCGCCAGCGTCGGGTACAGGCTTTCCACTCCTCTTCTTTGCCGACTCTTTCAATTCGTCTAAAAACTTTCCTTTTCATTAACCAACGAAGGGAGATCTCTCCTGTCACCATCCTTTTTTTGGCTTTTTTCATTCGTAACGCTGTCAGTTTATAACGCTTCATCTCCCTTAAATTTTATATGTTTTAAGTTTTGTTATTCCACGTTCCCAACTCCAGTAATCTTCTTATCCAAATGTTTTTCTTTTCGTGAATCATATTTCCTTACGCCGCTATGAATCCCCTTATATGTATGGGTCGGTGATCGACGATCAATACCGCAGTTCCTTTGAAGTACCACTCAAAGCCCAAGATTAATTTTCGTTATCTCCCATACCTTTTCTTCATATTCTTTTAGTCTTTATGATTGCCACATCTGACAAACCGAAGAAGATATTTTATCGGGACTTAGGACTGAATTTCCCACGCATTGGGAACCATCAGCTCTGTAAGATCAATGAAATTATAAAATTTCCGGCTCCCGACCTAGCACTATACACCGATGTATTTTCCCTCTGGAGTAGACGTCCAACCTTATATTTAGTTTTTAGTGGCTTGACTTAGCGCCAAAGCTTCTGAAGCAGGTTAAATGTTAGTGTTTGAGTGAAGAGGTTGTTGTGTGGAGAAATTTTTTATCGATTTCTTATTTCATTGCTGACATTGTTTTTAATCCTTATTTTACTGCTAATGATAGACTGAGCCGATACTCCATACGTCTATTTACTAGAACCGAAATTCCCTCTTCCAGTACAGTACTGCAAATCTATTAAAGCCCGGTAACCTAGAAGGTCGGATATTCAAACCTGTGGGAAAATTATTAAGTGAAAAGGTTCACACTACACCAAGGTTTTGGGAATTTGTCAGTAGTATAATCGTATAGGTTGGAGGTTTTCTTTAATGCCTTTAACTTCATTTTTCTTTAACCCCATTTACGGACGCCAAGATAGTGTTGGACTCGCTAACAAGTTCCGCAAGATGTTATTAAGTGCGTATGTTTACCTGCGCACAACCGACTAAAACTCCACCCTAGGCTAACCACCTCTCAAGGCAACCGCTAAGGTGGCATTACTTCAGGAGGGAAGAAAATGCCCACACACACACAATCAGACACCACTAACAATAAAGTAGCACCAAACATTTATACACCTGAAGGACAACGCATCACAACAACACACGAGACAACCGAAGGCACAACGCATACAAATAGGCCCAACAAAACACGCACACCGGCTCTCCAAAACGCCTCAAATCCACGCAACAGCCATCAATGCACACGCGTCACACAATACAGCTCATCAAGAACACAATACAGCAACCCACCAGTCATAATAAATACCCACCGACAGGAGACACCGCTTTCCAACACACACACACACACACACACACACACACACACACACACACACACACACACACCGCATAACTTACAGAAAGCACACCCAACAAAAAGGACACAAAACAGCACTTACCAACATGGTTCTGACGTTCTCCGAAGCAACGAGCACGCCATCAGGCACCAAAACGAAGTGCCCACAGCTTCTTCGCGCCAAGGTGACTTCCACGTGTTCGGGAGACCCCCTAGGCACTCAACCGCAGGCCTGTCCGGCCCGGCACCCTCCGGAGTCTTCTTCTTGCATGGAACTCCTCAGCTGCATGTAGCTTTCCCAAAAATCTTTTAGCAAAGTCCTCAATAGTTTTCCAGACTTACTCACCTTTAATCAGGATCTGCTGAGTTTCATCCAATCTAAACATGCACCGGCAGCCCAGTTTGTCTTGCATTTCCCTCCGTCCTTCCTCGAAACGCGGGTAGCAAAAACAGCCTTGCTCTGGAGTTTCTGTCACCTCGCAATCAGGACATTTGTCCGAAGAGTTCAGTCCAAACCTATAAAGGTAAGATCTGAAGCCGCCATGGCCCGCCAGGAATTGAGTAAGTCTATATCCCACCGAGCCATGCGACCTTCCACACAAACTCCACAAATCTCCTATTATTTGGTGAGTCCATCGGCCTTTAATGCCGCGGTCCCATCTCTCCTCCCATTTTTCCATCAAATCCTCATGTGTAAGCTCAGTTACACGCTTATTATAATCAGGTGATAAATCATTCTGCTCTCTCAACCTCTTTCTTTTTGTCAACATCAAATCGATGGCCAAACGTCCTTCCAGCACTTTCTGCCTCTAAGGAAACTGTCCGATAAGCAGAGATCAAATGAAGACAGCACCTTATGTGAAAAGACTCCAATTTCCCTCTGTACTTGCCATACTCAGCTACTCCTGCTCACAGGCTCGGCTCCATACAATAGAGCGGAGTATGCCAGTCCGACTGGCAACCTCCTACGTTGCTGAAGTGGGCCGCCCCTGCTCGGAAGGAGGCTGACAACCAATCGCAGTCCCCTTTCAGCATTCTCGCTTGCCTCGAGGCATGGACTCCAAACCTAAGTCTGGAGTCGATACATATCCCAAGATACTTAATTGCCGGCCTCGTTACTATCTTACTCCCTTCCGTATCAAAAGCTTTTACGGGCCTTCTTTTTGCGGAGGTAATAACCACTGCCTCAGTTTTTTGTGGTGCAAGCTCCAGCCCGACACCGGCTATCCAGGGTACTGATCGATCGCTGAAAAGGAGTAACGCATTTTACTGACAGCCTTCCGCCTAGTATTAGTGTCAATCACCGTAGCAAGATCGTCTGCATATCCAAATAAGGCTGCTCCATGAGGCAGTGTCACCCAAAACACCCCGTTGTAAGTAACATTCCAGAGGGTCAGTCCAAGGACGATCCCTGTGGCACACCTCTACCTAGACATCGTTCAAGTAGTTCGCACTACACCTGACATATCAGCTTACGCCCAGTGAGATACGACCGTACCGTTCTTATCAAATACTCCGGGACATCAAAAGCCGCCAAGGAATGCATTATTGCGCTGTGAGAAATTCAGTTAAATGCATTTCTCACATCAATCGTCTTAAGACACCCATCCTACCTCCACTACCTCTCATAAACCTCGTCATCTCGCACACACTCGCCACAGCAACCAAGGCGGACCTTTCCCCACGAAAGCCAAATTGCCTCGGAGAGTCTGTCCGTCTTCTCCACATCTCTATATGCGCTGTTGTATCATTCGCTTCAATATCTTGGCGAGTCAATCATGGCCAACGGCCGGTATGAGGAGGGAAGTGCCAGATCCCTCCCCATTTTAGGCAGCAGCCGCTGTTTCTTCCACCTGTCTGGAAAACGTCTTCAGTGAGGCAGGTATTGTACGTTTCCAGGTAGACATCCTGCTGAGGCCGAGCTGCCAATTATTCGGGAGCCAGTTCGGTGCTGGCGCCTTATCCACAGGAATTCTCGATGTCGCGGTCATGTACTCCTCGTTGGTGAACGGGTGGAGGTTCCGTCTATTCCGTCTCTTCTGTGTGTTAATCTTTAAGCTTCTATTTTTCAGGTAAAATCAATACACCAATCACTACATCAGGCCATACTCTTTCAGGAATCATTTCTTAGTTTAGTATCCAGGGGTTAGTTAATTCGGTTATAGATGAAGACGTAAAGAGTAAAATCTGTCTACGAAGACGAAGATTGGAATGAATAGAAAAAAGATATTTGAAGATGAAGAATTTATGAAGTATGAGGTTAAGCCTTTGTAGAAATAAATAGAAAAGTGCATGAAATAGTCCAGCAATGTTGCAATACAGAATGATTCAGGAGGAAAGGGAAATAATTGGGGATGTCGTTCTAGATCTTGAAATAAAAAAGAAAGTTCATACAAACGTATGTCGGAAAATGCGCGTTATACAAGGGTAAACTTCATGGGTTCTTTTATATTTTGACTTGAAAAATCGACTAAAACAGGTCCCAGAATTGTATCTCCCGTAGTATTCATGATATCAAATGTAATAATACAGAAAAATTTGGTACGAAAATCAGATTATTTTTTTTTTTTTTTTTAGTAATTTAACAAAGTTGTACTGTACTTCAAACACTGAACTTCAAATATAAAAAAAAACTTTCTTTTCGTCACGGAAGTTTTCTGTTTTCCGTTGGATATGAAACTGCGGGAAATACAGTTCTGAGACTTGTTTATTCGATTTTTCAGGTCAAAAAAAAGAAATTAAGTTTATTCCTTATATTACGGCTTAAAGATTTCAGTATGACGTCAGTTCACCGAAGAACTGAGATCCGGGAGAAATATTTCGCTAGCCGTGACTGTATAACAAAGCGTTTTCGTATATATGTTAGTATGAACGTTTTTCTTTACTTCAAGCTCTATAATCAATTCCCAAATTATTTCCCTTTCATCTTGAGTCATTCTGTATTGTAAAACAGGTTGCCTACTTTTGCAAACGCTTTGTTTTTACAGGGAACATTTAAGTATGTACTTATCTTTTTACGGTCGGTATGAAAAATTGGTTTATTAACTGCTTGCATGTGAATTGATAAACACCTTAGCATTATAGTGTTGCTAATATAATAAAGTGTTAGCAGAAAAGTGTTTTTCTCCCTCCTTTTATGAGGCTCATTTACAATCTCTAAAGTATTTCGTTCCTTTTCTCAGCTTCAGATGCTCTAAAAATTATTTTTTTACATGTAGATTATTTATTTATTTTGTGTTTCTTAAATAAATTTTTTGGTAGGGTTGTCTTTAAGGAATAATAATTTTGTCGATTATTCTTCCTCGCCACTAATAAAAAAGAGAATATATATATTAAATATTATTTCCACAATCTTGTCCTTGTCAGAAGTAAAGCTTTAATAATACTAATTTTGGTCTAAACTTGTAACAGTTTTTAAATGATTGTCTGTAATATTTTGCGCCATTTCAGTAATTTTTGTTGATTGGAAATATAATGATAGTTTTCCGTTATTTACTGTGTCCTTTGTTATCTATTTTTTAATATATTCACCTCTATTTGTTAATAAGTATGATAAGTAATATTGTCGTTTATTATAATCAATATTCTGAATTGGACCTGCGTTAGGGCAGGTTTTCTTTATCGATTTATTTTATTCTAAAATTTCTTCTAGGTTTTCTTTCATTACTGTTTTTCCCCCTTTTAAATCCTTGATTTAACTCATTGCTTCTATTCTTCAAGATATTCTCTTCGCTTTCGTTCTTACATTATAAAAACATTTTCAAATAGTTTACTATACTTCTTAGTTCCTTTTTCATTATCTTATTCGTTTAAAGTAAAGAGTATTTACAGTTCTATTAAGAAAAGAAATCGTTTTAGTTAAAACAGAGTAATTAATTTATAAATAGAATCTATACCTTCAAGAAAATAATTAATTTTTAACTATAAAAACTTGGGGGTGTGGACATTCAAGAATTAGCCTTAACGCGTATGCGCACTCGCGTATGTTTGACTATTTCAGTAGTATTGATTATAAAATTACATTCTTTGTTGAAAAGTATTTTAATATAAATTAATTTTATCCTGCGTAAAAAATGTCGAAGTAGAAACAAATTGTTTGATATTTCTACTATAAATAGTAGGAGTAGTACTAGTAGTAGTAGTAAAGATGTATAAATACATACTTCTATATCCTTTTTTTTTAATCCAAGGTTCTTACAGATCGCGTATTATTCAGTTCCAGACTTATACGATTCGTGATAACAATATAAGGAAACATTGAATACATTCGTCGGTTACGTTGTTATCGTTACTAATTGTATGTGTGTGTGTGTGTGCATGTTCGCGCGCGCACACACATTATGTAGTTTAAAAACCTACTTTGATAAAACTAAAAAGTCGTCTTGAAAATTATGTTTATTCTACTTTTAGGCAATTAGGATTTACCGTATATTTTTGTTCTTTATTACTTTGTTTTTCGCATTTGTTGATTCATCCTGTTTTTAAATTCTTCTTTTATTTGTTATTTTTTTTGTCATTATTTTTTTTTTTGTAATCAGCATATTGTTTTATAGATAATAAATTACTAATACTTTATTAATCTTTTGGGCTATACTTACTGTATATTAGTCGATATGTTTTAAGCTTAACTCATTTAACAACTGAGGTAAAAAATCAAGGATTGTGTTGTTAGTTTAGTATCCATTGCATATGCTATATTAGTGTAGGCATATAACGGATTGTTTCAACACAGAAGGCAATTCTTTAATCTGTTGCTTCATATTATCTGTCCCAGTATTTCGCATGCCTGTGAAACATGTTACATACAAGAAGTACCGATTACACTTGCTTTCTGTGAGAGTAATGATGTTCATTGTACAGTCAGTTCCTTCGGTGATCAGAGCGAAGAAATTCACTTGTAGGTAATCGCCTGCATTTCGTTACCTTGATATACAGCCGTATATTTGGCTCAATGTGTAAATCTACGGTAAAACCTTTAGTAAGATTTTGTTTTACTGTTAATAATAGGTTTGTAATTTTCGGTAGTAACTTGTAAACCATATTAGATCGCCTTCAACCGTTAGTGCATTTAGCATATATGTATTTTTTTCCAAAAATTTTTATATAACGTACGCGATTTCACTTGATTACAGAAATTTGTCTTTTAAAGTTTAAATACCCATATTTTAAACCAAAAAGTTTTCTTAAAAGAATAGCTTTCAATTTGGCATATGTAAAACTTAATTATAGAATTATAAATACTCAAAATTGTCTTCGTTAATGAGACAGAAGTACAGTGAGATCTGTACTTAGTTTGAAGATTAAAAAACAAATTACTTTTTAATCCATTTCTTTTTGTCCCTTGCGTCTGAAATACTCGCTACTTGCCTAAGTTGGCTTAAAATGGAAATCATTTTAATTATTATGACCCGACTGTCATAGATGTAAAGATGTTTGCCTCCGTTTTGATTGGCATGTCACACTTTTAATGACACAGCATATTGAAACCACTATTATAATTCTTACGGCTTGTACTTTCACGTTTTGGCTTTGTTGTGAAGATAAGATTTCTAGTACAATAATGTCAAAAGTTTATAGTCTTTCTAGGCACTTTTACTCACAATCTACTCATGTTTGAAAAAATTCTTACCTTAAAATTGACGATGAATTATGGGGATAACAATGTACTAATAATAATAATAATAATAATGAAGAACTAATAATATAATAAAGGAAATAGTTATTTTAATAGACTTAAAAAAAGCGCTGTATAATACAACAAAACCGGTCATGGTACGATACGAATCTCCATACAACATGTAGAGTAAGCCCCTTCATAAAGGAAAGTTTGATAAAATAAATTTAATTATTTCCTCTTATAAACAACTTATTAATTATCTAAACTATCTTTTTAATACAAGACAAGTAAGAAATATGATTTTGTACGCGTGTGAGCTGATATTTTTTTTTTTTAATTTGGCTCCGATTTCAAAAAGTCTTAATCTTAAAAGTAGTATGTCTTTTGTTTTAGTGCGTTTTTAAATCTGTTTTAAATTGTCTTTACTGTAATTATTAGGAAAGGTTTAAATATTTATAAATTTTTCAACAGTTGCTTAATATTATCTTAATTCTTTTTCAACTTCTGTAATTGTGAAAAACTGACTGTAATAAAAAATTTAAACAACCAAATTTTATCCGGTTACAATAGTTTTTCTATAACAAGTTTGTGAGTAATGTCAGAAAATTTATACTGGAATATGAATCCAGGAACAGGTGATTAAGTGATAGCCATACGTCGGTCGGTACTACATTATAATTATAGGAATTGTTTATAAATTAAAAATTTACATCGGAGTGTGGAGTATGAGGTGAGTGAAGATTGTGAAAGAGGGACTAAAGTGACTAAAGATTGTGAAAGAGGGAAAGGTTAAGCTTTAAAAAAAATGATTTCCTTTTCTCGGTGCAGTGGCCGAAATAATAACTCACGACCCAAATTTATTGCTTTGTTTAGTCAGTTTTCTGTTTATCTTGTATCGGGTGTGTAGTACGGTAAGATCGATTTAACAATTTATTTAACTGGGACATTTTTTCCCCGGTTATTGTTTTTCCCCCGGAGGAGGCTGATTTTAAAACATAGAAAAGAAATTAATATTGTTACAGTAAATGCGTAATGAAAATTATATCAAAGAGACATTGAAATTTATGTAATTAGTAGAAAGATAATTTACACTATTCAAAATTAGCTCTTCATAAAAACTACATTTTTTTTTTACTGTTATTTCGGTTCATGCAGAACCCTACACCGGTTATTTATTTACTACTAGGATATAATAAAAGCATAAATGCTGTGTTTTGGGTGCAGAATAGAATATTGGTTATTAACACCTAGTTGTTTTAACTTAACCTTAATCTGCTAGTCGTCTGTAAACATTTAACAAAACAAAAAAACGAGGAGGGAAAATCCCAAAAATTATTGCTTATATAAAATAAATATTTATCGTAATAAATTGTTTTTATTTTATGAAAGAACAGGACAAAAGTATTGATTTCTGAATTTGAAAATTCTCTCTAACCCGGAAATGGCAACTTGTTTTGCCATTAAGATCTTAAAAGTACGATGGACGTCGGTTTGGTAGTCTGTATCCCTCATAGAATACAGTAAAATAGTTTGATATACAATTATGAAAATTAAATTAATTTTAAATATTGTATATTAGTATTCAAATCAATATTTATTAATTTATATCTTGTATTTATTTCTCTTTATTCAGTACCAGTTTCGAATTATTTTTGTTAGGAATTTCTATTCATCAGATTGTTCCTATTAAATATAGAAAAAAGTATTACATAAACTAACGGACACTTGTTTTTCATTGATATTGTTACGAAACCCCTTTAGGGGTTTCGTAACAATATCAATTTTTATAAAGAGTACAACACACACACACACACACACACACACACACACACACACACACACACACACACACACACACACACACACACACAATGTGTGTGAGAGGGGAAGAGGGATAAAAGGTATTAATTAATGATCTTTGAAATTATAACTACAGTTTTGTAAAATTCTTAAAAATATATAAAAAATATTCAAATAAAATAAGAAAGGGCGTAAAAATAAAAATTAGTAAGCGCGTAATGTACGCCTGCCGTAATAATATTTTTTTCAACTCTGTGTAAGCCCCAATTCAAGCGTATTGAAATTACAGGAATCGTAAACAGATTCCTGTTTAATGAAAATTAATGCGATCGTTCTGGAGTTGCAGAATAAGGAAAAAAACATGCCAGTTATTATTACATTATGCCTACAGTTTAGTTTACAATGTAGCTGTGATTATAATCACTGCACAATGAATTTTTTACAAGTAGATCGTGTGCGAGACAGTTTGTATAAAGGTGATGCAATAAGCTTACATTTTCGATCACATTACTTAAATTTTCATAAGTAAGTGTAATAGTATTCTGCGTGAATTCCACGCGTTAATTCCCTTAAACCCCAGTTAAGAATTCTGTATCTTCCTTTTCATTCTCTTGTATTAAATTAAAAAATAGAATGGGAGTAAAGAAAAATTTTTTATGCAAAGATTGTATGTATTTAAGTAAAAATATTATATCTTTTAAATTCTCTAAATTTCGTCTTACAGGAGTCACATTACAAACATCAACCACCAATTTAGTGACCTTTAAAAACTCAAGATTTAAAGGTAGATTAACAGTATAATTTTTTTCTGTCCGATATATTTAAAAAAAACAGTTATTCGTCTTTAAAATAATGAGCATTATTTCTATTTAATTATAGATTAGTCGTTTAAAAGACCGACGATGAAAAAAAGTCGTTCACAGCTTTATTTTCGAAATAATTTTATAAATCTTAAGTGTTAAAATGAGATCAGTTTATCATTACGCTTTAACAAAACGGTACTGACTGAATTTTTTGTCATAATTTGGTTGATGCTATTCTGCATTCCTTTTTGTTCTACATAACCTTTCAATCTGAATACATTTAGTCATTCTTCATCCTCAAATGTCTTTTTCATACATTCTAATCCTTTTCTTCTAAACTTTTTAATCTCTACACGCCCCTCATCTTTAAATATAGTAAATACCGGATGTTTTAATTCACGGCCTACCAATATAAGTAAACAAAAAGAAGATTTTGCTGCAAGTTTCTCTCCTCTTTATTTATATCAAGAACTCTTCCTTTCGAATTTATCACCGTATAATTTTCAAACCAAAAAAAATGTGTATCCAAGATCTGCATTTGATACTAGAGACTTCTATTTTCATTAAAACTCTCCTTGCTTGTGCCAGTCTGCTTTTTATGTATTCATTGCTACATTCTCCTTAGTTAAACACTTGTCATATATTATGTTTCCCTATCTTTATATTCATTATTCTCTCAGCTACGATATTTCATTGCATTTGTTTTATTTATTGTCTTATTTACTTCCAAACTAAATTTGTCTACTAACAATAAATCCATTAGATTCAGAAATACATTGTCACTGGCAAATCTTAACGATTTTTTCTCTTTAGAGTTATGCCGCTCCAAAATTTGTCTTTCAATTCGTTTATTGTTTCTTGTTATTTCTTCTTCTTATTCATTCTCTATCGTAATGATGTCAGGCTAATTCTCGTCTCTCACCTTGTTGAATCAGATCTTCTCTTTGAACTTGATATTTGCCCAGGTTGTTCATAATGTCTACTTTCCTTTTAATTCAGTCTAATTTTCTTTAATGTTAAGACATGTATTTTCGGTTCTTAAATTTTTTTCTAAAGAAAGTATTTTGAAATCCTCTGTTTAGGCAATATAATTTTTTCGTTTTTAAAATCTTTCATTTAAACCAAATACGTAGGGTCATATTAACAACCTCCCTCTTTGTTGAAATTGGTTGAAAATATAAAATTTACATTATTTTTCAAATAATTCCAAAACATTCATTTACAAAAGTCAGCAGTCGATGATGATGTTCAATTTTCCCTGTAAAAGTAACCGTTCTGAGGTCTTTTTTTTAGTAGTATCAGTCCGCCTAATTTACAACCTAAATTTTTCATCATTCTAGATTAAAGTTTCTTAGATTGTTAACCGAAGTGATGTTAGCACACATGCTATCCGTAGACAGAATTTTTATCCAAAACTTTTTATCCAAAAAATGTTTTTTTTTCTCTTTTACAGCTAATTATAATTGCCTTGAAAGTAAGTTTTTCCGCTTAAGATATCGTTGAACGGTTTATTGATCAAAAAGTAACTTTTTTGTATCGTTGTGTTTTTCGAGATACTAAGATTTATCAATCAAATAATAATTGGAGAATAAAGGTTTGGATTCGATTTCTTTTTGTAAAAACCTGCTACTGAAAGTCTACCGTGCGGTATAATCTGATACAATTTTTCGGATCGTCTACAATCAGGATTTGTTACCCGAGGATTTTCATTTTTTGTTTTTGTTTTAATTTTGGTTTCAGACATATTTTGTTAAACACTTATTTTATTACAAAAATTTCTGTAACTTAACCTTCCAGGTGGTAATATAAATATTTGCTATAAAGTTTGTGATAATTGTGTATACGAATGATTAGAGAGAGAGTTTTTGTTGCGGTCACTAATGAAATTTTTTTGTTTTATGTGTGTAAAGTTTGTAATCTGTACTTTACGCGTAGTACGTAGGTTGCTTTATTTGGTTTTCAGAACTCTGAATTGATTGTAAAGCCTTCTTCATTCGGAGCCTTTTTTTAGGGAACGTAGGCAGTCGGTTCACCTGTTCGTGAAGCGAGTATACCTATAACATATATTCCTGCAACGTCGAGCATATATTGTTATCTTATAAAACGAAAATATAATATTAGCAGTTAACGTTAAAATGTAATTGGTCTGGACCTAGAAATTTCTGCGCCCTTCCGACATACAGTGGGGAAAATGTGGAGAAATTTGTTGTCGGTCTTGAAAACAGTTGTAACCTTGAATCGCGCATTGTATCTCCATACACTAATTATATCATTATAAACTTAAACTAATTATTATTCGGCCTTCAGGTTCGTAATAAGTTATAACCTCAGATTTTCATTGATTATTATTTCTAGTATCGGTAATACTTTTTAATATTTTGTTTTTAAATCAATTTTTCCTTAGTAAATATAATTTTTATAATTTTTTTCGGTTTTTTAGGTGGTTTTTTCTTTTCACGCGGAATGTTTATCTAAAAAAAAGCTGTTTTTTCTTTCACAGAAAATAAACAGTGCCTGTAATTGATTAAGATAGTAAATCAATCTTAGCCTCAGTCCCATAATTGTCGAAGTAAGACAAGACTTACGTTGTCTCAATCACTTATTTCGTAATTTTCTGAAAATATCCCACGTTTGAAAATAAACTAATGATGCTTATACTTAAGTATATGAACAGTTTTTGCCTGCTCTATATACTCAGTCATAAATGTAAAATAAAAGCTGTCTTTTTAAGGAAATGTTAATTTAGATTATAAAAATGAAATTTTCCTATTTATGGGCATATTTCATTTAAAAATAATTAATGCAGTTAATAATTTACTATCGGTATTACAGTTAAAACACCAAATTGCATGGATTATTAAAAGTCTGATATTTTGAGATTTAATTTACAAACTTACTCAATTTCTTAAACTGCCTTTGAACCACTTCTGAGTAGAAATTCGTTCACACCCGTTCATCTTAAGTTTGTTGTATATCCGTTGAATTATTTACGGCTACTCCAGAATATTTTGCTGCTCTTTCTGTTGGATTTTTATAGAAACGAAGTTGAGCGCAGTCTCTTTCACAGAACATGTTATTTTATATAAAAATTAAATATCTTTCCGCACATTTTTATATGTGAGTGTTGCCGACTTTTTAATGTAAACTTATTATCGCCTTTGTTACTCAGAGTAGGTAAGACATTATTAAAATCGTCAGTAGAAAATGGTAGCTCGTTTTTTTGTTTTTTTTTTTTTAGAGAAAATAGGATAGATTCAAATAATAAAATAATAGCGCACGCATGTAACGGACCATATTAAAAAAAAATCACTAACAGTATTGCTACATTTCTCTTGTGATTCATTATTAATAACAGTAATATAGCCTACAGTTGTACTTAAAATGATAAATAATTTATATATATCTATATTTGATTTTTTTTTTAATTTTATCTGTTTTAATAGTTATCTATATTTTATTTAATGTTCTGTGCTTGTTTATCACATTCAACATTTGCAATGATATGACGGTTTTATATGATTATACATGCATTTAATTTAAATTATCATTAGCGTATTCCATATTTCCTTTTAAAGTCGTTCATTTTCAGTAAATATGTGTAATAGACGTCAAAAATAACGAAAATATTTATTGTTTGTAGTATTTATTTTGCATTCAGATTAAATTCTGTTACAGAACATAGTTTTTATAATGTGTTACGGCATTTAATAATACTATAAGTAACGTTTAATTAAGCCATTAAGCAACAAATATAACGTGGTATGTGCTTATACTTTTGATAACAATATCAAAAGTACTTTTGCGCATTTGTTGCCCGAATATACTCGCACTATAGTTATGAAACTAGTCGAGACGCGGACTGTACATAATGGATGTTAAACGGGTTTGCCCAGTAGCGCCTCTTTTCCAAGTCTTGTTGGAGTATCTTGCTGTAGTACAGTGGTTCAAAAACTTTTCCGAGTCGCGGCGACCTTTTTCAATTAAAAATTTTCCATAGCTACCTACCCTAAAGTAAAAGTATGACTACTCGTAAAAGATAAAAATAAATAAAACTCGTATATCTTCATTACTTGTTTACTTTATAAACATTAAATTAATAATTGTAAATATCTTGGTTCAATTAATTATGAAGCTTTTACAATGTTACGCGGCGCCCTTGTGAAGAGGCCGGTGGCGCACAGTTTGGGAATCACTGTTTTATTTATACCTGGTTAATTGTGAGAATATCAACACAAGCTTGCTTGAAACAATTTCTCGTTTATTCTCGATTAGATAGCAAATAATAATTAAGTCTATGTATTTATTTACTTTATTATTTATTCGGCAATTCCAAAAAAATTTGGACATGCTTAGGGAAAAAAGAACGTTTTAATTATGTTTCTATGGAAAAAATTTTACATTATTTATTCACTCGAATACAGAATGCGCTACTGTAAATCTGTATTTTTGCTCGTAAATCTGGCCTGGATTAGAACCCAGTAAGTTGGAGACATTATTTGACCGTGGAAGTCAGTTATGTCTGTATAACGTAAATTAAAATTTCCATCACCGGTTGAAACTTTGAACGCTACTAGTTGTAATGTTTACGTTGTAATTTCGTTAATTAATATTGTTAATATATTAATTAGCCTATGATGAAATTGAATGTCTTAGTTTAGTACTAACAATGTCGCCTTAAATCTTGTTAATATTAAATTAATCTAAAGTACTAAAATGAGTCTTTTGGTTTCGTAAAATATTATTGAGTGTCATTTCGGTCGCTCATCAGTGGTGACTGTAAGCCCTGGGTTCGTTTCCTGTCAAGCGTCTACATTTTTTGAATGAAATAGAAAATATGAAGAAAAAATACCTTTTACGGCTTCTTTATTAATAAAATAGTATGAATTTTTTAGTATAGTATAAATAACGGTTAGAGAATTTCGAAAAAATTGTAGGCGTACTAATCTTTATCAAGCCATAAGTTACGTATAATAAAATATAAATTAAAAGTAAAATAATGTTTTGAAATAATATTAGGAATTTGAATGATTATATTAACGAAAAGAGAAAGAATTTCGTTTTATTTATTACGCTACAGTAAACTTACATACCTTTAATGAACGACCAAAATAACTGGTAAACGGGTTTTATTGTTCTATTGTTTGGCGTTGAAATTAGCAAACAGGTACAAAGGCCTACGTTATTTCTATATTAAAATTGTAACAATCATACTTTGCGAACTGGTTGAATAATATAAAAATATCCTGGTAATTTTGCAGTATATAGATTTTCAATACAGTATCTATTCTTTAGACAGTTTTCTGTAATAAATATATTTATATTCCATTTTTTCGAACTAGTAATAATGTATTTCTGCATAAAAAGTAAAGAAATGTAATTAGATATTGAAAAAAATAAGTTAACAAAATTTAAACATACTCTCGAATTTTATTGGGTCTTATTTCATGCTCGGTAGTAGTCTTTACATTATCTATCTACATCCCTTTTCATTTATAAAGCAAGTTTTTCGTTTCTTGTGAATGACGTTTTTTACACGACCAGCAGATTTTTGGCCTTATTTTAAGTAAAAATAAAATTTAATAGTGTGAAGTAAACATTAAAAAAAATCAAAACCTCAATAAAAACAGTAATTTTTTATTTATTTTTAAATTTTACTCCAATTGAACTCTTAGTAAGTACGAGTGGTTTTTAATTTGGCGCCATCTTCAATTAGTTGAAATTTAAAGAATGTAAGCTGTATTATTTGGGTTTTTTTTAAATAAGTTTTTTCGTTCTTTTTTTAATTCTGTTGGAATTTGGTGTTTATAGATAAATCTTCACGTATTGTTACATGTCTCTTATTACCGGTGTAAAATTATTTGTTCTATATAAAAATTTACTCTATTTTTTTTTTTCTTAACTTCACCTAGTCCATCGAGACTATACACAGTGACTATCTTGAAAATTAAAGATTAAACATATTCTAAATGTCATCGTGGTTTAAATCTTTACTTTTTGACAGTTCATTGTAGTTTCGGAATTATGAGGGTTGAAGATTTGATTTATTAATGTATCTGTTATCATAATTAGAGGATTACAGTTCTTCCGATAAAATTGTTCTATTTATATTCTTGGTGATAAATAATCCACAATAAAAAAAAAAGTTGTCATAAATTTCAGTCCAAAAAGAATGTTCTGTCACATTTTTGTGGTCTTGAAACGTTCAAAGATTGGCAAGAAAAAAAATATTTTTATTGTTTTTTTAAATACTTTTTCGTATATTTAACACATTCTTTTTAATAAAATTTATTATAGTTATGTATAGATCAATTGCAGCAATCGTGAGTGACACTTATTTCTCCACGCATTAAAACTACTTTGTCTTACAGATTCACTTTTCTTATAAGTTTGATATTTGTCTAGTAATTTTGGGGAGTTGTTTAATAAGAATGTTTAATACATATTCTCGTAAGTTGTGGGCAGGAAAGGGACGGGTAATAATATTCCTTTTATAAATGATTATAGTTTTTATTTCGTAATACAACATTTTTAGTGTTATGTCTTCAATCAGTTTAAGAATTTAAAAATATATAAAGGAAGACTATAATTATTGGAAGAATATAATTTTTTTTTTTTAAAGAAAAATCTATATTTAATTTCTATATTTTTTTTCTAATAGCTCCTATTTTGAAACTAAATAAAGAAATTCTCTTCAATTATATTCACTGCCGGCTAAAAGTCTTCGTTATACAATAATAATGAGAAATCTGGCGCTGGTTGATCTTTTTACTATACATAATGGTTGTTGCTGCTAATGAACATTAATTACTTATTATTAATGAACTTTAATCGCTTCTAAAATCAGTATATAGACAAATTTCGATAACGTAGCGAGTAAATGCTTCTTACCTTCCAAAATAATCGATTAATTCTGCCTGTTTTTTCACGTTTCATTAGTTACTATGAATCTCGCACTGCTGTTTCTTCGAAGAAGACTGTAAACATGAAGGCGTGCTTTAATCGGCTCATTTCCTGTTCAGATAAATGTTTTTATGATGTATTTCTTAAACTTTTGTTTTTGTTTATAATATGTGGTATCCGCCATCATTTGTTTACTTGCAACAATTTTTTGTTTATTTTAACAACATCCGAATGTACAGTGAAAAAAATTATCGTTGTACATAGTTGAGTTGTCAGATTCTTTACTCATGCGGTTCGTTTATCTTTTCGTAGGTTTTAATATTTATTACGATTAGTACATAATAACTTTAAGCATTTTTTTCTTTACCGTTTGCTGTACTTTACGTGCATTTTAGTATTGCTCAGCAATTAAGTGTTGAATGTTTTGTTTGCACAGAAAATAACGAGCAGTTTATTTTTTATAATCTTATCTCGTTACAGTTTAGGTCTACGGAACAGTACTCCATATTTGTACAATACTGTAAACATTAACAAGTAAAAATTTCACTAACTTAAAAAAAAAATTAATTATTTCCTTTTAACATCGAGTTGGTGAAGTTTCTGACTGTTCTAGTTATCAGATAAATAACCCATCGAGTTGGTCTAGTGGTGAACGCTTCTTCCCAAATCAGCTGATTTGAAACTCGAGAGTTCCAGCGTTCAAGTCCTAGTAAAGTCAGTTATTTTTACACGGATTTGAATACTAGATTGTGGATACCGTTATTCTTTGGTGGTTGGGTTTCAATTAATCACACATATCGGGAATGGTTGAATTGGTGAGACTGTACAAGACTACACTTCATTTATACTTGTACATAACATCCCCATTCATCCTCTGAAGTATTATCTGAACGGTAATTACCGGAGTCTAAACAGGAAAAAGAAAGAAAAGTCATCCGATAAATAAAATACGTAAAAGGTATTACGTTGTAATATTCTAACATAACAATAGGTTTTGAATATAATAATTAAAAAATAGCTTACTAAAAAAAGGAAGTTTGTTTCGGGACGTATCTGGAAAATTTCCTTCTATTTGATACAATAAAAATTTATGGTAAACTGTTATTACAATAAATATAAACGCTTAAAAAATTGAAAATAAAGTCTAAAACCCAGTGGTCATTTCAAATGTTTTGTTTACAGCAGACACAGAGGAAGAGGTATATATGTATAAGATAATTAACATTATGATAATAACTTTAGTAAAATTACATGAATAAGAAAGAAATAATAAAATACAATATTGATAAATATACAGCAAATAAGAATATTGTAGTGGGGAACACTACAATGTACTGTTTGTCGATTGATATTCGTTATTATTATTATTAATTTTTTTCATTTATTTATTTAATTTTACTTTAAACAAAAACAGTATGCGCCAAAATATACAGTACGGTAGCTGTTATTCTGTATTTTTTTATTGTCCAACCTGTATTCGGTACGGAAATCTACCAATTCTTTAAACAATCGCCGAAGCGACTTATTGCTGATGTTCATTTTCAAGGACGTTCGATGAAAACTTCGTTTAGGTGACAAAGCCTGATCGAGGACACGTCCATAATTCTCATTTATGGACACAGTTACCTGACCTTCCCTTCCGTTGACACAGTACACTACCAGTACGACGAAATTTCGTAACGATACAACTGTTGTTCAGTGCCGCATTATTAAATTGTTCACGATATTTTTCAATCACTAACTTCAATTTCGGCCTTCCTTGATTGCCATTTCCGTACTAGCGAAAATAATACAGCAGAATGAAAATTTTTTCCTCCTACGTGAGACCCATTTTCAACTTCAACTTTACAGCACAACGTTCGTTGCACTAATAACAACACATAATGCTGATGCAACAATACGCCGGTGAACGGACATGCGCATGAGAACTGAGCGAAATCCAGTACTGTATATTTTGGCGTATCCTTATATATGTCTGTTTTTGCCCCATTGTTTATTGATCTTTGTTTAAATATCGAAATTGTTTTTCAGTTTATTTCGTTTATTTGTACTGATTCAGTTTTCTTGATATAATTTCTGTGAATTGAATTTCGTTGTACAATATTATCTCGAAGAAGTGACTTTCTGAAATTTTAAAAGAATGAAGTGTGCTGTTAATTCCTGGATAGATTTATTCAATTCGGGAATGTTGTAAGGATGAATTTTGAAAGCAGCTTCCTTAAGAATACCCACAAGAAAAGTCAGGAGGGGATAAATCAGGAGACCGAGGAGGTCACAACCCCCTTCTAAATCACCTGTCCATGGAAACACTGATCGAAGAAAGTCGTACTGTAGTTGGCTGTGTGAGCCGTACTATTGTACAGCTGAAACCACTTTTACTATAGCCGGTCTGCAGGTATATTGTTTATAAATTGTTGCAATATCTTATGTAGCGCTCGCTGTTCACTGTTTACTGTGCCATGAAAGAATGTAATGAATGTTCACCTAAGTAATATTGCACATAATACACCCACGTTTTGCCCGTGCATTCACATATACATCAAGACGGAACAATGCCTTGTGAGATCAAATCCAATCATGGAGTACTTTCCCATCTAACGTAAAAGATGACTTGAACCGCTGACAGAAAGATTATAAGTTTTCTAGTGTCTGCAGGCGTGAACAACACGAATTCTCTACTGATACATAATGCCGTGTAGGCACTAGCAGCGGAGAGACCAGACTGGACAGATAGACGTCGCACAGACTTTTTGGAACTAACAGAATATGCAGCTTGCACGACGATCAATTTTTCTGGTGTTAGCACTTTCGGTCGACCACTTTTGGCTACCCCCCCCCACATTCTCTATCTCTTGGAACTTGTCGTATGGCCGCTTGATGGAGAACCTGTTTGATGCATCCATACCGTATTCTTCTGTGAAGGCATCCATTTTCCCTCAATTAAACCTGCAACAAAATAAGGAAACATCATTCCATTGGGCTTCGTGATTTTTTGAACACGCTGCATTTAGCTGTCTCTTTCACACAACGTTATGCTTTCCGTTGAACATCTGCCATTTGTTCAACAGATTGAGTTAATTAAATGCTACTTTTTCTACTGAGTTATTGTAATTTATATGTAGACGTCTCGCCCTATTTTTTGTTTTTGTCAAAATCATTTAAAAAGTTATGCTATTTCAACCTCGCAGAAGAGTAAAAAATATGTTACTATCCTTAGATTATATTCAGGTTAAAATTTGAACCTACATACAAGAAGAATGCTACGCCATTAAGCATGTTCCGTGAATTGCAGCAAATATTTCTCGAAATTATAGAAGTAACTTCCCCATACAGGGAAGTTATGCTTTATTTTATATTTGAAACGAAAATCGGTTGCTTTATTAAAGTATATAGTATTTCTTGAGAATACAAGGTCGGTTATATATAGAATTTCGATTAAAATTTGTTTTTTTCATTTTTATTTTTAATTTTTATATCAAGATAAGATATTTATTATAATTTTTTTTCTTTACCTTTGAATATATTTTGAAAAACCGCCTCATAAAAAATAAGAGACAAATTAAATAATCTTTCCCCATAAACTGAAATATGTTTAACGTAACATAGAAATTAAAAATATTAATAACATCAGATTTCATTATATTATTACACTTATTATGTGTTATAATAAGTGTCCCCTACATTTTTAGTAACTAGAAGAAGAAATGTATAAATTTCATTCTCCTTGTATAATTTAGTTTCTTAACAAAAGGTATATCTACGAACTAAAATGTTTTTTCCTCAGAAAATCACTTTTCTTGTTTATTATATTTTAACATAAACATCATGTTGCAAAAGTATTTATTAAAATATTCATTCCGTGTAATCCCTTCCAGCACTTTCTCTGCTTCTTATATTTTCTCCAGTTTTATATATATATTTTTTTGTAATTCTTTGATTTTTTTTTAATATTTCTGAAATTTGTTTATGAATCCTTTTTTGTAACGATTCTTGACAGTTTTTATATTCTCGCATGGTTAAATTTAAAATAGTTGAAAAACATGGATTTAATGATTACGTTATCGTTGAAACAACCCCGTATTATAAAAAAAAATTAAGAGGTTCTTGTTTGTCTCAAAACAGTTTATAAATAAATTCTATTTCTTTCTTAATAGATTATTGAGTGGTGTATGTTTTCTAGGTAGACTGTAAATTTAATTAATCATTGTTATTTGATTATTAATGATGAGGACAGTTCAAATGGACTTCCAGAATGTAAAGTTTTTAAAAATTTATTAAAAACTTCTGGCTATTGTGTTTAATTTAATTTATACCATCATTTTAAACTTAATAAATTATAGAATAAAAATGTCATTATTTAAGTTCCAATCTCTTTATTACGCAGTATAACGTTACTGTTTGTACCGAGTTTTACAAGATTAATTCTAACCGTTACATTAATATTATGTATTTTTAAAACTGTACAAATGATTTATTATTAGTTTTAGAGAGACGAACAGCCTTAATTCTTATTTAACATTATACATAACTGATTTTAGTATTTCGTAATGTATTTTTAATGAATTTTTTTTTTTGGAGTTTGCAAAGGTTAGAACCGCTGTTCTATCTGTAATGCTCCGAAATGAATATTATTTTCTGTTCTTAAATGATCAATATCATAAAACAAAATATTAACATAACAAATGGAGAACGGTGTGAAACGGGTTTGCCTACAAGCGCCTCTTTTCTAAGTCTGGTTAAAAGAAGTACATACGTACATTATTTTTGGCATATTTTTTTTTATTGTAAAACAAGACACTGGACTTAAATTTACTACTAACACATCAGTTTCACCCACTGTAATGTATTTGACTGCAAGTTAGTTGCAATGAATTAAACGTATGTAATTCCACCTCCATACAAAAGTTAAACGTTTAACCTGGTTCTCACTGCTGGTTGGATAAAATAGTTTTTTATCGGTTCAGCTTAACTGTAAAAAAAAGAAACAGATCGATACATAAAAACCTAGAATGGTTGAATTGGTATGCAGTGTTTCGAGAAATTCTTAGCAATAAAATACTTAGAAGAAATATTTATACATTTTATTACGTTTTCTATTTATAATAATATTATTATACAATTATTACATAAAGCGAAATGGAAAGCTTGCGTGTTATCAAGTATTCTATCAATATATTTTATTTTGTTTTCATTTTTCAGATCGCTAGAAATTTTGTCAGCTGTGAGACTGACTTTAGGAAGTTGAACTTATGAAAGTAGAAATTTGTGTAAACTCTTCCCATTTTCAAACATATTCCTTTAGAATATCATTTTTTTCATTGCTTTGCTAGTTAGGATACGATTTATTCATTAAAAAGCAGCAGTCAAAGAAATACGCAACTAGGTTTAGAGGGGCGTTTAATAAAGTTGCTTAAATGTATAAAATAATAGTTTGAGATTGTTTATAGTGACTATTAGGGGCTATATTTATTTAGATTATAGATTTAATGCGTTTATACTTACGCATATAGAGACAAATTTTAATAATAATAAATAAATTCGTAATAACAGTCGAAATTACCTATTCATTTCATACGGCTGCTACCAGTTTTACGATAAGAACAGGTTTTAACACTACCTACAACTTCATTCTTTTTTTTCGGCTTCAATAAAAAGTAACTTCTCATTCATTTAGATGCTTCGTTACTGTACGTCGAGGAGTACATTAATGAACCGATTTATGTGAAAATTTTTACTTTTATAGGGAAATATAAAAATAATAGTAATATAGATAAATTTTTTTGAAATAAAAGGTATTTGTTTAAAATTTAAATTTACAGTTCATGTAACTTTTTTTTATTTTTCATCCAAAGGATTCATGCAGTTACGCAATGATTAATTGTATCTAACGGCATTAATTTGAAATGAATCCTAATACAAAAATTTAATTACAATAAAATATTGTTTTTTTACTGTTTATTTGTCAATTTATTGTTATTAATATTTGAAAATAAATTTTTTATCTTATGACGATCAATTTGTTATGTCTCCAATTTTATCTCGTGAATTTTATATTTTTTTATATATATTAATTCTAAATTATTCTGAATTCCTCCTGAAGATGGTACAATAGCCGAAAACGTTTGAGGAAATCAATTAATATATTAGCATGCTGTTTTTAATATTATATTTATATATTTTATAATATTATATATTGTAAAAGAGCAAAAGTATTGAAATTATTCAAAAAATGTAAAAGCAGATGGCTATTTTGATTTTTAAACAACCATTATCAACAGACCTTTGGGAAGAAATAATAATTAACATGTAAATTGTGTGCTTCAAATAATATTTAACTGTGTTTTGTGGTTTACTAACAACTGTAAACCAGAACGGTAAGCCGTATATTTTAGGCAAATCCATTCGATACTTCTTATTTTTGGTCAATAACTGTTTGTAATAAATTTTTTTTCTGTAGTCTAGCTTGGCTTAAATTCCCAGAACATTACGTGTGAACCAGTAGTTTAAACATATGATCCGCCGTTTCTATAAACAGTTAACTGAGCAAATCTTAGTCTACCTTAACGTTTTGTGTACGAGTTTGTCTTAAAATTCCGGAATTTATTTTACAAAAGCAGTTTTAAAATCACAGAGTTTTTCTGATTTAAAAAAATCTATTTGTGAAATGGGATGGGTTTTAAATGTTTTGCTTCAAATTTACTATCTAGTTCAGTATATAAAAACAAAATCCAAAAAACTTTCATGTGTAAATTTCAAATTAAAAATTCAACCAATTATCTTTCTAAAAAATGACATCCATTTTTATCAAACAACAGAATTATGATTACTTTTGCGTGTTACAGTAAGAAATGGACGTATTAGTACGAGAAGGGCCTTCTTATGATTCTGTTGCCAATTTTAATAAATTATCTCTCCGTTTAAGATTTCTTTTCGAACAATTTATAAAGGGAGAAACTAACAGATGGTTTTTATAAAGACAATATTAATTAAATCTGAATTTTCTTCCTCTTATTTAAACCACTCAAATAATTTGTAGGCCTATTTATATAATTTTAATTAACGCCTACAAAAATGTAGTTTTGTTCTGTACTGATATTAATTATTCTCTTCACATATTTATTATATTTCATTTAAGTAATTTCTGTGTGTAATATACATCGGTCCTCCTCTTTTTTATTTATTAATTTTGTAATGCTGCTCTGACGAGGTTTTTTTTTGTGGTTACTTGATCCTTCCCCACAAATGCTTATATTTCCGTCTATTATGGTGAACTATCATTTCTACTCTTTCCTTTCGTGCTTGAAATAATATTTTGTACCGGTCTGAATAAAATTAATTATTATTACACGACTACCCAAAAAGGAGTGTAATCTATCTAGGGTGTGTGTACGTATGTTTGTTCCACCGTAAGCTCAATGGCCGAACCGATTTAGAAGTGTGACCCCGCGTTGAAATCCGTATGTTACCGGGAGTGTCGTAGGCTTATAAATATGTATACCTATTTACTGTTACATAAAAAGGAAGAGAAGTTTTGTTTCTTCGGGATAAACAAAAAAACTACACGATCAATCTCAGCCAAATTTTTACTCATGTTTATATATATATATATATATATATATATATATATATAAAGTAGTAGTGGTGATTTGCCGGTTGAAGTACAAACTTTAATGAATTGTGAGTATCACTATGGGAATTTAGTTTGAACTGTGATTCCAATCAATCGAATGAACAATACTACAAAAATAATAGAATTAAGTTTACATTAAATAAAATACTATTAAATAATGGGCTTCCTGCGGGGACTGCGTGTGAGGCAAGAGTGGTGAGGTATGCGAGCACCTCGTGGGGGGCTAGACCAATCATCACCATCAACTGGAAACAAACGAGGTGTCCCTGTGGCGCTGTTTTGGGAGGTGTAGTGGGTTGCTCTTATAATATATCTGCAAACAATCGTCAGATTTTAGAAATTCAAACGGGGTATTTGTTTTAGTAGGTTGAAGGTTAAATTTTGCAAGCATCAGATACACTCTCGATTTAACAGATCAGTGTTATTGGGAAATGTATATATACGAAGTTTGTTTGTTGTTACAACCCGTCAAAATTTTGATATTATTTTGTTATTCACGTTTCATGTATTATCCTAATTAAGTTTCTTTTACTATTTCAAGTTTATTACTCTTGCTATTATTTTGATCGGGGCGATGATAACACGAAAGCGTTTATTTCTCCCCAAAAAGAAGAGAGAACCAGCTGACCGATTACTTTGCAGGATACATTCGTGTTATCCCACAGAAGGTTTTAAACCATTGATCGAGGCCATAGCACCCTTGAAGATTAAGATACCCCTAGGAGGGTGAAGTTGTGAATTAAAGATATTCATTAAGGAAAAATAATCCTTTTCCTTTTAGGAAAAGATTAATCCTTTTACTCATTATTATGTTTCTGTGCCACCATGGCAAAGAAATAAGTTCTGAATTTCTCTTCGTCAAAGGTGTGTGCACTTCAGTTACCATAGTTACTATTGTATCTTTTGTAATTTTCTTTTTCATGTTTCTATAAAGCCTGAATACTGTAATGATTATAGTATTATTCTTACAAATATGAGGTTAACGTATAGTGCTGGGGCCCAGGGGGTGGAGTCCTCTGGATAGTTGGGAATGGCGACTGAAACAAGCTCTGCGGGTGTTCCAAGGTGCCTTGGCAAATTGGAATTGGCGAACGAAGCGAGCTCTGCGGCGTTGGCGTAGGCTCCTTGGTCCCAGGAGGCCTTGAGGAGCCCCTAAGTTGGTTCCGGGATTCGCCTGGGCTGATCAGAGCCCCGAGGGTCCAGGTTCTGGCTGGGCGGGCCGGGTTACATAGATATATATACAGACTAACCCGGTGGGGGGGGGGGTAGTTTGGTGGTTAAACTCTTCGTCGTCGTCGCAAATAGCTGATTTTCAAAGTCGAGATTTCGAAAGTTCGAGTCCTTGTTCAGTTGTGTTAGCTGGG
Source organism: Lycorma delicatula (assembly GCF_047948215.1). NCBI lineage: Eukaryota > Metazoa > Arthropoda > Insecta > Hemiptera > Fulgoridae > Lycorma > Lycorma delicatula. The sequence continues at coordinate 198,510,204 of NC_134456.1, forward strand.
TTTGAACTGAATGATTCAAATCAATAAATGAATAATATTACAAAAAATAGAATTAAATTTACTGAAATTTACTCTGAATAGTGATTGCCCTATATTAAAGAGCTTTGAATTGCAATTATTCTATATTAATGAAGATCCTTACGTGATTTAAATAATATTTTTTACCGGTCTGGAAAAAAGTTTTTTTTCCTGGAGCCCTTTAACTCTTCCTAATTGTACGTGTCCTATTCCTAAGTGTAATTCATTTACTTGAGATGGATTTTCATATCGACTTAGCTTTCAAAAACATTTTTCATTAAGTAGGCTGTTTACCTTGCCCACTCCTACGTTATTAACTTGCAGACTTGTCCGTACATTTCGCTATACGACGTTTCTTAAGATTACGTTTTTTCAATTTTACTACAAATTCAATTTCCGTGTTCTGTTGTACTTCATTTTTTAATTTTTCCCTGAAAATTTTATTAACTGTTTTTAATAGCCTGGCACAATTTCACAGACATTGTAGATTGCTCGAGTTTCTCAGGCAGTAATAATCTCTGTTGTTGTTCCCCATCAAAAATAGTTTAATTTTAGCTACTGCAGTTGTACAATATTAATTTAACGGTGTTTTTACTGAAAATTTTAGCAGTTCTTGTATTTTTATAGAAATTTCCCGATCTACCCTTGGAATATGATGGTATTTTAATGTAAGATATGAACGGATAGCGATTCTGTGTACACTAGACACAGTTAAATACAATTGTTTAAGAAGGCCTTTAAGAGTTGAATTAAAATTAAATTCTTTTTTTTTATTCCTAATGTGTACGTTGCAATTTGTACAACCATTAAACAATAAGCAACCCTCTCTCCACCACTGCACAATTAGATGAAAATTAGTACCGGGTTACTGCAAAAAATTTAATATTATCATATATATTTTTATGCTAGAAGAGTTTTTTTAATAATTTTTAACCTTTACTTTCAATTTTGGTTTTTTTTTTTGGTTCTATGTATTTTATTTTACTATCCGGGGAGGGAACCTTTTGCACAACCCATCGGGATTAGGTAAGTTTTATATAATTTCTTTATTCGATTATTTTAACTTTTATTTTTAACAACTTCGTCTGTGGTATTAGTTTTGGTTTTTTTTTGCCTTCTTGACTTGTTTTAATACATTTTTATTATATGATTAATATTACTTTTACACCTTATAAGCTTTATTATTTTGGAGTTATTTTACTCCAAAATATGATGACCCTCAGTGATGATAACCCTCAGCGTTTTTCACCCACAAACAAAAAAATAAGATGAGAATTATAAATGTGATATGTAAAAGAAATGTAGTCTTGTACAGAATCAGGCAGACCGTTTCTGAGCTGTGGTTAATTAAAACCAACCACCAAAGTACACCGATATCCTCCACTGTCTCATATTCAAATCCGTATAAAAGTAACCAACGTTCATTAGGATTCGAACCTGAGAACCTTCGACTTCGAAAATCAGCTGTTAAACAAGTGATTAGCGACGACGAGTTTACAACTAGACCAGCCCGATGGCTGAACTTCTATGTTGTGTTACGCAGGATTTTTTTTTAGTAGTAATGCTTATTTATTTTGCTATTTAGAAAGAACATCCATCTGTTGTCCATCTGAATGTAAAAAGGAAGTGTAAATTGTATTTCGATTCTTAAAAATCGTGTAGGATCACAACACCTTAAAAATGGGGCGCTTATTGTTAGCGATGTTTATCATCATTTTTGGTTTACGTTAAAACGCTTTGTACCGCATTATAATTCACCCGGTATTGGGACTATACAATTGATTCACTTTTAAAGCATGTTTGATTTTAATTGTCTGTTTTATTTTTTCCATTAAAACTTCCTTTATCCGGATGAATGAGTGACACCGGATATCCTGGTTTAAAGTTGTACAATCTTCAGAATACATCTTTTTACTCGCATGTTTGCGTTTCCTGATTGATATTTTTCGTTGTTTTAAGTATCTTTCTGTCCCTTTATGAAATTTACCTCATTGTTAAATATCTTCATTGATAATCTTCAAGTAGTTAAAACTATTTTTTTTTTTTTTTTTATAGATAAGATAAACACTTTGACAATGGTGCTGAACAAAATGAGTATGTTTCCGTTATTATCGGATTGATATTTTATTGACGTTTGACTACAGAATTCTATAATATTGTCTTATGTTTACATAAGTGTTTTATTTTTTTATTTTAATCGAATTATTTCGCAAAAAGTATAAATTTTTGATTGAGCGAATTCGTATATCAAACGTTTATTAGAAAAGTGTTGATCCTCGGGAAGTGCGAATTCATTATTTGCAAAAATTATTTTAAATTGATCGGTTAAGGGTCTTTTAATTATAAATGGTTACTTAACTGATTTAATTTTTTTTTTTTGTAAATAATTATTTACTTCAGATAAACATAATTATATATATATAGTATATAGATCTCATCAGAAATGAGTAATTATACTGTACGGACTTTTAAAAGAACTAGTTTAGCATTTTGTTGGACAGATTAGAGGAAAATATGAGAAAATCTTGCTCAGAACAGCATTCGTAAAATTTATAAAAAAGAGCAGTAGTGATAATTCGTATTAGTAAATAAAAATATATTAGGTATTAATTTAAATTTCATGTACCTTTAAGCTCTTAACTAGCCTGCTGAGCGTTTTATATTTTGTAATACATCCTAAAGTTCTGGCGATGGTGGATGGTTTTTCTTAAGAAAGTGTTGTCCGCCCTTGAATGTTTATCTGATAAAAAATCAGTATTTTGTAGATTAGATTTAAGCTGTATTTTTGGAGATCTAAAGATAACGTATATCACTTGAGGGATTGTACGTAAGATGAATGTCAACTAAATAAAAAGGAGTTTGATTGTGCTCTTTTAGTTTCTCGTTTTGCGAGTCTTTTGTGCTAAATCGCCTGTTTCTGACTAAAGAACGGGTTTCCTTACTCCTACCCACCCCGATGTTATTTCGATTAAACCCTTTCCTTACCTACTATCCTAAAGGAAAATCTTTTTTATGAATTCATTAAAGTAGTAATGAAAGAATAAGGCTCTCCCAGATAAGTTTATATATCTTGTGTAACACCAAAATTCCGTTGCCAGGTTTAATAAAAATGGATTTTAAGATTTGCTTCACTTTTAAATATAAACATGTGGAAATGTTGGAATTTTCATTTAATTACACGATACGTGACATTTTTTCTCCGTTCATTTTGCAGAACTATTGATGTAATATTTTTTTTGTTATCATGTTGATGTCTGAACTATGTAGATAAGATTTGCAGAAGAATTTCTTTCAACGCCTTTTTTTCTATTTTTTTGAGATTAATAAAATCTATAAATAAAATCGTTTTATAACTAAAGATGTGTTCACTTTTAATGATTGCCAAGATAACAGTGGGAATTTATTATTAATTTCTATTTATATAATAACGGGTTTTGCTTTAGATAGTTATAATGTTTAATAAAATTATAGACGTTGACCTATAACTAGTAGGGAAATACATATTTATTTTCTAAATTCGTATTGTAGATGATTTTATTTTGTAAAATAAACACAAGATATTTAAACAATTGTATATCTTGTAAATTCATTAAATTGTAGTTATGAATTATTTGACTTTGCTTTATATCGATTAAATGTAGTTTTACTGTATTTAATCGAAACGTACCTATATTTAAAAAGAGGGTGATATTCAAATAACGTGTATGTGTACATTAAGATACATTTCAATGCACGGTAAAACTGTGCCAAGTGAGAAGACAAGTTTATATCTGTGTCGTCAGTCAGATGAGTTGAAAAGGACGGTAGGACAGTCCGTAGTAGTAGTAGCAGTATTTGTCTACTTGTTGGCAGAGAAATACAGAGTTACCAACTTATTATTTATGAATTTAAAAAAATCCCTTTCATTATTCAGTTTACTTAAATTTTTATACTATTAATTATATTTTGTTCTATAAACAATTACGATTATTCTACTTGCAGATTGGTATTTCAGTAGAATTTTATTGTTTGTTCATCGCTCTAATGTATTGCAAGAATTGTAAGAATTAAAAGATGTTTTAATAAATGTTAACCAGTGCTTGAGGTTTTCGCATTTAAGCAAAGTAAATTTACGTTTATTTTATTAAATAACAAATTTATATTTAACATTAGTTGAAAAAAAAAAAATACGCTAAATAGTATTGCACGGGAAATTATCGGGCCATGTTTTAATTAATATGCCTGATATTTTGTAACAGGGATTGTATTATCATTAATGTATTTTATGAGACAATTATGGAACAATTTTTATTTATCTCGGACTTTTCATTTTCAGTGTTCGCAATAAGCGCCTATATCAAATGCAATAGGTGCGTAATCCGGTTCTGAGTATGTACTATCTGCATATTTAAATTGTTTAAATACGTTCCCATAAAAAACTGTAAGATATTAAATTACGTATTTAAATAGATTACGGTATCAGGTCGATATAGGATTTTCGTTGTTGTTGTACGCCTTATTAATCTGCTTGTTGTTATTTAAATGCATTTATTTAAACTTATACAGTATTTTAAAATCAAGCACAAAGTAATATTTTCAGTACTCTGCGGTAAATATTATTTCTCAAATTTGATGTAAATTGATATAAAGTAAGCTGTTACTTATTTTAAAGACAGTACCAGTGATTAAAAGAGAGTTTTCTCTTGTAATTTGGAATCACCAAAATTTCACACTTCTTAAAAATATTCAGTTTTAAAAATAAATAAATATAAATTTTTAGTTTCTTTTTATGAGAAGGGTATCTTATAATAATCGATATGTCTGTATTCGTATAATTTTTGAAAAAAATTGAATGGATTATTGTTTTAAGATATGAAGTACAATTGACCAATCTGCTATTTAGTGACGCAATCAATACTAGAATTTTGATCTGGGGTTCGATTTCCTGCGAGAGTGTAGAATCTTTTCACTTAACTTCATTAATCTCATTTTCAGGTTAAAATACGCGTAAAAAGTAATGTCCGATATCTTATTATTTATAGTTATATTTTTTAAATGACATTCGATAATTTGAAGCGTTTTTAACTTAAAAATTCATATCTTTTTTTATTAATATTACGGAAGCGGTTTCAAAGTGACACTGAGTATGGTATATTTACCATTGGATTTCATATAAAGTATCGGTATCATTATAATTATTCTTTAGTAAGTTTGAAAATTTATTATAATTACTACGTAACATTTCATTTTGTTCTCCATTAGCTGTTTGTTACTACTAAATAAGCATTTTATTGATGAAATTCCATCAAATTTTTGTTTATAAAAATACTGTGACTTGCAGAAATTTGTTTGTTTTCCATTTGTTTTCTATTAAGCAGGCTTTTATTTAATAGAGTTTTTTCTTTTTTTAATTTAGCTTTTGCAGTTTTATTTAAGCATTTAAAATTTTATCGTGGCAGTTTACAATATTATGCATTATTAGTTGCACTAAAAGATTTTATTTGGTATCGTACATATACTGTAGTATTGTGCAGCCTTTTCCCTTATCATCTAAAAGCTTGTGTATGCGCGTCCGGACGCGCATTTCTGTTTCTATGTGTGTGAAGAGAGAGCATGAACCAAGCGAGAGTAATAGTACTGCATCTTCATAATGTAACCGCTGATGCATTTCCAGCATAAAGCAAGGCCAAGGAGGAAATAACATTCAATGCTACTTATTCATTTTTTTATGTATACAATTTGAACTTACGTGTTTAAATATAGTTCATCAAGTGTGTTTACATTTTATAATCGTAGCTTATTATCGTTATTGTCTCAGCTAGTTATAAACCTCATTCAGTGTAGTTTTTCAGAATAAATTGTAATTTTACTTTCATAAATTAACTAAGTTAATTGCTTATAAAAAATATATATATTTTATTAAATAATTCTCGTTACTGAGACAGTTTGTGTGCGTTCATGAATTGATTTTACCTTCTTGTCGCAAATTTAGTATTAAGTTTTTGCCGGCTAATAATTAATCTTAACAGCCACGGTGATAACAATATGATCATTGTTATTTATTTGTAGTGTTTATTTTTGTATGTACTTAAATATAAAATAATAATTTATTGGATCAAACGTGTATGTATCGCGCACAAACACATACAACAAACGGCGGATATATTCGCCCACAAGGTTTGCCTTACCGAAATATCTCAGCCATGCCTTTGAGAAATGCATCTCCCGAATTCCCTCATAATCCAAAAAAATCCAAAGGTAATTTTAATTTTTGATTTTTTTTCAGATGGATAGTTCTTATTCTTAATCTTAAGTAATAATTTAAAAATTTCATTAGATTCAGAAACCTTTTTTCCCCACCACTGATGGTAACAGAATTTCCCAATTATTTAATTAATAACAGAATTTTAAAAAAGTCTGTTTTCTTGTCGAAAAAAGTTAGATAATCGATAAAAAATAGCACATTAACATTATTAAGTACATATGATAAAATTAAAAGTTTTAAGGAACCCACGAAGATATGTTTTGGATAAAAAAATCAACTGCAGCGCCCTCTAGCGGCTTATAACATTAAAACTAATCTAAGATCCTGCTCTGAGGCGAAACCTATCTAACGCATGAGGTGATACCTGTGTAATGCAAAAAACCGCATCAAAATCGGCTCAACCGTTTTAGAGAAACACCTCTACTGCAGCATCCTCTGGTGGCTCATAAGCGTAAAACATGTCTAAAAACCCGCGCCATGTTATGTAATGCAAAAAACCGCATCGAAATCCGTCTCTGTAGTTTTTGAAGAAAATGGAAACAGATATGCGCGCGCGCGCGAGCACACACACACACACACACACACAAAACCTCTTACCCCAAACGCACATACCATCTCCGTTCAGTTGCGGGTAAAAAAACTTGTCCAAATTAGGAAATTTCTATAATTTTAATTGCTTTAAATCGCCTGATAAAAATTTAGAAAATAAATTTTAAACCACATTTAAATTCATAAACAGCAGATGTTTGTGTCTGATTAGTGATGTGAATATGCGCACTCTTTTGTATTAGTGCTTTTTTTATTATTTGGGCTGCGTAATGAGAGGCTTTTTGCGAGCGTTTGTATGGTAGCCTTAGTAGCTTAATTTATATTTTTGTTTGTAATTTTCTATAAAAGCGGGAATAATTTTTTTTTTGTGAAAACATAAAAGGCTTGAGTTTTGATTTAAATAAGCTCTGATAATCAATGTTAATTTAACCTTGAATATAATAAATATTTTTTTAAATATTGAAAATTCCAATCAGTAATTTTGTAATTATTCTAACCGCATTGACTTTTGTCTAAACTTACAAAAAAATAATATATTAATAATAATAACAATAACTTCATTGACAACGAGGTGTAATTATTACTTTAAAAAATTGGCGTCCACTATATAACTTGCCGCAATTTGAAATTTTAAAAACTTGATGAAACTTATTAAACAATTTTCTTTTTTTTTAATTTTTATTGCTTTACTTTTTTTAAAAGTGTATGCTTGGCTACTAAATTACGAAAATAGTTTAAACATACTTAGGGTTGAACCCTCTGTTCATCGGTTGAAAATAAACAGAATTTTTTTCTAAGAAAAGAGGTTTCAAATTTCAACCTTTGTCCCTTCAAAATTTTTTTTTAATAAATCGTGAACGTGTAAAATAAAAACGGTCTTCAATAGAAGTTCACTTTTCTTCAGAAGTAGCTGTTCTGTTCACTGATAATTATTTTAAGTAAAGTCCTAAAATAGCATACGTAGCTAAGATTTCTATATCTATTTAAAATACGGATATATTTTTCAAGTTTGCAGTCCGATCCTAATCTCTCATAAACAGAAAAATAAATATGAATCGGGTTAATTTTATAATTTAATCTTATTCGTAGAATCGTTTAGCTTTCTCTTAAAGGTAGAAGAATTTAGTCAGCGACTTAAAATATTATTACAGTGTACGGAAAACTACACTATAAAATACACCACATCCTGTTTAAGTCTTACTTCTGATAATACAGTTATCTGGGTAAATTTATGCCTAAAACCACCCTTGAAGTTTAATAAAAAAAAATTATTGGAAAAATCCAGATCGCCCAAGCGGTTTCTTAGGTTAACCTAAAATCGATAACTACATGTAGACAAATTTGGGTAATTGAAAAACGGTTTTTGGTTCGTATAGAAGATGTGCTGAAAAAAACGTTTAGTGTTTTTAGTTATATTTCTGCAATTTCTTTTAATAAGAATAATAAAATACTTTTGAAAATTATCTTTTTTATAGTTATGTGATAAAAATATGCAGTAAACAAGATTTACTATTTATTATTAATATTTAATTTATAATCTAACTAGCTATTACCGATTATAAATTTAATTACAAATCCTTTCTTAATGATTTATCGCCTAAAAATTTCGGTTTTTTTTTTTTTTTTTATATTATTAGTTACAAACGTTAATTATTGTATAATTGGATTTTATTTACTTGCTAAAAAATACTCGTTACTTTCAAAAAATTGTAAGTGTATAAATTCTTTTTTTTAATTTAATTCCGAGCAAATTTATATGTGCGACGGTCAAAGATTCAAGTTACAACCAAATTGATAACCGATTAACTACGGCATAGTGTAGGAATCATTTATTATCTTCACTTTGCAACTAAATAATAATATTTTACGGTAGAGCACTAAAAAATCTTAGTTGAATAAACAAAAATGCGGTAATTATGTTTTAAGCAACATAAAATACCTTATTAAATTTCTAAAATAATAAAAAATGTTTTTACTAAAAACATTTTCGATTAACTGATAACAATGTAAACAACAACAAAGTAAGGGTTTTAACCGACAAAAAAATGAGGTGACTCCTGATGAACAAAGTAAAATGCCAGAAGGCATTTTTTAATTGCAATCAGTAATTGAACAAATTTTTAAAAAATTGTCTAAGTCTGATATATTTTTAAGATTTATTATGTTTTATATTATTGTATTTAAATTTAAAAACAGTCAGCAAGAAACGCAAAAGATTATAAACCTGCGGATTGATAAGTATAAGAAAAGCAAAATTGTGAAAAGATGTTAGGTAAGATTACAGAGTTTGAGCTAAGGCTGTCTGGAATGGAAAAATTTTTATATTTTGTATTTATATTTTTTTTTCTTTAAAATTCCACCAATTTTCTTAAAAGTTTTGCGTAAAAGTATTTTAAAAATCAGAATGATATCAGGCAGTAGAAGAATTACGCTATAATAATCTATTACTAAGTAATGATTGCGATACAAAAAATTAAAAAAAAATAGTTTCAAGGGATCGTAAAAGGTTTCTTTCAAATTTTTCTATTGGTGATGTATAGAAGATGAAACTTACTGGTAGTTCCACCAAAGGAACTCCCCGTACAAGAAAAAAAAACCGAATTCAGTCCATTTAGTCATGAATGTGGTATGATATGCAGTATATACATTCAAATAAATACTTAGGGGTCGAAATGAGAACCTTTTCCTTTGCTTTGGAAGACTGTTAAAAATACAATTTAATATTAGTGAAGAAGTTATATATATATATCAGGGATAAGAATCGTGATATAGAAATTATATATATTTTTTTGTAAATTTTTTCGATGAAAATTCGATCTATATTGCATTGTCTTTATTTAGTAAAGATCGACTGTAATGTTGGATTTAAAAAAAAAATGTTTTAACATGATACATTTTCCAGAACGGTTCACGTATATAGATGTCTAATAATATTAAATCTTGTTGCGACGTACGAGATAAACTAATTTAGAAATGCTCTAGAAAAAATATACTTTGCTAAAATTGTTGTAGATAAAATCTACTTTAAATAAAATGTCCTCTGTGTGTTTGCTTATTTTTGTTTGAATTTTGGAAAGAAAATATTTGCGAGGTTGATTGTATTTCTGTTGTTTTCAAGTACTCTGCTCGTTTACTTACCGTTTCGTTTAGTAGTAGTCTGAAGTTTAGAATATATTGAATAGGCAACCAGCAATACAACACACAATTTGTTAAACTTCGTCCAAGAACCTCTCGTCATAAATATTCTTGTAAACCAGTTCAGGATCGGATTCAATTGTGGCTCGATCTTTTCTTAAATAAAAATCGGATATTTCTTTATTCATTAATAGCAACAACAGGTTGACGCCCAATAATAATCTCTTTGATATGTTCTTGCAGTTTTGAATTTTGTAGCGCTTGAAAAATCCTAACGCCTGACCGGAACTGAACCTCTTAATAAAAATCGGAGGGGCCACTACTAGTCTGCCGCGGATTGGTAATGAGAATGATTTGATATTTAACGGTTTTATTTTAAAAGTGATAACTTTAACGTTACAGATTATTCCTTTATAAAACTAGATTTGGGCACCTCCCTATTTTAGATTTTGTAACTTGTGAATTATTCAGAGACATAAAATCCTCCGATTTAATTTATATTATTATATAATATGCCGACTTCCGTGGTGAAATGGTAGCATCTCTGCCTTTCATCTGCTTTCGAAGCGTAGTGAAGTTTGGCATATTTTATACGTTACAAAATTAATCTATCGTAAGTAACAGTAATTGGGCGTTAACCTGTTGTTACTTTGTGAATAAATAAATAATTTGTTGATGTGTGTGTGTGTGTGATATATAAAATCTTATATATATATATAAGAAGAGTTCATTTTCTTTCAAAATAAACGGGGTACTTGTACTACCCCGTTCTTACTTTGTGATATTTTACTAATAGCAATTGTATAAATTCATGGAATTCAATGGCATGTCACTCATTTATTATAGACTACTTTATTTATTAGAAACTTAAATTAATTAACGCTATCAAAATAACACAAATAGCTAGGGTTAAAGTACAATCTACAAAATAGGCCAACACACACTATCTTTGTTTTAGTTATACCTATCTTATTCCCGTACGTAACATATTTAAGGAGAAAATTTCTATAATAAAATAACGGCAATTTGTTCTGAACTGTACATAATAATATATTTCTATAACGAAACCTCAAAAAGGGGTAAATACTCTTTATGTTATCCCAGGAATAAAAAAGGGACTACCTGACATTTTCCTAAAAAGACCAGGGAAAACCCATTTAACAACCTCAATCTTGAAGCATTACAAAATAATATTGCTAAGTATTACAACTTAACATTAATAATGATATTCCATATAAGTTATATTCTCATTCTGAATCACTTTTCCAGTGTAACTCTTTAATTTTCTGATTCATTTTATATATATATGATTTTTTAACATTATAGAACATGCTTTTGTGTGCCTTCTCTTAATAAAAACCACCTCTGAACTCACCAAATTTGCAAGAATATTATATAATTAATCTGTGTAATACGCTTATCATTACAAAATACAATACCAAAATGTTGATTGTAGAATTTGATAGTTATCATGATGAATTTCTTTTTAGATATTCAAATAAAGAACGCGTGCGCGTAGAAACGCACACCAAAAATCAAGTTTGTATCTTCATGTGTCCCGATAAATTAAAAAAAAAATGTAAATTTCATTGTTAGTCTATTTTAACCCTTTAAACTCAGAATTTCAAACAACAATTGTCTTTAATTAGTTTATTAATTAAATGCTATTGTCTTTAATAATGCTTTGCATGTTTCGTATGTGTAAATGCAATCTGTAAATAATAATTAGTTATTGAAATGTGTAGTTAGCTACAAATGTTTATGTAAAGGAATTGCAGTTTAAAAATATAACACGTGAACCAATGCGTCAAAAGCCCCGTGACGTTTTTCTTCCTTCTTAACTTATTGCAGCAATTTTAATTATTAGGTACTGTAATACATAGAGAAAAAAAAAATTAACTTCTACTATTATATTATGTGAAGATAACTAGGTTTAAAATTAAATTAGAATATTTTTCTTCAGTTAGTTTCCATCTTTATTCTTTTTTAAATAAATGGTTTATAATTTAACATTTTCAAAAGTGGTTTTACTTTTTGCTTTATATCTAAAAGATTTACATTTTTTTACAATTGTAGTATATATTTTATTCTTTCAAAGGAAAGAATTAGATAATGTCCGTCCATAGAATATCACAAGTAAATATTCTTTTTAGCAATAATTCCAGAGTGCTCAAAATGGGCTTTCTTTCAAGATAAAAAATACTTCATTGTTGAAAAAGTTTTTTAAATCGTATAAGTGTTACAATACCTTTAGTTTTTTAACAGTCAGTCGTGCAGCTACGTAAAGGATCCTTTTTTACCATTAAGCGTGATAAAGTGTTACTATTTAACAATTTATATTGAACGTACAGGTCTTCCATTTGGACTGTTGTATTTGGCCAAATTTGAAAATAAGTGGAATTTTTTTTTTAGTTAACTAGCTTTAAACATTGCATTTCGAGTAAAAAATAGAATGATTTTTCAGGATACAAATAAGTGGCATATCTGATCTTGGTTTGGTCTGTGATTTTGATTTGTATTAACTGAATTTTAGTAAATAATAAATTAAAAATGTCTATGTATTTAAAATTTCCTTTAAAATAAACCCCTTAGAATTATTTTACTCTTCTTTCATTTACTTTAATTTATACAATACTATTACTTATTTTGTTGTTTTAATGTGTTTTCGTTTTCTTTCAGGTAAGTACGTTGAAGATAACTATTTTGACATACTTTCATTTGACTTAGTGGTAAGTTTTGATCATTAAAAATGTATTTTTCTTACAAGAAAATGTACCATATTAATATCTAATGATAAATCTCTTTATTTTAGAGTATTACAACATTTAAAATATCATTTTTAACCGTTTAATTAATTTTTTATACTCAGATTAAGAGAATTCGATATTGTTTTCTTGTTTTAAACGTTAATTTTGCAGTTTTCTATGAATTACATTTCGAAGAGTCGTGTTTTCTATGGAAAACTGCTTTACGGTCAACGAATTATTTTTTTAATCAATGAAAATTTTCTAAAAATACATAATTTACTATTTAGTTACTTAAGTGGCGAACAACTGTCTTTGCCAATCCAAATTCTATAAATAGTTCTCCAATAAAAGGTCATTTTCTACTAGTATTTCATGAATAATACAGATAATTGTTTGTTATTACTATTTAAAAAGGTATTGATTGTAGTAACGCAGTTATACTACAATCTCATTTTACACTTTTTGAAAAGAAAAAAGCGAGCGAATTTGATGTAACCGTACTGTAGTGGTTTATTTTTTAATTGATGGATATTTAATCTTATCATCTTAATCATTTTCTCCCAGTTTTATATGAAAAAATTATGAAACCAGGATTTCCTTTTATCTCTATTAGTCTGTTAGAATTAATATCAGACTTATTCTTAGAAGTTTCAAATTTGCACGGAAGAATAACTCGTATCCCGCCGGTCATGGTATGTAAAATTGCGTTAAACCGCACAAGGAAACATTAGACACATCTAAAAATATGAATTTCTTAGATCAATAAGCGTTTAAACGTAACGAAAAAAAATGCGCTAAGTTTTTAAATTTTTTAAAACATTGTTAAAAAAGGTAAATTGAAGTAGTAAAAACACTTTTACGTGATAAATATAGTAGATGTATGCCATATCAAATGGCATACATCTACGAGAAAGAACCTGTAAGGTTGAAAAATAACGATCAATTTCTTATTTATTTATTTACTTTTCTTCTAAACTGCAAAAAATTGGAAAAAAACTTTTAAGTGCTAATAATTTAAAAATACTTATTTATTGAATTGCAGCTAATTACAATAAAGATTTCTTTTTAAAAAGTTAACAGTTAAAATGATTAACAAAAAAAAGCTAATTTTGTAAATTGAAAAAAGTATAAGGTTTATTATATATACCTTCTCACGGTTCTACTTATGGACTGTTTTGTTACTCGTTTAGAAAGCATAAATAAGTAGATATCCATAAATAAGTATGCATATCTACTGTTCATTACAGTAATAAGTCTGAAGTAGTGTTGGCATTGCCAAATTATAAAGAGAATAATGTTTCGCGTCAGGATGTCATAGCAGAAAGCCAGTCGCCGGTCCAGCAATCCATCCCCACCCGACGCGTCAACTGAGTTTTCTAAACTTTTGCGAGCAATATTTGAAAATATTGCGGAAGTGTATATGGTTTTATTTTTACAGCAGTTCTATTCTTTTTTTTACAGTGCGACATTTATGTTGCTTTCTGTAATTAAAAACAGTTTAAATTGAAACCAACTTCTCCCATGAGAGGTTCTCATAAAATGTAAAGAAACATTTCAGACCTTGTACATGAACTTCAACAATTGAGAAATCTTATGAAAGGTGAAACGTAACTTTATTTTTCCTGCTCACAGGAAAAAGGAGTGCGATTTCAAAATCGTCTAGTATTAAAAAAATAACATCTAATATAGGTGAGGGTGTCAAATGAATTATCATTCATTTGAACGCTTTTATTGTAAAATATATGGACGTCATTAGAATTTCAAGCTAATTGACCAAAAACATATATCAAAATCTATATTTAAATTATATTTTTATTTTATACTTAACAATATTAATTGGAAAAAATTCGTGTTAACATTTGTTGTACTTAAAGTTAATATTACATGAATTTCTAATCAAAAAGGTTACACACACACACACACACACATATATATATATATATATATATATATATATATATATAGGATTTTGTGTATTTTAAATTCTTAACGTGACTCAGAGATTTTCATGAAGGCTTTATGATCAATAACGTTTAATAGTCTATTTCTTGGTGTACTAATAATAACAAATTTATACATTTTTTTAAATATCGTGAAATCGATAATATTCAACACGACATATAATAATGTCTCAACACAGTATAATAATCAGTATAACACAATATTAAAAAAAATCTACACTAAGTTATAAGCTTCTCTGTAAAGACAACCCGTAGGTCTCTGCCAGGTTAATAGAACCTTTACACGGATTTGAATACTAGATGGTGGATACCGGTGTTCTTTGGTGGTTGGGTTTCAATTAACCACACATCTCAGGAATGGTCGAACTGAGAATGTACAAGACTACACTTCATTTACACTCATACATATCATCCTCATTCATGCTCTGAAGAATTATCTAAACGGTAGTTACCGGAGGCTAAACAAGAAAAAGAAAGGTTAATAGAACCAAATAACAAATAATTATAATAAGAATTTTAAAAGAATACAATTTTATAGAGTTAAATCTATGGAATATTTAGTCAACCACTAACTTAAACTTTTACCCCATTCAAAAAAAGCATAACTTCCTGTTGAGTGAAAATATAACTGCACATTTAAATTCTTTAAATTAAAAGAAGATCGTACAATTTATAAATAAAGATAAAATTTATTTGTAATTCTTTAAAGAAAATGATTTAGTCTATGAAAATGATTCAGAGAAATAGCTGCAAAAAAATTCTGAAGAAGAAAGCAAATAGAAAAGTTGCGCATATAAAATAGTTAGTTTTATATAAAATAATTATTAGTTTTTATAGTAAAACAAATATCTCTTTAATTGCAGTATTTTAATTTTTTTATCAGTTTAACCGTATTTAACATAAACAATCAGAACTGTAATGTCTTTGAAATTATCAAAAGAAGTTTCAATTAAAAAGAAAATAACAGAAAAAATTATCGATTTTAAAAACCGTAAAAAGACAATAAATACAGCAGAGATAATAGCCTATTTATCTAATACAATCAAAGTTTTCTCAATTTTCTTTGAAAATTTGCTCATTAAATTTTTTTAGATTTATCTGAAGATTAATTAATGTATACAGGTGTATCATAAAGTTCTCCAGGGACTTTCATAACCTATTCTAATCGAGAAAATAATGGAAAAAGTTCACGTAAGCATATGTCCTAAAATGCTTCGTTTGCGAGTTACGGATAGTGAAAGATTTCACTAGGATTTCAGCTACCCCGGTGAAATGAGGCCGTACTAACATTTTTAGAACGTTAATTAAGAGGCAGAATTTGTATATTATGGATTTTGCCAGAAAAATCGAATAAAGTAGGTCAGTCCAAGAACCGTTTCTGCAGTAGTTTCTGAGAAATCTGGGATAAAATCCAATAAATATTTGTTCAAAACCATGCTTTTTATGTTTGACGTACAAAAACTTTGTTAAACGGGTAATAAATATGTAATACTTATAAAAAAAGGTTTTGAGAATTTAATTTTGAACAAAATTGTGCAAGGTAAGTTTATTAAAACAGAAAAGTTACAAAAATTCGAATTTTATTTAGAAACTGTATACGAGTACTAGATCAAAAGTGCATTGTACCCACCAGTTTATAATAAATGTTAAAAAATGAGCCCGCGGTTTTCAACATATTTCTCGTCAAGCTTTTTTTGCTCTTTTTAGTTTTTCAGGACTTAAGTTGGTATTCCGCATCCATTATGCTAGCAATTAATTTCTCACGAGAATGTATTTTTGTTTTGTGTACAGTATTTTTAATTCATCTCCAGATGCAAAACTCTAAAGGTTAGATCAGGTGATCTTGGTGGCCAGGAATGTGGACCTTCACAATCGATCGATTTTTCAGCGAAATGAAGATTTAAGTGAATCGTACTGGGGAAGTATTCTTTGCGTCTCAGTGCTTGAGGAATTCTTTGTGGCAATTGTTTTTGAAGAAAGTGCAAGTAGACATCAGCATTTAAGTGGTCAGAATATGAACGTTTTCTGCTGATTGTGAATAAAGGCACACCATACATTGACGCTAAATCGATGTTGAAAATTACCTTCCTCCGTTTCATGAGGATTTACTTCTGCCCATGTATTCTCATTGGGTAAGTTGTTGACGTGATCTAGACTGAAATTTGCCTCGTCGATAAACTAAAACAGTCGAGTTATCGATTTGTATTCCACTACTTATAGAACTCCAAGAGAAGTCTTCTGGGTGTAGATGTTGAACTAGCTGTTTATGTTATGTTTAAAATTTGGATTAAACTTTTGTTTAAGTGCCTCCAAACCATCGAATGCGAAACTCTGATCCGCTTAGAAAGTCGTCGTCTACAGTCTCCTGGACTGTGCTAAATTACATCGATAATCATTTCATTAGTAACAGAGTCGTGTTGGACAGATTCATTTGCAGCTGGTACGAATACTAGGTAGTGAATCTGTTTCCCGAAAATTGCCAAAAGTCGCGCTAATTGACTTGGAATCTGGAATCCTTCGAATAGGAAAACGTATTTCATGTTCAACTATAGCAGCTGTAGTTGAATAATTACCCGCACCGCAATGAATATCGTTCAGCGTATTTCTCTGTTGTAAATAAGTACGGCATTACTTCAACGGCAAACCGATCATGTTCAAACTAAAATTCACTGAAAACCTTCGCAACGACACCACAGTTCACTGTACCCGATATACTTAATGTGCCTTACAGAAAGATTTAAACACTAATTTAGTGTTTAAAGTCGATCAACTGTTGTTATTTTGTCAACTTCGAAATAATAATTTTTCAAATAATTTATTGTATTTCTGTCATTAATAAAACAATTATTATCTAAGTAATTATCACTTATTTATTTTTATCTTACAGTTGTGTTATTTCCAGTTTTTTTTTAAATTTTTAACAGCAATTTTTCACAATAAATTTTCTTTTCACAGATTTTTTCGCCAAAAAATAAGTTTGTTTTCGTTTGTATTAAAAGCACTTTTCTGAAAAATGTAGTACCGTAAAATTCCTACTTCTTCTCTGTTTTATTTAATTTATCTTGCACAATTTTGTTCAGAATTAAACTCTAGAAATTTTGTTTAAAAGTTTTATTTGTTTTTTACCCATTTAATAAAGTTATTGTACGTCAAACTTATGTTTGACGTACAATACGACGCTGGATTTTGTACCCCTAATTTAGTGATTTTTACACCAGATTTCTCAGAAAGTACTGCAGATACGGTTCTTGAACCGACATACTTTATTCGATTTTTCAGCCGAAAACCGTAAGAAATCACTAATTCTGTCCCTTAATTAACATTCTAAAAATTTCAGTACGATCTCATTTCATCCGGGTAGCTGTAATCCGAGCGAAAACTTTCACTAGCCGCAACTCGCCAACGAAGCATTTAAGACGATTGTGTATGTGAACTTTATCAATTATTTTCTCGATTAGAAGAGGTTATGAAAGTCCTGGGAAAACTTCGTGATACACTCTGTAGATACTAGAAATTAAATAATTATAATAAACGAAATTAGCATTTAGAAATGCTACGAAAAAAGCCAATGTATATTGAGTTTACCAAATAATTTTTTACAGTTTGCATAACCTCTTTTGCAATTATCAGTTTAAGTCATAATTTCAGAAATTATGTATTTTATAATGGGTCAGTTAATTTATAATAAACATTTTATTTAAATCTTGGGTAGAAATTTTTACTATTTTGTAGCGAACTTTTAAATATTTTAATATAGTCAGAGTAAGTTAATTTTAAAATTAAAAATTTTAATTATCAGTTTATGAATGTTTTGATCCAATTTTCTTTATTTTTAGTGTTTTTCCCAATCTTTTATTATCCCCGAAATATCAATTTCTTGTAGTTAATATATTAATTTCCAAACAGTTTTTAACCCTTTTTAAAATCATTCATAGTACTATAGACTAACTTTGAATGCCTTAACTTAACAAAGTTTTTAATTCCTTGTACGAAATGAAGTATTCAGACTTCAACGGAAGTATCCGTTTTGATCATCCCTGAATCCATTTGACTACTTTCGGTGTGATGTCTGTACGTATGTCCTTATGTATCCCGTATGTCAAAAACGATTAGCCGTAGTATGTTGAAATTTTGGATTTAGACTGTTGTAACATCTAGTTGTGAACCTCTCCGTTTGATTGCAATCAGTTGGACCAATAATGCTCAGAATCCAAAAAAAATTGGATTTTGTACTTCTTCTTAACTCCAATAATAACCCTCATCGAGAGCTGCTTGAACGATTTATCATAAGTGATACTTATTTTCATTAGTTCCGGAGTTATAGACAAATGAAATTTTAATTAATGAAATATTCGGATCTTAGAAAGGGAAGGCACAACAGTTCGAATCCGACTTCATTTACTTTTTTAACATTTAAAAAAAAAATTAATTGTATTAATTTATTAATAATAAATTTAAATGTGCATTAAAAGTTATTAAAAAAAATTTTACAATAAATAATAATTCAATAATAACAATAAAAAAAATTGATGCGGACACAAACATGACTTCCTTGTACGCCTGTTAAAATACCTACACATTTTTTTTTTAAATGACAAGTACATAAAACTTTATTTCATTAATAACTTCTGATATTTTTTCTTGTTTTTTTGTTGATTTATTAATTATCGTAAAAATCGTTTTGCAATTGTCGGTTAATAATTAATAAATAAATATATTTAAATTAAAACAAAATTAAAAAAAGGAGATGAAGTCTGATTCGAACCGATGTGCCCTTCTGAGATACAAATATTTTAGTAATTAAAATTTCATTTGTCTATAACTCTGGAACTAATGAAAATAAGTACCACTTACGATATATCGTTGAAAAGCTCTTAATAAGGACTTATTACTGGAGTTAAGAAAAATCCAAAATTTCAAATGTTTTTTGATTTTGGGCTTTTTTTAACACTTTTGATTGCAATCAAAAGGGGAGATGCAAAACCAGATGTTGCAACAGTCCTAAATCAAAAATTTCAATACTTTACGGCTATCGTTTTTTAGTTACACGAGATACATACGTACGTAAATACATACATACATATCTACGTACGTACAAACGTCACGCCGAAACTAGTCAAAATGGGTTCAGGAATGGTCAAAATGAATATTTACGTTGAAACCTGGAAACCAACATTTTTCGCGATCAGAATACTTCCTTTACTTCGTACAAGGAAATAAAAATGTGTATATTTAATTTAATAGGCGTACAACGAAGTTATGTGGTGGCCACATCAGTTTTTTTTTTATGTTTTTATAATCGAAAGCTTGAAAGGGCTATTTTTCCTTTTCGATTTTCCTATTCATCTTTTGCTGCAATAATATCAACAAATATTGAAGAATTTCTTTTCGATTCTTGTCTCTATATTAATATTAATAAATCTGTTTTTTTCCAGGAAAACACATGTTTGCTTGGGCTATTTTTGGTTTGTTTTCTACTGCATTCCTCTTAAATAAATTCTAATTAACAACACCAGCTAAAAATTGCAAAAGATTCTTAAAGGTACAAAAGGTAACTTCTATCACCTTATTTTCTTATCTTATTCTTTAATAGTTACCATCTTTGTTGTATTCTTTATTTTTATTTTTTAACGGAATTTTTTTCATTTTTCAAAACTACAATACAATCAGGGAGCTTTTGTTCTGTTTCCTTGAATTCTGTTGTCAAAATTATTATTCATTCTTCTACTGTATCATTTTTTTAAATGCTACTGAAACCACGATAGTTTGTAATTCTTTGTGTGTAGTTTGAGTTGGCTTTTCTTTTTATTTGTATTTTAGATCTTGATATCGCTTTATAAATTGTAAATAACTCTCTTTGTATTTGTTTTTTTCAAAATTTTTAAAAAACATTACAAAACCTTTTATTGTGTTTCGCTATATCTAATATCATTTAGGCAACTTCGTTTTTTTTCTTCAGCTTAACCTTTTATTATCAAGAATTAATGTTTCATTCTTGTGTATGCTGTTTGTGATTGAGAACGTCATGGAATAAGCTTCACCTTTGGTTATTTCTTATGTAAACTATCATTTAATGAAGTTTTGATTACGGCATTAAACTGGTTCTACATTTTATTGAGATATTTATAACTGATAGCGCTTCTCCAAACTACACAATCTTTCCATTTTTACTTGTCCTTTTCTTTTCTATTATCACGGCTTTTAATCTTCCTTAATTTTATTATTATAATAATGAATAATATATATTTTCAAAAACAGGTCTTAAAGTTGTGTCCAACATTCGTTTAACTTCGGTTATCTATGGCGATAACCATATTCTATGATCTATTTTTTTGGTTGATATTTATCCTAATTTAACTAATATCCTAACTAATTATCGGTGTTCTATTCCCTCAGATGTTGCAACTTTTGCAGAACATTTAGCTTCTAAGAGATGAAATTTGCCGTTTTACACAACCCAAAAAACCCGAGTAATCGTTTTACTCGATAAAATGAATGTATTATTCAAATTGCAGTATTATATTCTCATTTTCAGATCGTCTACGTTTGTAGAAGAGGAATCCTTGTAACTTTTTAATAAAAATAATTATTATATTGTTATTATTGTGGGATGAAATTATGAATTACAATATGGAATAGTTTTTTTACTTCCTTGAATGAAGTAAAGGAATTATTGTGATCCCGAAAAATTTCGGTTTTCAGATTTCAATGGAAATATCCATTTTGACCATCCCTGAATCCATTCTGTCTACTTTCAGCCTGACATCTATTCGTATTTATGTATAACTCAAAAACGATTAGCCGTAGGATGTTGAAATTTTGCATTTAGGATTGTTGTAACATCTAGTTGTGCGCCTCCCTTTTTGATTGCAATTTACTGAACCAAAAGTGTCCAAAAAAGGCCAAAATCCAAAAGATCTTGATTTTGGACATTTTCTTAACTCCAGTAATAAGCCCTCATTAAGAGCTTTTCAACAATATATAATAATTGGTACTTATTTTCATTGGTTCCAGAGTTATAGCCAATTGAAATTTTAATTAATGAAATATTTGATTTTACAAGGGGAAGGCACATCGGTTCGAATCGGACTTTTTATTTGAACTTCTTTTTTTATTTTTAAATTTATTGATTTATTAATAATTATTAACGTCCGATTGTAAAAAAAATTACGATAAATAATAATTCAATAATATCAATAAAAATAGAAAAAATATCAGAAGTTATTAATGAAATAAAATTTTATGTACTTTTCATTTTAAAATAAATGTGTAGGTAATTTAATAGGCGTACAAGGAAATCATGTGATGCCCACATCAGGTTTTTTATTTCTATATTTTGTAAAATAACATTGGACATCGTAAAACTCTTAAAAGTAGTAAAGTATTCAAGTATTGTAAGCGTGCAAGTTATATGATAAACGGCAATCGATACATGGATTCCGTATTCGATTATTTCTCCTATCTACTCACTAGACGATAGTCGACATACCCGATCAATAGTATTTTTGAAATACAGCTGTCAAGATCATACAGAACGATCGATTTAAACCGTAGTGTTTCCTACGTATTTGATTAAAACAAATTAACAGATTCCAATTTTATTCTACTAAGCGACACCCAATCGTTTGCATTTTATAACTTTTTATATGAAAAAAAAGTAAAAAAAATTTGAATAATTTTTTTAATTCATCCTTGTATGTTACTTGTTTTGTGATCTGTTTCATCAGTAAACATCTACAATGATAAAACAGATTTATGCATTGCTTACTGACGTTATCGATGTACAGTGATATATGTTATTGTCGTTAGATTCCGTGTATATTTCTGAAATGATTCATATATATGATTTTTCAAAATGTACATAATCGCTGACCTTGATGAATCATGAATTTGTACTTTTATAGTAATCGTATTGTCGTTTTATATTTATTTTAAATTTATCTGTTTTCTAAATATAAATCTCTCTTTTATTCATTTATAGATAAGTTTTATTTTGTTTTATAATTCCAAAATGTCAGATTAAACTAGTTTTGTTATTATTAACGTGAACAGCTAGTTTTCATTTAGAATTTATTACACTTTTGATTATTTGATTTTGTAAACATTTACTTTTTTTTACTTCAGTTGGTTTAACTGTTAGTTATTATTCTTTCGGTTAATGTTCATAAATTTGTCATTTGTAATTTTTTTTTTTTAGTACATTATATATTCCATGTTTTGTTTTTTTTCCGGCAATTTTTTGTTATCGTAGTTTATTCCTATTACAAATATAATTTGTAGAACTTAAAAAAGAATAATATTCGTAAAATTTTTAACATGAAAAACGATTAAAAACAACAAGAAAAGTATATTCTGAATTCCTGGTAATATCGATACTTAGAATATAAAATGAAACCGTATACAGTTGTGCCATAAATCTTTCGTAATATGCAACATCCGTAGAGGTTGATCAGTCAAAATTGTGTGCAAGGTATTAAAAGAAATCGCATTCAGTAAGCCACGGCCTCATTAATTCTAACTTCTAAGCTGACAAACGACATATTTTATTTAACTGAACTAAACAAGTTGCGCAGCTTTAAAAAAAAAAGTTATTTATTGCATTGTAACAATCCGAGTTTTATGTTTTTCTAACCTTTTGAAAAAATTGGAGTTTTTCATTAAAAAAATTTATCCCTCTTATCATTAACTAAGGAATGTATTCCTTTTAATTAACTGTACATATTTTTAATTACAGATTTTAAAATAAAAACCGACTGAAAAGTCAAAAATTATTTATCTCATTTGCAGGCTCAAACTTTATAAACCGAAGTACATTAATTTTTTTAATAGTATTTTATTCCACTGAAATACTAAACTTCTTTCAAAAACTTGTAATCGTATGATTACAATCTGTAGCCGAATCCCAAGGTTAAAATTTGAAATTAGATTGTATCGCAACATTTTTATAAAACAAAGTATAAATAGGTCTAATACTATTTTTTTCTTATTTACAAATAAACGTATTTAACTTTGAGATTGCACCAACTGAATTCAATAAACGGATGTATCAATTTAATGTTTTCATGTTGAAATATTGGCAGAAATATTGTCAATGGTGTCAGTTTAAGGTCGTGGGAGATTATCATCTATTCACTAGCTAAGCGGGCTTAAGTTTGTTCTCAAGCACTATTCTACTATGCGTAATAATTATCCGCTGAAAAGCTTTCGCTGCTTTCAAACGTGGCATTCTTTCAGAAATCAATGTTTTTTTATAAACGGGTTGTAGTTTTCGTATGTAACTTCCATTGCGGTCCACTACCTCTCTGATTCTTGAAGCTTTAGAAATTATGAAACACTAAGATCTATTTGTATATTAAATGGAATAAATCTAACGTAACATTTCAAGTTTTTAGTCTGATATAACTTCAGTTAGCTTGTTGGCACCGGGTAACTGTTAACTATCAATGATATTAATATCGATCACAGTTAAGAGTATGTTAATTATTTGATTTCCTTGCGATATTTGTGTTGATTTTAACGCGTTTGATCAGTTCATGATCGTATAGTTCGATATTTTTTTTTGCGATGAAATATCTGAAAGAATTTCATCGTAAATTCATTGAATATTTATATTATTCATTAAATGAATAATGTATTTTAAAAAATCACAGACACGAGTCTTTTCCTCGTTCTGTTATTCTTGATGATTTCCTGTATAGCATTATCAGCAAAATATTGGCCGTAAGCTTCATGTAGCGGGATATTTTATTACTATTTGCGGATAGCTTGATGAATTTTATATCAATGACAAGATCATTTACTACATTTTTCTCTCTCGAGTCGTACCTTGATAGTATCTGGTATAATTAAGTTAAAAGAAAAATCAGTGTTTCAAGTAATACATGTGATTTTCTCTACTGTACTAGTTAGCTTATATATGATTTTCTTTAGTGTTGTTAATAAGATTAATATTAATTGATTTATGCTAAATTATTGGTCAATTATTATACGTCACCTTGAATTTTTAATTCGTCAGTCGTCGTAACGGGATATTCGTCGTAAGCCATTTCATTCTGATAATAAAAAATGTATTTTTTTTTGTCCTCAGTCATTTGATTTTTTTGATGCAGCTCTCCAAGATACCCTATCTAGTGCTAGTCGTTTCATTTCAGTATACCCTCTACATCCTACATCCCTAACAATTTGTTTTCCATATTCCAAACGTGGTCTGTCTACACAATTGTTTCCTTCTACCTGTCCTTCCAATATTAAAGCGACTATTCCAGGATGCCTTAGTATGTGGCCTATAAGTCTGTCTCTTCTTTTAACTATATTTTTCCAAATGCTTCTTTCTTCATCTATTTGCCGCAATACCTCTTCATTTATCACTTTATCCACCCATCTGATTTTTAACATTCTCCTACAGCACCACATTTCAAAAGCTTCTAATCTTTTCTTCTCAGATACTCGGATTGTCCAAGTTTCACTTCCATATAAAGCGACACTCCAAACATATACTTTCAAAAATTTTTTCCTGACATTTAAATTAATTTTTGATGTAAACAAATTATATTTCTTACTGAAGGCTCGTTTCGCTTGTGCTATTCGGCATTTTATATCGCTCCTGCTTCGTCTATCTTTAGTAATTCTACATCCCAAATAACAAAATTCTTCTACCTACATAATCTTTTCTCCTCCTATTTTCACATTCAGTGGTCCATCTTTGTTATTTCTACTACATTTCATTACTTTTGTTTTGTTCTTGTTTATTTTCATTGCGTAGGACTTCATCTATGCCGTTCATTGTTTCTTCTAAATCCTTTTTACTCTCGGCTAGAATTACTATATCATCAGCAAATCGTAGCATCTTTATCTTTTCACCTTGTACTGTTACTCCGAATCTAAATTGTTCTTTAACGTCATTAACTGCTAGTTCCATGTAAAGATTAAAAAGTAACGGAAATAGGGAACATCCTTGTCGGACTCCCTTTCTTATTTCGGCTTCTTTCTTATGTTCTTCAATTATTACTGTTGCTGTTTGGTTCCTGTACATGTTAGCAATTGTTCTTCTATCTCTGTATTTGAACCCTAATTTTTTTTAAAATGCTGAACATTTTATTCCAGTCTACGTTATCGAATGCCTTTTCTAGGTCTATCAACGCTAAGTATGTTGGTTTGTTTTTCTTTAATCTTCCTTCTACTATTAATCTGAGGCCTAAAATTGCTTCCCTTGTCCCTATACTCTTCCTGAAACCAAATTGATCTTCTCCTAACACTTCTTCCACTCTCCTCTCAATTCTTCTGTATAGTTCTAGTTAAGATTTTTGATGCATGACTAGTTAAACTAATTGTTCTGTATTCTTCACATTTATCTGCCCCTACTTTCTTTGGTATCATGACTAATAACACTTTTTTTGAAGTCTGACGGAAATTCCCCTTTTTCATAAATATTACACACCAGTTTGTATAATCTATCAATCGCTTCCTCACTTGCACTGCGCAGTAATTCTACAGGTATTCCGTCTATTCCAGGAGCCTTTCTGCCATTTAAATCTTTTAATGCTCTCTTAAATTCAGATCTCGTATTATTTCTCCCATTTCATCCTCCTAAACTTCCTCTTCTTCCTCTATAACACTATTTTCTAATTCATTTCATTGGAGAATATTTCTGATTACATTTTTTTTTTTATTGTTTCTTAATATTTCCATAATTTTTTTAATCTAATGATGTAATTAAAGGACCACTACTACCATTAAAATAACAGCATAGATTTTAAAATGTTCTGTTTAAGCCTATTTGCGAAATTCGAATTGTAAATTCAAAGGAAGCTACAGTTTGCGTCTATTATAATAAAAATTAAAAACCGTTTACTTTTAATATAAAGTAATCGGAACTCTTGTATTTCAAAAACAATTCCGTATAGAAACGTTGCAAAATAGACGGAGTCAAACAACAAGAGTTAAGTTAATAAACTACAAAATTTTTTCTTGATTCGGCTTCTTCTTGGCCTTTCTATATTTCTGGTTTCTATTTTTTATTTTTCTACATAATTCTTTTATTATAATTCACTTGTTTTCATTTTGAAAAATAATTCCCTGCATCGGTAATAGACAAGAAAGCTCACAATATCTGGCCCTCTGCCCCTGACAGTAGGAGTAAACTATTTTTTTGTTTTAATTTTTGGTTCATAATACACAAATCACTGTTGTTTTTTAATGTCCATGTAAAACGTCTAGTTTGTTATTTTATTAAACGTTTTTCGCGCCTGTATATATTCCCGTATCAAAATGTGACGTTACAATCTTCAGGCTGTATAAATAATTCGGACCCATTTTTAGTTCAAAAAAATCTGTTTTCGGTACTAGTAAATGTGATGATAGTAGCATTGATTAAATTAACTCTGTTGTTAGTAAAAAATGAAACTTCAATAATTTAAAAATTATAACTTTTTAATCGCGTTTCTATTTACGAATACACAATCTTTCTTTCACTTAATCCTGAAAAACAAAACTACTATCGAACTAGGAAACACAACAATTTTGTCACTATGCTACCGTTTCTAGTAAAGATGTAACTTAGCGATCGATTTAAAATTAAACGTAAAAATGATTTTATAAAAAAAAATATGAGTTTTTTATCGGTAGATCTGTTAATTAGATTAAACCTGCATTTCCTCCAATTTTATTTTTGTGTATTTTTATGTTTGTTTATTCTGTGATACATTAATTAATTATTCTGTATGTTTATTATGTGTTATTTTCTGTGATAAATTGAATTCGTGCATCGTACAAAGGTTTACGACTGTTCTGCTTGCGCAGTTTTACCCCATTATATGTTCTAACCTGCTTGTTTGAGGATACTTGTGGGAGGAAACGGCAGGTTGTAGGGCCTGCCGTTTCCTCCCACAAGTGTCCTGCTTAAAAAAAATGAAAAAAATTTATATATAATACTCCTTTCTGAATAATTTATTTTATAACCTCACATAATTTTTCGTCACTACCACGTATATCATTTATTTATTATGTAGTACATTAATATGGAATAAAGATATTATTTATAAGATACTATTTTGTATATTTTTACGCGTTTGCGATCAATATTTTCCTTGATACTTATGAGCAAACGTCTAAGCGAGTTTTTTCTTGTCCTCTGAGTAGCTCGCATAACCATTATTTATGCAATGTTTAACCATCAAATTATGAAATATTTTGATTAAAATATTTATGTACCAGATTTCATTATTTTGAATTAAACTTCCCCTGAGATATAAACTAAAACAGTTGTCAACGCTTCAAGGAACTGAAGAATGTAGCAAAGATTTTGTTAACTTAAATATTTTTCAGCCAAAAATATTTTAAGCAATATTTTTGTTAAAGGTACCTCTTTTAGCCTTTTCAATCGTGAATTTATATTTGCTTAAATACTATTTAGGAGGCATTATTAAATTATTTAGTAAATAGATAATAGCATAACCTTTTATTATGAAATAAAATTATAAAATAATTATAAATAACTACGAATTATGTTATAAAATTCCATTATAATGCTTCGCATTCAACAATATTTTTATGTTTATTTTTGTGACTGCCAGAAAAGTAAAAAAGATATTACTTATTAATATATATATATATATTTTAATTATTTTAATGTAGTCAGCGTTTTTACGAATAAAATTTATCTATTTTTTATTTTTTTTTTTACTTCGCGCTCGGGTGGTAGGTTTTTATCGTTTAACTACCGTAATTTAGGGCCAATCACTTCAAATTGATACATAACAACCCAAAATCTCGGTGGAGTTCGTTAATGGACAAAATCGGACCATGGGGATGGAAATGGGGGGACTTTTTCGAAAAAAACAAAATATCGCTATAACTTTCTTATTAAGTAAAATATCGAATTCGTTTAAAGTTACTGCTATTCCTAAAATTTATCTACGTAAAACTTTTCGATATCACCAACAATTGGCCCGGGGGGTGGAAAAATGGGGTTTTGAAGTCAAAAAAATCATACCTCCCTTAATAGGCACAGTATTGAATCGACTCAAATTGGTCGTTAGTCCTATAAACATTACGTAAAGCTTTTGTGTGAAACAATTTTTGATACGACCAACCCTTACGGCAAGGGTTGACCAAAATGTTGCTGGAATTGTAAGAAGTTGATGGGGCTTGTCGTACGCTAAATATGTGAAACTTTTTTCACATGCAACCATTGTCGTATTGAGTAAATTTGAATTTTTTCTTAACTTGAAGGTGTAAATCTTTTTTATCCCCTACTAAGCAACGGTGAAATCTACCTCTGCTTTCCGACGTGCCGAAAGGGATTTTTTTTTAGTAGGAATTTTTTCACATTTTAAACAAATATAAAGCTTTTTTTATAATGAAACTGATTTCAGGGTTAAAATATAAAATACAAATAAAGATAATATTAAATAAATATTATAAAATAAATATAAATTACTAACTTCAAGGCTCTTAAAATATAAAATATATTACTGTTCAATTGTTGTTTTAATTTTTCATCTTTTCGATGTCGGCGTTAAATTAATAGTGTTTGTAAGTTAGTAGCTATATTTTTTAACTTTACAAGAATTAGGAAGCATTATATTTTTGCATTTTAATGAGGTTTTTCGAAACCTGTTTTTTACATTTTTTTTTAAAACGTGTTTGTATATTTATATATATAAAATTTTATATATTTATCGGTTTAAATATTATGCTAAATAAATCACAAACAATTTTTACCGGAAAGTGAGCCGTGAATTCATCCTTTCTGAATTGTACTATACTATTATGTACAGTAAAATCTCTGTACGATTGTATTTTTTTAAATCCTAAATTAAATTTTATTAACAAAATTGAAAAAAAATATTGAAGGAACACTAATACACTTAAAATCGATCAAGTGAATTAGTGTTTCTTCAATATCTTACTTTTTTTTGTATAATTCATTGTTTTGATATTTAATTTTTATAATATCGTCTGCACAGGGATACAGAATCTTAAAAATTACCGCGGGTGCTCAATTTAATGTTCCAATTAATTTCATCATAAATATTTTTAGGATGGAGAGTGAGAATTTATATAACTGAAATCTTTGAAACAGAAATTATTTAGGCTTTGTTTATTAATCTGGACTATATGAAATATGTGGTTCATTTATTTATTAAGTATAACGCATACATAAGCGGATGAATATCGCATTTATATACAGACTTGATTATTCAAGTTAATCATCTTTTTCAATAACGCCCGTTAGCGTTAAGTAATATTATTACCTAGAGTATATTAAAATCTCTAAAATTAATTCATTAAAAGGTATGTTAGTACAATTGCTAAATAATGCATACGTTTTTATTGGTTAAATGAGTTTTGTGAATCCCTCGTGATATGTGCATTTTTATTAGAATATGCTATTTTTAATTTAATCCCTTTTGTTTTAAACATTTTGGAAGTCAGCATCCACTATGTGTATAATCTTATGCATTTAAGGAACTGTTAGGATACGAGGATCTGCATGATTTATTATTGATGATGATTATTAATATACTATTTATGATAATATATATATTAATATATATGAATTATTAATATTAATAATAATAATAATATTTTATTTTGATAAAAATTTAAATTACTTATAATTAATCTAAAATTAACGCACATTAAAATTTCAATTCTCTTCGTTTTTACATATATACGTATATTATTCATTTTAAATTTAATTCAATGGAAAATAATAAATTAATTATAAGAATTTTTTAAAAGAAAATTGTGAAAGGATTGCTATATAAGAATGAGAAAATAATTGAAGGGTAGGGTTGGTCGTTTTGTAAATGCAAGATTATCTTGTAGATTTTTTTTTGCTTCCACACGCATAAGCACGCGGGTGCATACACACATGTGTAAAAGTAGCTTGTTGCTAGTGGTGGTCCTGTGCTATTTTGTGCCATCCTATGGTGTTATACTGTACGGATGGGTTTTGCTTCTTGACCCCTTTCCATTCTAGACGACACGGTACGGATGTGTCGCTGCACCGCGAGAATCATAGAACGCGAGGGGGAAGGGATGGTCGGCAGGAGGAGAAATTGAGATCCTCCCCTCTAGCTTGTAGCGATATGCAGCAGGCCTATATACAGTACAATTTGACCGTGGTAGGAAGGTCGGAAAGACGGAAACTCACGAAGTTGTACGTAATCGACCGAATTTACTCCCCAACAAACTTCCCCCTCTCCTAGCTATTCTATAACTCAACCCATCGAAGCTAACAACCTTTCGTTCAGAGTGTCTCCTTCGTTCGAAAAGTCTGTTGAGCGATGTGTGTGCTGTTATTTACTAGTGTGTTTTTTTCATTAATTGTGCGTGTGTGATAGTGTCGGTTATTACCGTATATTACATTAATTAATTAGATTCTAAATAAAGAAATTTTCTTGTATATATTATCCGATTTATCGTTGTATCTATGAACGTAGTTAATATACTGCATTAATTTGTGTATAATACGTGTATTTACGACATAGTTAATAGTGCGTGCGTCTTCATTTCACGTTGTGTTACTTTTCATCCCACTACTTGTGCTATAGACATTGCTGCTACGCGACGATAGTGTGAGTATATAGTTCACCACTACTTTATGTATACGTATGCTGCCAACAATTATTCTGTCGTTAATTTTTGTATTTTATTACATATTATTGTGAATTATTTATTATAAAATGACTTTTTTTTTAATGAGTGTCCCTGTAAAGCTACAACGTTGAAAAGTTTCTTATGAATATTTTTTCATTTATTGAGCTGTAATAAAACGCGTTGTTATGCCTTGTGTACAAAGTTGAAAAGCAATATTTATAAAATGGAAAGCGATATTTCAATATTCTAAAGTTAATACTTACTGTTCATGAGTAGAATATATTTCGAGCTTTTACTTCACCGTCTTTTTTGATTCGTAGACCCCATAGCGAGTTAAGTGATGGTAATCTTGAACTAGTCACCCCATTTTTTGCATGTTGGTCTTGGATTACTGATGATTTTATATCCGTAATTTTGTTTACATAATCATCATACGGTCACGTTTTTCAAAATTAGAAAAAAATTATTACTGCGTTCTTACTACAGTCCGAAACCGCTACTGTTTCAAATATACGACTCATAAAGTTCTAGGTTCGAATCCCGGTCAGACATGATAAAGAATTATATACGTTTTTATTTACCAAACGCAGTTTTTTTCGGCAGTAATGTACTCTTTTTTTACTATCTGTATTTTAGTTTTTGTTAAGATTAAAAAATTGGGTATCGAAATTATATAATTGGTTTTTCTTTTTTTTAATATTTTTGTATACGAGTTTTTGTAATGAATTCCCTGTGTATATGTAGTGCTAAGTGATGTAGCAGGAAGGAGGAAGTTGCATACGGCTGTTAATTCTGTTCGTATTTAGATTAGCTAAAATAAGCTGGCCAAATAGATTTAATTATCGATGAGGAAAGTTTACTCAGAATTCAATGATGCACTATTTTTTGAATCTCAGCTTTATGTTTAATTTTCCTTTCTGATATTGTAAAGATGCTATCTGTACAGTGAAACGTAGGTCGATGTTTACTGTTGGAAAGACCTTGATATTGATTTTGTTAATAATAATTTATGTGTTAATCTGAATTATTCTTTGTCCGTTTATACGTGATATTGAGACATTTAATTTTTTCTATATTTATTTGTTTCCGTTGTATTATTTTTATTTTAATATGCATTATTATATTTCAATTTTTTTCTATTATAGATTTTGTGGTATTTATTTATTTTATTAACTTATTGAATTGTAATATACCGATTTAAGTATTACAGAATTACATGTTACGTAATTACTTTTTTTTGTGTATGTATATATATGTATAACAACAGTAGAACCACCTCATTCTATAAGAATGCAATATTTTGATGTTCAAGCCGAGGATTTGTTGAGCGTATTTTGAACAAAAAGTAGTTTCAGTGAATATTCGTTAATCGAAAAAATCTTTTAAATGATATTCACGGTTAATTATTTATTTAGTAATTCGTATTCGTCAATTATTGTCTTGTTCATTTATTCAGCCGTAAACGTATTCTACGCGTCGTTTATTGCACCGATTCTTTATTATTCTATACACATTTATTGTATTCCGATTCGACTGACACACTACAGTTGATTTAATTCGTTATTTTAATAAATTAGAAAATTATTAATTAACACGCATATTTTTGTTACTATTGATAATAAATAAATAATACTGTAGGAAATTATTAATTTATGCATGTCGGGCACTGTTTAATGCTGTACTTTAATTAGTACACCTCTTCGGTGATTCCTAGGCTTTGAATAACACTTAATAACGTAGAAAAATTGTCATTTTAACTTTGAATAATACGTACGGTTGGCCTCTGTGTTGACCTACTGCGCATTTAAAGTTACCCCTCCTTCCATTCATACGTATTTTTAATTGGTAGCAGTTTTCTTTCTAAATTAACTAAAAACGTATTACTTGTGGAAATTCTTTCAGGTTACCAGAACATACTGATTATTTAACTTGCGCTCAGCCATTTTGTTGTGTTGTCATCGCACGTCCTCGGCGACCTTCTTTTTAGAACATATCACTAGTATAATGCATATTAAACATTTTTTCATATTGTATTATTTATACATTTCTAGATTGAATTTTTTAGCATTGCTTTTTCATTATTTTTATTTTTTAGTAATTATAAATGCTCCATTCTATTAAATATCTTTCTTATAATAAATTTAAATAATAATTTTCTCAGGATAATTATTTTTTTAAATGTACATTTTTTGTATTTAAAATGCAGAATAATGACTAATATTAATATTTTTTAATACTTAAATATAAAAAAGTATTTTTAATACTTATATATCTGGGCACACAAATATATTTATATATTCGAAATAAGATTTATTAGATAGCTTTTTTATAGCAACTGATAACAAGTTACTGTAAAATTTTGTTGGGTACTAATTAATAATACATTTTGGCCTAAAATTACAAAATTACGATCAGGTACAAACACGTTCCGGTTCACTTCCAGGAACTCAACTGCCAAGGAGCTTCGACTCAACAAAGCTACACAAGATATCCAAAAATCGAAGAAATACAATTGTCGATCGTTATTTATTTTTTGCTCACATGAAATGAATCTGTTACTGGCATAGTAGGTTAAATGACGTAAATAATATTAACAAATAGTTCTACGGCGAATTTTTTTCAAATAGGTTGCATTAAACGAAATAAAAAGCTATGCGGTTCCTCTCCCACTCGGTCGTTTGTGGTGTTATCATGGCTCCGTGAGGAAAAAATATTCAAGTCTTACTGCAGCAGTAAGGCTTGCATTTGAAACTTTTACTCTTGACTATGTTTGGATCATGATTGTTACGGAAAACATTGATGTATGGTTATTTTGCTACCTGTGCCGAACTATGCATCAGCGTTTCCTTGTAAGAAACAGTAGTAATTTTATTTAGATTCTTAATATTAAATTGAAACAGTATATGAAGTCGCGGTGTTTTGTAGATGGGTTGTGGGGTTAGAAGTATTATTATTGATCGGCTCAACGTGGTTGCCTTGATAAACTATTAAGCTTTCTTTTTTATCAGAAATAACGTACTCCATCTAAACCCCCCCCCCCACCTTTTAAGTAATATTTAGTCATATAAGTGACTAAATTCACTTATATGATCTTATTATAGTACTATGTTATCTAACTACAGAATTTTACTGGCCGATTGAATTATTTGAAAGTGGTGGCGAGAAGTTGTTCTCTGTTCACTTTTCAGTTCCGGTCGGACTAGTAAATGTTCGAAATGAATGCGGTGTCTGTTCATCATATGAAAGGGAGGACCTTGGCCTTTAAGAAGTTGACGATGAATGTATGCACCCTGCTTTGCGCGGGTTATACTAGTTCGTAATGGTTTTATCGATGTCACCGTTCTCATAAAAGAATCTATGCAATAACATACACTCAAAATATGTAATAATTTTTGTTGCTCTATCAGATCTGTATTTTACAGATCGCTTTTATTGTTATTATGGAATCCATTTCGAATAGATTTTACTTAACCTATGATATGGTAAGTGGTAATCCATATTTCTATAACAGGTTTATAACTATTTACCGAACTAAAAACCTGTTGAAGGGCAGTTATAAAATTATGTTTTTAAAATATTTTAAGGGGAAAAAGATCAAATTTATTCTTGGTAATTGCTTAGTTCATCACGTGTAAGTTCTAAAATTTAATTTTTATAATTAAAGATTTTAATTTTTTTTTTTAATAAAAAAACTGCTTGTCAGTTTCTTAAACATAATACTGAAACTTGTCAATCTTTGGTCCGATAATAATATATAATTTATATAATAATAATATATATATATATCTTTGGTCTTTGTTAATCTTTTTGTCAAAACATTGTGAATCTTTGGTCTGATAATAGTAAAGCCTTTTAAACATTTTCAGACTCCCCATATATTCTCTGTAAATATTTTCTTTACAATTTGTATTGTTTCAGTTTGTGTGTATTATTTTTATTATTTTCCTAATGAGCGAAGTGATGTTTTTTGTTTAGTTGCTTAAAAATCTTCTAAGTATACGTTCGCTTAATTTTATTTAATAAAACTGCTTTTTAGCGGATTCATACGAATGTCTTTTTATGTACTGCATTTTTATACTCATAATAACGTAAGACTTCATGCTAAATATCTCAAAAGCAGTGTACATTGAGTGAAATAAACGATAAAGCGTGAAAAATGTCTTATTTTTCTGGCGTGAAAAGTATTTTTGAAATTTTAGAGCTTATCATTTTTGAGCGAGTGATTTTGCCATTTTTATCTGGTACGACGAGAAAATCCAAAAGCAGAGAGGATGATACAGATGTACTAACAACGGTGAACTTTTTTCCGATAATATTTTTAATTTTAACGTAATGAGGGAAGGAAGTAAAATTGTGTATTTGTTGTATTAATAATTACGATGTATTTGAATTTTCAACAAATTATTTTATTTTATTTATTATATGAAGTCAAAATAAGATAAGCATATATACAACATACTGTTGTAAATAAGCATGTAAAATTTACCAAAATGAAGATACAATTACATTTAACAACGTCATTTCTCAGAAAACTAGTTACGCGTCCGTAATTTGTAATTTTTATTTTTGTAAATTTCCGTGACATCTCAAGAACGGCTTTTTGAATCTGAGTCTTTCGATATTTTTTCAAAAAAAACGATAAATATAAATCCTAAATCACAGTGAATGCTAAAACCGATGCGGGCTAAATTAATAATGAATTATAATTCCGGTGCCTCACATTTCGGAACGGTTATCTGAGCTTCAAAATTTGGCTGCGGTTTAATCTTCTAGGTTTTCCTTACATTTTCACGTAATGTGTGTAGTAGTTTTCTACTTGAATGAAAGAAGTCAAAAATATACACCTTAGTGTGAAAAAAACTAATCGTACATTTATCTAAAAAAAACTATGTTTTAATATTGCATCCGGTCAAAAAATTAGTTAAATAATTTAAGTTGAGAGGTTGAAAATTTTCATTTTCAAAAAAAAACCAAAACAGATTGAGGAAAGATAATTTAGAGAGGAAAAAAAGAAAGTGGGAATTCTCCTAAAAAGTGTGCTTTTCAGTTTGAAAAAGAGATTTTTCGTATTTGGATTTGTAAATGTCCCCATTCAGAATTCATATCCAGCACAGTCGTCTGATGTTGATTTTTATTTTAAATTGTGAAATTCATTTAAATTCATGAAGTAATGTGGGGGATAAAAATTCTATGATTATGTGAGTTATACATTTGATAAATAAAAATAGATAAATCCTACTGATTTTCATCTACTGATTGTATAATGACAGTTTATTGGGTCCGTGGTAGTTAAACTCTACCGTAAATCTAATCGTTGGATCAAATTATCGGTTGAAATGTTATTAACGTGGATTCTGCTTCAGTATAACCTTGGCCTAAAAGTAGAAACTCATGTCCTATAGAATTTTGCACTTTTTTTACGTGAGATGTCGCTTTCGATTAATGTAATGTAGGGATTATATTTCTACGATCAGCTTCATGCATTTTTTTAGTAAATTGACTTGAATTAGTTATTTGCTTTTCATTACCCATCCGTTTCTATAAATGGCGATCGTTTATTCCGTTACGATTTTGATCTTTCAATCGAAATTAATAAGTAGAAATATAATAGGAGAATAAGTAAAAAATTTCACGTTCACAAAACACTATCCATTAAGCGGTGACGCCTCGGCCATAACCACTGATCTCTTAACTCGACCGCAATAATTAAATTCCGTTTTTGCTCTCAAATTTTTTAGTAGTTTACCGAATTCGTTTAGTTTTTCATAATTTTGAATCTGTTTTTCACAAAGGAGCTAATCTTGAGAATAATGATCTGGCATATGATTTTCACTAAAAAAAGTACGGATGTACGATTGAAGTACGGAAAAAAGGGAGCAAATTTTATTTCAATTTGTATTCGTTTATTTGTTTATCAATCACCTCTTCGTTGACACGAAGAATTTTATAAAAACTATGATTTCATGAAACCGGGAGTCGCAGTCTTAGATATGGATAACCTCTATACACTTTTTTGTTTGTCAGATTATTTTTTAAAAAAAATATCTAAAAACTTCTGCTGGCAAAATTTTGATTTAAAAGCAATTCTGTCAGTCGTTTTAGGAGATGAAAGACGCAAACCGGTCGATATTATCGGAAAACAGAACTTTCAGGTTTTTATTCCCTCCTGCGCATGTACCTTAGGCTCCAGAAACTAATTATTCTAAGCGATCAGATGTGAAACACCTTTCCAAAAACTGTATGACTGGTTTCATTAAAAACAATCATAACATGTCTGACTTACCGATGAAATTGAGATGTGAAGTGGGTTTTCGTTACCTTTCTCTCTTCAGTGATATATACAAGTTTACTAAAACGGTGATGATATGCTAGACAATTGATATCTTCACTTTCGTTATCATAGAGGTTAATCTAATGAACATCATTACTCCCGGAGAAAATCCGACTACTGGCGATTGTACCGAAGGTGACACTTTAATGTATCGCACCATCGGATAACAGGTAATAAAAAAAAACTAGACATTAGATAAAAGGGTCTATTTAGAAGGGGAATTGTCACATTCTCACCCTTTCACAGTAAAGTTTGAAAAAAATTATTGTCGTATAGAAGATCGTATTAGTTTTGATGGTAAGGGGAGGGAGGAAATGAGTTATATTAGGTACAGCTGTCCACTGTGTGCGAATGATTTTCTTAAAAAAAAAATTATTTTCGACTTATAAAAATTGAATTTCTTTCTTAAGTATTAAGAATTCGTATTAATCGTACGACTGCATAAAAATATTAGTATTCAGATATCACGATTGTAATTCGCTTTATATAGAACAAAACCGGTAAACTTTGTATGTGTAAAATGAAAACCGCTTTAGATTATTGGTTCTCATATTTTTTGATGCGATCAAAAGTTTAGGGATAACAGATATTTAGAATGTTAGTTAATTTTTCTTAGCATTCGTGGATGTGTTTGTTCACAAATGTGGAATTTTTCTGGAAGTAACTATTAAGTAACGTAAATCTGGCGAGATTTCATTAACAAAGATAACTACGAACAATACCAAAATATAATAAAAATTAACAGTTTTCAGAAATCTTTTGAGCGACATGTTATAAAGTAATTTTATTTTTAATTACATTATTTTAACCGACGTGTAATTAGTCCCGATCGGTAATTACAATCGAATTGTAATTTCACTCAATATTTAATTAATTCTCGTTGAAAGTTTTATTTATAAGTTTTAACAACCCGTGGCTAGTTTGATAATCACCGAAATACGATGCTTTGATACAAAACCTAACGAACATTAAATCTGCGTAATACATGACACGTTAGTTACACGAGTAGATAATTTCAATACTTACCTATTAACGCCACCGCAGCTACAGCTTTATTTAAAAACAAAGTAGTCAATCGGATTTCGGTGGAAAATGGGCCGATATAGAGTTTAACATAGATTCAAAACAGTCTATTAATTTTAATAAATGGTTATTTATATTATTTATTTATTTAATAAATATAATTTAACCAAACTCAACCTACGCTCGCTTCGCTCGCTAACCTTGACTAATTAACAGGGGTGTTTTGATTATTTAAATAATAAATAATTGCAATAATTACTGAATTTATTAAATAAATACTCAAAAAATTACGGTGTTAATTAGTCAAGGTTAGCGAGCGTAGGTTATGTTTGGTTAAATTATATTTATAAAATAAATAAATATAAATAACCATTTATTAAAATTAATAAAGAGACTGTTCATTTTCCACCGAAATCCGATAGACTACTTTGTTTTTAAATAAAGCTGTAGCTGCGGTGGCGTTAATACGTAAGTGCCATAATTTCCTGTCAGAAACATAAGCAAGTAAAATTTCGATTCGTTGCGTGGAAAAAAACTAGGACAAATTGAAAAAAATAGTATAATCATCCCAGACGTAATTTTTTTTTTTTATTATATTGTGAATTTTGGTTTTATCTCGCGTTCAATATAATAATTTGTACATCTGAAAGAAATCGTTATTTTTAACCGTGTACGTAAGTTCCACGTCTCGATTTCATGTTAATAATAAATTTGTTTGATTACGGCCGTTTTGTCTGCAGTTCATTAATAATTGTATAAACAGAATGGCTTTGAGGAAATCGATATTCCAGACACTGATATTTCGTTATTTCAGAATTCAATTTCGATATGTTTTTTATATATGTTTTGTTTACCTTATCGGTTTACAGGATAATTTCATCGTAACTCTTACTTTACGTTCATCTGACTGGTTATCGTCTGTTCGACGGTTATAAACTTATCTTTTTTATTAGTAACATCTTTCCGTATCTACCGGTTTAAGTTTTCATGGGTTAATTACTTCATTTATTACTCATTAACGGTTATGGTTTTTTGTTTGATATGTGTGTGTGTGTCTCAGAATGTTGAGTGTGTTGTCTCAGAATAATTTACTAGACGAATTACTTTTTGAAGTCCTGTGATAAAGCAGCTTCAGTATTTTTGGACAGTGTCATCAAGATATACAGTCCTCGATTTGAGGACCATATCAACAAAGAATGGGAGATATGAGTGGTGTCAAACATTTTTCACCGAGCTTTATCGTATTTTTTTTTTTATTTGAATGGAACCTATATAAATTTAAATTTATGGAATAGTAATTGATGACCTATTTTACTTCTTAATTTAAATTAATCGATGACAACACTGACGCTTCATAACTTATAAGCCTTATTTAATTGGTGAAATTAGTTTTGTTATTTCTAAACACTATTTTACTGTTTTTAAGGGGCCCGCGGATCGCAGATTAAGAACCTGTGTTGTGTATTTTTATTTTGCAGTTTTAATGAAATAAGAAATAATTAACTGATTTTTTTTATTTTAAAATTAATCCTACGCGTTTAATTTTTCTGTTCGTGTAATTGGCAATATTTCCTTCCTAAATAAAGGAACTAATGAACTGTGATTTCATTATTATATTTATAATTTGTTAATACGATAACATATCTTGTAAAAATATATTTATAATGTTATTACCTACAATATTATTATTATTACTTTTGTAATATAAATTTAAAAAGACAAGCGACTATTACATTTTATTATAATTAAATGAGATGTATTTGTTAATTATTTGAACTTGGTGGTGTCTATCATTTGTTTAACTATTTGATACGGTTAGTATTTTTTCTTACATTTATGTACTTTAAATAGTAATGTAACGTCGATTATTAAAAATACAACAATCATTTACAATGAATATTTAATTAACAGATAAGAATATATAATTATTGCTGTTAATGCATGTTGCTTTATAGTATTATCATATAAAGATAATATATATTATTTATATCTTATAGACTGGTATATTTTGTATGTCATTTGATATTTTTCACTGATATCATTTCTTTATTGACGAAAAGTTTATTTTTATTTATTTATTTTTTGTAATAAATTCTCTTTGTTTTAATTTTTAAAGAATTTAATTTATTTTTTGCAAGTTTATTGTGTTAAATCTTTATTTCATTTCGGTTATAAATTAATTGAAAATAAGGAAAAAATTAGTTTAAATTATTTATTATTTGCTGTAGTAATCTCATTTGAGTTTTGAATACAATCTAAATCAGAAAATAACGATGTGTTTTTGTTGATAAATAATCTCACCTTTCTTTACCGGTTTATAAAAATTTCAATCAAAACCCCCTTGTGCGTGTACAATAAGAAATATCGGTATAAAATGACGGGCAATAAATTTTCTAGATCCATTCGGTCGATGGTTGTACAGGAATGTACTGTTGTTGTATTTAGTTTCTTGTACTTAGAATCCTTGTAGATTACGTATAAAGTATTATTACACTGATAGAATCAAATTTCATTATAAAGATAAACGCTAAATAGTATTGTACCGTAGTCGTTTTTATTTTATTTTAATTTGTATATTTTATTCTTCTAGATTAAACTGTTATATTAAGCGGATATGAATATTACTGTAATTATCTTTGATACTCTTTATTATGACGACTTCTACCCTAGTGGCGGAATAGTAGTGTCGTCTCTGCCTTTCATCCGGAAAGTCTTTGTTCGTTCGAATCCCGGCTAGGTTTGGCTTGGCAATCGCTGAAAAAGTTCATTCACGCCATAAGCAACTGCATTCCAATCCAGTGTATCGGTAGTTACTTGAGAAATAAATAATGAAAAGAAGGCTTCTCGTATCAAAGCCATCAGGGATTTGGAACGCGGTCATATTTAAATATTAATTTATATTTAATATTAATATTTATATTATAATTAATTTATACCTTGGTGATCTGGTTAGAAATCTGTTGGTTGTGGATAGTGGATTGATCGTCAGTATTTTTGGTTCATATGAAATAATTACCGAATTAAATTTCATGACGTTTAAAGCTTGAAATTATTAAACCAATTTACGTAATCTTAGATATGTATTTGTTGTATTTGTCAACCGATTATTTATTTATCAGCCGGAGCAACTGAAGGCCTAAGCAAAATATCTACT
The DNA here is from genome assembly GCF_047948215.1 of Lycorma delicatula. Lineage (NCBI taxonomy): Eukaryota > Metazoa > Arthropoda > Insecta > Hemiptera > Fulgoridae > Lycorma > Lycorma delicatula. The sequence continues at coordinate 198,551,971 of NC_134456.1, forward strand.
GTTTATTTCTGTTCCGAAGTCAATTAAAAAAAATCCCTTTCGTCTCGCTGCAAAACGGAGGTAGATTTCACCGGTGCTAAGTAGGGGATAAAAAAGAGTTTCACTTTAAAGTTAAGAAAAACTTAAAATTTACTCAATACGACAATGATTGCATGTGAAAAAAGTTTCACATGTTTAGCGTACGACAAGCGCCGTCTTTTTACAATTCCAGCAACAATTTGGTCATGTTTATATAGAACTAACGACCGCTTTGAACCGATTTTTTGTCTTCAAAACCCCATTTTTTCCACCCACCTGGGCCAATTTCTTTTCCATTTTCGTCTACTGACTCAGTAATTTAATGTTTTTACGTTAATTTTTCGTTCGATACGAGTAAAAACACACGTTAACTTTTCTCCGGCGCCTGCTCTTGGCTTATATATGTTATATCAGTACTTTTATAAAAAAAAAAATTTGCCGAAAAATTTATTTTTGTATTGATTACGTTGATTTGATGTATACGGTATACATGATGCAATAAAAAGTAGTTTTAATTGAGGCGTAAAGTAGTAAAAAATCATATTCTTTCTATTTAATATCTTGTGACGTTTCTGTCATTTATACTAGACCGTAAACAATTTATGTTAACGATTTTGATATTACGTTTCTAATTATTTATTCAGTTCTTTTGAGGAGATATCTTCATTAGAGCGCTGATAATGGTTAAATTTTATACGTAAGCTTTTTCCCGAAGGAGACACCTTGAGAGACGAATAACTTAAAGGTAAAAGGATTTCTAATAAATGAAATGGGACCGGTTCGTACAACATTTAATTGCTAAGTAGTAAACGGTCTATTTCAATGATTAATCACTGAGATAGGTCGTTGATAAAACTCATCAATTGTAAACTAATTTTCTTTTTATCTTGTACTTGTTTAAACTGTAACGTCTAAGTTTGGCTAACAAATCATATTTGGTGTTCTAAGTTATGGGTAACTTTAAGTTACTATCTTTTCTTTCCATGTTAATTTAATATAGCCAACAACGTACGTTCATCGTATTAAAAGTCATTCTAATTTTTTGTTTTCTTGAACGTATGGGATATGAAACGTTGAGAAATTGAAAGAGAATAGAGATAATTTTTTTTTTGTGTCCGAGTGAACGTTGGTTCAATAACTTTGAATTAACTAGACCTTTACATTTAAAATAACATATATTTTTGGAATATTTTTAGCTGTTGAAGTTTGAAATCGTTCTCTGAAATGGATGGAGAGATAAGAGGTGGTGGTTAACGATCTTATCTCGACCCGGACTGGACTAATTAAAATTTTATTGTCCAAATTTTAAGTTCTTCTAAAAAGACGATTTTATATTATATTTTTCCCGAAATTTAGAAGTACAGATACCGTCAACGCGCTCCAGTTCGTTGATTTTCTCCTCTTAACTTGATATTTGGATTAATAAGTTTAATTTTGCAGAACCTGAAATTATCAAAATCTAAAATCGAGTTGTTTAAATGTTTGGGAATAATGAGTTAAAAACATTTTTTTTAAATGAAAAAAAAAAAATTGCCGGCTAATATTTAATTTAACACTTTGTGACCATGGGTAAAAATAATTACAGAAACTAGTGGAAAATAGGGTGAGCCGAGTATTCGACCAAAAAAAGAAAGTACGATCGTAAAACTGATCCAGTGTGAATGTTACGAATCTATGATTAATTATATTATTGAGCTTGCTAGAAATAAGTGCATAGTAATAAATTGTGTAAAATTGGATGTTTAAATTTTAGAACAATACCAAACACGTTATCAGAATTTTTTGGGTAAAAATAAAATTGGTTCCGTTGGGACACTCATTTAATTCTGTATTAAACTTTTTGTTTGTTCTGTATTTAAACTTTTGTTTTTCTGATCACCTCATCAACTAATAAAATTTATTCACGTCATTATTAGCTTAGTAAGTTTTTTGTTACATTTGGAGGTTAAAATATGCTGTTGATTTTTAACATGCATTGTTTTCATTTGAAGTATATAACTATTGTTATATTGTTTACTATTTACATATAATATATTTTATTGTCAAAATAGTAAAATATATATATTTACAGTGTTCGTATTTATGAACATGTGTATTTTATATAGTGCATAATACGTAAACTTTAACTATTGTATAAATAGCTATTAGTTTAGTGTTTACAGACTTATTTTTTACTAATCACTTGTTTTCTTTGTTTTGGTTTTGTGTGTGATAAGATATGCATTAATAATAAAAAGTAAATAAAAGCTGTTAAAAAAAAAAGTAATGTATTAGCCTAATTTCTTTTATACAGCCACTTTGTGTAATCGTTCAGTCTGTAAATTAATTTCTTTTAGACTATGACTAATGATCTTATATTTATACATGTATAAAACTGGATTTTTTTTATCTGGATTTATTAGGTTCCGTTAGTTCAGAAAAACGAGATTTTTTCTCTACTTTCACCGTTATATTACGTGGAAGCTTACAGTTATTTATTTAAAAGGAGTTGTAAATACGTAAGCGGTATGAAAATATAAAATCAGTAGTGTGTTAGTTTTTAAATGCCATTGTAGAATAACTAGCCCACCTTTTCATGAAACTCAAAGGTTGATCTTTGCACAGATTCAAACGAAGGATGTGTAGCTGTACAGCCGAAGTGTACCCTCTCTTCATCTTTAGGGATATGTTATTTTTTAGCAACTGTTCTGCACGTATATAATTTTTTCAATAAATTAATACAAAAATTTATCTGTGTAATAAACATATCTTAATTATACATTTTACATAAATAATAGTAATTATTACAAGTAATAAATATTTATGATTGATTACTAAGATTTCTGTAATGTGATAGATGGTGTTTGGTTTTATAGTAACTAAATATTTAACAAAATGGTATTTTTAAAATCTACGTACTCTGTCATTTACATGATTGATAAAAGAATTCGGCATCTTATTAAACGTGACAATTTTTAATTTACTAAAATTACTATTCTCATATTTCACATTTATCATTCTAGTTAGAGCAGTATGATTTCGTTTTATTTTGGCTTTATTTATTTCTTTCTTTCTTAATATTACATCCAATATATTTTAAAGTATTTCGTGAAATACATATAAATTCCTTCATTATTGTTAATATAATTTATCAAATATTTGTAGTTTTCTCATTTAAAATCTTAAATTTTATTGTTTTTATAATTGCTTTGAAAAAGCAGACTGTATGTGTTTATATATCTTGCCACGTTATTGCATGATGTATCGTTTACAATTACAATTACCAATTGTGAATGAATCTGGAAAAAGGCTGGTGTACGGCTAGAGTGAATGTATATATAAACTTTATGAAATTTCTCCTATAAAAGCAATTTTTTTTTTTCGAAGAGAGATGATTATTAATACTAAACGTTATTTTCAGTGCAGCAAAAATACAAATTTTGGTGGTATCTATTCCGGTATCACAACTCTGTGGGTACGCCTATCGGTTATTTAAACACTAAAATATATTTGGAATTACAAGTGTTTGTAACGTCGCTTAAAATGAATGAATGGTGTTTTTGATATCATAAGTTATTAGAATTTAATATTGGTAAAAAATCAGAAAAAGTGAATTAACATTATCTTATCGTGACGTTGTAAATCAATTTATAAAATTTGTTTAAATTTTTCTGTTTCAGAAAGGATGTTTAAAATTAGTAGGCTCGTTTTTAGATATGACTCTGTTTGGTTATAATTTAAATTATTTATTTTTCATGAATTGAATTAAATAGTCGTCCCCCATCATTAACCTTTTATATTCAATCGATTACTTAGTTCGCTTAAGTAATACGTTTTAATTTCATTGTTATCGGTCATATAAAGGGAACTTGTGCACCGATCGAAAATAATTTTTCACATTCTAGGGTTGTTCAAAGTGAAGCCTTCCTTACCCTTTAGAAAAACTTATTTGTGAAAGTTGATATTCGCAACTCTTACTTAACGAGGATTTATATTGTTAGGAAAGTATTTCCTTATACCATCGACTGAATTACTTACAATATCGGGAAAATTCATTACTGCAGACCATGTAATAGAGATCAATAGTCTCTTTTACATTTAACGTCATTATTATTTACAAACATTTTGCTTAATCTTTAGTTAAAGAAGAAATTTTCAATTTTTTTTTTAAATTTGTGTTGTAATAAAAAAAATTCTAAAATCATTTAGCAATTTCATTAATAACCATTTCGTTCATCCTAAAATTTATGCTGAAAATTTCAAGATAGTTTACTGGACTATCTTGCTGATAATTTTAAATACAATCGACTTATTGTTCCGTTATAGAGTAGATTGAAAAATGTGACAGAAAATTCAATCTAACATACTTTGTGGGGAACGCTTGAAGTTGAAGAAATCTTGTTTTGTAAAACAATAAAAATATTTGAAAAATTTTAGTAGATTAGTCATCTTTTAGTGATAAAAAAAGATTGGTACTTGTGGTTTTATGTTCCTTTTGTTTTGTTTTTTCTTGATGTGTAGCAGTGAATTTTGAAACGCTGAATAGAAAAGTTGCCGGAAAAATGATTGTAAATGTCTGTTTTTAATGGTTTGATTTGTAAAGAACTTCGTGTCTTTGCCTTAAAAATCTGATACCTGATGCTATCATTTCTTAAAATAATAATTATAGGCTTTTCAGAATTATGTTATGAATTTTAAAAATTTGTATCGTAAGAAATTTATTTCCTGATGAAGCTAGGGTAAAATCAGTGTATTGGTAAATGATTCTTTCTACATCTTTTGTCTTCTTGCTTCTTAATTTGTTAAGTTCATAATTAGTCTTTTATTTAAATCATGATGGAATATTGTTAAGAGTAATATATCAGATTACTACCGTCATGTTTTCCGTTTTTATTATATTTGATTATAATTAATTACAGCTAGTGTTAATGTCCAACATCGGCATAACAAACAAGTTACTTGGTGGTTTTTTGTCAGCAGACGTCTAATGATGTTAAACATTTTATTTCCAGTTAAACTGCTTTTAATTCGGGCATTAATAATTTACGTTGAATATTTGTTTGTTTCTTGAGAAACAGCTATTCGACCAGTATCGTAACGGCAATCTTGACTGGTGGTCATTAAATAGAATCAAGTATGTTTGTTGATAAGTACCCTTTATTGCTCACTTCGTAGAAAATCGAGGTTGATTATTTCATTTTGTTTTAGTATGTTCGTGAATGTTTCGGCGATAACAAATAAACGTTACCGATAGAAAAAATATTTTTAAAAATATTTCACTACATTAACAATTACACAAACGAAATTTTAATTTAATATTACGAGTCGATGTGTGTAGCAGAATGTAATTCGAAGTTTGCAAACAACCTTGATGAAAAACTGATCGATTTCACGAAAAATAAAGGACTGAAACCGTATTTATTGCTCTTAAACTGATCTGTAAGACGTATGTAATGTAATGCACGTGTATATAATTATAAAATTCCCTCTGTCCCTACCCCTGAACCTTGATGAAAAACTGATCGATTTCACGAAAAATAAAGGACTGAAACTGTATTTATTGCTCTTAAACTGATGTGTAAGACGTATGTAATGTAATGTACCTGTATATAATTATAAAATTCCCTCTGTCCCTACCCCTGGTATATTGGGTCTGAATGAAAGGTTTAAGACTATCTCGATCTTTGATGATTTTTTTTAACGGTACTACTTATTTTGTTTAAACTCACATTACCTACCTTACAGAAGACCATATAACATCTTCTAACGTGATGCATACATATAGAATATCAGGATGCCGACTGTTGCTACCTACCCTCCGGACGGCGAAAAGTTTTTTTGGCAATTTTCAAACCTATTTTTTGTGTCTAAAACATCTTTCAGCATCATGGTACCACTACGAAAAGCAGCTGCATCGATTGCAACAAGATTTATTTCAGGAATTAATAGGAAAAATGTTATGCGCGAACAAAAAAAAATATACGGGTCGAATACATAACTTCCTTTTTTGAAGTCGGTTAAAAAGTAAATTTACTTAACGATTGGTTATTTATAATTTGTTGAGTGTGTATATACTAGCATCTCCATCGCGGTCAGGGAATGCTTAGCCGGTCAGGCCTCTACCTCGTGGATCCCCAGTCCATTCAACTGTTTGTGAGGAGAATATAGTTGTTTTTTATCCGTTTTAATATTAAAATTCACAAAACCCGAAAACGGTTATGACATATTTATCTAGTATTTGCTGGCCGAAATCTAGCGAATATCTCGTTCAATGTAATCGGTGATTGGGAAAATTTGCAATCATCATTCCGATTTTTTTTACCTTTCTTTTCACGTCTTTCAAGGTCGATTTTAAAAAAAATTAGAAATTGGGCTTATAGATATTCACTTGAAGATGACCAAAAACCAAGTTATCTTCATTTGTTAGCAAAAATTAAAAAATAGCCTGCTTTCAATAAACATTCAAAAATTCATTTTAACTCTTTAAACCCAAAATTTCAAAAATCCTTTCGCTTAGATTGCGCTTTCACCATAAGAAGAACGTATATACAAAATTTCATCAATTTATCTTCAGTAATATTTGCTAGGCTTTGATTAAGAATTTGTTACTACTTGTTCTTTTATATTTATAGGCGTGTGTGTGTATTTCGCAAAGCGTATGAAGCATAATTAATTATAAATGCATACTTTAATTTAACTAATTTTACAAATTTGGAGATTAATAAATTTAATTAATATTAATTAAGGTATAGAATGGTCCTTAAAATAGTTGTTTAAAATATATTACTGTTAAATAGCAAAACAAAAAACCTTTTATTTATGAGAGCAGATCTCCTCCATACTGTTATCGATTCAAAATAGTAATTCAGCCGTCCCCAAAATACGAATATATGTTTGTAGAAGTGTGTATGTGTTAAATGTTTGCAAGTTGAATTCTTTATGGTGCAGTTTTTAACTGTATTTCATAATGATTGTGTTCACTTATATATGTGCATGGCATTTGATGATGAAAAAAAAAATTAAATTAAAGTAAATAGATGTAGTATAGGAATTTTAATGAAAGAAGAACAACACTGTAAAAAATAGATAACACTAAAAATAAAATAAAAAAAGATACCCAAAAAAAAAATAGATAAAAACAAAATAGAAAAATAGATATCCTAAAAACATGTAAGTGTAACATATATAAACATTTCATCTATAAAAGAAAGCCTTCAAAACTGAGTAACATATGCAAACAGTTCAGTCATAAAGATAATCGTTACTTTGATTATTTAAAAAATTGTATACTCTAAAATTAAGTGTTCAGTTTTCAATCTACTCTTACGTACGACATGGTGCATCCATTAGGCGATGGTATTGGCCAGAACTTGGCCCCATAGCATGTAAACTGTTAATATTCTCTCTCTACTTCCTTGAAAAATTTCGTGACGAATTTGCACTGTATACTTTTTTTCTCACTGTATATTTTTTTGTAGCAGGTTAGCTCTGTTTATGCCTTCACAGTAGAACTTCTGTCGGAGTTTGGGTCATTATCCTAAGTGCCTTTAAAGAAACATCGATTTAATTCAAGGAATCTGCAATAGATTTGGCTGTCAAAGCCTTTATTTGAAGAGTCGCATTGGCCTTCTTCTACAGTTGGGCCATTTCTCTTAGTTCCCCCCGCATTTCCATTAACTCAGTTTGTGTCAGTTCTACTGAAGGACACTCAATTAATTCTTCCACATCTGACGCGTCGATTCCCAAATCTACTTTGAGTCCCATTTCAACGACTTCGTGGGTGATTTTATCGTCTTCTTCAGCAATGTCTGAATTTTCTGGGTAATTCTGTCATCATTTCTTTTGGACCTTCTAAACCAGAAACAAACTGCGGACACAGTTTTCTCCAACAAGGATTCACGGGTTGTTGGTTTAACTTCGTTCCAACAATGAGCGATTTTTTTACTGCGTGTAAGATGTTGTAATTTTTCCGAAAACCATTTAGTGTTAATGTTTCATCTGCACTAGTAGCTTCTACTGCTTGATTAATAGTGCGACTTAAATACAGCCGTTTGAAGTTACTACTGTCTGATTACTGTCTTCTCCATAGGTTGTAGTAAGCTGGTTTGGTATTTGGAAGCAAGAATTTGACATTTACATTTGAATTAAGATCATATAATGTAGTTGGATGACCTGGTGCATTACCCAACATGAGGAACAGTTTAAATTCCAGATTATTTTCTTGGCAATAATTTTCACCGACTGGAATAAAATTATATACAAACTACTTGTGAAATGAAGCTGATGTGACCCATGCTTTTTTTGTTCCAGGTATTTCTGTATTGTTGATTCCCTTGAAAGCCCTTCAGATTTTCCGACTGGTACACCAATAACTGTTTCAGCTTACCGTCTCCTGAAGCATTGCCATAAAGTAGCAACGTTAGACGATTTTCACAAATTTTAAAACCCGGTACTTTTTTTTCTTCTGTTGCAATAAAGGTTCTGGAAGACATCTTCCAGAAACTTCTAGTCTCATCAACTTTGAAAATCTGACGAGAATCATAGCCTTCTTTTTCAATAATTTTTGCCAGAACCGGTTGTCAGTCTTTGCTGCTTCATGATCGACGCTTGCAGACTCTTTTGAAGATTAATGGTTTTTCATATTTATCAGTTCCTTAAATCTAGCAAACCGTCTTGCACTAACCATAAAATCAGTATCATCTTCAGTATCTCCGCAACGTGCTTTAATATCGCGAAAAAGACGTCTTGCTTTGTTTTGAATCACAGTGCTCAGACTTTGATTTTTCTTATTTTGATTTTGAATCCCAATTGTTAGGTAAGTTCCATTTCCTCCACATCGGTAGATCGGGACTGATCATTGCACATATAATCAAGAATTTTTTGTTTGCTTTTAAGAATTGTTGCAGGTGTTGAACGAGTGAGGTAACGAACTCGACAAATTAAAGCAACCGAATCACCATTTTCAGAACGCTTTTTTTGTCCAATTTTGTTTCTATTGGTATTTATTTTTTTGTGTTTGCTGCTTTCGGTGACTCCACTCTCATTAATGTTCGTTTATTTTCCATATTTATAATTAATTAATGACGAAACACACAAAGCTAATAGAAAATAAAATGAAAAGTCTACCTTCAAACCGAAACTTCTCACAATTGTGAAGAATCGTTTTACAATTCTAATTGTTATATTTTCTTAAATTTTTTAATAACCTTCTATAAAGGTTTACTAATTTGTTAAATTAACACAAGAATCTGCTAAAATAGGTGCGTTTTAAAATATAAACATAACATTATAAAGATGTTACCGTGATTATATGACAGAAAGAAGATATTTTGTCGGTTTATTAGCAGCCAAGAACAAACATAAGATGTTTGAATTAAAAAAAAAGAAAGACTAATCGAAAAAAGAACGAATAAAAACAAAAGTTTCCGGCACGATTACGTTTTAAAACTTAATACGGTTGCGAACTTAACACAACTGTGCACTACCTAACCACATAATCAACAAACGAAGCAATAATGTCTTACGTGGCAGTGACGACTGACTCATTTATGAACTATGTACAAATTCGTTTCCGGCGAGTCTCTCGCATAAACAACAGCCGAAACCGTACGAATTACTGAACGGTAAGACTATGCACTCTTTGGACTAAATATTTTTAAAACAAACAAATAAAAATTGTTCGTAATGAATATACCCATAAATATAATCCTCTTTCATTGATGTGTCGATGCGATATAAAAAAATATTTTTAACAAATTAGTGATGACGCAAGTCAGGGAGGGACTACTTAACCCACCGGGTTGGTCTTTTAACGCGTCTTCGCAAATCAGCTGATTTCGAAGTCGAGAGTTACAACGTTCAAATCCTAGTAAAGGCAGTTATTTTTACACGGATTTGAATACCAGATCGTGGATAGTGGTGTTTTTTGGTGTTTGGGTTCAATTAACCACACATCTCAGTAATGGTCGACTTGAGACTATACAAGACTACACTTCATTTACACTAATACATATCATCCTCTGAAGTAATATTTTACGGTGATTCCCGAAGGCTAAACAGGAAAAAAAGGAACTCAAAATTACATGGCAGTTATACGTTGTCAGTTCAAGAAGTTTAAGGCTTCTGACCATTATGTGTTTATTTTTAACATCTTCGATAAACAGATTCAACATCGTTTGAATGATACAGAGGAAACCTGATTGTAATTTCCGTTCTTACCCATTTATCACAACCTTCAAAATATTACACAGAGTAATAAATAGCATTATTATTCTTTTAGTAAAATTTTTGTATTTCATTACGATGCGTATTTAATTTTTGTATTTACGATGCGTATGCATCGTGACATGAAAATGTTAAATTATCTTCTTAAAGTTATGAAGATGAAATAGTTTATATATTTTTTTTAAATTAATGGTGGTTCAATACATTTTATATATTTTTACTGAATTAATATTTTTATCTTGAATATTGCTTAATTAACTCATTGCGTGCGCGCGTGTGTGTTTATAGAAGAGAGATAAGCTTATTTATATCCGTAGTTATGATGTTTTTTTAATGAAAGTAAAAAATAAATTAATCAGATATTACGTACGTACTTTATTGGAGACAAGTTTGTCGCTACTTATGGTGTAGATATTATTCGGAGAGACCAATGTTCACTCGCGACCGACTTTTAGTTCTCTTATCTTAGCTGGTGTGTAGGGAATGGCGACGGCTTATAGATAATATTGTAGATAATAATTTAAACTTCACTGACTGGCTTGTTCTATGCTACCAAATAAGATACGTTTTCTAATATTTTCTAGTACGGATTATCTCGCTGTAACAAGCTATGTACGATTTTAAGTTTTTCTTGTAAAATAATATACTCTGCTTAATCGTATATTATTTTATAATATACTTTGTATGATTTTATGTAACGTATGTATTGTATTGTTTTTAACTTATTTTAACTCAAAATTTTATTTTAGTTTTTTAAAAAGTTGAATAACGATATTCCGTTAATTATACCCGCATTTTATTTTTTTTTTGAGAGTTCCGTAGAATTTAATTTTTAAGGTACCAACCTCAACTTACCTCTTCCTGCGTGGAGTCGGCTGAACGAATTATTGTTCACTTTCAATTTCTTTCGCTGTTTTATGATGAGCAAGGGTTTTTTTAGGAACCTTTATTTTGTTTTGTAGTATTCTTAGTATATGTTGGAAAAGAAATTGTGGAATAAATTAAGAGTACGTAAACCAGTCAATGTTCGAAGCGTTTTAGTCGCGGAAGGCGATCGTTGCACGAAGAGGAGCCTTGAATTATCGTAAGAATAAAACGATTAAGACTACTTAAAACATAATAAAAAAAAAATCCAGGCTGGCATACGGGTATGACTTCGTTGTTAGATAAACAATTATAAATGTTCTCTTCAAATTCATTAATTTCGATCGCTAATAAAAAAAATTAGTTTAGTGGTTGTCATGAATAAATATATTCATCGTAAGACGTAAAGCTGTAACGTAAAGACGAAGCTGTTGAACGTTTCTGCAAAATAATTTTTTGTAATAAAGTAAAGCTTTGTTGTTTAAACGTTCCAAGCATTTAAACTGTAATAAAATGTTATACGATATTATGAATTTAATATTTTATTTGTGATTTTTTAGCACTAACTATTTTTATGTAGCCGTTTTATTATCTATATTAACCTCTCTTCCACTGTTAAACACCATTCTAAAGTGAAGAACCAAGGTACGCCGAATAAAATAATTTGTATAAAAAGGATTAGTAAACGTTACGTATTGGAACCAGTTGGAGATTTAAACTGCGATTGTATTCTGTAATAAAGTGTTCAATTTTGCATTGAATTGAAGGAAAGCTTTATTACTTTAAAAAGCGTAAAAATGATGAATTTTTTTTTTAATTCGGTGTCCTTGTTAAATTGGCTACTGAAGTTTCAGTATAAAATGAAGTCGCATTTGACGTCACAATGATTCAATTTCGGTTACTCTTCTAATCCTTTATTGCAGTATCTTAATCGTTAAAATTCGTACAGTAATGTAATTTCCGTTTATGGATAATGTTCCTCCGACATTCATGACTAAGATTTTCTGTTACCAGTTTTTGGTCCGTTCATATTACCTATCTGCCTTTTTCGTCAATTTGATTTTAATAATCCGTTTTATTCGCTTAGTATTTAAGTTTCATAATTATATCTACGTTGCATTTCGTAACTGTATTACAAATACGAGCTACAATAATCAGGTTATTTGTAAGTAGAAAAACAAAATTCTAAAAAAAAGTGTAATTGAATTTATGTAATTTAAAATTACTTATGTAACTTCAGAATCTCGTATCGTTCGTAATTTTTATCCGTTTTTTTTTTTTTTGTTATCTATTAAGTTTTTAAAATCAGGATTTTGATTTTCCTTATTCAGGCAGTGGTAGATTATAGAGCCACCAATTGTATAGGAATGTATATAAAAGCGTAAGCTATTATATTGCGACTGATATAGCGCATTCAACTCATCACTGATCATTCTTTTTCGAAGAAATTTGTGTGTGACGTAATAACTAGTTTAGGTCTAGTTTCATCGAAATTGGTCTTATTGTAAGCAATGATTGAGTAATTAATGCTTACACTAAAGCTGATTTAAAAAAAATCTGTATAATACATTTCATATTTATTGTGATTTATTTTTTAATAGACGGGCCTCTTAACATTAACTTGTATATACTAGAACGTCTACGTCTGTTATTATTACTACAGTCGCACGCCTTTTCGTTCCTTGAACATTACTGTGAAGTATGTAATATTTAATATTGCTTTATTTTATTAATTTACTTATTTGATGTACGGGGTGTAATAAAATAGTAGCTATTCCTACAGTACTTTAAATATGTTTTTTAAAATTTTAAATAGTTTGTTACCAGTCTCCAGTAACCAATATTATTATGTTCAAATACTAAATCCAAGCCGGAAGCATATAGTAAAGTCATCTTAAAATTCACGTTATCTTTCCGTCTAACCTACCATAATGTAGGAAAAAGTGACAGCATCCGACCGATTAGTGATTATTTTCTGGGATTCTTTATTTTTTGGTCGTATTGTGTTATTTTAAAATTATTTTTGTTTATTATACTACAATTTAATAAAAAAAACTTTCTTAAAAAAAGTAAATATATCTACTGATTTTTTTACTGTGTAATGATTTATATAATTACCAAAAAAAAAAAAAAAAAATAGCTATAAATAAATTTTTCAGTTCTTCATCGTTGAATAATTATTTCATGTAAAAATAATCCGTGGATATTCATGGTGGAGGATTAGCGTCTCGGCCTTTCATCCGAAGGTTCCTGGTCAGGCATGACATTTTCTATATGCTACAAATTTCAATTTTCATATTCCCACATAAAAGCTTTTTGTGTGTGAGCTTCTGTGGTGATTAAATTCTTCCATCAAAGTTAATAGTAAACTATTTAATCGTGAATTTATCATTGTAGTTGAAACATTATTCATTTTCGATCCATTTTTTTTTAATCTTAGTATAAAAAGTTGGAATTTGAAACTAATTACGTTTCTATATAGTTTGGTGATCAGATGGAATACACCGTTTGAGGATTAGTTTATCTCTTTAGTCTTGTGTACATTTTGAAAATTGATTATTTTTAGGTTGTAATAATATTTTGAAATCTAGTAATTGTAATATGCTGAATTTTTCAGTTTTAGCAATGTAATTAATTCAGTTGCTGATCGTTGTGTAGGTTTATATTTGGTCTGGAAAGGTTTCGTAGTGGTTAAGTTAACTATAAGGTTATGTGGTTATTGAATTGCTACGAACAAAAATATTTAGTGACGAATTTCGCAAAACTTGATGATTTAATTGCATAATTAACATGTTTACAAGTGAAGCGAATTTTATATATATATATATATATATATATATATATATATATAAAACCCCCAGATTAACATAATTTTTTCTACCTTGTACGAAGTAAAAGGAAGTATTGTGATCGCGAAAATTTTCAGCTTTTAGATTTCAACGGAAATATCCATTTAGACCAGTCCTGAATCCATTTTGATTAATTTCAAAACGATTGCCGTAGGATGTTAAAATTTGTATTTAGGACTGTTGAAATATCTAGTTGTGCACCTCCCCTTTTGATTACAATCGACTCGACCAACAGTGCCCAAAAAATTGAATTTTGGACTTTTTCTTAACTGCACTAGTAAGTCCCCATTGAGAACTTTTCAACGATAGGTCATAAATCGTACTTATTTTCATTGGTTCCAAAGTTTTAGCCAAATAAAATTTTAATTATGGAATTATTTGGGTCTTCCAAGGGGAAGACACATCGGTTCGAATCAGACTTCATCTTTTTTTTTAACTTTTTCTTTTTAATTTAAATACATTGATTTATTAATAATTATCAGCCTCCGATTGTTTTACGATAAATAATAATAAAAAAAAAATCGGAAGTTATTAATGAAATAAAATTTGATGTACTTTTCATTTTTTAGAAAAAGATGTGTCTGTAATTTAATAGATCTACACGGAAGTCATGTAGTGTCCACGTCAGATTTTTTAAATATTTAATAAAACATGTTCATATTATCGTATTAAATATATATCAGGTGTTTAATTCAGATCTGGTACCTCAGTTAATTGATTTTTCCTAAGTGAATTTCCTCATGCGGAAAAACTACCAGGAATTATGACTACTCAGTTTTTTCTATAATAGAACTGTTAGTATTACTGTGAATTGCATATACATTTTATTTAACTATTATTATTTCATAAACTTAAAAATTATATATATATTTTATTTTTTTTGTAAAACGGTATTACGTTAAAAATTCAATTTGTGTTCTTTGTTATTACAAATGTTTGACAAAATTAAGTATGTCTACATTCCAGTATACTCTCCTCCGTTATGGTACAAAACAAATTACGCTTGAATGAATGTATTGAACTGCCTGGGTTTTATGTGAGCGCGTACATACCTGCGTTAAATCCATAGTTTTCTTCTGTTTAAGACCAAAAATAGATTGTATTGTGTTGAATAATTCTTGCAGAAAACTTTCTAATTTATGTATGGATGCGTGTAATGGTAAAATTTTTTTATAGTTTATATTTTTTTTGAAGAAGAGTTGTTAACTTTTCATTGTTTTATAAGAGCTGCACACTCCATGCAAACTTCTATTTAAAATTTTTTTTTAAATTATAAGATTTCCTCTATAGTTCAGCTATTTTTATACCGGTTTCGATTGTGATCGTGCTTTTATATATGCGTGTGTTGCCGATTTGTAACAATTCATTTTAAACTATCATTACTGTTTTTTGTTTTTTTTTTCAGTTTTAATCCATTTAGATGTGTTTAAGGAAAATAGGTTCTATACATTTAGAATAAGTATACATCGCTTCTACGAATGTAGATTCATTTTGCGTAATTTAAAATTGTACAAAAAAGTATTCTTGCAAGATTCTTTCCTCTTATAACATTTATATTTATTTATAAATGCACATACAAAGCAAACGTTACATCACGTAGGTAACATGCATCGCATTAAATTGTTTGCTAGAAACCTGGTTATTAAATAACTTTTATACATTAACAGAATTCTTAGGCTTTTTTTAATAATAGAGTCCTTGTAGCATACATACAATTTAGAGTTGTATTTTTCCGATGGTTTATCGTGGAAAAATTGAAAGTTGTTTGGTAGAAAATTTGGATAAAACCTAGTAAATATTCGCAGTAATTCTGGTTTTGTTGTTTAATCGATTGTGTACGCTATATTTCACAACTGTAATTGATATTGTAAGAAGGCACATTTTAGATGGGTGGGTAAACCAAAATGCATTTTTCAGTATCTTCAACTAAATTTTCGCATAAAATCCTGGAGCTAAGCCTTCATTTATAATAAATCTTAATAAGTATTTATCTAAATAAAACAAGCTATACGTTTCGCGAGAAAAATTCATCCTGGTATACATATGAATGACCATTTCGATCACATTAAGCAATTTTGACCGAAATGTCAAGGTGAAGTTAGTGATTAATGGTATGTGGAGTAAATAATTATAACACATCAATGTTCCTGAGGATGAATTACTAGAGCTCGAACAT
Source organism: Lycorma delicatula (assembly GCF_047948215.1). Lineage (NCBI taxonomy): Eukaryota > Metazoa > Arthropoda > Insecta > Hemiptera > Fulgoridae > Lycorma > Lycorma delicatula. The sequence continues at coordinate 198,568,081 of NC_134456.1, forward strand.
ACTATTAAAGATTATTGGTAAGTGTAAACTGTTATATAAATAAGTTTTCATTAAAAGCAAAGAAATATTTTGCGTGTGTGTTTTGTTATTGTATAAAGTAAAAAGCTATCTGTGGGTTATATTGTAAATTAAGAATGGACTATGATAATGTTAATCCATTTGTTTTGAAATATAAAAAGTATATTAAGAAGTAAATTGTCTTGAAACAAAATCGTTTTTAGCTTGTGTTAAAATTGTACATCTGCTACAATTTTCATTATTTTAACAACTCTTTCCGAATAAAAAATTATGTTATTTCTGTTTATTATTTTGCCTGTGCTGTAATAAATAATATATATAAAAAATAAGATGTAGTAATATTATTACATATATTTTTTATGTAATTCTAGTTTAGTTGTACGTAGGGGTATATGATAATAGGTATTTTAGTTACCGTTATGTACGGGATATTTTTAACGTTAAATTTCCCTGCAGCCCGCTCGCATGATTGGACGGACATTGGACCATCCCTACGTTCCTGTCCTTGAACCCGACAGAAATCAACCGTCGTCTGCCTTTACTTCAGCAGTCGCCTCTTTTCTGCTAAAGTTTCATATTATAAATAGTATATCGTCTTACCCTTTGTTGTAGCTTTATAATTTTTATTATGCTAGTTTACTGCTGGAACTATATTTCATCCGGAATCAGGTTTTGACTCTTATTTCCCATATGCAGTTGAATTGATTGTAAGTATTTTAACTATTTTTTTTACCGACTTATTAAATGACTTCTTGAAAAATAATCTTTTAAGGAGCGACTACCAATTACTTCTAAGTAAGTTACGTAACGTAAAGAAACGTGTGACAACATTGCATTAATATTGTTTATGTTTATTGATCATTTTATCTAAAAAAAATCGTAAAAAAAAGTTAAAGTGTATGTTGTAAAATATTTTTTTTTTAAAGTGTTATTTAGTCGAGTTATTTTTCAAACATATTCTTAAAATGACGTTGTTATTGTTTTTCCCCCTATATAACAGTAGTAATGCATGTTTATTTGCTGTTAACAATAAGGATCATTAATGATGCATTTTATTAATTTTCAGTTGTTTTTTTTTTTTAAGTTGTTTAAATTCGATTTTAAATCTGTATTGTAGTTGGGTTTTGAGGAATTTTGATCCAAAATAATTTAACTTTTTTTTTTTTTTTAATTTTTCCTGAAATACCATTCACAATCTAGGCAGAATTAAAATATTTTATTACTTTCGGTAAATTATAGTATGAAACGAACCTGAACCCATTTCCTCCTTAGTTTGTCCACATCGTTATTCTGTGATTGTTAATAACTACAGCTTAACATTATTGGATAAAAAAAACTCCAATTACTTAATTCTTAGCAAATATAAATAATTCATCCATTAATATTTTATACTATTTATTCAGAGTTATTTGAATTAGGACGAAAAGGATTCTCGATTCCTTGAGCGGTAGTTGTTTTTGTTTGTTCGGTGACGTGACAATTCAGTTAATTTGCAACTACTTTTTTTATTCTGTGTCTTTCCAAAACTAAGTTTCTTAAATTTTTAAACCGAAGCAGTTGATAATTTCAAATAGAGGAACATATTTTAACGTAAAAAAGTTCTTAACAGCACAGATGGCGATCACAACAAATCGGTTAATTTAGTAATATTAAAAAACAAAATCGTCTTTCTAGTAGACTATACTTCCGTTTAAATTTTTTACTGATCTGTTTCAAGTAGGGTTATAACGTAAAAATAGATTTTATTTAAAACTACTTTTAAAAACTGAAGAAAAATTATGTAATTTATTTTTGGGTACTAAAAAGGCGCCTACATTATAAAATCGTTATCATGCTAGAGCGTATTTTTTACACGATAACGCCTTAAAGAATTATCTGATCGTCATAAAAATTTTCTATACGTTAAAAATGTTTCTACGTATTTAATGTAGAATATTTTTGTTCGTGGTACTTTGTATGCATCTTCATCTACTGTTTCAGTTTCAAAACGACCTTACGTTAGATGTTTTTCTAAATTAAAATATAATTTATTTAATTTCACTTAATTTCCTATTTTATTTCATCTTTTATTTGAATTCTGGTCTATTGATATATAAAAATAAAAAAGTAATACGGTTTTTGAATCGTTTACAATACACGGATTTAAGTCAAAAGATTTCGGTTTTTAACTTTAAAGATTACTCGTGAAATTAATCACGAGGAATTAAGTTAGAAAATTTATTTTTGAACAATTACATTACAGGATAAAGAAAAATAAATATATAATTTTGTTAAGAATAATTACAATATTGATAACTTATCAAGTGAGCAGACACTATACTATTTTGCATTTCTTAAAATAAAAAAAAAATTCTGTCGATGATGGCTCTCATCATATTATCATACGTCCTGTAATTATAATTTAATTAAAGAAATCCATCATAATGTGTTTAAACTAAATCATTTTTTTAAAGATATTAAAGATTAATTGAAATATAATTACAAGGTTATTTAAGTGATTACATTTATTATCAAACTGATAACAAGTTAGTTCAAAGTACACTTGTATCATACGGTTCTGATAATGATTACTGCATTAGTACTTAATAAGAAATAAAGCTGTTGTTATTTATATATACGTTAACTGAAACAAATAAATAATTCTACATGAACCTTTTTCAATTATCTCATTACAAATTATACTTTTCTTTTTTTACTGATATTTTTTCCGCTAATATTTTTATAAAATATAATGTTAAAAATTTTAGATAAGGTAAAATATTTCATCGTCCAATTATAATTTTTTTTAATATATATATATATATATATATATATATAATTTGAACTCATCCATCTCTATTTATATCATATTATTTTAAAGACCATTTTTTATTTGAATTAATACATTTTAATAGAAAAATAATAATAATTTAATTAAAAATTGAATGAATCATTACTAATATGAAGCATCGTCATCATATGCTCCCCTACATTATAACTATTAAATGGAATGTACTAGTTTTAAGTCCTAATCGGTTTAACAGCAAAGCGAATCTGTAATACGGATTTTAGTATTTGTTCTGAACCATAATTTAATAACTAAAATAAATAAAATCTAAATACTAGAGCAATTTAAGATAAATACGTAAATAAAATAATAAATTACACACAAGCAAAAATAACTAAAATTCAACCATTAAATTAAAACATAAACCTTAAATAGATCATTACGTTTTTGTCTTCGTCGTAATGTTAACAATAAATGGTTATTTTTTCAGTGCTGCCAACAATTAAATAACAAAATGTAAAGGACTGCTTACGTTTTTCCCTATTTCGTATGGGCTGTATTATTATCAATACTTTATTTTTGCAATCTGACAATATGACCGAAAAAACTAATCGAATTTGGCTTATTAATAATGACTAGGATATGAAAAGGCTTAAAACTGATGTTTAAAAAATCTGTAGTACGGTCTAGCGAAAAAATTTTTATTTCTTGACTAACTGAATTTAACGTTCAACTCTATGATTTGCAGGGAGCCCCAAATCAGAATGATTCTTATTATTTACTCCTTTAAAAGTAATAACTCAAGCCGTAAATTGAAACTAAAATATTTTGTCCGAAAAATCCCATTAACCTTTAGGACAAAAAGCTTATGTTTCATACAACTGTGAAACGGATAAAAATATTAGGTATCGTCCCCAGTTTGTCTTATTTTAAACCAAAACGATGAAATTGGAGTATTGTTGCAATCATTAATTTACGAGAGAGCGGGACCACCTGACGTATATTAAAAATTATATTTAGCCCAAATTAGAATAAGAGCTAAAACCAAATAATCCCGCGACTGTTATTAAAATATTATGAGCCATTAAGGACGTTTTTTCCGGACAACTTTATACGTATTCGAGTAGTGTGTAGCATCATTAGAAAAACAATTTTTTCCGATTGAAAACAAAACCATCACCGTTCAAAAAAAACCTATTCGTCCAAATTCAAATAATTCTGAATAAATAGTGTGAAATATTAACGGATGAATTATTTATATTTACTATGAATTTAGTAATTGGAGTTTTTAATCTAAAATGTAAAGCTTAGTTATATGAATAAACGAGACTATCAAAAATTAACTAATAGTCACAGGATACCGATGTGGACAAACTGAAAGGTGGAAACGGGTCCAGGTCCCCCTCTTTTCATACTATAATTAACCAAAAGTAATAAAACATTTTAATTCTGGCCAGATTGTGAATGGTATTTCAGGAAAAATTGAAAAAAAAGTTGCTTATTTTATCGGATCCAAATTCCTCAAAATTCAACTTTTTTTAATAAAGTTTTAAAATCGAATTTAAATAAATTAAAAAAATTACAACTAGAAATTTATAAAATGCACCATTATTGAACCTTATTGTTAACAGAAAATTGACATAATATATCGAAAAAACAATTAGTCATTTTAAGAATATGTTTGAAAAATAACTCACAACTAAATAATACTTAAAAACGATCGAAATTTTACGACGATTTCTCTGCATCTCTTTATTTTCATCACGTTTCTTTTCTTTTGATCGGATGGTTTCATGCAGGAAGAAATTTTTTAAGCTTATCGAATATATTTTAAGTAAAACTTAATATTAAGTCAAAAAAACTTTAATATAAAGTTTATTTTTAAAATGAGGCTAATAACCAAAAAAAAAATTTTTTTTTCACTTTTAAATTATGTTCTTGAATCTTAACAGATGATAGGCTTTTTTTCAGTTTGGTGCCGATTAATGAAGTTAAGATTTAAAGACTTAAAAAATATTAATTTTTAATTTTTTTTTAGTTTTTTAAGTGCGATTTTAAAAAGTTAATTTGATTTTTTGTTGTTGATAAAATGTTTGCTTGGAATAAGGAAATTATTTTAGTAATTTTAATTTAAGATTTAAGAATAATTTTAGAAAAGCTAGGAGTAACCTTACTTTTACTATAACGTTTCGTATGTTGTTAAAAAAATGTTTAGAATTAGTTTTTGTTTTAGAATCTATTTTCCGATTAAACTATGTTTTACTTTAAAATTATAAGTAGTGTAGTATTAACTGAAACAAATAAAAGATATTCAGAAAAACTTTAACTTTTAAATAAATTAAATTGATTGAAAACCTTACATTTTTCAGAAAGAAGTAAGGAAAAGACGTGTCCTTGCGCAGTGAATTAATTGCCTTCTTGAATATGCACGTATGTTTGATAAAACTTCTTTTCTCGTTATTAATAATTGACTTTTTTCTGAATATATATACACACATCCAAAATTTTGAAAAAATTCAATAGGAATATGATTTTAAAGGATTTTTGTATAAGGTTTTTTTCCTGTATGTTTTAACTTTTCTTCTGGATATGATTTTGATTATATAAAGTTTGGATAAAGTTTTTGTAGTGCAAATATATTAAAATTTTCTGTTGCCGTTGTACCATTATAATTCATTAGCCCAATGCTCGTATCCATTAGCATATTATTCGTATAATTTACATAATGAATAATAAATACAGTACATAATTAAATTTACACACGGTATGAGTTTGTGTATTTGCCTTCACGTGCGCATGTCCGTATTACAGAAAAATTATATGCAATAGTCTTACAATTAGTTCATAATATTAATTGAAATTGTAGTTCAAACAATAGTACAATTTTGTTCAAATTTTAGTAAATTCTGTCAAATTCTATTCAATTTTTAGTTATTCAACTTTAGTTCTAGTTAAAAATAAATAATCACTACATGTTTAAAACAGAGAAGAAATAAAAAATTATACTCATTTTTTTGGGGAACTTTTTTACATTAAACAGGAATAAATTTAATAGTCAGCTGCTGCAATTTTCATTAATATTTATTACCGGTTTATATTTTCCCTGTATACATATATATAAGTAACGTTATTAATAGATGTTACATTATTTTCTAATAATCGTTAGGTAGTTAAGAGAAGAGTTTGATCCATGACTTTTTCAGAAGTATTCTGTTTAATTTTGTTAGAAAAATGAATAATATGAAGCCAGAAAAAAATAGACGTAGGTTTTTTAGTTTTAATCTTTTAATTACATTATTAATCTTTTGAGTCTTGTTTTAAATCTCAAAAAGTTATATAACTAAAACTTTTTAGTTTTAATTACAGTTAGTTTATCCTATTCGTTTTTGGCAAAACACCAAATGTTAAAAATATACTCTTAACTAATTTTTTTCAAAAGAGTCCAGCACCGGTGTGTTACTTTTCTCGATTAAGGCTTTTTCTTTCTTAATGCAGACTTACCTGTGGAGACTTAATGTTTTCTCTATGCAGGCTTAATTCTGTGCAGACTTATCTACCAATACTCTTTTATTTCCTTATGTTTTCGCTTCGTCTTCCTAAAACAAGAACGTCTCATAGTTATAACCGAGCTACCTTTTTTTTATCAATCAATTGTTATCCAAAATTGAACCAGTCAACAACTTCAGCCATCTGTACTCGAAATGTTTCCGAGTACTTTTCAGATAAACTTTTGAGATATGAATTAAAACGACAAATTATTTGGTCAGCAAGAAATGAAACTTAGGAATTTTATTTCGATCTAGTTTCCGTGTTAAAGAAAAAGCGTTTTTTTGTGGGACACATATTAAAACTGGACCCATTAAATTTGGAATTAAAAAAATTACGTTCACACAACTCAATATTAAAAAGAAAATTAATAAATATTTGTAGTTTGAACATGCAAAATAGGGAAAGATTTTTTTAAGTTTTCTTCTCCCTTAATCTAACATTGATTATAATTTTTTATATTTCTTTTGTAATATCAACAGACCGCAGATGTATAATTTTCAAATTACGATATATTATTTACAACAATCTTCTATTGATATAATCTGTAGTCTCAATAATATAGGGGATCGATTTTTGGTTCACAATAATGGATTTTTCGTACGAAATTAATTTTTTTTATCGTTCATTTATCAGGCTGTCTATGTAGTATTATTTTTCATCAGTCCGTAGCATTAACAACATATCATAAATGTTTTGTAAAATGTTTCATTTTTCTTATAAATTAATTTTGTTTTCAATTTGTAAATTTAATTATTTGTACCGCAAAATAGTAAATACTATTTATTCCGTCCAACAAAGGAAATACTTTTGCACAAATTTCCCGATATCGTATGTTAAGATTGGACAGACATATGCAAATATTGACTCAAAAGAGTGAAAATAAAAATTGGTTTACCGGTAAGAGCCTTAAAAGTAGATTTCAAAACGCTAAATTTTAAAAAATCGAACATTTTCAGATTCCATTAGGTCTAAACTCTTGTTTACGAATATGCTTAAAGTATAATTTTATTAATAGATGTTAGTTATATTATTTAATACATTTCATCCAAAAAAAGAGATAATAAAAATTTGTAATAATCTCGGTTATGTGTAATACTTTAAAAATGTTTAGCTATCTATACTATTAAAAAAACCTCCTAAACATTAGGTATTAAAAATACCTAACCTAGAACATTTGAAGAATCATGATACTCGCAACGCCAGTTATTGAAAATTTTAAATTGATTAATTAAAATAAATTTATTTAAAATAACGTTTCTTTTTTCATTTTGTTTTAATTATATCTCCGTTGATTTTTTTCTAATTAGGAAGGGAAACTGGTTTTTAATTATAAAGATCTAAATAGTGCATTGTAAATAATTAATTTATTATCTTAATAATTTCTTTAATGATGATTATCATTATAAAACAAAATGCTGACGCATACTTATACATATGCATCGTTTTTTTCTTTTTTAAATAGAGGTTTACTTAAAGAAATTTATTCAACAGTTTTCTTTGATAAATTTTTTAAAACAAGAAGTACTACTATTTCACTGTTTATCCAATCTTTTATTACTTTTTTATTTTTAAAAATAATTATTATTAATGTATATAATAATAATAATAAATACATATATAAAGATCTTTTTGTCTATATAATGTAACTTGAAATATTGCTGCAGTTGTAAACGAGTAATATGATAGTTTAAAATACTTATTAGGTCTTAAACAACCACTTTGCATGCTTATACAGCCATAAAATGTAATAGAATATTGTTTCCATGTCTTCAATACTTCTGCATACATATGTTGAGTTCCGCCCGCTTACTTGCGCGTCTACTACCTGTAAAGATAGGAAAAGGCTCATATAAACCGGTTTTCGAAAGCAGCTTTATTCATTTCCCCCAACACTGCAGTTGACGTAGTCCTTGTAACCTTCAGTACCATTGATTGATGAAATGTAGTTACTGTAAGTATTAGGGTTATATATTTTTATTACTGAATTTTGTTCTATTTTTATCATTCTTTTATTGTTGACCAGTTTTATTATTTATTACATGTACGCATTTTTATGTTAGTGTATGTAGTTTATTACTTTATATTTATTAATTATGTTAAATGCTACCGGAATAATGTTGCTATTGCTGACCTATATTTGTATTTTGTAATTATAATATGTGCTATCCGTAATTCAAATAAATCTATCCTCGAGTTTAAGGTTAAATACGTCAAAAGCTACTTAATTAATTTTTAAGATTGTGTTCCAAACTTTTCTCTAGTTGATCATACAACACTTAAAATTGCAAAAAATATAGTTTTATTGATGTTAACTAATAAAGATGTTATTTTTAGAGACGCCATTGTGCCTGTGTATTACTCGTTAACAGTTAACTCTGTCGGCCATCAGACTTACGGGATACTTTTTTGTCATTGTAAATGTGGATACTAAATTTCAATTCGGTACACTTTTTCTACTTCGGTTTGTTTTTTAAGTAAACGTATGATAATTTTACAAATTAAATATTCTCAAATGCGGAATATAAATCAAATCGTCAGATTAAATTTGAAGAAAACATTGTTATGAATTATTGAATTTTATTGATAATTTATTGAACGTTTGTTAATTAAATATTTTTGTTATTGCTAATCTAGATAAGCGTTTGCTGAACTAATGAATTCCTTTGTTTGGAGGAAAAACTAAATCAAATTAATAAAAAAAATATACGATAGAGAGTATATGTATACACCATTTACTAGATTAAGCATACGGTTTTTTTATACCGCACAGGGCATTATATTCGTAACTCATTAAAATTTGGGGTCAATGTTTTATATTCTACAACTATTCGTTTTTAAAAATTATTCTTTTTAAATAGAATCATTATCATTTTATGGCAAAATAATTCTTGTGTTAAAACCAGTCTGTAAAAAGCATTGTAAGTAAAAAATGTTAATGAGGATTATGAAATGTTGTTTAATTACTTATTCATTGCCACAGAGTTCCGTTGTAACGAGATTTTCTTAAAGCCAGTGAATAAATCATAATTTTGAATCGGTTTCAAACGTATTTTATGATTGACTATCGAAAATTGTAACGGGTATATAATAAAAACAAATCGTTTTTGAAATAATCAAACGTAAACTTTATTCTAGAAATCTATCTGAATTAATCTATATATGTTAGGTTCCATAACCGGTAATGGTTGTAAGCGAACTGGCACAAGGAAAAGTCAATCAATAATGGTAAAACCGTCCTTAAGAAGTACTCTGCGCAATTAAAAATGAAATTGTTTTCATTTGTCTTCGTTTTGTAGCCAGAATACATTCCAGCCCCAGTGAAATACAGATATAAGTGGCACTTTCAGTCGGTTCAGTACATGGACTGGGTAAATAATGAATATAATTATTCTCAATGGCACTAGCTCTGATTAATTTCACTATTTCAAACGATTTACATGCTTCAAAGTCATGAAAATGACTGCCAGATGGATGTAAGGCAACAAAATAACAATATATTTTTGTTGGAAATGAAACTCCGATGTATATTTGGTGTTGACTAAATAGAACAATTTGAGTCTATAGAATTCAAAAGCTGTGACTTCGAATACTGCGTTGGTGGGCACTATTTAACCTGTAGACTGGCTATTTTCTATCTTTAACAGTTCGGTATAATTAATATTGTTAGTTTATTTATTTTCTTTGTTTTGTATGTATAATTCCTTTATTTTCATTGTAAGCGATAGCCGGAGTTTTAGACTTTGGCACGGCTCTTCATGGATTAAAAAGTGAATATTTAAATGGGGATTCAGAGAGTAACCGAATAGAAAAGTTTTAAATTTTGTTTTGTATTTCCCTTATCGGCGTACTGTAAGATTCCGTTTTCGTAATCAATAAGATTAATTCTGATATTCTTCAAATTCTATTATTGTTTAAATAATTAACGGTAGAAGTCCTATTCATTTTATTATGTTGTAATTTTTTTAAGTAAAATAAATTAAGAAATTAAAAGTTTTGTTGCAATTACTAGATTTATTTTACGGGTAAAACATAAGGTTGCCGGGGCAAAAACTTCAATATGACGCCAGTTATGTTCAGCACGCAAGGGTTTTCAGGTGATGCCGCAACGTTCGTCTAGTTTCTTAAATAATAAATTAGTTTTACGAATAACAACTTTTAATTTTTCTTGTAATTTGCTTGGAGAAAAACAGTTGCAGCATTTTGAAGATTGTTATACGGTAGCCTATTTTTGATTTTATGAGTTCAGTCACTCAACTTAATTGGATGTTTTTTATTGAGAAAAATATTCCTTATTTCATTTTCATTTCAAATTGTTCATTTACGATTTTAAAAGTATTTATTATTTAAAGGTGAATAGAGAAGGGTACTTATAAATATTATGTTTTTATGACATATCCATTGTGCAGTTAAGTTCAAAGAATGTACGTCGGAATTTGACGTGTAATACTTTTCGCTTACAAAAATGAAGATTCTGACAGGGATTTAAACCCAGAACCTGTATGATTAAAAAGGGGAGTGCTACCAGCTTTGCTACATAGTCTGTTTTTAGTCATATTTCTTTCTAGTTCAAAAATGTATAACTGTTGGTCGATCAGTTAGGATAAAATTTGCGGGTAAATATGAATTCTCCTATTTTAATGGTGGTGGTATACTACGATCAAATATGCTATACATAATCAAGCGTTAAAATTGGGAGTCTGATCTGAAAATTTTAATGATATTTTTCATTTAACTTTTAAAATAAATAACTAGTAATACTCTTTTTCGCCTTTACCCTTTTACAATAAGTCATGTGATGATTTGCTCAAATCTAGCCAAGTTAAAACGAATCCCGTTAGCAATCAGAAAACTAAAATTACTTAAGCTCCCCTAATAGATCATTAAAATGAAGTCCTTAAAAAAATTTTAATGTACCTGTATAACAGCATTTCGAAACAAATTATGTAAAATTTATTCAAACTTTTATTTAGATTATCTTTCTATTTTATTATTATTATTATTTTTAGTGTAACATTCTGGATACCACAACCCGGATATATTTTTCTGTGAAATTAATAATGATTAATGTAAATCATTATTAATGATTTAAAGTGAACAGTTTCATTAAAAATAATATACGTTAATGGGTATACGTTAAGTCACAAGATAACCTTGTGACTTAATTTTTGAATTTATTTTTTGATGTAATTGTGTGTGTGTCTTTTTAATTAATTTTTGGAATAGTGCAAAAGGGTAATCTCACACACACACACACACACACACACACACACACACACAATAAAACAATTAAAAAATATATATACATAGAAAATAATTACTGTATTTTGCCCCATTAATATTTAAGATTTTTATATTTAGTTAACAATTTAAAATTTTTAATGCATATTTAAGTATGTATTCTTACAGTATTTACGTTCTATCCATTTATTTAGACCGATCACGTATATTAAGTAATTAAAATGATATTGTTGGACTGCTAAATAAGCAATTAAAATTCTACAATATTTAAAAGTATCTTTTTGTATGCTTTTATCATCAGTACATAAATATTTTACCTAACATACAAGCAATACTCACTCAACGCCTCGTCCAAATTCATTCTTTCGCACTGTAATGATCAAAATATTAGTTTCAAAACTTATCGACCATAGTAATTAAACAGTTTTATAAAAGATTTATTATAAATTTAATTTTTATACTTCTCAGATGTAATTAGACTGGCTGAGAACAATTAAAAAAAAAAAATATATATATATATAGTACCAGTAAAATTGCTACCTGTTTTTTTTAAATTAAAATGTTACTGTAAATTTAGTTTAAGAAAGTGTAATTATATTAGTAATTAATTAATTTCTTGTTTTTCTTTTTGTATTTGTTTTTATTAGTATAATGCTTTTGCTCATGTTATGTTTTAGTATTACAATTATTTTTCCTTTGTTAATACAAAAATTAGTGCCTGTACTTGATTGAGAACTTTATTTTTAATAGTTACTATGCATTTTTGTCTCCATTTTACGTTCTTAAATCTGATTTATTATTCTAATCTAAATGTAGATCACAAAACTATCCGCGAATAATCTTTCACTATGAACTGATAATCCGGATGAGCCGGGTGTCTGTTAACTTCTGAAATTAACTTCCTGAAATGCAGGACTAAATATCACCTAACCCTTAAGATTACAATCTAAGGTTCCATTAGGATTATAATCTGTAATTCTAAACTCCCTTAGAATATAATCCTAACCTTAGGATTAAATAGATAAACCTTTGGCTAGTCATATGTTCTAATTTGATTATTTTTGTTATGTTGATTGTAGTTTTGCAGTTGTTGGTGTAGAAAATATTACCGGTTGTACTCTTTCTTAATTATCTTTTTTGTTTTATGTTGAATATAATTTGAAACTGTAAATAGGCTTCTGATCTGAAAAATAGGTTATACGTGGATGTTATTGCGTAGGGTCTAACACGTTTCGGTACATCCATGACGAATGTAGTTGCTATCAGGCTGTTTAACATAGACCTTGTTACTTTCGTATTCCTACGGAAATATTAGATAATTTATTTTAGAATGGATAAATGAAATAAATAAATAGACTATTGATCTTCATTTATAACATTTACCTGTGTATGTTTCTTAACAAGTTTATTATGTTATAGAAAAACATGCGAATTTACATGGAGTTTACAAAACAGCACGGTATTTTTCGCGATTATAGACAGTGCGATAATGGTCGTGGAATGAAGTTAAGTTTTACGTAAAAAGTTTAAGTAGTTTTCTCGTAATTAGTCGCTTTGTTAATTGTAGATTGCTTATCGGTAGAGTTCTTGTATGGTTTTGTATATAAAGCATTTTTTATGTATCTTCTTTTTATTATTCTTTAAGTTGAACTTTTATATGTGTTGTAAATTTTTACTGTACATTATTTTCTTGTAAATATTTATTTAGGGTACGTCACTTAAGTAATAATGAATATTAAATATAATAATTTATGCGATACGTAATTTAAATAGTAAAGTTGTACTTATAATTTTATTCTTGTGTGCACGCGTGTATCATTGTAAGGCGCAGAACGATTTCAAGCAGTACAAGAAGTCAGACCGTCGCAGCTCTTCTGAATGCCGGCTGATCACGAGTTTTGTTCTTCGTGTAGGAGTTGTATTGCAGATGACGTAGTAGTATGCAGTTTGATTCTGTGGTAGTCAACAGTATCGGTGTCGAAGACAGGAGCAACATACTAGGTTGTTAGTAGCACGCAGATCAAACCGCGTGTTGTCTGTGGTTCCGTAAATAACATTGCACAAGTGAATCTTGCTGATTTTTTAGTATTAGAAGTTTTTTTTTATAAAAAAAGAAAACCGAAGTCGTTTAAATGTAAATTTTTTCACGCTTCGTTGTTCATACCATTATGTATTGAAATGAAAGCGTTTAATTCTCTCCATAGATTGATTTATATCGAAGAAGAGGAGACCACTTTTATCAGCGATATAAGTGATTATCCATTTTTTTTTGTAATTGTTTCCTTATGACATCTTTTTTTATATAAAAAAAAAGTCAATTATTTCGGTCTGAAAAATACAGCGCATTAGAATTCTCACGTCTAATCTCAAAGTTTGTTTGAATAAATCTTGATTTAAAAGTGGAATTTTTGTGGTTTTATAGATTTGTCACTAGTAATACGTATGGGGATTTTAACATTTTGTAACCAGCTATTCATTTTGTGTTGCGATGTGGATTCCACGGTTGTAAACCCTCTTAACTGAGACCAGATTTGGAGATACTGCGTAAGTATCTCCAAATCTGGTCTTCATTAGATTGTTGGAGAAGAGAGAAATTTGTGATGGGAGTGCTCACTGTATCAGCATTCAAATTTCAGATATATAAATATATATAAAATAGTATTTAAAAATAAATGAATAAAGATGACTAGCGTTTTCCTTTTATCTACTTATCTTAACCGTTCTGTAGGAGCTAATTTTATTTTTTTTTTCTTATAAATATTCATTGTTTTTATATTTACGGATTGCCGATTTGTAACAGTTTCTTTTCAGATACTTTTCAGCTTGTAATTATACAACGATTTTTACTTACCACTTGCGTATCTTTGGAACTGGCAAAATGGTGCATTGCCTATGTCATTCTGAAACGTTACAGGCTTCACGGATAAAAATTTAATTTCTAACGACTAGTAAAAAAATGTTTGGAAAATTTTAAACTTTTTTCTTTAAATTATATTCGATTTAATTTGTTACATTCAAACAAGTAAATCTCAAAAATCATTTTTTGGCAGTTAGAATAGTAGGTTTAAAAATTTGTTGGTTTTTTCTGTTGACAAATTTTTATTTAAAAATACATTTTAGCGAAAATTTTTCCACACTGGATAAACAGAAGAGAGTTAGGTAAGCTCTCTTTACCCAAAAAAGCGAAAAAGTCTTAAAAGATTGTTTCAGTTTAATTTTCTTTCAATTAATCAAAGTTCAGACTTTAAAAAAGTGTTTTAATATAAAAAGTTTTCATGGATTTTTAGTTTATTTACAAAAACTTTGCTAACTAAAGTTCCATTGATATATGGATAACTAAATGCAAAAGATTTTCTAGAATTTAGCTGCTCCCAAAAAAATGTTAATGGTAGAACTGTGATTTAGCCAAGATTAGGCAAATTCTTCTTGCAAATGTATTAAATATTGTTTAAAACGTAAAGTTATCGTAGTAGAAAATATTCTGACTTGTTAACGATAACAAATATATATATATTTCAACAAGGACAGGTAGGTTTTTCTGTGTGAAAAATTTTATAAATTATAAATTTTTATTAGGAGAACTTAAATGAGTGTAGGAATTACGAGAGTAATTATGATAAAAAGAAAATAATAATTTGTTTTAATTTAATTCATCAGTTAAGATCATTTACCTAGGTCTCCAAATTGTATAGAAAAATGTTTTTTGGGAAACATTATTGTATTCCTAACGTGTGAAAATAAAATTAACATTCAGTGAAACGGTTTTAATAAAGCATTTTAATTACATCACCTTCTTTATTCAAATCCGTAATTTAGATTATGAATTAGATTGTCGTAAATATATATAGTTACGAATCGTTTTTATTTTATTTTAGAAAAACGATCGTTTTTATTTACTTCTTTGGTTTGTTAATATGATGATTACCGACAAAATCCACTGTTCCGTTCTAAAATATGATGCAAGACGTATTTATTAAGATCGATCTTTTTATAATACTACGGTTTATAGTACACGCAAATAATTAAAAAACACTATTCTACTATACTCTCCTAGCCAAATCAGTGTTCAGTGTACCGTAATCGTATATTATGAGAATATTTTATCATGTTTTAAAATATTTATTTTGATGATTTCGCCTTAATTTATTCGTAAATTTATCAGTATATTAGCCTTGTATGCATTCGGTAAACAAATCTTGAGTTGTTCTCGTGCGTTATGAATCGGGTTATTAGAATAAGTATTCCGATTATAGTTTAGAATGGTTTACAAATCGTTCCTGATTGAACAGGAGAAACCTTTTTTTTTGTTAAAAAAAAATATTTACAATATATTTTCGATTTTGAAAATGTTTGTATTAGATACTGTACATTTTTTTTAATTCCGTGTAGAATTCTTTTCTTAACTATTAAATATTACATTTTTTAAATTATTAAATAATTTTACCTTCTGTTCTATGGTTTATAGGATTTCAGTTTGGTGACCATTAAAATCCATTCTTAAACAGACGGTCATATTTATTATTAAATGAGGTTAACCCATATAAAATCCATGGAAATATACATATTTTATGGAGAATACTCTTCTTTCTCAAGGTTATAATGGTTATATAAATAGGTAAGTAGGTTATACAAATGGTTATATAAATAGTTTTGACGTTGATGATGCACACAACAATTTTTTTAGAAAAACTATCTGGTTTAAACTAACTTACCTTTGCTTAATCCGATGAGAATTATAATATTTCTAATATATCATGGATTGTAAATAAAATTTATCTTTAAATTCTATCATAAAGGAAATAATGTTTACACGAAAACAGACCTGTATTATGTGAGTCATGCTAGTACGTATAAACTATGATTCATCTTCGATGTGGGTAATAGGATGATTAACGTTTAATACAAGAATCTTAAGCAAATTTTAAGGGAATATAAATGTAATAATAATTATACATTTTATAGATTGTTTATTGCTTTTTTCGTTATTTCTCTGTATTCTGTTTAAATTTTGCTTGTGTATATATATATATATAGGTTAACAATTATAGTTATTTATTATTGTAAATATAACGATATTATTCTAGTAGGTAAGTAGTTCAAAAGGGTTTTACCATTATAAATGTGAAATTTAACAAGAGTCATAAAAGATTAATTTTTTTTACGAACTTGCCCAGGAATTCGCGATTTTATAGTTGTGTTGACTGCATTGTTCTTAGTTAATGGTAATCGCTAAACCTGCTGAGCTAATTCTAGGTAGAGGATTTCTACGTATTGTTAATTTTCGTCATTTTTATTGTACGTATTAAAATCTTTCAAATTGTTAACTTTCTGTAGTTAGTAATTTTCTTCCTAGTTTGATGTAATAGCATTCGATAATCTTTTTGTACGTATTAAACACAAAATTCTATTGCTGAGTAGCCTTATTATGTAAAATGTAAATATGTAAAAAGGTAGGTAGATAGTTCCGTTGACCTCTAGATTACGTAAGATTTTTAACTTTAATTTTCATATAAAATTAAATAAAAGGGTTTAAAATAAGAAGGGGCAAAAAATAACAAAATTCAATGTTACTCCATTTTAAACCCTTTAAACTCTGAATTTCTAGAAGTCCTTTCGTAGTGAGCACTTATACCGTAAGAAGAACGTGTATAAAAATTTTCATCAACCTATGTTCAGTAGTTTTTGCTGTGCGTTGATTATGAGTCAGTTAGGACATGTTTTATGTATTTACAGATATTTTTCCATATCATAAAAATGTGATTCTATAATACATTTTTTTTAAAAATATTTATACTTGGAGGTTAAAGATCAGGCGAGGTGAAAATAATTTAAAAGAGTGGAATTTTTCTTAATTTAAAAATGATATTTTCCTTATTATTCCTATGGAATTTCTTAAGATCGGATTAAAAACGAGAATTATTTTACTTGAAAGGAAACAACAAAAATAAAATGGAAGTAAAATCAAATCTTAACTATTTTACCAACATTCAGGATTACACGAATAATTTTTTCATCAAGGATATTTCCAATATTGTGATTGATAAGTGACTTATAAATTTTAAGTTGTAAACCGAACAAAATTACTTTCTACTTTAATTTTCAAACATCATAAGATTGTAAAATATTTTAACTTATTTCATCTAGATAATTTCCTTGCGTAATTAGTGCATCTTCGTGGTTTCAAGATGATTTTAATTTACCCTTTGACCTGTAAAATATAAATAATTAAAAAAAATATATGTTCGTAATGTAAATATTTATCGTTTCTTATTGATAACGGTTAAAAATAATAATAATATGCATTTAAACTAATCATGGAACGTTGTCATGTGCTCTATTTAGGTTTTTTATTAGTATATGCATTTAATTATGTACAACCAGCGCGTTCTGCCATTTGTCGATGCGTTTTTGCGTGCTCGTTTGGAATTTAGAAAATACGGTACGCGTAAAAAATAAAATTGTTGTTAAATCCAATTAGCTTCTTAAATATTTAACGTGGATATAGCATATTTCTCAGCCTTCATAATTTAGATCCCGGTGTCTAATAATAGTATTTCTTTAATTAAAATTGTTTAAAAAAATTTCTGCCACACCGTACCGACTAATATACTGTATTCTATCATAAATATTATGGTAAACTGCAGCTTAACGAATTTAATAAATACCTTAATTGTTGTTATTATTTTCATCTCTGTTTGTTGCTAGAAATTACATTTTTATAAAGATTGAGTGAAGACTCTGTTTCAAGGCCGGATCCCTCTCCGGTAGGTTGTTGACCCCCATAGTTCAGGTACCACCGCAAAGTACTGTGTGGGGTTATATAGATTTACTTTACTATTTTAAGTTATACCAGTAGTTTAGAATGAATAATTCTACATTTAGAAATTTGTCGGTGATATTTTTATTATCGAATGTATTATTTCATGAATAGTAATTTAATTTACCGTTATATTTACTATATAATATATATATTATTAGCATCTGTTTTCCATTATAACAATTTTTTAAATGAATTTTATACTTCTGAAAAATGATTGTTTAATAAATTTCTAAACAAAAATGTCTCGAACATAAAATTTCTTCTAGTCTTTTATACTTAGCCGTACAATAGTATACAACGATTGAATAACTGAATTTTGTGAGGTTTTTTATTCGTTCCGATTTAATAAAAAGTGTTAATAAAACCCTTACAGACTGAAGAATAAATATTATTTATTCAGAATTTAGACTGAAAAATATATATTTAGTGAGCCATGAAGTACAAACGGCGCTAGTCAGAATTGTTATCTCTGAAAATAATGAACCCAGTTATGAAGCTGGTCCCTGTGGTAAACATTGAAGATGTAGCTTCTACGGTCAAATATGTGCATACCAGAATAGGAATGGCGTAATACTAAGCGGCTATATGGTCGGCTCTCTGAAGAAAACTACCAAGATACCAAACGGTATCTTGCTAGAAATGATGGGTGAGAACACTTCTCACGTTTCCCTAATGGTAAGAAGATATGCTATTTTCTAGAGCGGCTGTTCCTGATGCCACAATTCTCCTGATTACAACTCTTTCAGTTACAACATATTTAACAGGTTAATAAAAGAGTTATTTTTTCCTTCCTAATTATTTGTTAAGGAGAAATTCGTATTTCTGAGAAAGTCTACAGACATTATGATGTTAATGTAGAATGTTAAGTTCTGGGTTCGAATCCCTGTGAGGCCTGGCATTTTTTAACGCTACAAAATTCTAATTTCTCACTATAAAAAAGTAACGAGAAAGTAACTGTTATTGGGAATCATTCTGTAGTTGATTGAGTAAGTTTGTTAGCCACAATTTATTTTGAAGTCAAAAAGTTACAATTTTTAATATCAACGTTAAAACTTTAGTTATTTTGAAAATGCCGGAATTTTTGTCTAAGAAACAGGTTTGGTTGAAATGATACAATTAAACGCAAAATATAACCAGTACCTGGCCGGCTAGGTAGTGCAATGGTTACCTTGCTGCTTGCTTTGAAATCAAGTTTGGGAGGATTTGACATTTTTCTTATTATTTTATTAATTCTTTTTTCCTCATTAAAACATTTGTATCTATTCGTAACGTAAAACATTTCAAACATTTATAAAATAAACTAACGATTTCCAAAATCAACGTATTATGGGTATCGAATCGGATAGGATATGAGTTAATTGAGTGATAAGCGTCAGCATCGCCGCTTTTCTCAAGTGGCAAACGATAATACCCAATTATCGTAATAACCTTTATTTATCTTTTAAGTGAAATTTTCCCATTTTGGAGGAAAATTGAAAACACCACAAGCATGTTTTCATCGTAAATTTGTCGTAAAATTAAATTTATACAAATTATGGAAATTATTGCCAAGGTAATTGATTGGAATTAAAGTGCCTACTAAATTAGTAACATATTTATCCAGTTTGGCGACTTTTAATTATTATCGATTGAAAATAATTACATCATACTGAAAAAGTTGTATGTAGTTTTAAAATGTATAAAAATATAGTTATCCCTCGCTATTCGCGATTGCCTCATCCAATTTTCTAAAGAGTGAATTTTACTAGCATAACTGCAAATAAATTAAAAAGAACATTTAGTACATTATCTTAACAAATATTTTGTTTTCACTGTCTTACTTTTATCATTTGAAAACATTTTCATCCGTATTTTTGAGAAAAGGATATCAGCGTAGCAGGATAATTTATTAAATAATAAACATAACATTTATCTAATAATTGTAGAACATAATGAATTTACACGACGCCTACGTGATGTGTGTATTTTAGGTGAAAATGTTTAAAGTAACTGTACCCTAATTTGACAGTAAAGAAAATACGGGCGCCGCTTCCACTGCTGCTCCGTTGCTGTTAACAATTTTTGCGACAATGGTGACCATCTGCAAACTGCAGCAGTTAGCACGTGGGCTACTTAGATCGTTTTCTCAAGTTCAGTACGTACAGTAAAAACAACCAACTAGCCGGTTATAGTTGTGATATCGAGCGGATACATTCGGTTTGTGCGTGGTTTTTAGTGAGTTCCGAGACGCAGTGGTTACCTATTTTCTTCTTTTTTTTGTAACAAAGTCTCCGGTCTTTATTAAATCGCTACCTTTGCACAAGGTTGACTTTGCATTTAAATTTTTGTAATTTTTACGGTTTGATATTAAATATAAAATAAATCTCGACAGGAATATATATTTGGAAAAAATAAAATAGTTTAAAGAGGAAACAATATTCTCAAGAGCAGTTGAATTTTAAGCTTTAATCAAATCCCAAGAAAGTTCAACAACACAGGTGCCAAGATTTTCTTATTAAAAGAAAATCATTTACATAACCTAACTTTTACTTATTTTCTATTTATTTCCGTGTTTGTCCCCCCTTTTTATCCCGACATTTCTCGTTGAACGATATCGTGGACCCATTAATAATCCGAATTGCTTTAAATAGATTTTACATTTACGTTCAAGTAAATTCAACTGTACTCAAAAACAATTACACACACATATGCAAGCAGATATTGTGAGCTTTCTTGTCTATTACCGATGCAGGGAATTATTTTTCAAAGTGAAAACAAGTGAATTATAATAAAAGAATTATGTAGAAAAATAAAAAATAGAAACCAGAAATATAGAAAGGCCAAGAAGAAGCCGAATCAACAAAAGATTTTGTAGCTTATTAACTTAACTCTTAAGTTTGACTCCGTCTATTTTGCAACGTTTCGATACGGAATTTTTTTAAATACTAGAGTTCCGATTACTTTATATTAAAAGTAAACTGTTTTTAATTTGTATTTTAATAGACGCAAACTGTAGTTTCCTTTGAATTTGCAATTCGAATTTTGCAAATAGGCTTAAACAGAAAATTTTAAAATCTATGCTGTTATTTATTAATAAATGCTGTTATTTTAATGGTAGGGTAGTAGTGGTCCTTTAATTACATCATTATTATTAAAAAAATTATGGAAATATTAAGAAACAATAAAAAAAATGAAATCAGAAATATTCTACAATATCACTAGAGTTTTCAATTTATAGTTTTGAATTTTTAAAATTCTGGACTACTTTTCAGTAACATACTCCATTTTTTATAAGTTTTTAAACATTGTTTTTTGGGATTTATCTTTGGGAAAATCCTGTAATACACAGAACAATTTTCTTGAAAAAGCTCAGGGCAAACTCCGAGCGTTAAACGTGTAATGGTATCAACGTGATATTGGATAGTTAGTGTTAATTTTATTCAATACTCATAACGGCATATATCAAAGTGTAATATTAATACAAATCCTTAAATAATTTCTTGATAGTGTACGTGTTTCGGTTATTTTCACTTAATATATTAATAATTATTAAATACATTTTGTTATTATCAGAATGAAATGGCTTACGACGAATATCCCGTTACGACGTCCGACAAATTAAAAATTCAAGGTGACGTATAATAATTGACCAATAATTTAGCATAAATCAATTAATATCAATCTTATTAACAACACTAAAGAAAATCATATATAAGCTAACTCGTACAGTAGAGAAAATCACATGTATTACTTGAAACACTGATTTTTCTTTTAACTTAATTATACCTGATACTATCAAGGTACGACTCGAGAGAGAAAAACGTAATAAATGATCTTGTCATTGATATAAAATTCATCAAGCTATCCGCAAATAGTAATAAAATATCCCGCTACATGAAGCTTACGGCCAATATTTTGCTGATAATGCTATACAGGAAATCATCAAGAATAACAGAACGAGGAAAAGACTCGTGTCTGTGATTTTTTAAAATACATTATTCATTTAATGAATAATATAAATATTCAATGAATTTACGATGAAATTCTTTCAGATATTTCATCGCAAAAAAAAAAATATCGAACTATACGATCATGAACTGATCAAACGCGTTAAAATCAACACAAATATCGCAAGGAAATCAAATAATTAACTGTGATCGATAGATATTAATATCATTGATAGTTAACAGTTACCCGGTGCCAACAAATTAACTGAAGTTATATCAGACTTTAAAAACTTGAAATGTTAAGTTAGATTTATTCCATTTAATATACAAATAGATCTTAGTGTTTCATAATTTCTAAAGCTTCAAGAATCAGAGAGGTAATGGACCCCAAGGGAAGTTACATACGAAAACTACAACCCGTTTATAAAAAAACATTGATTTCCGAAAGAAATCAACGTTCGCTTGATTGAATTTTAGAACTCTCGACTTCGAAATCTGCTGATTTGCGATGACGAGTTCACCACTAGACCAGCCCGCTGTGCTAGTCAGCCTTTACTTACTCCAAAAGATGAAAACAAAAATGAAGTTAAGAGTGAATTGCTAAACTTAAAATATGTAAACAAGATTTTTTGTTTAGCCAGACAGCTAATAATTAATGTTTCTGAAACTGTCCTTTTTCTAGAGCGGTCAATAAATTTTAAACTACAGCTTGAAGCAGCATTAGCGCCATACACCGAATTACCTATAGAATTAAAGCAAATAAAAATTACGAGTTTTTTTTTAATAATGAAGTAAGTTAACGTGGCCTTCATTACGTGGCTAAAACATTGGTTTTTAGTGTTTACGGTTTTATACATACTGTAAATTTTTCATTGTCCAAAATTAAAATAAAAACATGACATGAATAAAAAGAAAATACTATACGTAAGTAAACATATTTATTATGGTTACACTCATTTGTAAGTATATAGTACGATAGTACGTAGTTTTTTAATAGGTACTGTAATATACGAAATTAACATTCGGGTTACTTAAGAACGTAACCCCCCTTTTGCCATATAAGTTTGGTTTCGTTATTCGCGCTATTTACCCGGAGCGGAACCCCCACGAACAGCTTTGTATATATATATATATAAAGGATATCGTTACAATTTTATTGTATTAAAATTTTTTCCACACGCTTCAAAATTCACCATCTCCATCTTCGTTAACTGTAATCGGGTGTAGTCATGCAGTGACTCGGAACAACCAAATACATAAATAATTCATATTTTTATAAATTATATATTTATTAAATTGATTGTTTAATGTGGAATTTCGATTATAAAGACTTTGAACGTTGGAAGTTTAATTATCCAGTTTTGATGAGAAAGTATGAATTTATAACATTGTCATTTTGAGGAAAAAAATGATAGAATTTGCGAAATTTTTCATAGTTGATTCTATCTGTTTAGGTAGAAGTAGAATCGATACTTGCGAGCCAATATGTGCTTGTTATTTACATTAAAGATTAAAAATGGCTTTATGAACTGATTATGTCTTAAATGGGGTTTTCTTTGTGGTTTGATAAAAAAGTGTAGTTCATATGTCCTGCTTTTTTAATATTTTTAAAATAACTGTCTTTTGAAAACGTTAACTCTCGACCTATTTTCTGTTTTTCCCGCATGTTAAAATTTTCCAGTGGTATCCTTCCGTTGCTTCACCGATTAAACTTTCAGAAACTGTCATCTTGTCCTCCTTAAAAGTTACTCGTAATTAATCTCGTCTTATTTAATTATTTGTATCGTGTTAGCGGCTGATAGTTTTGAAAATCAGTGGGGAAGCGTAATTATTCTGTTGTGTAACCCCACATAAAAAAAAAATTAAAACCAAAGCCAAAAATGTAGCGTACGATTTGTGTAGTTATTATTTTCTCTACTATTGATAATTGTGCCATCCATTGTGATCTACATTATTTGTTATTTTTTTTTTTTAATATGTATATTAGCTTTGCATAAAAATAATTTATAACATCTTTCTCTTAATTTCTAAATATAGTGGCCAATTACATATTATATCAGCCATTTTACTTAGATTAGTATAGAACTTATATTAAATTCTAGCTTTATTTCTACGGATCATATTCTGTTATTTCCAAAATAAATTTTTTAACTAGGAATTAATTTGACGGGAATAAATTTTATTCGGGAATTTCCACTTGCTGTTTAAATAAGTAATTAATTGATTTAAATAATTATCCCGTCTGCGACAAAAAATAAGTAGTATTATAATCAATCGTCCAATTATGAATAAGATTATATTTTTACTATTTACTTTATATAATTTTTATTTTTTACATTTGTTAAAAAGTAATTAATATATTCTCATTATAGTCATGAATTGAAAACGAATTTAATAACTACGTGTGGTAGTTTAGTAGATCATAAGAAATCATGCCGTCGAAGAAAATGTTACAGTTTCTTGCAGATGTGTGATATTTTAAAAATGTGTTTGTAGTTTGCGAAATTACACTTCTAATTTTCTGTTTAAATTTCATTCGTTTGTTATGAGTAGATAACAAATTAAACAAGATAAGCGTTATGTAATCTCATTTTTTTAATTTTTAAAAACAAAATAACATCATCGTTAGAGATGATTTAAGTGAAAATTAAGATTTCAGAGGCTTGGCAACCATTCATTGATAACAGTTTTAAAAAAAATATTTTTGTTCGTAAATTGTTGACGCAGTGCTTGTTTGAAAAAACCGAAACGCACTTGAAAATTTAATGTATTTTACTTGAAAAAGGTTTTAGTTTTTATTTTATTTTTTTTAATAAAATTTCTGGAGATGTCAATTTAATAAGATGGTACTCATATTCAAACGACTTAAAATAAAAATCTATTAAATCAAAATTGGTCATAATGGATACAAAATACAAAAATAGCAATTGTTAATTTTATCAGTTTTATTAATACTTTAGAGGTTTTGTTTTTTTTTTGTAATTTCAAGTGGTATTGAGTATTATTAAGCTGTAAATTTTCTGGTACCCCAACATATATTCTAAACTGAAATATGGTTCCTTAATAAAAAAGGAAAAGTAAAGAAGTAACATTTTTGTCAAATTTACCTGTATAAAATTGAATGCGGAATAGGATATGACAATTTTAGGTTGTTCATCGATGTTCACTTTGTACTTTAAATTAATTTTAAACACCTTTTTTCACTAGAAACCTCCATTTTAAGCTGGCTTATAAAACGAGTTCACACAGTTCGTTCCTTATGTACGTTTTAGCTTTATTATTTATCAAATGACCATTTATTAATGGTTTTTTGAGAAGAAAGAAAGAATTAGAAAATAAAATTTGATGCGTTAGTGAGATTTTTGGAACGAAAAATTTCGAAGTCACAAACTAATTTATTTTAGCGTAGTGATGTAGCTAATCTAATGCGAGTATTATACATATTTTCAAGCCAAAAGGAAATATGTGGATTTTTTTAATTTTTATAAAATCAAAGGATTTAAAATAACCAACTCTTCGTTGAATTTCGCCTTACTTAGTTTGTTTGTTTTAAATTAAGAATTAATTTTTAGATTTAATTTGTAGGGCCGCTTTATTTTTGATGATTTAAAAAAAAATTATATTTTTAGTAAAAATTTCAATTTAATTATGGCTAAAATATAACTGGTTGTTATTTTATTCTGAGTTGTAAATTTAATAAACATTCCGCACTGTAATTTACTTAGAGAGAGAGAGAGAGAGATATCGAGTGAGTATGAATGAGTGGATGGCTGAAGTGAGAAAGAGAGAGTCAATGTAAAAAATATGGGTATTGTGTGTCGTGTTTGTTTTTTTATTATACAACTCGGGGACATTTTAACTTACGTTATTGTGAAAGAAATTTAATAATTTTGTGTGGCGGTAGGTTGTGTGTTAAAGGGATTAAAGGTGTATTGAAATTTTAAGAAAAATCGGGTGAGTAGTTGAGAATGAAATGAATGGATCGCAAATATTTCAGTTCTAAAAAGTTAAATGTTCCGGAATTTCTATAATAGCCTATGATTTTGATTTTACGTATACAGGAATTAATTAGTTTTAGTCTGAATACTTTTAATCTAAGTAAGGTCATAAGGAGTAAAATAAATTTCAACTTTTTATCACTCGTAGTGGGGTGACATCTTTATTATCTAAATACGAATTGTGGCTAACTTTTTTCTCCCCATACTTAAAACTATTTGATATTTTAAATGCTAGAACCACAAGAAACGTTTTATAAATACTGAAAAATACCTTAGAAAACGTACTTCATCGGTCATTAAAAGATTTGTGACAAATCGGTTGCAACTTTAAACAAAATATTAACTAATAATCGTAGGTTTTTTTTTACCGTAATTACTATTTCAACATTCGTTTCGGAGAAATCTCGTATTTAACATAAATGATAAATTTTGATATTTTTGTATGGGGGTAAAAGAGGAGGATCGGTTAGTAAAAAAAAATTGTTTCTTTGATGTAATTATCGTTTATAATAATAATCTGGCATGCCAAAAAAATTTGTATCGCAGTTAATTTGTGTCACAGAACATGTTTATTGATTTTTAGCAGTTTAAATTCATATTTCGTTAAAATTGTTTAACTATTTAAGATGGAAGTTTTAACTATTTATTTACAGAAATCATGTATTTTTAATTTTATATCTGAACGATAAATGATGCTCTTTAAGGTCAAGTATAAGTAACCGGGAAGAGAGAAACAGGACGTAAGGAATTAGAGTTTGTAGGAGCGAAACACATGTGACATTGACTGTTAGATTATTTTTGTTTTCTGGTTTTCTTGATCTAATTTTAGAATTTATATCAAATTAAGCTGTTGTATATTCAGTCTAAGTAGAACAAAGCGTATAATTAATTTATAAAACTATAAACTAAAACTTTACACGAACGTTTTTTTTGATCGCTGGCATTTAAAAATCGAGATTAAATTACAAGTATTTTCCATATAATATGGCAGTAAGTAACACAACTGAAGTATGTTTCTTAAAAAAAAATTGTTTGTTTTACATGATAAATTTGTAATAATATAATTGATAAATATATTGGTCGTTGTGTGAAAAGGATTAACTATAAATACGTGCTGATATCGATGTATTGAATCTATTGCTGTGCTGCGAGTGCGGATGACTGTATTCCGAGGCTCGTCTAGGCGCTGAGTATGCTATCCGCCGATCAGGCGTGCCAACCATTTTTATTGCGAAACAAAAGTGTATCGTACTAACGTTATAACACGTACATTTTTACATTCGTATTTGTATAGCCTACTTGTGTTTTCCATTACTTCCGCAGCGTACTTAACTACTGAAATATGAAACTAAACATTCCAACAAAAATATATAATTATTGTTTTACGCTACGGATTTAGTTATTATTTATATAATTGTAATTCATTCGTATTATATTTCTTATTACGTTTTGATATCGTTGACTGTATAGCGATTCAGTTAAAACATTCTTTTCACATTGCTTTATGTAATTTTTTATCCATGACATGTTTATTAATCGCAGCCTTTCCCTAATAAGTTTAGATTATTATCATAAATGTATTAATAACATTATTTTTTTCATCCTTAGTCAATTAGTACACTGTTCATCATAATGTACTCTTAGGAGTACATATACGTGTCGACGCATTACGAATCTTCATTATCTTTTCAGTATACATATTGTAACCGGGTATATGTATTGTTAGAATCAGTCTTACAAAAAATCAATATCCTTCGGTCTGTCCCGTAAATATGTATCTGAAATTTCAAAAATTGTTCTATAGATATTTATCAAACGGACTCCAGAAATATATCCGATGAATTACTGCTTCCTTTAATTTTTCCTTTGATCATCCAAGCTTAATAGCGATTTGTTTTCCAGTCGTATCTTTGCAAAACCTTTGTGACAAACACTAATATAATAATATCGTTGGGAAAAGAACAAAATTAACTCAACTTTGTATAAATATATAATCTTTAGATAAATAATTTGATTTTTGTAATTATTATCATCTTTTGATGAAAATTCCGTATTTTTAATCGTATATTTTAAAAGCGATTTAAATTAAAAATCACTTTTGCTTAATCAGAAATTGTATGAATATACTAAAGCAATCACCAAAACCATATGTTATATATCGCAACCTTTTCTATATATACACTAGCATCCCCCGTTGTGGGTTTGCCCGCGCTGTATGGTTACTTGCGTTTCTCGTCGCGGTCAATATTTTTTATTTTGTTTTTTATTCAAGAAACCCGGTCGCCACGTCGTACGCCGTCGCATCCGTTAAAAAATCGAAATTCAAATAAAACCTTGAGAATAGTTTTTAAATATATATCTAAAGTAGAGTTGCAATCTCTAAAAAAAATAGACCATTCCGGTCGCGGTCTGGGGATATTTAGTCGGTCATGGCTCGCTTCCTTCGCCCATCCCGTCTAGCCAGAGAGTTCTGCTCCTTGGTCCCCGCTGTATTCATTAAACTCATGCTTGTGAGAATAATAACGGTAAATAAAAATTAAAGCCTGATCAATTTATAAAAAATATCGGTGTATTATAATTTCGTCATAGCAACAGTGGTCAGTTCAGGATACGAAACTTTGAGTGATCTAAGAATGTGGGTTTCAAAGCACGGTTTGGAATGTAGTTTCTTAAAAATATTAGTTACAACCGGTAACCCGTACGGGTAAAAAATGTATTTTTCCCGGTTCTTAGCGTTAGCCAAAAAATACCACTAGGAGGTGACCGTACTTCGTTTCGCTTCTTTTTTTAAAATTGTTTAATTACTTTAATGTCTTTTAGTCAAGTTACCTGAGGCAAGTGAAGCCAGTCGCGTCGCACATACAGTAATAATGATAGTGATTGTATTGATTGAGCCGTCGCACCTTTAAAAAATCGAAATTCAAAAACTTTTAAGATGTATCTGAAGAGTATTTATTTGCAAGTTAAAATATAGTGAATATTTCGTTTAGTATACTCGGAAGTGGGGAAAATTTGAGCAATCATTGTCCAATTTTTTTTTTTTTTTACCTTTATTCACTACTTTCAAAGTCGAATTTACAAAAATCTAAAAATTTAGATATTTAAATACAATTACACACATCAAAAATCAAGTTGATATCTCATTTGTTGCCGTATATTAAAAAAAAGTGAATCTTATATTTACTCCATTTTAACTTCTTAAACTCGGAGTTTCATGAAATCTTTTATTAGTGTGCACCGTAAGAACATGTAAACAGATTTTCATCAATTTATCATAATTCGTTTTTGCTGGACGTTAAAGAATCAGTCAGTCAAGACAAGTTGCTTTATAGATACAGATAGATATCTTTTTAAAAAAAGAGAAAAAAGTATTTTTTAATATATTTTGGTGTTGTTATTACAATGCGTGTCAGTTTTTATGTTTGTATTACTGAAGTACTGTTTATTCTCTTTTTCTTATCGCTGTTGGTAAAGTCTTTACGTTACAGTCTGATTTTCAAGCCGTAGCTTGTGTCACTTAACGAACTTAATATAATTTGTACGTCGATTTAATTTTTTCGTTGCTAATATTGGTTTATTTCAAGCTATTGTGTGTTTTTTTGAAGTTATTAAATATTTTATTCTTATATTTAGCGTTGTTTTATTTTCTATTCTTATTTAATATGCCGGATCTTTTATCTTGTTTTCTTCTGTTTCATAAGTTGATAAATTTATGGGATTGATTTAGGAAATTTTCTGAAGATGTGTGCCCATAATGTGTATTCAGTTTTCATTAATGAATAACAAGCCTTAGTTTTGAATTTCTGATCATTACTTTGACATAGGCTTTTGTAATTTTGGCTAGGAATGTAATGTATAATCAATGGTTATTGTTTGGTTAAATTTGTATTCAGTATAATATTAAATATGATGCGTTTAATTTCGTCAAGCAGCCAGTTTTACAAATAATTTTTAATTGCATTTATACATTGTTTTTTTACACTAATCTTATTTCAATCTGATCTTAGACTAATGAAATTGTAAATGAGATTTATTTATAATTTTTAAATAAGATTATGAGTTATTACTCAACCTGTCGTAGTGTAATTTACAATTTACTCTAAAGTAGCTAATATAAGCAGTTGCTTTACTGTGGTTTTATATAGTATGTACGCCTACGTATAATGCACGCACACACACACACACACACACACAGTGTCTATTAGACACACAACATATATATATATATATATATTTGTTGTATATGTATATTCACCTTTCTTTGTAGTTCTGGGTTTTTTGTTTAGTCAGCACAGTCACGTACTTCAAGCTAACTTTGTGATCACTGTGAAGTCAGTAATAATGCAGCGTCTTCATTCTAAAATAAAAATATTATTTTTTTATTTTAAGACTTTTGTTTACATTTTTTTTGTTGAAATTTCAGTAAAAACATTTCAATTAATGATTTTGAGACTCAAGCATTATTAAATTATTAAGCACGCTTCTGCGTTATTAATAATTTGGAATGAATCAAACTTTAAAAAGAAATGTTAAAAAAAGAATATAATATCAGAATATAATATTATCCATTCGTTTAGTTATACTTTTTTACCAATTTTTTTTTTCACGAATTTAATAAAAAACAAAATAACGTTAACAGTAAATGTTTATAAAGTGGTAGTCGATAAAGTTATGCGTTTAAAACTGGTATTCCCTCCCACCTAACAAATTTTGCAATTAGAATTTTATTGAAATTGTGAATGTTCCATTTTTGAGCAATTCATTTTCGAAATGAAATATTAAAAATGTTTTTTAATAGTTATCTTTCAGTAACTTTTTGAAAATTGTTTACATTTGCTGAAAATATTCTCTTGTACGTAATAATTTACATTTTGTTGAAATTGTATAGTTCTTTAAACATAGTTGTGACAGGCGTATTTTGTGACTTTCGGATTCGCTTATGGCTTATTATTTAACTATAAATAAGTAAGTCAAATAATGTAGATGCTATTTTATCAGTGCCGGCCGTGTAAAATAGCTTATGTTTTCAGCTTATGACGGTTTGTTACGTAATTATTTCTTTATTATTACTGTTTTTTAATTGATTCAACGCAATTCGTGAAATCCATTTTTATCGTTAAAAATAAAGTGAATGAAGGGTCTGTATTGTAAATTTCCAAGTAAAAAATTATTTATGTTGTGTTTACTTATACTTCAACCCTACATTGATTGTAATCCAGAAGTATTTTTTTAAGTTATAGTTTTTTTTGTACGATACTGTATGGAAAAGCACGTACTGTCATAAAAAAGATTGGTGTAGAAACTAGCTAGTATTCATCAACGCATGTTATCAGTTATTAGAGTTGCTATGATATCGGAATCAGTGGAAAATTATAGATGCATTGGTGTGAAAATAAAATTCAGTTTATTTTGTTTTTAATTTCTGTGAAGATTGCGTTCATTTCTCTTTTAATATTTTTCTTCCTGGTTAATACCTGTTGTTGCAGTACTGTTTATATATTAATTGATATTCCAGTCCGGTTAAAGATTAAATTCTTTAAATCGGATTCTAATTCCCTTCTTATATATATAGATGAGTAGACAAAATCGTTCATACGGTGTCATCGAAGATAATAATAATACTAATAATAATAGAGATATGTATTTCCGTTTTTAATTTTTTTATTCCTATTTGTCAAACAGTAACAGAACTGCAACAATCAAACTTATATGGATCACTAATGTTTCACTGATTAGGTTTTTAATCATATTTCTGGTGAGTCAACTACTAACATAGCAAGCGCCAGAATTTACATTCTACGATTACTGTTTGTTTAAGTCTGCGAATAGTTTTGTATTCTCCTGTTTCGTTCTTAGAAAGGAAACAAGTACTGAACTTATGCCTCTTTTCTAATATTTCTTGTATTCCGTATTTTAATTTACCGCTTTTTTCTCCTAATTTTAAAGTGTTTTATTTGGGTGTCGATAGTGTCAGTAAATTATATTTTACACCTCTTAGATTAATTTCGTTATACATTTTGATTATTTATTTTAAATAATTTGTTTTTATTTTTGTTTGTTTTTGGACAAGTATTATTTTTCTATTATCTTTGAATTTATGTCGAGATTATTTTTGTGTCAATTTACCTTTGTACATCGCCACTTATAAATTTTTATCTACTTAATTAAGTATTCATTTATTTTTTATTAAATATATTTCTTATCCTTTTATTATATCAATACGGTATTTGATTTTTATGACGATGATAAAACACCCCTATAGACGAGTATAAAATTTTCTGTTCTTATCGGAAATTATAGTTTAATACATACGCACGCGCGTGAGCATACTGAAATTTAAAATGTCAAATTTTAAGTCAACAGAAACAAAAAAATGTTTTCCGCCTTTTACATTTTTGCTGCCGCTTTGTTTTCAGAAGTGCACTTTTTTTTAAACAATATCTGTATTTAAATTAGAATTATAAAATTTATTAAAATAAAGTAAAGAAAAAGTGCAATATTTTTCAATTCATCTTTACATTTTTACTTTTTGAAGTCTATCCTGAGTTTACACTAACAAGCAATTAATTATTTTTTTCATGTAAAAAATTAATATTATTTTTAAATTTTTATTGCGTTTGTTATTTTATTTTGTCGTGAAAAATGTGTTATTTTTTTGTTTTTATAAATCCTTAAAACTAGTAGCGAAGTGCTGTGTTTTCCTGTACAATTTTGGTTAGGTCTCTGTTAAATAATTGAATGTTATTATTTTTAATTTTAACCCGTACGGAAATTTAATTTGAATCCGATTGCTTTTTAAACCAGTAATCAGTAGTCGATTACTGGGGGGGGTTTAATTCCCGGGATTTGGAACGGAAATGTCGGTCTAGTCTTGAAGATAACACTGCCAATGTGTAAAGTTTAAATCTCATTAAAAAATAAATAAATTTCATATAAAAAATAGTCTTTTCTTCATATTACATTATTTTATCAGCCGTTTACATTAATTTTAAATGGCTGACTGCACTTTTATATTAAACTCAATTCATGCTTGGATAAGTTTTATCTTGCGAGTTCTTTATTTAATGATATTTGTAGTAAATATTTAAAGCTGTTTAAAAGGATTCTAAAACTTTTCTGTTGATTATCGTTAACTTGTTATTAATTGCTAATAATTTTTGTGAATTCGTTTTAATTATTTTTTTCACTCGTCCAGTCGATAGACGTTTTTTAGAACAAAAGCAGATTTCAAATAACAATTTTTATTTACGAATTAATATTTTAAGACTTGATTTCATTTCCTTTTTTCCGGGTTGTATAATTTTTTTAAGGTAATCTTTTGTTTAGTTATGAAGTAAATAATTGTTGTGGGATGTTAGTTACATAACTGTTCGTGTTGTATGATATTATTATTTGAAATCGTTAATTTACACCGTTCAAGCTCATATAAACTATCTAACGAAGAAGAATTGTGGTAATTTAATCTCATATATTCCTCATTTTATTTTTTATTTACTTTATTAATTTTATTTTTCGATGAATCGCAAAAAAACTTTAGTTAGATTTTTTGCATTTTACTTGCGATTATGTTATGTGCGGTTGTATATGAATGAATTGTAGTTATTTATTTAAAATTTTGTTGCGTTACCTCTGAATATAATTTATTTAATATATGTATTATTTTTATTTCATTACTATAATTGTAGCTTTCCCTAACCTAACATTGCCGGTTAACGTCTGAAGTTTTCGTACATGGTTACTGTTACTAATAAATATTTTCTTAATATTACTAAATATATAATTTTTTTACGTCAGCAGTCATAAAATGTTTTTATTAAAAATTTATTTCTTATTTTTTTACTTAATAAAATATTGTGTAGAATGTATGTAAAACCGAAAAGATGTTTGTTTGCCGTTTTTGTTAGTGAAAATTTAAATAATTATCGATTATTAAAAAAAATTATAATAAATTAGGATTTTAATTTATATTGTTATAATAATATAAATTATTATTATTGATTACTCAAAACAAATTTGAATGGGTGCTTAAATTAATTGAATGTTATAGGTTAGTGTAATTAGGTTATATTCTCGATTTATTTAACTTCACTAAAGAATTTGCTTGTAATTGTTCTGTCTGTTAGGCATTTCTCGCTTTTACAGCGATTTTCGTAGGATCCAAAAGTAATTTATAGACAAAAACATTTGTTAGTAGTAGTCGTTTAATTGCGTTAAGAATAAAAAAAAAACTAATTTAATTTCTGTAATTTTCGATGTTAATAAAGTTGTTTATTATTACTAATTTTTAAAGTTTTCATTAATTTTATCACTTAAAAAAAAAATGTATTATTTTTATTAATTAGATTAATTAAGAAATATCATTTTCTTTATGGAATAATGTGATGACTGGGTTTATAAATAATTTTATTTATATTTAAAAAAAAATCAAAACGTACTTTAAAGGTTATTAGGGTGAAGATGTTTTCTTGTATAAAATTGTTAAGTGTTAACTCTGAATTCCGGATATTAAGTTTAATAATGATCTATGTCGTCATGATTTTTATCATGTCTTATTTTTTAGATTACGTAATTGATGTTGTCATTATAAAGAAACCGGTTTGAATATTTTGTCATTAATTACTTGATTTTGTCTTTTTAATATATCGTTTTTGCCTGTTTTTGTTTTAATTGTAAAAGTGATAATTTATCATTGTTCTGTTATGAATTGTTTTTTAATTAAATCTGAACTAAACCAAATTATTTTAAATGTATAGATAAATAAAATCGTAATCGTGAATTACAACATTATTTAATTTTATTAACATTTCGAGTATGGTGGCGATGGGAATAAACTATTTTCGAGATCGCTAATAAAAATTAAAGAATTTGAAATGTTTAGTAGTACTGAGAATTTTTAAAACATTAATGACGATTAATTATAAATGTGGTTTTAAATTTTAAAAAGGCTTATTAAAAAATGAAAGAGAATTAGTGTTGATTTCTTACTTTACTTATTTATAACTTTTTTAGTTTATTTGATATAATACAAACTTAATATCTGTTACGTTGTTGCTGAATATTTTACGTCAATTGATGTAAAATAATACTTTATTTTAATGAATGGTGTTCTTAAAATATTAGTCTAAAGCGTTTTTTCTGTAATATAAGTGATCGCTGGCTTCAAATAGTTTTTATTATTTTTAATTGTGTAGTACCAGTAATCATCTGTTATTTGAACATATGACAAAAAAAAGAGAACGCGAAATCCATTTCTTTACGATCATTAAATTATTATTTGTATTCATTTGATAAATTATTTTACCAACTCATTACCTAGTAATAATATTTTAAGTATATGTTTTTGTATTTTTACACACACACACAAAATTACACTAATATAAGTAGTCCAAGAAAATATACCGTCTTACAAAAAACAAAAGGCAGCAAGTGTACAAGAATCAACTTTATTAATATATGCGTGTATATTTGATTTGCAAAGCGTTATCGTGTACACCTTCCATATCGAACTGCAAGGTCAAATGTCTCCAAATCTGCCAGTACAATGAAGTAACCTAATTTCGTTGCTTATTGTCATTAGTGGTACACCTTTATCGAATTATATCTAGATTGAAGGACATTTCCTTTAATCTAAGTAATGTAGGAACTGGATATCCACTTATACGGAATGCAGAAAAAACTGGTAACTGGGTTATATAACAATTATTAATGGTGATCATTATTTTATAAATGTTATGATCTTTTAATTATGTATGAAAATAAAAACGAATCTACAATTAATCTGGGGTTAGTTTCATAAGGCGCTTTATTTTAGTAAATAAATGAACTAGTAATTTTTGCTTATTATGACGATTAGTTTTTTAAAATATACAGTTGAAAAACAAGGATTTTACAGCTGATGACATATTTCTTGTCTATATTTATTGCTGAAATTAATAATATATTCAGTTGTATTTTTGCATTGAGGGGTAATTCAAGATGGCTATTAGAAAAATTATCCGTTTGAAGAAAACTCATTTTAGTGTATGATGAGGTGCCTTTACCGAGTAGATGAGAAAAAAAGGTAATGCTAGTTGATATTTTAATTAATAGTTTTTTGGGAGATTAGAAATTTCATTTTTTAAGAAATTTGACGACCAACGTGCGTTATTAGTTTTTAGACAACTTTATCAGGAACTAGCATATGAAGCTTTGGTGGTGGTGGTTGAGACGACGTGAAGAGGATATTATAAATGTTGAATATACGTTCGGCTAGAAAAGAAGTGGGGGTAAGAGATGAAGCACGGCTGAGGACACGTGTCAGGCTGTCATGAATGAGGGAGTGGGGAGGGATTTTAAATGTGTTATGTTGGCTCCCTTGCTGGCTGTTTCTCGTTGCGTTTGCGAGACCCGAGTCCCTTCGCCTTTGTGAAAGCAGAAACAACGCCTGGTTGCCTGCCTTCTGTTCGTATTACTACTGTATTATATTTACTTAGTTCGTACATCATCCCAGCTGACATCGTCGATTGTTTTTTACCGGTTTGTTATGGTCTTAATAACGAGTTTCTGATTTATTAATTTATATTCGTTTTTATATTAATTGATGTTTGATAGTCTATTTATACTATTTATTATTTAGAATTACTTTAATGTAAGATGTCGTTTATCAGTTCTCATAGTATGTTATTTTTGCACACATCGTTTACAGCACTGCATTACAAGTTGGGAGTGTAGACACGAGCTGCTTCCTAAGATTTATATTATTTCCGCACTTAATTATAAAGTAACGAAAATTAATTGACATTGCCCCCGATTTTTTTTTTATTTGAATCGCAGAGTAGTACAACATTGTTATAATTTTTAATTTCTTGTAAAGAAAATGTGGTTGACAGTTGAATTATAATTATCATTGTCTTTGTACAGAGATTTGTAAATTTCTACAATAATTTTTATTATGGCTCATGGTTATGGTATATATTTTTTTATATAAATAATAAATTAATATTAATTGCTTATTATAAAAATTATAATAAAGTATATATGTAATTATAGATTATTTATTGATAATTTAACTTACTTGTATTTCTTCATTAGCATTTCTGCCTTTTTTTCATTGTAACTTGATTTTATGTGAAATAAGTTAACTGTGTGGAATAATAAATGACCTTGATAATAAAAAAACCATTAAAATATTCTGTTACTGTGAAGGAAATACATATCATTAGAATTATTTTAAGTTCCTAAGTTTTAATTTATCATATTATGGCAATTAATGTTTTATCATATTTTTATTGCTTAATATGAACATGTGTAAAATAATTTTTGAGCTTATATTTTTCATTAGAAAAAATCTCATTCATTATTGCTGTAAATAATATGTCATTTCAATAAGTATTGTAATAGATGTTATTGTTTCATTGTACTTTTTTTTACTAACATTTTCTGACATATTAAAATATATATATATATATATATATATATATATATATATATATATATATATATATATATATATATATATAGAGTTAAGTATAAAATAAATATAATTCAAAAATTAACCTTAGAAGCTCTAAAACTCTCAGATGAAATTAGATAGTTGTATAATAAAAATTATACTCTGTTTTCTATTGAAATTTAAATCTGGCTACTTTAAAACAAATTTATTTGAGTAAGGGTAATTAAATCCTTTACATCATCCTCCGATGTAGAGTATGATGAAGGTGTTATAATGTTAATATTCTGTTCTGAATCGGTTGATTTTCTTATTCTGAGCACTGCTGAAATGACAAAGGGACTAAGCTACTACTCTGTAACTATTAAAATAATGTACTTCTTTATTAAAATATTTATCCGGTTTTATGTGATAGATTTACAGATATTTGTATGTTTACATGATATACATGAACAAAAAAATGATGGATACATATTTAGGTTTCTTTCATATATGTAGTTGTTTTCTTTTTTCTATTGAGCTTTTGTAATAATGTGTAATATACATTCAAATTTTACTTTTTAATGTTTATTATAATTATTAATATTAAATAAACTTTTTTGTTTCAGAATGCTGATGATGATATGAAGTGCATTCACAATTCTAGTAAAATGTCATCTGTTCAGATGTTATGATGGTCCCTTTTCATAGACATTTCTGGCACAGGTATATTTTAATTTTATTCTTTGTTTTCAATTAACCAAGGTATGAATCATAATGATTACAATTTTTTAGTGTATGGTTGTTTGTATATATTTTTTTGTATACACTTTAATTTTTAAATTATTTCACTTCATTTGAGTATATTAATATTTTGTGATAATTTTATTTAATTATTAAATATTTTTTAACTAATAAAGTTTTGCAAGTAGCTGAACTGGTTTGTCACTTTATCTTAATGGCTTTATCATTTTTTCATCTGTTGATCTCATATAATCAAATATTGAAATTAACTATTTTAATTATAAGCTCTCACTTATCATTATCAATATATAATTACTTTTCCCAAATAATGAGAAAAAACCAGCAATCTTTGTATAAAGTTCAGCAAAAAAATTTAAGTAGAACATCTTATAGGGTTAGAAATATTATAAAATTAGTTGTAAGTAAACTGTATGAGCTAGAAATAAAAATTTTCTTACCGCATCGCTTGCTGATAACAGTTTAACAATTAAGTGCTCTGTGAAGATATTTTAAATGTCATGTACAATTCCTTTCTACCGATTCATCACTCATTCTCCAGTTGTGCATGTTACTGAGCGAGTGTTGGCTTGGACTGTCGTCATCTATGTTTGCCTTTAAGTAGTATTAGCTGATTTAATAGTGATGATGTTTTGATCAGTCATCCAGTTAACTTGTATTTAAAAAAAAACTTTTGTACAGTTAACAAGCATTTAAAAACAATATTGTTGATTTAGATTTACTGTTATATATTATATTTTTTCAGTGATTAGTTGATTTGATTTAATTGTAAATGTATTGAATTACTGCTGACATAATGAAACTTGCATTCAAAATGTTTATCATGTATTTGTCTACTGTTGATTTGTACCAGTGATTTTTATGTTTGTTTTATAATTTATTATTGCCTATATTTGTTAATTTATGGTTCACAAGTGGAACTATATAACTTAATTTAAAAATGTCTGTATCTTTATTATATATAAAATCTACATGTTATTAAAAATATTTATCTATTAGTACATTTATAATATTTATATATAATATAATAATGGCTAATTTGATACATTAGAGATCTCATTTTGTAATTTTTTTTTGTATTTTACCATTAAAATATTTTTTTATGTATGATGCTTTAAAAAATTTACAAAGAAGTGACTCCCAATAGTAGTTGATACTCAATACTTGAGTATTTTACATAATTGAATGAATTCATTTTTATGATTTTTTTTTATTGTACTAATGGCTGTTTCTCTCTCTTTCTCTCTCTCTATCTCTCTCTCTCTCTGTGTGTGTGTGTGTGTGAATGTGACTTCCATAAGGAAGATTATTCTGTTGTTTAATCAGCCATAGTTTAACAAATGAAGTTTTGATGTTAAGTAGAAATGATAAGTAAAAATATTGATACAAATTAAAAATCTTTAATATTTATAAATAATATTTTTTGGATCCCTCAACAAGATTTACATTATCACTAGCAGATTTATGTTATGTTTATTAAGCAATTCATCTCTTGTGTTTAATCTTAGTTAATTAAATAAGGTAGATTGTTTTATCGACAGTAATTAAATGCATTGATTTCATGTTGTGTAAATTCGATTTGAATATGGCTATAATTTTCTACTGTTGTTTTCAGAAGCACAAAATTATTCCCCTTCATATTCATTTGTGCTGATAATGACATTTTATTTTTTAGTTCGTTGTTTATATTCTTAGTTTTAGAATGTTATTGAACTTTCAATATCAGCTTGTTTGCCAAATTAACTGTTAAATTTTATGGTTATTTTAAAACCAATTTGGAAGTGAACATTTTGGAAAAAAGTGTTATTTGCACTAAATTCCAGTAAACAGATTTGAAAAACCTGGTAATTGAAATTATGTTAATAACACTACACACATACAGATGGTTCAGCCACTAAATTAACTCCCGTTTTATGATATTTATTTTTTACCAGTAAAAACTGAAAGTTGATAAATTATCAAAAATAGTCTTGTTTTCTTAAATACAGTTATGATTTTAACTCCAAATACTGTTAGCAGTTTTGTGTTAAACCTTCTAGATAGTTACAGCTTTCCTGTAATTAGGTAACTGGAAAATCAGTCTGCTTAATTAAAAGTCTTAAAGTTTAATTTGTAAGTTTCTAAGATGTTGCCTTTGTAAGGACTTATATTTCTTTCGAGAATGTTTTTTTTTTTGCTATTACCTGTTATATTTATGATTTATTTCTTCTTTTTTTGTATAAATAATTAACATAACTGAATCTACTTTAATGTCATCTTGTCATATTATATTTTCAGTTATTGTATTTTGCCATAATTATCTCAGGGATTAGCTGTTAGCCAATATTCATGTATGAATTACATTTATTTTATTATTAATTATTTAAGTTACTGTTTAAGAATTAGTGAAAATTTAATTTACATTAAAGTGAATAAAGTTTCAAACTAGTTTTGTGTTATATAATGATTACTGAAACCAATAAAATACAAAATACAAAAATGAACTAAAATGTTCCTGTTTTTAAAGAAAAATAGAATTTATCTTTTAATGGAGACACTTCAAATTTTACATTTTGACTACTAGTTGAATTCGCACTGCTCAAGCTGCAGGTGTACAGGGTGTATACTATTGTACCATACACTGAAAGGACTAGATTCCAGCATTTTATTGTCGACCGTTTATATAGATTTATGAACCCAGTGAGCGATACACATACATAATATTAGAAATTTTGGCAAAATGGTAGAACAAAATGCACCAACTTATGTCAGTACTTGAGTTCAAATTTAAGTTCCAATGGTGATAGCTTGTCTTTTGTAAGATCTTCCATACTATTAAATACTAACAGGTGCCATCAATAATTATGTTTGAAAATATCAGAATAAAAATTAAGAACATGTACAATAATTAAACAGTTGTTCATTATACAATTTAAGGAAGAAATAGGTGATCCTGGAAAACAGGTTTTCTGATATGCAGTGTTTGAATCTAGATTGAGATAAAACACTAATCTATGGGGGGAAAATTATTCATTTTCTTCCAAAAGCATTTATATATTTCAGTTCATAATCTGTTGGTTATCATGAAAATATTTATCAGTGCCATTTAAAAAATAGTAGTGCTGTGAGAATGTGATTAAAACAAAAATTTTATTTGTTAATTTTATATGTATATAATCTTTTTCTTATCTCCAGCTGATAATGTACAGAAATAGTGTGAAAGTGTTCCTGTAAGTAAATGCTTTTTAACAGAGTACAAGTTATTTAATCATTTTTCTGAAATTTAAAATAAATTACAATTACTGATTATATATTAAATAGAAATTTGTTTTATATTATTAAAACTTAATGCAATTCTAGTATTTGGTATATGATTTTTAGTATTTATGTAAAAATCTTCCTGAATGTTATTCTAAAAAAGAATTTTCTTCATGGTAGTAAGCATATACCTACAGGGAAAATTTTTTTAAATTTTCTATTTTATTATATTTCTAGATGACATTTTCTGCCGTTTATTTGTTTATCTGCAATTTTTGGCAGAGTTCTGTTAGTTAATTTAGCAGTATATAAGGTTGTACTAATTTATAAATTAACATGATGTTTAATTGAGAATGATAGTTTAATTTAATACAGTAACTTTCTACAACCCACCGGCTTGGTCTAGTGGTGAATGTGTCTTTCCAAATCAGCTGATTTTGAAGTTGAGAGTTCCAGCGTTCAAGTCCTAGTAAAGTCAGTTATTTTTACACAGATTTGAATACTAGATCATGGATACCAGTATTCTTTGATGGTTGTGTTTCAATTAACCACACATCTCAGGAATGGTCCAACTGAGACTGTACAAGACTACACTTCATTTACACTCTTACATATCATCCTCTGAAGTATTATTTGAACTGTATTACCGAAGGCTAAACAGGAAAGAATAAAGAAAAGTAACTTTGTACAATTTGGTTAATGTTTCGAGCTTATAAATCCATATGTTTAATTTTCAGAGTAATGTTTACAAATAAACAATAATGTAAAAAAATGACCAACATGTACAAAGATTAAAAGGCATCTTTGCATTATCCAAGACATACTATTCAAACATGCTATTTGTGTATTTAGTTTTTAATATTTGAATTTAATTTTTTTACTGTTTCTCACATCATGTTTTATATTTTTTATTTTGTGACAAGTTTTTTATTTTAAGTTATTTAGTGTAAAGTTTTATTTTTATTAACACTGTAAGCCACAATGTATCACATTTAAATATTAATTTTTCCCAATTA
This sequence comes from Lycorma delicatula, assembly GCF_047948215.1. Taxonomy (NCBI): domain Eukaryota; kingdom Metazoa; phylum Arthropoda; class Insecta; order Hemiptera; family Fulgoridae; genus Lycorma; species Lycorma delicatula. Next base: position 198,610,819 of record NC_134456.1, read on the forward strand.
AACTTTAAATGGGAAAAAATTATCTATAAAAGATGTCTTTTGTTGAATATTATCAATATTTGTGAAAGTACTCAGTTATCTAACTGAAATCAGTTAGTAACTTTGATATATGTGGTCATAATTTGGATGCAGTAATATGTTTTTAATAATTTATAAGTATTTATTAAATTTTTTACATTGATGACGTTTCTGTTAAGTAGTATCATGAATAAATAACTGTCATCACCATTAAACAATTATTTCTTCTTAATTATTTAAAGATCAGTTTATAATAAATATTAAGTAGATTTTGGACATTTTAAGATTGCGTAATTTTAAAGTTCAATTCAGTAGTCTTTTTCATTTTATTAATATAGATATATTTTTAGGTTTTAATACTATGTAGTAAATATTAAGCATAATGTAATGAGCATTTTTGTTGGCAGTTTATATAATTGGTTCTGCTTTAAAGGCTTCTGCTTATTACAATATTTTGTTACGATTTATTTTAAATTCAATATACAGTTTTTCCATATTAGTTTTAAATTTTTTGAAATTTATGGGTTATATCAAGAAAAACTTAAAAAGATAACAAAAAGAATTATTAACATCATTACTTTGTTGATAGTTCATTTTTATTCAAGTTTTGTTCAGTTGTGTTCCTGCCACTTAAGTTCAATTGAATGTGCAGTTCTTTTTTAACAAAAAAATCTTTAGGTTTTACATGAATAATTATGAATAGTTAACTAGAAAAAGTAAAGTAGGGAAAAAAACTTTTGTGATAAGTTTATGAATTGTTAGAAATATAGCTCAATGTGTAATATTGTGGTACCAGTATGTAAAAAAATATTTGTTAATGCATGTAATTAAAATTAAAAGATTAAATAGAAGTTCTCATTTAACAATAAGTAAGATAAAATGATACTTGCCGTTTGGTATTCTGTAAATCAATCTAAAACAGAGAACATTACTTAATAATGGAATTTTAAATGTTTTATAAAGCATAAAGTCTCCTTTTTATGACACTATTGTGTCATTAAAAGGAAACTTGTAATTTTTAGAAAAATTTGTGTGTGTGTATATATGTATATATATAAGAATTTAAATACATTAATACTTACTTGTGTTACATAGTTTCGTATTTAGTAGTAAAGTGAAGTTTTTTAAAATATTTTTTTTTAACCATTAACTTATATGTATTGTTTTATTTTTACAGGAGACTTAGCTGATTGTTTACGTTGAAATGGACTGGCCAGAAAAATCTGCAGAGATGACTCCAATTGATAATAAAGAAAACAGTTCTGGATTGATGACTGCTCAGACTGAAACGAGTATAAAAGATGATACCGACAGTAATGATAAAAGACTGAAACCAATGCATCCTGCACAGCCGGACTCACTGCCACCATCTACTGACTGTCAGGTGGATGAAAGAAATAGTAATCGTGATAATGTTGATATGGTTGTGAATTTGGCTGATATCGAAGGTCCGATTAGTGTAGGTGATGAAATTATGTGTTCAGTTGACCAATTTGGTATAAAAAATGATCTAAATTTACTTAATGAACAAATTTCAAGTGTTATTATTGAAGATGGCAAAGAGATTGTGCCTGATGGAGACTTAGAGAAAGATTTGACAGGACCAGTTGAAGAAAATAAAGAGTTTAAATCTATTTGTGAAATCATAACTTCAAATTCGTCATTGACTTCTATTGTTACACCTGCAGTTGATGTTAATAATGATGAGCAGAAATTTGCGGGTGATAAGTCTTCCAAAGATGAAAAATTAAGTATTCCTGATAAAATTATTGAAGTTGAAAATGATGTGAGAACATCTAAAGAAGAGTCGATTACTGCGGTTAGTGAAGAGTTTAAAGAAGTTTCAACAAATTCTGTAGATAGTAAGACTGAATGTCAAACTGCACAAGATGTTTTACAGAATGAATTATCTGAAAGAGGTGACTCTGATCTGTTGGAAAGTACCTGTGATAATAAATCTGTTAAATCATGTGAACCTCTTCTTAATTTATCAGAAAATAAAGATGATAATTTAGGTGATGAAGATGTAAAACATTGCACTATATCTAGGGAAGAGGATATTGAAGTAAAGGTAGATTTAGCCTGTTTTAGTGAAAAAAGTAACAACGGTACTGATAAGCTATCCGGTTCATGTGAACTTGATAAAGGTGATGATGATTCCAATGTTACAGATTCAGTTACTACAACAAACATTAGCGAACAGTTACAGTGTTTCGAATTATCTAATTATACTGTGGAGAAAAAGCAACTAGATTCAGTTGATAGTTTGAATTTGGAAGATGATATAAGTGTAATACTGATTGAAAAAAATGACGATTCAAGCTTACTATGTAACAGTTTTGCAGAAAATGATATTAATAGCAATAAACCATCTTTAAGTTCATTAAAAGTTGAAGAACCAGTAAGAGATTGTTGTATGGATGATAATATTAATATATGTTATAAATCTGAATCTGTTACTGTTAAGGAGGAAAGAGACTTATTGTTGAATAAGAATGATGTTACTCATCTTATAGAAGAGAAGGAATTAAATTCAAAAAGTATTTCTGTTGATTCAGCGCCTGTTATTAAAGTAGAATCACCTGACATAATTTTAAATTCACTGTCAAAAGAATTAGAACCAGTAATTGATATAGATAAAATAGAAAATATTAGTACAGAATGTAATGATAGTACAGAATATAATGACAAAGTTAGTAGCCTTGTTAATTTAGAAGATATTAACATCTCAGGTAATGATGCCACGTGTGTTAACTTAACAGAAAATCAAGAGGCAGTCGTAGATGGAGTAAAAACACCATCTGAGCAAACTAATAAAATGCTTGTATTGGAACAATGCTTGATTACTTCAGATATTTGTGAATCTACAGTAGCCAAAGTTTCAGTGAATGAATCTGTTAGTGCTTGTGACAAAGGTGGTTTAATTGAAAACTGTGTATCGATTGAGAGCAAAAGTAAAGATGAATGTACTGAGAAATCAGAGGTGAAGTACAGTTCTCCTATCTCTGATTGTTCTCCCGCTAAAGTAATTCAAACATCTGAACCTGTTGCAGTGAAAAAGGAAGTTGTTCAGTTACAAAATGTAAGTGACGCTGTAGTAAGTGAAAACAAGAAAACTCCAGCGACAGACAAAAACTCAACTACTGAAACCAGTAAAGAAATATCAGAAGCCGTTAAGTTTTTCTTCCAACAAGGTTCTTCCCATTTAGAAAAATTTTTAGGGCCTAGTTTTCCACCTGTACAAAACAGTCCAGCAAAAGTCAGTGTCAGAAAAGTATCTTCTGATTCAGAACCAAGCATTAACCATAATCAGACTAAAGTAGCTTCGACTGATATTCAACAAAGACCACGTTCATGTGAAACAGCTGAGACCATCCCGATCGCTTTTATTCCTGAAAGCTTAATAGATAGTTCTGGTCGAAAATTGCCACCTCTTCTACCAAAAATTCCAGTTGCTTTTCTTATATCTGATGTGCGTAACTTAACATCAAATACAATAACTGCTGCTGAACGGAAACCTGGTGAGTTTATTTTCTACTCATGATTAATAAATCTGCACAATTCAGTGCTTAAATTTAATAAATTTTTATTATTGTACAAAGTAATATCCTCTTTTTATTTGTTTTCTAAAATTCTACTAATGTGCACTTAAAATTGTGATTAAGGAGGTTAGTTGTAATGCATTCTGGTTGCTTTTAGAGATAGTTTAACATAAACATGATATACAGATGTTTCTCCTGATGCTACCTTCAGAATTGGTTAATTAAAAAATTAATTTTTGTTACCAACGTTACGTTAGGGAAATCTGTAATTGTGATCTCAAAAATAAAATTTTTGGATGAAATCTTATAACCCCATCACTTATCCTCCCTTTATTGCCATTATAGCTCAGCAGTAAATTTAATTTTTTGTCCTATTATTGATCAGTACCTATCATTTACATAAATGCAATATAATTGCACTTGTGCAAATTCCTATCTGTAGAACTGTCTTCTATTTAATTTATAACCAGTTGATCATGCAGTAAGCAGTTTAATCTTTACTAAGTAATAGAAATTGACATATAGTAGGATTTGTGTATGCATGATCCCAGCTGAAGTTTTGCATTTTCATTTCTCTGAATTCTCATTAAATTTGAACTCTTAAGTTTTATACATTTTTAATCATAATTTTCTAAAAGTTTATTTCAATTTTTATCTTATTGTTCTAATGTTTTATTATTGTTCAAAGATAAAATATTGCTATTGCTAAAATCATAACTTTATTTATTGATATTTATTTTTCAATGTTTTGAGAATTCTTTAGCAAAATAATATAAAAATCTTTACATTAAAAATAACTATGTGTTATATCTACCTTTATTTCTACAGTGTAACGTGAAATTTGTTGTGAAGTGTGTTATGGAAGTCATATGTATTAGGGGGATTGATTTTATTTTGGAAAAATCAGATGAAAAAGACCTTTGAAGATTATTTTTTGACGGAATGAAAATTTTAATTTTTTTTTAATAAATTACAAAGTAGTGCTATGAAAAAATTGATATAAATACCTTTAACCTCTCCTGCCTCTAAAAATTGAATATTTATTATTTTTTACCCTTTGCTGTTTATGTTTTGCTTTCAGAGTTTGTAATATAATTTTTTCATAATGATACACTATTAGGAAGGGAATGGATGGATGCAATATTCATTTCCACCTTTAAAAATACTAGTTTAATAAATTTCAGTAACATTAACCTTTTCCTGTTCTAATCTACTGACTTTTTTTTTATATTATATGTAGTCATTTTGGGTAGTATTAGTAATATGTTATGTAATATTGGTAAACGTATTAATTGTATACCATACCATGGGTAGATGGTGGGAGTGAAGTTCATAACCACTTTCTACTGATGATATGAATTAGACAACTGGTGGCGTTTATGTTGAAACTATGAGGAAATTACTTAGATTCTGTATTATGAGACATATTAATAAAGTAAGGGTCACCGGCTTATATTTAAATATTAGCGAATCTGAACACAGTTTCACACATGGAGGGCCATCTAACAGCTATTTACAAAGTCACTGCAGTTGTTATTTTGATTCAGTAGTTGTTTGCCTGTTGGTGACTGCAGATCACAATGTCCAACAATCATTTCTGCTGGCAGTTGTGAAGTGCACGTTGTGATTCAATTTTTGTGTGCAAAAGGATGGATCTTCAGCTACTGAAATTCATCAGGAGTTGTGTCTAATGTGTGGACCTACAGTAATGAGTGAAGGAAACTTAAACAACTTTAAGAATGGCTTTACAAATGGGGATGATGAATAGTGAAGTGGTTAGTCCAGTATTCAGACCGATGAAATCATTGAACAAGTGAACCAAAAACTGCAATGTGCTCTGGCTGATGAATTTCCTTATGTTGGGTTCACCTCTATCTACACCATTGCCACAGAAAAGCTCGGATATCACAAACTGTGTGTAAGGTGGGTACTGAAAATACTTACTGACAAACACAATAGCAAAGATTGTGCAGTGGACGAGCTTTTTTGGACTGCTACTAACAAGATCAAGATGATTTGTTTTCCCGCATTGTTACGGGCGATGAGACATGGATATCCTACATCAACGCAGAATCGAAACAACAGTCAATGTAGTGGCGCCATTCAAATTCCCCAAAACCGAAAAAACTTAACCAATCTCCATATTATAATTGAAAAATGTTGGCTACCGTTTCTTTGGGACAAAAAGGGCGTCATTTTGGTTGATTTCATGAAACGTAGATCAACAATTATAGCTGATGTGTACTGCGAAACCTTCACCAAATTGAGACGTGCGATCCAAATTCAACGACATGGGAAAATGTCCAGCGTAATTCTCCTTCATGATAATGCTCGTCCTCACACGCCTGCCTTAACCAAGAAGATTCAAGATTTTTGTAGGGAACTTTTCAACCACCCTCCATATAGTCCCAACCTTGCACGTAGTGACTACTTCCTCTTCTTGCATTTGAAAAAATAGCTTGGTGGACAACAGTTTGAAAATGATGAGGAACTCAAGCCTGCTGTTGTAAACTGGTTCAATTCCCAGACAGCAAACTTCTATGCAGTGGTTAAAGAAACTAGTGCAATGTTATGAAAAGGGATTAAAACTGAATGGTGATTATATGGAAAATTGAAGTAGATATGTAGTAAACAAAAACTGTAAGTAAAAACCTTTTCTCTCTAGATAATTTTTTTAATGATTGAACAGTACTTATTTTATGAATATGCCTCGTAAGATAATGTAATCAGCTGTTACGTATATTCTGGAGGTTTGTTAACTGTACATGGGTGGTAATTCCATGCAGCTGGGAAGTATGACTAAGAGGTTTAATTTCTCTGGAAAACCATCAGATGAGCATTTTGACATGCAAAAAGAGCCAGGTGAACAATCCTCTGGCATTTCTTGACCAGCTTCTTCTGGTTGTTCGCCTAAACAGATGTGTAGGATCGTGAAATTGCTACCGGATCCATAAGAAATTAGTAAAACAATAATTACAATTAGAATGTGGTGTTAAAACTTTAAATTAAAATTTAAAAAAAATAATATAAATTATTATTATTATTTAATTAATATTAATTAAAAATTGATTCAATTGTTTTAAACTGAATTTCAAAAATAAAACAGGTTACTGATTTGAATTGTGTACCACTTAAAAACTAAGTAAAATTTTATTTATTTGCATTATCTTAATTATAATTTCTTGAATTAGACTATTAGACTTATATAATTCTTTATATCTGCACCTGTTGCTTCATAAATACAGAAGTTAGGGATGTCAGGGAACTATACATCAGTTATAAATATGCTAGTAGATGTAAATAATAATTGTGTAAGTAATCATGAAAAAATCATTTGGAATTGTCATATTTCATTATTTATCATTTACACAAATATTAGCAATTTCTTTTGGGTCAGAAAACTGGAACAAATGTTTTAACTATTTGTCTTATTTCATTTATTATTATAACTTTTCTAATTAAAAGTACTGATGGGAAGATTATTTATTATTCAGACTTCAAACAGAACACAGTTTCTTATTGTAATGAGTTATTAACCAGGATAGCAATATTTATTAGTAACATGGTAGTAGGGGGTAAATTAAAAGAAACCCCTTTCAACATGCAAGAAGGTGGAGGTAGATCACCGGTGCTAAGTAGGGGGATAAAAAAGATTTCTACCTTAAAGTTGCATGTAAAAAAAAGTTTCACATGTTTAGCATACGACAAGCCCCATCTTCTTACAATTCCAGCAACATTTTGATCGTCCTTGTCGTAAGGGTTGGTTATATCAAAAATGGTTTTAGACAAAAGTTTTAGGTAATGTTTAGATGACTAACAACCACTTAAACAGATTCGATACTACGCCTGTTAAGGGAGGTATGATTTTTTTTTTGTTTTCAAAACCCCATTTTTCCTTTCCCTGGGCCAATGGTTGGTGATATCAAAAAACTTTACTCGCATATGTTCTAGGCCCTTATCCAAAGAATAGTATGAACTTTAAATGAATTCGATATTTTACTTAATAAGAAAGTTACAGCAATATTTTGTTTTTTAAAAAAGCTCCCCTCATTTCCACCCCCATGGTCTGATTTTGGCCATTAACGAACTCGACTGAGATTTTGGGATGAGTTAAAATATATATATATATATATAAACTTTTGAGCTGCATTGTTTTTGGGGTCGGGGGATGTGAAGCGCGAAGGTATGTAGAAATTTTCCGAAAGTTGAATCCTGGTACCCATTACAATAGGTAGCTTTCTTATGAAATCTACCAAAAATTACAAAAATAAATTTTCTTCTGAAAAATTTAAAAATACAGTCAATTTATTTGGTTTGAAGTATTAAATTAGCGCATATTTTAAAAATATATGGTTAAATCAGGTTATAAGAATCTTTATTCATGAACATTCATAAGATGCCAGATTATCTTTGCATTTGTCGAGGGTTTAAATTTAATTTCTTTACAAAAACTGCACAACTTGTTCAACTGTTATTCACTGTTTTAAATCTAACTTTCACAAATTTAAAAAAGGGGTTTTCTAGAATAATTGTTAACTTGTTCTTTTCTTTTGTTGAAGTGTATTTTTGAAATACATGGGAGGGGATAGTTCTGAATTGTATTAAGTTATAGAAAAAGTGTTCTTGAATTATTAATAACTCTGATGGACATCGATTTGTTATTTCATATCTATTTTTATAAGAATGGCTTCTGTTTTTTTGGGCTGTGTACTTTTTTAAACTAATGAAATTTAATTTCACCCTCTACTATAATTTTCTGATGTTAATATACATCTTGGTATAGTTTCTTCATTCATATCAGCTTATGTAATTAAATATAAGACTTTGACTTGCAACAGAACGTTCTGCAAGGGTTTATTGATGTCTATATTAAGACATCAATATTAAGACATGTATTTTCATAATTTTGGTTTTAATAATGTAAAATGAATCATTTTAATTACACTCTTACATTAAATAGTTATTATCATTGTTTACTGCAGTCTAAAACGATATCAGCAGTATGCCTTTATTGCTGTTTCAAAATTAATTGATAAAGAAGTGTAACATCATTTATTTATTTTTTAATTATATTACCGATTAAATCAGTATTTTATTTACTTTTGATGACCTGCATGCATTAATCCTAAATAATCCCTGCATAATCCTAAATAAAATGTTTTAAGTGTAAATTTTTTAGCTTTACCTAATAGGAACTTAAATCTCTAATTTGACGAGATACAAAAATAAACTAAACACTAACACTGTCTAAAGACTAACACTGTCAACAATGGTATGCCTTTGTTGTGTATCAATGTAATTGTAACAACATAATTATTAGACTGAAACTGTTAGTATCACCACATATTGGTATCTAATTCTGTTTAGTAAAATTTTAGTTGTATTGTACACTGTTATTTTAACCTATTTATAAATCTTTTTTATTGGTATGAAACAAAATGTTTTATAATAATGGTGTTTGAAATAATCCTTGCTCATTTAAGAAATTGTAGGAACTTTTATGGTTGTATGGTTGTTTTTATCCATTTTTTATAATTGTTCATAAAGTGTTTTTATGCCAGTTATTAACCTAATAATAATTCACAAACTGATACAGTTTTAAGATTCCATATCGTTGGCTTGGATCAGAACTATGCTAAGTCCAAAAACTCATTTTTTTCAGGAGAGCTTAATTAGGTTCTGCACAAAGGAAATTAGTATTTTTTTTATAGAATACTTTTTTTTAATATAAAAAATAGCTTCTTTGTTGAATATTGGACTTAGAATATTTCTGCACTCAAAAGCTATGCACCAAAAAAATATTTAAATGGAATATCTCAAAATTGAAAATGTTGGACTTAATGTAGTTCTGATCCAAGCCAATGATATGTGAAAGTAGTAAAACATTCAGGTTGTGAAACAGTATTAAAACATTCATTACATTCAGTAGTAAAACATTCATTAGCAGTGTTTATCGAGCTCATTGAGAATTCTTTTATTAAAAAAAAATCCTTTTGTAAAGTGTGTGTGGTATATGTAATGTATATTACAGCGTACAGTATATTTTTTTAATGTAGCAAATGAAATAAATTTGTTTTTATGTAAGGTATGTTTGTTTGAAAACTTTTTTGTGTTCTAAGCTGAGAAATTTTGTTGGAAATATTAAAAAGGTATAGAAAAAAATTTTCACTTTAGTAATTTTTTTATTTTGTTTTGACATTATAATTCCTCACACAGGCAGATATTATTATTATTATTAAAGTATTATTGTTCCAATACAAAAAAAAAATTCATGAATAAGTTAAACAATAGAGTGTTACACAAAATTAGATTCATATTAAAATTCTCCAATTGCTCGTTCCTGGCTCAGGACCGTCTCACTAACATAGTCTTAAGCTATTTATAAAAATAACTATAATTTTATTTGTTTTTGAACTGAGGTCTTGCAGTATCTTATATTACTTTTCAATGATGTGAGCTCACCTTTGGATTTGAAAAAAAAAGTCTAATTTTATTTTCCTGTTACTTTTAATATATAACTTGAAAGAAAGAATTGTATGCTGAAAGATTGGAGCTACGTAAACTTTTTAAAGTTTTGAGATGCATAGTTCAAAATAATTTATAAAATTCTGCTCGTGTATTTTGTATCATCTGCTGTTAATTTTTGTACCTCAAATGTCATGAAATCTGGTGTGATATGATAGCTTATGTTTTAAAATACTTGATTCTTTTTAAGAGAAAAGATCAGGTAGGAAGATATTAATGAAAAAGTGTTATTTGTAAAAGCGTATTGAACTTAAATATATTTATTTATGTTTTTTTTAATAAAAATTAATAGAATTTAACTATGGTTGCAGCAATCCTAAAAAATAATTTTATGTATAAGATTTTACGGAATATTTGTGTGTACTGTAATTAGTTACTATAAACCACCTCCAAATGCATAAAAATATTATTAAGTGCAAGAAATTGTTACTTGAGTAAGTAAACGACTTACTTACATAATGCATATAATCTATACAAAATTATATCGCTCTTGTTGTTGCAAAAGTATTTATTATGGTATGGTAAGTAAAGCATACTTACACTATAATGAAACAGAATTAAACAAAGACTGTAAACAAATTAAATTTATATAAAATCAGAGTGGATGTAATTATATTTTTTTGTACAAAATATAAATAAAAATTGAAAAGAATCTAAATGAATAAAAGAAAAACAAATTAGGCATAAACCTTCTGAAGATAAATCGTTTATAAGTATATTAATAAAAAAACAAATAACTAGTACGCATTTTCAATAGTGGATAATTTTCTATATCTTTTGAAGCTAAAAATATTTAGCAAAATATCTAAATCTTAATAAAATTACATCAAAAGATGTATTTCACAATAGCAGAAGATATAAGATTAATTGTAATCGTAAGTTTGTCTTTTACGGTAAGATTTTTAAAACATTTTTACAGTTAAATAAAAATAAAATTTTAGTCTTTATTGTCTCATTAGATATGGAAACAACAATTAATATTGAATTTAAAAGTGTTGAAAATAAATAAAGTTAAATATTTAGAAAAATATTACATTTACAATTGTAAACAGTCTTACAAACGAATAATTAAATTTTATACATAATTGCTACATCTGTTTTAACAACTAGCCTACATAATAAATTATTTATATATGACATTCATTAGATCACAATTACAGATTTTTCATGTAATAACAGTAATGCATTCACTATCCAGCTAGACTGTTGTTAAACTGATAATTATAAAAAAAAATATTTTAATCTTAGAGGTTAATTGAGATGGATGTAAATGTCACCTTTATTATAGAAGTAAAGAGTTACTTTAAAAAATTGTTAAAATATTTTTAATTTTTGCCATATGTGGCGTTAGATATTGTCTTAGTAAAAATAAATGTTCTACGTTAAGTAAAATTACTTCTTTATATGATTGAATTTTTGAAAATTTTTAATAAAATAATTTGTGGGACTTCCTTGTGCTACTAAAAAAAAATCAGTGTTTAATATTTTTCTTACTTGTTTTCTTGCTTCTTAAATTGTTTTTATTACTTAAGTCTGATCCGCATCAATTTATTTATTGTTATTGGTTTTTTGTTGAATTTATCCATTGATTTTATAATATGGAATCGATTCATGAATGTTTTGCATACACATATATACGTATGTATAAAATATATAGAAATTAAATTTTAGCATATCTGTTAAGCAAAATTTGTATAATATATGCATATATATTTTTAATATTTATGTTAAAATAAACTTTTTTTAACTAAAGGTTTTTATAAAAGTTTAAACAAAAATATTCTATGAATTCGGATACTAATATTATAATATTTAAAAATAAATGTCTGTTAACCATCGTTTCAAAAGCATTTAATAATTTTTTATACGTATAAAATGCATCATTAACGTACATTTTCCAATGTTGTAAGAGCTTCTTAAAAAGACCAAAAACAGTGGATTTAATTAATTGTTGGATTGAACGAATATTAAAGTATGTATCTTTAATATCCACCTTTAGCGAGTTAAATTTTCCCATAATTCCGAAACTGTGCCCGTAAAGAGAGAGGGTGTACCTTATATTCGATTTTATTTATTTAATCTTAACAAAGTTGTAAGCGCTTGTTATTTAATGAAGATCAATGTGTATTCCAAGTTGTAATCGTCTAAAAAGTCTGTTTACACTGTTCAAGTCGTATACGAATCGACTTTTAAACCTTTACCGTGAAAATAATGCCATATCTTAAATAAATACTTACATCATTTGGCGGGCCAAATTTTAATTTACCCGCATGAAATTCATAGTTATATTTTGTAAAATAATAGTTCCCCTAAAATTTCCAGCTTGTTCTTTAAAAAATACTCCTTCAAGCTCCCCCCCACCCACCAAAACGTATTATAGTGACGTTTACGACCGCAGTACAGATCGCTATGATCTTTCGTGATTTGTCACCCGTTTGTGAACAATCGAATTCGTTTTATTTTTTTTTTTATGTAAATCGTTTCTTAAATAACGCTTTAGATTTTAATTCCCCTTTTTTTAGATAAGTTATCAGCAGCTCCGTTCCGTTTATGTGTACAAAAATGTGGTATATGTACAGCAATTAAAACTTCTGCACGTAATCTCATAAAAATTAAATTATTCGTTATTGTTCTTTGAATTTTTGAAATATATTACACCAAAATGATTTTTTTTTTTTTTAATTGCATTTATAATATATTTATTTTCATTTAGTTTAAATTTATTACCTTTGTGGTTTGTAACTGTGTGGGTTTCGTTTGCCCTTAACACTTATGACAGATTTAATCTGTTGCCATATTAATATGTTAGAATGTTACGAGAATTTCATGTAGTGCAGAGTAAAGAACCGATCGACTTGCGCAAGGTTACGTAGATTATTTTTTGGATGATATGTAAGATGTTAACAAACAATCCGGTTTTATTATTTAACGTCATATAATTTTAATTTAAATCTCGTTGAATGATTTTTTGATCGCCCTGTTATATACGATCATCATCTTGAAAAAAATCTAAGCAGACTTTTATCAGCGATTCGAGAGTTTATTTGATACGCGTAAAATTAGTCGATAAGGGTCATCCTTAAAAGATGTAAATAACTAAAGGTCGATGCAGAAGTGTACAAAGTACAACCAGAAGTGGATTAAAATCTGGAATCAAATCGTGGAAAAAATTCATATTTTGTTTTTATTTGTACAAATTTTAGATTAGCCCCATCCTGATGGAGTTTTACATCATTTTTCTAACTTTTTAACCGATGTCATTAATAAAATTAATTAAAAAAAAATTTTTTTTTTTCTAAATGAATCGTCATTGATCGAAAAGTTTTAATCCTTACTGAAGGTGAATGGAGTAATAGGACCTTCACCCCACCCTTAAAAATCTTAGTTATTGAAAATTTTTAATTTCCTTTAAATTCGAAATGTATTATTTTCTCTTTAAATAAGGTGTTATCAGAACAGAAATTGTCTTTCTATTCCACGGTAAAGAATAATTATTCCGAATAATTATAATAAATATTCCGTAATGTTATTTTCAGATTGATTAGAAGTATATTTTGATAGCTTAGGATAAGATAAAAATCTAGTTAATTTTGAACGCGATGTAAATCCCAAGAAAGTTCAGCTACATCTTAGCCGGTTATTTTTTCTTTATTAATTATGTGCGCACTATGTCCATCGCGTTGTTTGAATGTCGGGTATCCTGATTTTATAACTATAATTTTATTTGTAAAATAATTAGTAATGATGGGATATGACAGTTTTTAGGATAATTTTTGCATGAATTTAGGTTACTTTGTTTTACATTAATATACGTTAAAAATTAAAAACATGCGAGTTTATTCTTTACGAAGATGGTATTTGGTTAAAGAAGTTACGACGTCCAGATTGCGTCTTCGTTGCGTTGAGCTTCGGTACGGTTAGTGTAGGTAGTGTAGTCTATTGTCGGTGAGGTGGAAGCGCCTGCACAGTTCTAAGCATGACAACAGCACGGCTTGCCGGTGAAACGAATGTACATAATCGGCCCCGAGCCCGGGTGAACTAATACCAGACCGGCGTGCTCAGATGATATAATCGTTTACCTGAACGACGAATATTGCGTGCCGAAAACGTAGCAACTTTAATTTAATTATTTAAGATTTTATTAATATATTATTCTTTGACGTTATTTTTTTTTTTTTTAATATTGCTACTTGATGTTTATAGTACAGTTTTCTATCGCTATTTAAGAAAATGAGATTTTGGTGTTGAAAAATTAAAATAAAAAAATTCTCTTCCCTCGGTTTGTGAATACATTTCTCTAAAAATTATGTAATGAACAAAAATGTGCTAAAATATATTATTTTATCTATTATTGTGTTCTTTACAAGAGATATTGCATACATTTAAACGATTATACTTTACTAATTTAAAAAAAAATCATTAAATTTGAAAATGTCAGGATCTACAAATATATCTGTACATAACGCGTAGAATTTTTTTTCATTCTCTATTTTGCTGTTTCTGACAGAGAAGAAAAAGGTTATGATTTTTGATAATTTGACATTCATCATAGATCAAATAAGACAAATTGTTAAAGATATTTAATTTTTTTTAAATGTTATTTGAGCATTAAGATTCAGAAGTTTGAATAGTGTCACTTGAAAATGTTAAATTTTGGTTTAAAATTAATATTGAAAAAGTCTTTTTTTGTTCAAATAAAGAATTCCCTTTTTCTTTTGATTCTTTTAAATATTGTAAAATATTTATTTGTAATATTTCAGTAATTTTTTTTTATTAATTCTGACTGAATAAACAGTTCTGGAAGATATTAAAATCCTTCCATCATACGAGAGGAATTCATTTCATTACGGCAGGGGCACCAAAGATTCACCATTAATAATCATCTTATTAAGCACAAAATACGAGGGATATCTCTAAAGTAAAGACCGCTGGGAAATTTTATCTCCTTAAGGTTGGCGTACCTGTGTCTTAAATAGCCACGTTAGTAATGTACACGCTGTATTGTTGTCTATAAGTTGTAGT
The DNA here is from genome assembly GCF_047948215.1 of Lycorma delicatula. Classification (NCBI taxonomy): domain Eukaryota; kingdom Metazoa; phylum Arthropoda; class Insecta; order Hemiptera; family Fulgoridae; genus Lycorma; species Lycorma delicatula. The sequence goes on from NC_134456.1 coordinate 198,625,926, forward strand.
GTCTTTGATTACGTGTGAGTTATTACGTTATACAATGATTAGGAAATTCGATGTTGCTGCCGGATGTAAAATACTTGGAGTCATACGTTTTTAAATCTTCAAACCCTTAGACCGGTTGAAAATTACAGGAAGTTGCTTGTACGCTCATTATCTAATGAATAAAATAAATGTGAAAGGTTTAGAAATAACAGAATTAATGTGCATGATGAAGAACGTTCGGGGAAGCCCTCGATGATCACCAAGGACTTGTTGAAACGCGTCGATGATGAAATCAGAAAAGATCGTCGCTCAACTATTCCGACGTGGTCCTTCTTTTTCCTGATGTTTTAGGGGCTGTAGGCATTCACGTCGGGTGCCGCACCTCTTAACGGAACGTCACAAAAAAATCTGAATGGGATCTGGTTTGGAATTTTTGATGCGTTCCACAGAAAAAGGCGATTGCTTCCTTAATTCAATTGTTACTGGCGATGAAACTTTGATTTCGTATTACGCGCCAGAGAGAAACGGCAGTCAAATGAATGGCGTCATCCTCATTCACCACCAACCAGACCAACAAAAGTCAAGCCACATCCATTTGGACGCAAACTGACCCTACTGCAAAACCCTGCGTAAGTTACGGCGTGCCATTCAAAATCGGCGATGTGGGCGGCTGACCGACTGCGTCATCCTGCTGCACGATAATGCACATCCACATGTTGCTGATCTGACATGTGATTTACTTAAAATAATTTGATTGGGAAATTTTCTCATCACCCACCATATAGTCTGGTCTTAGCTCCTTCTGATTACCTTTTGTTTGGGAAATAAAAGGATTTTTTAGTGGTAAGCAATTAGCAGGTGATTATGAACTTTTAAAAATGCTGTTAATCAGTAGCTAAATAAACTGCTGGCAGAAGAATGCGATGAGGGTATACTGAAAGCTGGTGGTATAGCTATGATAAATGTCTTAATTCATGTAGTGATTATTATAGAGAAGTAGTATAAAGTATTTAGTTAAGAGAAATAAAATATTTAAATAAGAGAAATAAAAAATTAATTGTGTACTAATGCACATTATTGAGTCTGTATGTTTGAGTTCTGATGTTTACAGTAATTTTTAGTATTGGTTATAACTTGATTTGTATAATTTTACTTATAATTTATATTACCTACAATGATAGATTGGAAATAAATGTAGATTGTCATTAGAAATAAATGACAGTTGATGAATTTGTAAATTGTAAATAGATTATAACATTTTCCAGTTAACAAATTTAAAGAAATAAAGGTACTTCTTGGTCATAATAAAAACAAGTAGTTTTATTTATAAGAAACAACAGTAGCTGTTACACAATATTTATTTGCACTACTAGGTTGTCAGGTTCCTTTTAAAATTTCTGTTCAACTAAGATAAGTAGATAAAATTTTTTATTCTCAATTTCTTTAAAATAACTCAAGGAAACTGATTAAAAAGGTTAAAAATACCAGGGAAACTATGGCTACATTGGATAAGGTTGTGTAAGCTTAAACATTTGAATCATAATTAGTGTGGATAATGATTTTTACTGAATTATTATCCTTTACAATTTTTTTTAATTTATTTTTTAATTCTTCACCTTTTCAAACGTTTTTATCTTTTCTTTTTAATTCTTCACTATACTACATATCTATAACATTTTTATTAATTTTAAAATATTATGAATTCATGCTGTCTTAAGAATTCTGATATGCTGTTTTTTCTATGAAATATTAATATCAATGTTATACATGTCATTTTAAAGAACGTACGCCTTATTAAAGATTACTCAAGATTGACACTTAGCTTCGTTGGTTGTTTTGAAGGATTAAATTAATTATTTCTACCTGCAGTTGTTTTATATTTGCTTTGAAAAATCTTGTCTTTTTTTTACTGTAGAGGAAATTAAATTAAGGATGATAAATTAACTTTATTTGTCCAATAATTTTTATGCATGTAAATTTAAATTAAGTAGCATATAAATTTTATTTCATTCATATTTTAACTAATAAAAATTGGTATTCAGTAATATTGGTATAGATTTATTTTTTTACTGTTACTTCTTTTATAGAAATGATTTAAATATAGCTAGTATTTGTGCCTGTATTTTACGATGACCAGATATATGTGGATGTGTATATAGAAAAAATAATAAAAATTATATTCAAATATTTTTGGATTCTATGTATCAAATCAAACTAAAATAAATCTGATGTGGACACTACATAACTTCCTTGCATGCCAATTAAATTACATATACCCTTTTTTTAAAATGAAAAGTACATAACATTTTATTTCATTAATAATATCTGATATTTTTCATATTTTTTTTTTTTGTCAATATATTTAAAGTTGTTAAATATATTAAAAGATGAAGTCTGATTCAAACTGATGTGCCTTCCCCTAAGATCCAAATGTTTCATTAATTAAAATTTTATTTGGTTATAACTCTGGAGCCAATGAAAATAAGTTCCATTTATGAATATCGTTGAAAAGCTGTCAATGAGGGCTTATTATTGCAGTTAAGAAATTCAAAATTAATTTTTTTTTGTTTTTTGGGCTCATCATCAATCATTATAGGTATGTATATTTACACAATTTTTCTCTAATATACAAAAAGTTATACTGTAAATACTTTCACCAATATAAAAATATCCTTATTTTGAAAATATGTTTATAAACAAGCAAGTTATTACTGGAAATTGGCCTAATTTCATCTCTACTGTTAATGAATTAGTTTGATTTTTTTTCCATTATATCGATTTTAAATGATATCTAATTTAACCTAAATAAAGTAAAGTAACTTGTGAAAAACAATTTATATTGCAAATTGAGACATTTTTATCTATTTAAAAAAAATAATTTAATAAATTAAAGTACTATTTATTAATGAAACACAGTTTTCTATCATTTAACACAATTTGCTCTTAATGGTCACCAAAAAGATAGAAATTATTTATCGTAGGGAAACAATACAATTTAATAAATGCTTTGCGTTTAACAATAAATAGCAGATTTATTTAAATCTGAACAAAATTTAAAAAATTCAAACATTAAGGAAACAAATAATTGCACACCAGTGCAATTTTCTAGATTTTCTTTTCCTAGAGAAAATGCTCAAAATTGCCTTCAATGATGTGAATATTCTGCACTAGTTTGTAATTTTAACATTTTCTCACTCTTCAAAAATCCTGGTTGTAGCCATATGATATATGTTGAAATGTTCTTCAATTATCTTCTGAAGATCTTTTTAGGTTTTCACAAAAACAATTGAAATCTATTGGGTTTAGATTAAGGGAATTTGAGGGCTAAGCTACCGGTCTTGTATGATCGATTCTTATTTCAGAAAGTAATTGTCCAATTACTGATATATTGAGTTTCATCCGATTAATTTGGTGAAAGTTTTTGTAGGAAATTGTAATGATTCTTTCCATTCAATCATATTGCAGGGAACATAGACCAATTAGCAAATTTCTGATGATACAAATCCAAACACTATTAAAAGTTATTGCTGAAACCTTGACTGCATAATGTCATACGGACTTTCTATTTTCTTTTGTCCAATGATGGTTATTGTTAAAATTGATGAATCCATTATTGATGTTCATCAATGAACGTTAGTGTCACGTGAAATTGCAAAATTATTGACTGGTCAGTTTTTGAAAAAATTACCTCACAAGATTCTTGTCAGCCAATAATCATTTTAATTGCTTATATGATTTGTACATGATCGATATTGTTGGATTTGCAGAATTCTGCCGTCATATTGCCCAAATGTACGTGTTATTTAACAATATCATTAATTATAAAACTAATATTTCATTATTTAAATTTACTAGTTTAAATTGCTTTACTTATTTCAGTTTAGTAAGTCAGTTTTATATTAGTGATTGAAATTAAATGCAACTGAAAATTGTCATTTTAGAAACTGTTTACAGCCATTATTAAAATATAAGGTATTATTTTAATTAGATTGATAGGCTTAACATTTTAGCTAATAAAATGTACTTTGATAAGACAATACATCAATATATTAAAAATAGTAATTAATGTGGCAGCCATTAATCTTGAAATTTGTGAACATGATTCAACCATAATTTTTTATTTATTAACAAAACTTGATAATAATATATGTTCTAAATATTACAATGATTCCTCAACTTGATATATAAATTATTCTTTAAAAGCACAAGATACCAGACAAGGAAAACAAAATACAAGTCACAATTTTTTCTGAGAAATTTTTATTTATTCTTATGTATAGAGACCTAATATTAGGTACAATTGTTGCATTCTTACTATGCCCTCTTGATCTGATGTTATGTGTCAAGAATCTCTGTGTATTTGTAACATCAATAGGGTCAAAGAAAAAAATTGAAAATTTGTGTTTAAACTTGTGATATATGTTATCTTGTGAACTTAAATGCCAATGCTATTTGCTGTGTATAAATTATTAAAAAAAAATGTTATGACTAAAAGAATAGATGATTCTCTTAAATGTTGTTTTAGGAAATGTACCAATGGCTAGCTATTACAATAAAATAACTTTTTTGGACTTCTATCTTTGATTGAAATTTGTTGAGTATTGAGAGTTATTTTTATTACTGAAAATATGTTCCATAACCATTGTTTTTAAAATTTTTATCACATTAATGAAATTTAAAAAATCTGTTCTTAAGCAAATAAGTAATTTATGTGCTAATCCATTAGCTTATATCAAATTTGTCCAAATCACAATTTTTTGATTTATAATAGTATGATATGATATTTCATTCTGAATCTCCAAGAATATGTATTATGCATTAAATTATTTCAGTTGAATTGAATATGTATATGAGTATATGCTGTATGATTGTATTAGCAATCCCAATTTTACCCATTAAATACCTCAACTCCAGATTATTTGTTTTTGTACAACCTTTTATAGGAAATAAAGACCCTGTGTAGATCCACAGGTAGATTGCCTACATTACCTTAAGCCATGTAAGTATTGTGGACAAAAGGCATCTTTCTTTTTCCTGTTTAGCCTCTGGGAATTACCATTCAGGTATTACTTCAGAGGATGAATGAGGATGACACGTATGAGTGCAAATGAAGTGTAGTCTTGTGCAGTCTCAGTTTACCATTCCTGAGATGTGTGGTTAATTGAAACTCAACCACCAAAAAACACCGGTATCCACAATCTAGTATTCAAATGGACAAAGAGCATCTAAAAGTCCCTACACTCTTAAGGAACACAACTTTTTCAAGGATAAGTTAAAAGAAAAGACACTGAAAAGGTAACAGTATTCTACTAGAAGGATCATGATATGACATGCACCCCTTATCAAAAGAGTGCTTCAGGGCCTCTTTAGCAAGTAGGCATCTGTTGTCAACAAATCTCTGGGGTTTTTCCTGGATGGTAGCAGCAGATTTCAGATCATGACTTTGAATTAATCAACTAAAATTTATGTCTGATTATATTTCTTTTCTGTTGATACAAAGGTACCTCCCAAGAATAGGTTTAGGGAACTTTGAGGGAAAACCTTGACCGTCCTCTGAATTGTACGTGTTTAAGCATCTAATTGAGTTGTAAACTGTTAGTCAGTTGCAAGCAATAAGTTATTTCATTAAACTGTAAAAATTTTGAATTGCTAGTCAAAGCTAATGTCAGTTGATTTAATTTTAATTGGGATATGTGTTTAAAGAGGTTTTTTTTTTCAGTTGGACTAACCGTTAGAGAGGCTGGAAGTAGTACTTTAACCAAAGTAACAACTAATGTTGCTAGTGTTGGTGTCAATACCACTTTTGGTACTGATGGCGTTACAATATCGCAGACAGTGCAACAACCTCTACAGCCACAAAAGCCAATTTTAAAACCACAGAAGCAGAAAAAGTGTAGTAGAGCAAAGAAAGTTCTTCAAAATCCAAACATGAACCAGCAGCTTCATCCATCATTATTTAATGCATTCGGTAATGTTACTAGTATTCCTCCATCTGCGAGTGGATTTATTACTTCTGCTAATTTAAGTAATGGGCCGTTTGGTGATATTAAATCATTTGAAAAACTTTTTGTGAATGCTAATAGTGGCCAGAGGCAACAAACTAAACCAAAAGGACAACCTCGAAACAAAGGTGTGAGACAACGAGCACAACGCGTGAGTACAAGTATTGATGACGGTATTACAATTGGTGGTGGTAGTTGTGGTAGAAGATTACAAAATGTTGTTAACAAATTACATCAAGCAATAGATCCTAACGCAGCTGCCGGAATGTCACATGATAGTATATTACATACCTTACTAGTCTCTAAAGATAAACTACCTGACCGTACAGGACCTGTTTCTACTTCAGTTCAGTGTCTCAAGGTAGGTTTTAAATTTTCTTTTGCCTATATATTTATTATTAATTTTTTTTTGATGGCTGAATGCTGATTTGAAATTAATCTTGTAAAAAAATAATCGATATATATTTAAAGTGTAGTAATAAACCATTATGTTTGTAGTAAACCTATCACTTGTCAGAAGTTAAAGGATAAACTAAAATTCCTAATCTTTATTTGAATTTCCTATTTTGAAAACGCTATTGCAAAAGGGAGGAGTATTTAGTTTTTTTATACTTTATTATTTCTTGAGTGAAGCCATCATTAGATGATGTAGATGAATTTTACTGGTTCTTTTTAACTTTCCTTGTTAAATTTTCAGTAAATTCAGTTTTAATAACGAACTTGTTATTTTAAGGTAGGTTATCTATATACATCATGTGGTCATTTTTTTGTATAAAGCTTTTGTCACCTTCTAACATGTTAACTTTAAGTTTTTATACCTGCAAAAATAATACCTAGGGGTTCTTAAAGATTTTATTTCATTTTTAATATCTAATAATTTTGGTTGCTGCTAACTAATTGGTGGAATAAGTGTTCAGTCATTTTTTATGTAATTGTTATTGTTCTATTGATGGTTTTTGTTTTAATATTTGCTGTAATAATTATATGTTTTGACATTTTTGTGGGTTTTATTGTTTGTATTTAAAAACAAAATTAATTGTGATTTCTATTTATTTTGTAATTTTTGATTTATCTCATGTGACATGTATGTACTTGACTCATAATAACCAGTTATGTTTGTCTTGTAATAATCTGTAATGATTGTAGTTTTACATTTTTATTTTTATTATTGTATGTTATCTTAATGCAGTTGTCATAAGACAACTTATCATAATGCAAAGTACATTACTTAGCTTTGCATTTTGTCCAAGAAGAATATGATAAAATTTTCACTGTGAAATTGTAATAAATTGCTTGTTTTCAACTGCTGTAGTCAGCATTCATTATGGATACTTTTTGAAATTAAGTTTATGTAGATTTAGTAGAGAAAAATATTTATTATTGCCGCTGTCCTTAAGTTTTACATATATATCTATTTATTTTTTGATCACTGAAACTGCTTTACTGATCTGATTTTGCCAGAATAGTACGGGGAAATGAATGATTTTAATAATAAGTGAAATTGATAATTTGTTAGAAGTTTAGTACAATCAGCTAAATCACACAGTGCAATAAACTGTAGCCTATACAAAGGTTTTATTTAGTGGTCTTTTCATTGAAAAATGACTCACAGATTTAACTTTCCTCCATATTCTATTGTAAGTTAGTGCCTGGCCTAATTAATTTGATTTTTGAGTATTTATTTTTCAATCAGTTTTAATTATTTATGATGCTGTCATTTAAGATGTTAATAATAATTTTTGTTTTCTTTTTATGTTATGCTTAATTGGTTGACATTTTTTTTAAAAAGGATGATTTTCCTTTTTTTTATATAATAAAAATTAAGCAACAAACAAATGAAAATTCATTCAGACACCCATTCTTCTTTTGGTACTACAGAAATTTTTACACATATTTAGAAAGAAAATTGTTTTTTAAAATTTTTTTAAAATATTAGTATAAATAATTGTATAATAAATCGAGTAATAAATAGTAGTATGGTACTGGTGTAGGTAGTAGTGTTAATATTGCTGTAATATTAATACAGTAATATTAACAGGTAATACTGTTAATATTACATCTAATTTGCTTTACTTTCCCATCTATCGCTGTAGCTGTAGAAGGGAAAGTATTGTAATCGATCCAATTTGGGCATATGCAGTTTTCACCAGATCTTGATGTTTTCACACCTAAGGAACCCAAAAAATGAAAATTTTCCAGATGATCAGTGTGTTGTGTGTGTGTGTGTGTGTGTGTGTGTATGCGCGTGTGCACACCCTTGTTTGTTTGGTATCACACTCTAAATCACCTTATATCTCCAGAACTACTGGACCAATTTTGACCAAACTTGATCAGATTACTTCTGTATATGGGGCATTGATACCATTAAATTTTCAACATAAAAGATCAAAGGGGTGAGGCTATGGAGCAAGGTTACCCTCAGTATCTCGAGATTTCACTTGATTAAGATCTTATTTTTCTTCCGCACATTTGTTAACAATCAAAAAATAATATTTGGAAAATAAAGGTTTTTGCAAAATCGCACCCCTATCCCAAAAAATAGTCTAAATAAACTAGTGGCTAAGTGAGCATACTGCATCAATAGTACCCTCTCTTACCACAAGAAGCGCCAGTGTAGCACTGACCTAGCTGTTGTATTCTTCTGCTATGTTGTGATGTCACATCCGAGTGGTAGAATTAAGTAAATGAATGAATAGTATTTAAAGTGTAAAAAAGAATTTAAAGTAGCTGCTAGTACCACCTGTGCGAATGAAATACGGTATGCTTGGGCGCTTTAGTTAGAATCATTGAATTAAATAAACAAAAAATGTTATATTTAAATAAACTGATAGATATTTTAAATTAAGTTGTGTGTGTAAGCCATGTCAGAAAAAAATAGTTGCGTGATGGGGAAGTCCTACAATTGTGTTGTCAGCTTTTTTTAAATTGCATTAACAAATTTTTTATGAGTATAATTTTTACATAAAAAATTCTGTAATTAAACAGCAGTCTATTTCAAGAAGTTGTTAAGTCTTTGTTTGGTCAGATTTTATCATTCACCAGTCTTTAATTGCAAATATTAAAAAAATAATATTATAATAATTAGCAACTTTATAATAATAGTAACTTTATAGTAATAATAACAACTTTATAATAATTAGTATTTGGGGAATACCAAGGGGGATTTAGGCCATGGAGAGGTTGCCCGGAGCAAATAATATCCCTAAAACTTATGATGGACTTATATAAAAGACGGAAAAAACAACTAATAATCACCTTCGTCGACTTTAAAAGGGCCTATGATTGTATACACCGACCATCCTTGCTGAATATTCTGAGAAACCTGGGCTTTCACCCTAAACTCGTAAACATGATAAAATTAACTTTAACCAATATCCAGTCCAGAGTGAAATTCAGAGGTGAACTCTCTCAACCCTTCTACATAAAAACTGGATTGAGGCAAGGAGACGGCCTCTCACCACTCCTTTTTAACTGCGCCCTCGAATTTGTCATGAGAAAATGGTATGAAATAAATCCCAAAAATATAAAAATGGGTACTAAGAAAAACTTCATCACACTAAATTGCCTAGGATTTGCAGATGACCTCGCTCTTTTAACAAATAATATTCAAGAAGCCAAAACACAAATCATGAGCCTTCAAAACCTAGCACAAAAGATAGGGCTTCATATCTCTTTCGAAAAAACTGAACTAATGGCCATAGATCCTCTGGTAATAGAGCACATTACGGTAAACAATCAGAAAATTAAAATAGTAAAACAATTTAAATATCTAGGGGAAATAATAACTTATAATTTAAATGAAAAAGTGACATGGCAAAACAGGACAAATAAAATGATTAAATCCCAAAAATTAACTTGGTCAACATATAACAAAAAATGCCTTTCTGCTAAAACAAAACTTAAACATTATAAAACTGTAGTACAGCCAGAAGTCACCTACGGAAGCGAGACCCTTTTCAAAATCACTCAGAAAAACCGAATTGAAAAAATTCTGAAAATAGAGAGGAGAATTGTCAGAACGTGTATCAATAAAAAACACCAAAAAGAAGACCAATGGTGGATTGTGTCAAATGAGGTGGTGTATCGAGAAATAGAGCCTGTTACTGATACTATGCGGAAAAAAAGAATCTCTTTCTTCGGTCATCTCATAAGGACACCGCAAACAAGACTGTCAAGAAATATCATTGAAAAGCTCTGGTTCCAAAAGCTAGAAGTAGGATGGATCAAAGAAATTAGAGAAGATATGAAAGAATTGGGAATTTCCCTGACTGACCTACAGAATAAAACTGGAAAAATTACAAAGCTAAAAGATAAGAGCATTAGATTTAAACAAAAGACAGACAAACTACAAAATACAACGAAGAGGGTGTTTACGGATGAAGAAAAGAAAGCAAGATCTGAACGGATGAAGAAATACTGGGCAGCTCGAAAGAGTAAAATAACACGCTTTTCTCAGAAAAGATCCAACTAAAATTGACTTAAGTGGTCCCATGTTGGCCGTAAAAACATAATAATAATATTAATAATTAGCAACAAACATTTTGATAGAGGTTGTATAATAAAATGCATACATAGATAAAAAATAAATGTTGAATGACATATTTGCATAATGATGTACTTTGAGAAAACCCTGAATTTTTTTACTTAAATATTGAATATTGGAGTTAGCAATTTGGAATTTATTTGTAAGTAATAGTTTCTATACATAAATGATATAAGAAACAATAATTTTTGATATAGTTTTAACATTAGGCATTCTGATACTTAAAATCTTAGTTTTTTATCATTTAAAGATGATTGGTTTTAAATGTGTGTGAGGGTCAGCGTACTAACCAATTTTAATAATCACTTTAAAAAACCTGTGCATCTATGTTCTTGGGGCTTTTTAAATTTACTGGTATTATTTTCTGGATAAAACCTACAAACCATTTTCAGAAACAGATTTGTGTGTGTTCATTCATGCAGTTTTGTATGTGCATGTTGTTATTGATTTTTTTTTTAAGTTGCTATTGATGGATTTTTTCAAAAAAAAAATACAAAAGCTTTTTTTTTGGTAGCATTTTGTTAGACATTATCTCATGTTAAAAATTTTTTTTAATTTTGTGTTACATATTTTTATACTTAACAATTTGCCTTAAAAACTTCTAATTTTCATTTCAAGTTTAACTATTGTATAATGCCTTATTCAGTTGATTTTACTGAATTAGAGTTGCCTGATCTGTGTTTATTAAACACATTCTTATATATCTCTTTGACGGTAACCTTGAACAGTATGTGTATACAAGCAGTATGGTTGTATCACACAGTATAATGTGCCTTTGATTGTAGTGGGCAGTAAAATCCAGTTATTTTTGGTAAGTAGCTCCTTCAGTAGATTGCAAATATCTCTGAAAATATCAACTGAACCCAGTACTATTTAATTTTGGTTATATTATTAGGAATTTCTTGAAAAGTTAAAATGTAAGATTAAAAAGATTACTTAATATTATTAAGAGTTAGGATATATTTACCAAAATCTAACTGTAAAGAGATTTTTAACTATAAATATATTTACACATCTTCCTCCAGTTAGGATTGTAGAGTTTTTGTAAAATAAATATAATTCTCCTCTTACTTGCATCTTTTCTGTAACCTCAGGCCAACCTTCACTGCATAACATTTTTCACCTTCACTTTTTATATCACTTTGTATCACTTTTCTTCTCTTTGGCCTTCTTCATTCATATCTTGCTCGCAGTGTGCTTGGATGCCGATCAATAGACGAAGCCATACTCCACAATTACTTCCACTCTTACCTTTCTCATCTCTGTGAGCTCAAGTTGTTCAAAAGTAGATTGAGCTTTAACATTGAAAATTCATATTCAATAATCTCTCTTCCAATTACTTTAACATTCCTGTTTTTAAATCGTAATATTGGGCCAGAATTTATTCATCAGAACTAAAGCAGACTCCTTTTGATTATATTTTGTAGTTATTTATAAATGAAACTGTGTAATTATTTATAAAAGTTTAATTTTTTTATTTGCTACTTGATTTTTTCCTCTTGAAGAATACAGGAGAAAAAAGATTAGCATCCAGTTTTATGGCAAACGGTGATATCTGGAAATTTATGAATATATATATTTTTTTCAGCCTTCGTAAAGTACAGAATTGGAGAACATTCTTTATTTTACTTTGAGATGTTCATCAAAATGTTTTCGAGCCTAAGCCCATCTTCAGTGATTTTTTTTTTTTATAAATCCTTGATTTGTTTACATTTACATAATAAATTTTAGCTTTTTACATTTTATTTTGTAAAAATTGTTTGTTAATAAAATTTACAAACATTTTAAAAATTCAGAACAAATATTTGTTCAATCAGGAGAATGAAAAAGTGTTGCAATAACTATTATTTTATCAATATCTTATCTTTGTATGCCAACTTAAGTAATATTAATAACAATGTCTCCATGAAATTCTGTTTGCAGATTTTTAAGGCTGAATTCATGTTTATATATGTATATAATTTTAACGAAAGTCCAAAAACAATTCTTGCCTGAAGTGTTGAATTATAAAAAAATGTGCAATATGTACAGAGAAAAATTCCCAGATAGTGATGGGTCTTATGAACAAGTATAAAGAAGTATGCAGTGAAAAATTCAACATTTGGTTACCCACACAGTGATACTTGCAGATTTTGCAACAAAATAAAGTTTAAAAATCAGTGATGTTATTGAAAAACCTAGCCTTGATCCTGAATTATACAGCTATTTAACTTAGATCTCATGAATTTAGAAGTATAGAAAGACCTACCTGAGCTTCCAGGTCTGAAGCACAGAAATCACTTTAAGAAAGCCGTAGCTATGGATTTCCAGGAAAATCTTAAGATGCTAAATGTAGATATGAATGATGTTTACTACTGTAGGCAGTTGACATTTTATTTGTTCAATATAACACACAGCCTAGTCCCGAATCAGTTTTTTACACTTATGCAGAAATTTATGGTAAAAAGGGTGCAGATGATGTAACATCAGTGTGTTTTGACTTTATATTTAATCATTTGGACCCGCAAGTCAGAAAATAGACAGTTTTATGTGCTAGTGTGGGCGCCAGAACAAAAATTACCCATTATTCAGAATTGCCCACTACATTGTCAGTTTCACAGATACTATCAGAAATTAAATCTATTTTCCAGGTAAGTGGACTTTTGTACCTTGAATGTGATAAAAATAGGGATTGATCAATCAGAAGTCGCATGTAGAACTTCCAACTGACTAGTGTGTGGTTATAGAAATTGCTTGGGTGAAACCTAATCCATTTAATAATTATATCCTGTGAAGATCAAAATGTTTTCAAGGCTTGGACACAATTTCTTAACATTATATGAAAGTGTCCATTTAAAATCAGGCCTTTGAGTGAGATTATGGCAGAGGAACACCACTATCTATCTGTGCATGCTACAAGCATGCATGATCTTCATTCGATGGACCAGTAATCTTGTCATCAAGCTGAAAATAAAGTTAACTTTTCTTACCAGAAGGTTGTTTTATGCTTCTGCATCTGGCATATGAGGGAGCTTTACAAATTACATAAGCAGATATACATCTCAAGAACTTTTGTTCCAAAGAAGCTCAGGACTACTTCAACTGACTGCCAAAGTTATAAAATATGCTAAACATACACCTCCATTGGTTTGAACAAGGCATACTTTTTTTATAAATAAAAATTTAATGATTCAGTTGTCGTGACCGGAATCACCACAAGGTTGGTGTCTTCCCCTATGAGGTTCAATAAATGTGGGCCATAAACCTAAAGCCCTCACTCACCTTTCTCTCCCTGGTTACTTTTTTTTATAGATCTTCATCTTTTTTCCCACAATCTACATTGTATAATTTTTATTATTTGTGCTTATTTATGACTTTCTATAATAAACATAGTATAAAAGTGTTGCTTAATGAATTGTTTTCAAAATAAAACTGTAACTTTAAATTTTGTTCATTTGTAACGAGTCTTTTAAATTAAAATTTTGTTTTCTGGAAAATAGTTTATTTCAGACCTTCATCTTTTTTCTCCTGTGCTCTTCTTTAGAACTTTTAGAGAAATCTGCATCCCTAAAATGTATGTTGTGTGGAAATTAAATTAAAATCATTACTTAAATATTGTTAAGTGTAGAAAGAATTTTTTACCATATTGCTCACTAATATAAAATAGTAAAAAAATCATATTTCCGCTGCAAGGATGCAATTTAGTTGACTTTTTATTAACATGAACTGTGACATTTGTTTATCATTGCAATTTTTTATTTTTTAAACAAATTTAGGTTCTGCTAACAATGATGTCTCCGTTAGCAGCATCACTTAGAATAAATCACGTTAGAATCCATTATTAAGTGCTAATCATACCATAAAAATAATAATAATGATTTACTTTACATGCAAAACAATAAATAAAATTTGTTTAAACACTACGTACGGCTACTAAGTATGGTTACAGCATGTGTGAAATTAGCTAGAACCCTGTATTACAAGCATTGTAATAACCCACCTTTTTCTAGTTTAATTATGTTATTAGGTTTTTGCAATAAAGGTAGCGTGCCATAATTTTCTTTATAAAATTTCAAGTTCATTGATTTTATTCATTATATTTATTTTGTTGTTAGGTTGTGGAATCGACTCCTAGTATGCAAAGCAACATTGTTACAACGTTTCGGATTCCTTCGGCACTCACCATTATCCCACAAACTGTTATTGACAGTCAGCCAAAAACAACTGAATTGAATATACCAAAGACAACAGATGTGATGAAAAGTTGTGTTGAAGATAATGTTGTTAACCGTTTGAAGAAATTAGGAACAATTATTGAAGTTGAACGTGAACCTCATTCTGTTACACCGTCTTCCTCAAATTCCCCATTACCTCCTCCTCCTCCATTGACCCCAATTATTACAACGAAATCAGTTCAACAAATAGATCACAGTAATGTCAGTGGTAACAGTGCACCCGATATCACTGCTCAATGCTTAAAAATGTTAGAAAGTTTAGCTCAGACTGGTAATTTAGTAACGAGCGTAACAAGAAAGAAACCGCAAAAGAAACGAGTTGCAGTTTCTGTTCCAAATAAATCGAGTGAACTATTAGAAATTGCTCCCAAACCTGATGTAACTGAAAGTGAAGTATTATCTCAGAATTCTCCTAAATCAATTCAGTCTCAGTCTAAAAGTTCATTGACAGAAAGTGTTGAACCTGTCGCATCTGATAAAACGACTGATAATAAAATTGTGCCTTCCGATGTTATTTTGGAACCTGTTGTAGGTAGAATAGAAAATGAGTCTGCAGCTGTTGTAATTAAATCTCCTCCGGTTGAACCGAAATTTGTATTTCAGATTGATAGATCACATGTATTGACTCTGCCAGGTGGACAAAGGATGTTGACGTGTGATATCTGTGATGGAGTTTATCATAAGACTATGAGCTTAAAAAAGCATTATTTACGTTCGCATATTAACAAAAAATATTTGTCTGATAGTGATCAAATTATGTGTGGCATGATGCAGTTGCCGGTTGACAAGCCAGCACCTCCAAAAAAGATAACAAAAGTTGTTATAGATGATCTTTCAAATTGGGTTAACTCATCAATGCCTGGATTGTTTCGCTGTGTTACTTGTAATTCCTGTTTTGATCAGAAGGATGAATTGAAAACTCATCTTGTGGAACATCCTCCAGTATCTCTAATGAAAGTTAAAGAAGGTGCACTTGAAACGTTTATGTGCTCAGGCTGTTCAAAAACATTTGCTCGTAAGAAACTGTTTATGCAGCATCGGAAGATATGCGATCAGAAAAATGCTGCTCCATTACTCAATCAGCATTGCCTGTATTGTGATAAAAGCTTTTTAAGTATTTCAACTAGAAATAAACACCATTTCAAATTGCACCATCCAAAACGTAAGTATCAGCCTTGTTTTGTTTGCAAATCTGAACGATTTAGAGATACATCTACATTGTTCAAACATATGTGTTTACAACATAAAGATAAATATTTTGGTTGTATCGAATGTAAAGTAAGATTTCTCACCCGAACTGAACTTGTAAATCATAACAAGGAAAACCATACTCCTAAAAAAATTGATAAGAAACAAAAGAAATTAGAAGAAACTGTAAAACCTATTGGTCAAGAAGAAAGTGGTGAACAGAAAGTAAAAGTTAATTCAGAGTCTGTAAATAAGCACAGGTGTGGTGTTTGTGATAAAGCATTTAGCAGTGTTCTTAATGTATCTCGTCATCATCGTCTAGCACATGGTATACATCCTCGTAAAAAGTTACAAACAGCAGAGGTGAAGAAAGTAACTGTAAATGAACCAAAAGATAACAAAAATACAGTTACTGAATCTGTCGAACAACTGGTTCCACTGCCTCCTCCAGTAATGGATCAAGAAACTCTTTTTTATAGTCGAATAGCTATTAATATTAGAGAAAACTTATTACATCATTTGGATGGGAAATTAGATTCTCAAGAAGTACTAGAATATGATTTAAACACACCTACTGATCAGGCTTCCAAAAATAAATTAATGAATTTTTCAGCTTCATTTACATCTTCTCGTGGTTCTGCAGAGTCTGATTCATCTCTTAGTGACAACAAACACAGTTCAAATCCAGTTAGTCCTAAAGTTCCATGGGAAAAATTTAATTTTCCAAAAAATTATGATGGGAGGTGTGGTCTGACATCGTATATTAAAGATATGTCTCATTTAGACATATCTACACAGTTAACTATGCGTCGTAATTTACAGAGATTGAATTCTGCTACTGAAGCTGACCCATCACCTGATAAATTAGCAGATATACCTGCTGGTTTGTCCCTTATTGGTTCTTCCTGTGCTGAATCATTTGGTGAAAGTAACAGTAATGAAAACATTAAAGAGGAGAAAGAAGCAGAACTAAGTGGTGAATGGACTCGACCTCGTAGTTATGTTTGTGCTGTATGCAATCTGTATACTTCCAATCTCTGGGAATTAGAGGATCACAAAGTGGCATTACATCCCAATGTCTGGTGTCCTCATCATGAAGTACTTTCAGAGCATGTTTCTTGCTGGGAGTTAGTTTATACACGAGCAACGCTTGCGCCATCTGGAATTTTGGGCCCACAATCACAAACTGAGGCTTCACCTACAAATCCCAGTAATCGTTGTACAAAATGTACAAAACAGTATCCAAATTTATCTGATTTACATCGTCATATGCTCGACTGTGGTGGTGACACTACTTGGATGTCTACCATGTTAGCAGTTTCTTCACCCGGAGGATCACGCCGAAATAGGTGAGCCATATTGAAGTAAATTTCGTAGAATGAAATTTATCTTGATATCTGTTTTAATTTTGAACTAATGGAATTGTATTACTTTTTTTTTAATTGCCTAAAAAAAAATTATTATTTTCCTCGTTTTTGAGTAGAACTCTGTTATTTGTCATGATTCTCTAGAACTTATTTTTTCATCCTATATTATCATAGAAACAGTTTTCTGATCTGTAAACATCTCCTCTTTCTAAATATGTGAGAACTTTAAAAATTTTTTAATGATGAGAACTTAATATTTGTGAGTTATACGTATATCAGAAGTTTTATTTTTTACATCGATGTTTGTTATCCACTGGTAAGGATAATGCTAGCCTATGTACCATTTGTTAAAAATTGATAAGTTTACCAATCTAATTATTCCTTCATGTTGACAAAAGTAAGTGCAGTTTGTTACCATTTTGAAAGTGTGATATTCTTAACTACCCAATATCTTTTGTTTATCTGAAAAAAAGAGATTATTTACAATCAGTGTTTGTTGTTTTCATAAAATTTTTGATTATAAGAAAGTACTCAACTAAAAATTAGAATTTATTGATAGTATTTTTTTTTTAATTTTAATTTTTATAACAATTATAATTAGCAATGAAAAATTGTGTCAGAAATTATTTTGTGTGAAAATACTAGAATAAATACAAAATATCTGCATTGCATTTTTTCAACCCTAAAAATTGGTTTTATTTTTTGAAAATTTTTATTTTATTGTAATCCCATGGGCCTAATAGACTATAGGAACAATAAAATGTTGAAACCCCTGACTAGCTGCTATATCTAGTTGTGAACTGAATGAAGTTCAAATACGAATTGTTAAATTTAATCCTATGGAGTTAAGTATTTTTTGCATAACTATCCTTAGCAAGTGACATAATTATAATGTTTTTAGAGCAGAAAATAAATTGTGTTATTTTTTTAATAATAAAGTAGAGGTTATATGTAATAAATATGGTTTATAATTTATTTTTTTACCATATGTGGACATGATATTACATTATAAAATCTGTTTTAAATACTAGTATTAGAAATTGATGCTAAATTTGGCTGCACACTTTTCGTAAATAAAATCATTAAAGGATAAAAGCATGATTGCTCTAATTGTTTTTATTTTTTATTTTTATGATATTGGCTTGGATAGGTTTTTTGCCACTTTTATTTGTTTCCATGAGTTTTAGCAATTAACAACTCTTAAATGTTTTATTTATCATCTGTAGTAAAATAAAATCCACGATTCTGTATTTTTTTTTTTTATAAGATTTCTAACTTTTTTCTTTCATTACAAGACATTTTTACTTATGTAGTAAAGCTGTGTTTTATGTCATAAGCTATTTAAATTCAGAAATGTGTTGTTTAATAGAAATGTTAACAAAGATTATGTTTTTCCTTAAAGGGATTGTGTCCTCTTCTCTTCTGTGTTTTTCTTTTAATAACGTTTGCTAAATATATCGGTATTAGATAGTACAACCAGTTATTTTACGATATTGACGTTACTTGGATTAAGACAAATACTTTCTGATTTGTCTTTAATTATTACCCCATACTTTTTTCTCTTTTCTTTAGATGCGAGTAGTAGCAGTAGTATTAGAGAGTTCTCTACTAACAAAAGATAGAAGAATAGAAATGGAGTTTTTCAGCTAGGTACTTTAAAGTGTGATAAAAATGAAATTATAATTATTATTTTCATTTGTACTTAATTAATTTTAATTTATATTTTTTTAATGGTTTTTGTTTCTAAATCTACTTTTTTCCAGAGCTTATTGGTCCTGCTTTTAAGTGGTTTTTGATTTTTTTCTTCTGTTAATTATTTTCATTATATTTTTTATGTATATTGTTATCTTCTCATGAGTTCTGGAAAGAGTACTTTTTATTTCTCAAAGTTCATAAAAATACCAGAATTTTGAATTCCAGAACATTGATGTTACAGTTTTGTGTCAGTAAGTTTTCATTCAGATGTGTTCTAAGATGCCTCTTATTACATTTTTTAGCATGTCATAAAAGACCTTACTGTTTTAATGGAATCATGTATTTTTTCCAATGACTTTGTGAATGTAGTATTTTATCAGTTACTTTTCTTTATATATTATTTAGATTTCCAGTCTTAGCTTCTAGTAGATGTGATATTGATGAGTAGATGTGGTATTCTCTTACGTTTGTGATGACTTCAGATTAATAATTTGGAAATGATTCTGTAAAATATCTAATAAAGAATGTAAACTAAATCTTAAGTTTTGTAAGCAATTTTTGTGCAGGTTGGAAAGTGTATTTTAGATGTGAGTGAGGAAACTATTAGAGTGAGTACATGCGTATGCATGCATTTCTGCTGCCTTCCTTCGGGTGGCAGCAGAAATCTGTCAAACATAATGATTCATTCCCTTCCTCATTCTTTGTATATCTGCACTCCTTTTCTGAATAATTTGATTATGTCAACTAATTCTGTTATTGTTTTATTTTAATAAGCAGTTTGGAATTTTGTAGAAAATGGAGACCGTTTGGTAGCCGTCGTAGAAGGCAGCAAGGTAGACGTGGATTGAAACGTAATATTCCTAATACACCGGCTAAACAACCTGGCATGCGTATACGTACCAAACCTGGAGATAGTAAGTGATGAATTACTTAAAATTGAAGTTTTCTTTTTTGTTGAATTTTTGTGTATATATCTATTACTGAATAGGCTGTAGGTGATACCCAAATTTCTGTGGATTTTATTAATTCGAAGGCGAGTTGAAAGTAATGTACAGTTCTTAGTCATCTTAAGGACTAATATTAAAATAATAATAAAAATCCAAAAAATGAAAAAAATTACTGATCACAAAACTACATTATACCTTTGACTGTTTAACAGAACATTTCGAGCTTTTCCTCAATCATTGTACATTTAATATGTACGTATTACTACATTTTATACATATGTATTACCTTTTTATACATATGTATTACTATTATGTGTAATTTGTATATTATCCTTTAATATGTATATCTATTTATTATTATTATGTACGTACTGCATGTAGAATAGTAGACAAAAATAAAATTATTGCCAAGTATGTTCATGTAATAAATAAATTGATTAATTTTATTCTTAGTTAAATGTATTATCTTTTAGCATTGGGAAAACATTCATAAAACTGTCTATGTCATTTTTCTGTGGAATATTAAATGTGATAATAAATTTTATTCATAAACTGGTAAAAACCAATATATAGTTTGTTTAATTATGCAAATGCAGTTGTAAAAATAATTTAGAAATTATTTTTGTAGATTTACATCCATGTTTTTAATGTACTTCAGAAAGTAGTTTACTAGGCATGGTTTTTTTTTTATAAAAAGATGTGAAATTCTAAAAAAGATTTTAAAAAATTCACATTTTAATTGGTATAAAGTAATATCTTGGTTTAAAAAAAATTTTTAGGAGCAGTTGGGAGGAAGCAGTTGGTTGTATTTAAAACTACTAATTATTTTAATAGTTTATAATTATTAGTTTAATTATTTTATATTAAACTGGTAAAATCCAAACCAATCTGGCTCTTTGAATTCAATTGTAATATTAACTACAGAATAATATATATAGTTTTATCATTGTTGTATTTTTAGTATTATTTGTTTAAAATCTTACTTTTAACATATTAAAATACTTAGTTGACTAACTGGCAATTTATGTGTTACATAGTTCTGTGAAAGCAAATTGGGAATACTGCGTTTAAAAAAAATTATCTTTTCCAGCTGAGTCTATTCAGAAAATGATTGCTAATTTACCGCCAAAGAGAACCAGGAGAATCATTGGTGAAGATGCAGAGATCAAAACTAGAAGTCAAGGGACCATTAATAGTGTAAGTTTTTATTGTTATTATTTTGTGTCTTTCAGATTTATGTCTGTGAGATAGTAAACATTTTTATACTTTCTTTTGAACTTTTTTTTTTTGGGTTCAGGCATAATGTATTTTAATAATGTAGGATTTAATAATTTAATATAGGATTTTTATATAAAAAGTAATTAGTTTCAGAGTTTCTTTCTAATTATCTTTTACTTCAAATAGATTTCTGAAATTTCGTCTGTTATATTTTACATCTTAATCTGAGAACACTTATGAAATATGTATGTATTCATTTATGAATATACAGATTTTGTGTATAAAACACATGCATGTGTGTGCATACACACAGTATCTTTAAGATTTACTTTGCACAAGACAAATTTTTGCGTAATCTTGAATCTGAGATCTATGTACATGCACATAGGTGACAACTGGCTAGCCTGATTGAAACTAGTATAGTTTCAATTGTAGCTTGGATTATGTATTTTTTCTCCTTCCACACTTCATCTTAACTCCCTATATATAATTGAAATAAATGATGGTTACTCTGTAACACCTGGAAAAATGTTTTGTCAAGATATCTTGTAGAAGATAACACTATTCTATTAAAGATTAAAAATATAATCTAATGAAAAATCTTAACAGAAATCCAATAAATTACTGTGAGGATTTATTATTATTAATCATTGTTATACTTAATATAAATTTATAAATAGTGGCTTATTTAAATTTATGTAGCAAGGCATAAAAGATTAATGTATCCTACAGACATTAACTCAAATTTGTTGTTAAATTACTTATATTTTATTCTTCAGTGATGCAAAGTTTATGCTTGCACGAAAAATTCATGCTGGTTCCATTTAATTTTTGCTACTTTAACTTTTTCTGAGATATTGAACTATTTATTTTTAAGCCTTGGATTGTTTTGTTTTTAAATTGATAATTTATGAAATAATTAAAAATGTATACATCCACCTTATCAGCCAATAAAATAAGACACTTTCTAGAAGAGAATGAAATATTATAAAACAAAATCAAACATTAAAATGAATTAACAGTGATGACTGTGTGTTTGTCAGCAGTATAATGACAGTTGAATATACTGTTGATAAGCATTTAGTCATGACTTAATTAATTTTAATGTTTGTTTTATATTTTTCTTTCCTGATGATGGTTTAAGGACTGAAATATCTACAGAGTGTCTATTATAATTGCTTGTAAGGTATATATATGACTTTTTAATTATTTTATAACTCATATCATAATTTATTAGTTAGCAATAAACTCACATTTACTTACACGTATTGTATGTAATATGTTTAAATTTGTTGTGAGCTATTTAAGAGCGAATCAAGTGCTTAAAATTCAACTGTTAATTTAACAAATCAAATTGAATGTTCTTGATTTTTTTATATAAATTTGATGATTTTTACATTGAACTATGATTTTTATTTTTTCATTAATTATATTTTATTTAATTTTCTTGAAATTTTATGTATCTTTTATAATTGTTCTGGTTTCACAACAATCTGTTTAAGATTAATAACATATTTATATAGTGCTTCATTTTGGTTATAAGTTTTAGTTTATGTAGAAAAACTAAACTTTTTGAAGTATTACTGACTTAATTCTACCAAAGCAAGAGCAATGTTATAAAATCAAGGAATTAAAGTGATGAAAATTCACTACTCAGATCAGTTGCACTTCATCATAGTTTAAAATATGTTAAGCACATAAACGAAGTGAAGTGTAATTTTTTTTAAATGCTGAGGTTGCATCCCTCTTACGTTTATTATTCTATACCTCAAAAAAAAAAAATTATTCCTGGGTTTGTGATTTTAGTAACTTTTTTCCATCTTGTTTCATGTTTTTCGTTAACTAATAGCAAAATAAATATGTTTACTATCCTTACTAAAGTAAATTTCAGAACTATTTTCTTCTGCAGAAAATTGAGAAGTTAAAAATTTATTAACATCTTAATTAAATTTTTTCTGTTGATTATGTATAGCTTATTTACTCTAATTACCTGTTTTATTAATGCAGCTCTGATCACTGGGTTTCTGTAATGGTTATATTAAACTATTTCTTTTCATTTGTGATTTTAACATAATTTTCATTAAATGAAAAAAAAATTGTTTATATTAATTTTGTAATGAATTATTTATTATGTTCATAATGTTTGTCAAACTGATGGGACTAACTTTCACTGTAGTGTTTGAAGACAGTTCAATAATTATTCAGTATTTTTTAAGTAATAATTTATATTCTTTGAAAGAATAATTTTTAATTTTTATTTACTTTTACATGCCAGAATCGAATGTTAAGGAAAAGGATGAAGGTATGATGTTTTAATATTTAAACTGTATTGTTTGAGTATTCCTACTCTTCAGTATGTGTTACATCAATGTGTGTCCAATCTTTTATCATTACTATACTCTCATTACTTTTGTATTTTATGAAAATTTTGTATTTGTGTGTATATAGTTTATATTCATGTTCATGAACCTATTAGAGTTATCAGCAGCCTTTTATAAGGAAGAGGTAGCCTTTTATAAGTGTAAAGCTTAAGAAAATCATATTTTATGAATAATTAAAACAAATTTTATAATAGCATTAAATCGTGATATTACCTATTATAAAGAAGTGATGTGGTTTTACTGTGAAAAATGAATAGTTCACATCGATAAATAGATAAACAGATGATGTATTGTATATAGAATTCTAAAAAAGTTGCATCATTTATGGAGATGATTTTTATTTCATAAAAAAACTGTGATATAAAAAAGCTAATAATTGAATAATAATAATCTTTTATTTTTCAAAGACATCATTAATGATTTATCTTATTCAAACTGTTGAGTTAATGATATTTTAAAATTTATAACAACTTGATAAATAAGTCCTGTTAACTTGCAAAATGTTCATTGGTTTACTTTTCTACAGATTTGATAATTGGCTGCAGTTCACTCTACAGTGGATTGCTTTGCAAATTCTTCTAAGAATAAATTTTTTTACCATAACCTTAGTTGTGGTCTTCTACAATGGCAGTAGATGCCAAGAGCATGTACTTGATAATATTTAAGAAATTTCATTATTAAAGGACATGGTTAATAAATATTAATTTGGTCATTGGAGTCCTTAACATCTTTTTATTTCATCTTAATTCTTTTCCTGGAGGTATTCTAGGTGTTGCAATTTTATGAATGTATGATTTTCTATAATTTGCTGTCATGGTAGGATTTTATTGTATATTCATTGTATGAATATGTATTGGCTTGATATTGTATTTTTTCTTAATTCTTGTTAAAATAACATAATGTGAACTGGCAATTTGCCTCCAAGCTGTAAGACAGTGAATTCCAAACATTGTACTTGTTTGCCAAATAGCTCTATGGTAAATCTAATAATGGTAATCTAATAATATGGTAACTAATAATGTCTGGTAATTATTAACTCAAAAGTTTTTAGATAAATATTTTATATTTATGTAAAAGAATAAGTAAAATTAATTTGAATTTTGTTATATATGAAAATAATTTAATTTTGAATAACCTGTACTCAAAGTAAAAGCCTTGATTAAATTTTTTTATTAGTAAATTATTGCATAGATTACTTAAAAGAAAGAAATGAGTATCATTCTTCAAATGAAATGTGAAAAGAATGTCAAATAATAATTAATGTGAAAATCTCAAATAAAATGTTATGAGGGTGCTCACAAACTCAGTACCAATTCAATCTCAGTGAGGTACCTCAGTTCTTATTAAGATTCTATGTAATTAATGATACATTAATTTATAATGATATAAATACTTAATTTATATCCAGTGGTAGTGTGATGTGTGTACGTCAAAATATGATTGAAGAAATTATAAATGTGGTTGTAAGTTTACATTTTGGCTATAATAATGTTATTTAATTAATATCATTCATTAATTATGAGATTTACTATCACCAAATGATCTAATTACATCAGAAAATATTTTCATTATAAAATTCACTGTAATTGAGAGTCAGAGGAAAAATAAAACTGCCAAATTTCTTTTGATTCTCATCAGAAGAAATTTGGCAGTTTTATTTTTTAGAATTAAGTAATTGTTTGCAAAAATAAATCATTTAAGGTTTAATTTGTGGTTCCTGAAATTAAGACTAAAGTTAAAACGGCTAAATTAAGTATTATTAGAAAAAATAAAATCAATTTCATATTTATTTTAAAATTCTATAGAATTTTGGAAATTAGAAGAAAATATTCTTAATTTGATAATGCTTAATTGATGTTTGTTTAATGACAATTTGTATTAAATAAATTCTTGAAGCTCTGAAATGAGTATTAGTGATATTTTAAAGATCATTATTTTTGATTTGAGTAATCTGGTTGTCTTAGATAAATAATGGTAGTTTTGTTGACCTGTGTAAAGATTTTCCAATCTGATTGATTATTTGGTCTTTTTTCAGATTTCTATGTCTTCAAATATCCAGAAGGCACGTGCAGGATTGAAATTTGTCAAAAAACAGGATGTTTCTAAATCATCTGTGAAAAGTCCTGCATTATTTTCTGGGAAGGCTGTGAAAGAAACAAAAACTACAGTAGAAGACAAAAAAGATAATACAAAACCATTAAAAAAGCCGAATAAGTCTGTTAAGAAGTTGTTAACAGAAAGCAATAATAAAAAGAAACAGGAACTAGTAAGTGAAAATAAAACTGATTACAGTGAAGTGGCAGAGAAAAAAATCAAAGATGGAAATGATAAGGATAAAAAAGACGTCCCTCAAAATTTAAATACTACTGTTTATAATGATGATGAACAAATCTTGGAAGTGAATGATGGTATAGAAGAAAATACAAAATGTGAGAAAATGGAAAACAAACAAATTGGGGAGTGTAAAGAAATAAATATTGTTGTTGTTAGTAGCAAAAGACCTGAAGAAATACCAGAAGTAGAAATTGAAAAGGATGGAAAATGTGAAATTGTGCAAGTTATTACAGACAAGATATGTGAAGATGAGAATGATAATATTTCTGAAGAAAATAGGTGTAAAGTTGATAAAAATGAAAAGTGTATAAAAGTTCCTACTTACTTAAAGGAAGATAAGGCGATGAACACTGAAATATGTGAAAATGAAACTGCAGAAATTATATCTACTATGAAAGCAGCTCTCACTGATCCTGCCCCAGATGACAGCCAGGTCTTGTTGAAATCCGAGGTTCTTCAAAAGAAAATTGTAAAAGGGAAAAAAGATGAAAATGAAAAAAAGAAAAAAGAAAGTGATGATTCAAAAAACAAAATATGTGTAGAAGAAAACCTAATTATATGTAATGGATGTGGAATGCAGTTTGATAGTGGATCTGCATGTCAGCGCCATATGAAAAAGTGTGTGTATTGGAAAGAGGAAAAAATACCTGATAAAGATGTTAATGCTACCGATCTTCATACATGCGGTTTATGTAGCCAAACATTCCCATTCCTTATGGCATTATTACGCCATAAATGTGATTCTCCTGTTGAAGATCGTGCTATGCCAGAACTAATACGAGAGGAACCGTTTGCTGAAGCTGTAGCTCCTGTGGAAGTGACAAATGACATACCTGTTCTTTCTCCAGAAGAAGTTCGCAAGAACATAATCAATGAGAATAAAACTGAATCCACAGAGCTTAACAAGTCAGCAATTGAAAAAGTTAAGATTCAGAAAACTGTTTCTAAAAACACTTGCCAGAGGCGTACTTCATCTATTGAATCTATAGTTAATACGATAAGTGAGGTATCAAAAGAGTCATATTCACTGGATCATTACATGACAGGTAAAAGATTTATAGATAATGATAAAAAACCAGAAGATCCTCCTGCTCTGATGTCTAACTGTAACACAGAAATCAAAGAAACTTCTGATGATAACAGTACCAAGAAAGTTTCCAAAGAAATAGTTATTGTTAATTCTACTATTAAGACTATTCCAAAACTTGTGAAAATTAACTCTTCAATTTTACCCAGTAACCAAGTAAAAGAAAAGGAAAATAATGATACTGAAAGAAAAAAATCTGCATTGCTTCAGAAAACATCTCGTGGTATCAAACGAAAGTTGAGTGCATTAAATAATAGGAACAAAAATAAAACTGTACGAAAAAATTTACTGAATAGACCTAAAATCAAAAAGAAGAGATCAACAGCTTTGGAAATATTACTGCGGGAAAATAGATTAATGGCAGAATCTCGTAAACCAGTCAAAACTGTTGAAAAACGTAGAAGTAATTCACCCATCCGTGCAATTGTCAAACGTTTTGGAAAAAGAAGGAAGCTAAGTGAAAATCTATTTTGTTTAAAAAATGATACTGAAAGTAAGAACAATGAAATTAAACAACAAGAATTATCAAACAGTAAAGCAAGTATGAATGTTGAACCGGATAGTGGAGATGACTGTAAAGATGTTAGTGATAAAAATGAAGAGAATATTGAGAGTGAGAGCCAAGCATCAAGCATAAGTTCTGAAAGTAATCAGATTGATAAAACTACTGTTACTAATAAAGATTTAAAAACTGTAAAAAATAGTGCAGAACAAACTTGTGAAGATAAACTTACAAAAGATAAGAATAATTTAAAAAACGGTAAAGCTAGTGTTGTTTCTGAACGTACGAAACAACCTTTAAAAATCCAGAATAAAAATGCTGTAAAGAAATTAAACTTACAGAGTGATAAAATCTTGATTGTGGCTGGGACGAGAAGAAAAACAAACGTAATGAACAGGTGGGACATGTACAGACCATCATGTTCTAATGGTAAGGTTTATTGTGAACCTTGTAATAAAGAAGTGAAAGAAGATGGAATGGCAAAACATGAACAATCTGCTTTACACATTAAAAATATTGATTTAAAAAATGATTTTGACAATTTATTTCCAGATGCTTACAAATTTATTATTAACTGTAGTCACTGTTCACGGAATTTTCCTACACCTTTTACATGTTACAAACATTATTTACAGAAGCATGAAGACTCTTTACCAGAGATAATAGAACATGCTATGGCCAAAAAAGGAGATACTTGTCAGTCAAAGGAAAAGATTACAGAAACAAAAACTGAAGAAAACTCAGAAGAAAATAAATCAAATGATGTAAATAAAGTAGAAGATTCAAATATGATCAAAGTGGAAAATGATAATCTCAGAAAAGAGTTTGTCGTGATTCAACAAGCAAGTGAGGCAGCAAAAAAGGAAATAAGTGGTGAAAAGCAGACAGAAGATGAAATAAAGTTATTACAGAAGCAGGAACAGTTAGAGCAAACAGATGATGTGAAAGATAATGTAGAATTGAAAAATGGTACAGGTTCTGAGTTAAAGTTTACAGAAGAAGTTTGTGTTCATACACATTTGGAATTTCCTAAGAAGATAGTATCTGAAGATGATCCCCAAAATTTACGCGTTCCACTAATTAAACCTGAATCACCTGGAAATAAATTAGTTTACTGTGATGTTTGTAATAAAGGAATCAAGTATGAAATTATGTCAAAACATTCACAGGGCTGTGTTCATAAAAAAAATTTAAATTTGAAAAAAGAATTTGACTTAAAATTTCCAGACGATAGAAAGCAATTATTTCCTGTTTATTGTGAAAAGTGTAACTGGCATTTTACTAGTCCATTTTTATGTTACAAGCATTATTTGTGGAAACATTCTGGTGAACTTACGCAATTAATTGAAGAGATAAAATCCAAAAGTAGTGAAGATTCTGTTGATGTTATACAAAATTTAATTGCATCGGGTAATGTAAAAGAAGAGTCTGTTAAGTCAGAGCAGACTGATACTCTTGTTCGTGAAAATTTATGCGATAAGTTAGTGGAAGAAACAAGAAATGCTACTGTTTCACCTTCTCATTTATTCTGTAAAATGTGTTGTAAAAAAGTAAAATACGATCTTATTAACAAACACATCAATACCTCATTACATAAACAAAACTTAGAATCCTCCACAGAAGATATTTCTCTACCCACTGATTGCAAATGGTGTCAGTGGATTGATAACAGTCCTTTCTTGTGCTTTGAACACAATGATACTGTATCTGAAACAGTTTGTGTGGGAACAATGAAAAAGAAAAGGAAAAAGAAAAAACATTTTGTGAAAAGAGAGGCACATGATTCTGATAACAGTGAGAGTAATGAAAGACTTATTAATTTTGTTAAGCAAGGACGAGTGGTCAAGAAAAAGAAGAAATTAAAATTTAAAAAACTTCGTGATAAATTACAGAATATTCTGAAAGATAACTCATTATTGAAATTGTCTGAAAAAAGTGGCAATTCAGATAATGCTATTGAAATTCGTACTGATATCAATACAAAAGTCTCTTCTGAAAGGTTATTAAAAAGACGAAAAAAAAGGTTTAAGTTTCGGCAGATTCGAAATCGTTGGAAAGTGTCTGTTGTAGATCCAGGATTGGCATCTATGTCAGATTCTTCTTGCAATGATATTAAAATTGAAGCAAAGACTGATTACCCTGATACATTAGCATTAGGTGCAGGTTCAGAAAGTATAGCAACAGCCATGCCGAATTCTGATTTAACCACGGGAATATCAGCAGCTGCAGCCACAGAACGTCGATCTTCTTCTGTTGGAGGTTCTGAATTTTACTGTTTATTGTGCCAAAAACAGTTTAGCTCTGCTGTTTTACTTGTGCGGCATCAGAATTCCCCTATGCATAAATTTAATGAAAGCCAAAATGTTCAGCCACCTCGAATTTTAAAATTTCGAGGTTCTGAGTCTCATAATTTAGCTCAATCTAAACAAGGAGAGTCATCTTGTGCTAGTAATAGTAACATTAAAGGAAGAGATGCAGTTGCTGATGTACCTGGAATACCGGCATCGCAATTAGTATCACATTTCCAAGGTTCTTGTGGATCAGAAACTAATCAAGAATGGATTGATAGCAGTAGACTAACCGGCTCGGACCAGAGAGGAAGTAATGTTGATGAACAATTGAGTAGTGTCCCTCATCAAGACTGGACACATGATTGGGTAATGAGTGGTTCTAGTAGTGGTATTACACAGTGGGATATAAACAGTTCCAGTGTTACATCACAATTATGGGACAATAACAACAGTTTGATCACATCTACAGGGTGTACCAGCAGTCTTGGATCCATTCTAGATTCTGTAAATAAGGTAAGCATTTTGAATTTTAAAAATTAACATTTATTTTACGAGTGTGTCATAGTGTAGTAATCCCTTAATATTTCTGGTAGATACACTCCACCAGTTTATCACACAGTAAATTTCAATTGTAATTGAATAAGGAAGGTATTATTCCTTGTTTAGAAAGATGCATATTAAGGAAGATACATTAAGACAAAAAGTAGTATGTTTCAGGTGCAAAATATATAAATGCAAATGTATAGCGAGTTAAATTTTCACTTAGTTGTTGATTTTTCCACAAAATACAAATCTTAAAATGCTGTGAAACATTTCTCTTAAACTTATTTTGTAACACTATTTAGAAATGTACCTTCTTAAAATGTTACAACTATACATCTAACTGCATGTATTCTTTTTTTTTGTATGAATGAGTCACTATCATCACTAATGTTTTAAAATGTGCATTGTTTAATTATTAAATTTACTTTTTATATGAAAAAATCCAAGTCTACACTAACATAAAAAAAAGTGTGATCTTAATTATCTATTGTGTCCTGGCTAAAACAATATTTTATTGTTTCTTAGCATTTTCCATTTCTTTAATGAATTTTAGAACTTTAAAAATAACCACACAAAATTTTACTAAACTGTTATTTATAAAGTTATTTGTATATTGGTTTATTTTCATATATATATACACACACACACACTTTTATTGCTTGCATACGTATTCTTCATATTAAAATTGTGTTACTATTTCTTCCTGATCTTTTTCTGTTTTAGTGTAAAATTTTCACAATATTTTTTATATTTCCACTAGGATTTTCATAATTGATTTGAGTGCTATTTTCTGTCACTCTTTAACATTTAGCAAGTTTTAATTTTAGCTTGCTAAAATTAAAAGCTGATGTTTAATAATAATCTGTTAAGTAATGTTTAAAATTTTTTAAGTAAAGTATCCGAAGAATTAGTTTCAAGAAATTGTGTAACAGATCAGGAGGGACAAAGCAGAAGAGGCCATGACAGTAGTAATTGGTAGTGGGAGAAGCTTAACATCACTGTGTAGACAATCCCAACTCAGAAAGACTCAGGGCTAAAAGTAATTTTGAGAATATAGGTACTATGAAATGCGTCACCTACGAATGTTAGGAAGGGCAGAAACTAACAATCAAATTGACCAACTAGGCGTATCAGAAAATTCAATTTAAAACATATCTAAGTATAAATATTTGTACATTTAATAATTAATAATTTACAGAATTTCAGTTTCCAGGATTCTACTTCCTGAGACAACAATGTGTTAAAGAACAATCAGAATATAACAGATACAGTTTTACAATCACCAGAATTCTGTTGAGGTTATGAAATTGTGTTACATTTTTGTTACAAGTTCTTATCATTATAGTGATTACCTCATGATATCCAGTTTAACCATTGAAATCTGTTAAAATATCAGACTTTATTTACTAATTTTAATTAAGTCATTAGTTAATGTTTGTATTTTTTTAAGAACTCCTTTTCTGTTTCTTAGTGATAAATTACAGTAAATGATTTATCTTCTAAATGTTTGCTGTTAGAATCATCTGTTTGCTAGTATACATCTCTGTCAACTGGTATGCTTAGATATTCGTATTATTACCAACAATTTTTATTGACTATCAATCTCTGAACTTAATCTTGATAAATCTAGATAAATTCGGTACTTGTGCCAGTAATGCAAGCTAAGCTCTGTGTCTTGTATCAAGCTCTGTTTAACGTTTTTTCAGTGGTTCTAAAAACTGTTAACAAGGCTCACCATAAAGACAGTTTTTTTTAATCTTCACATCATGCAAAACATTTTTTGTTGTAAATATACATCAAAAACTTAAAATTCTCTTTTGGAAAACGTGATTCATCCACATCCACTGTTTTATCTCTTTTAATAGTAATCTGTAGTAAAAAATACCCATATTTTAAGAATGTTGTGAATTGTTGAAAAATTAAAATGTTGGCACTGGAATTAACATCTTTGAAATTATAAATTTAAATGAGAGTATTAACTATAAATATAAAAGTTGGTAGATGCTTGAAACAGGCCTCAGAAGTTAGATTATTCCTTAATTGTTCTTAGTTTTGGAGTACTGGTTTTCTAATTTTAACCAGATTTAAAAAAAAAATGATTCCTCTTGGAAATATATTACAAATTCTTTCAAAAAGAAATACTTCATTACAGTTAGTTACCTTTCCGCCATCATTCCAACTATTACAATGATTAAATATTTATGTTTTATGTAAATTTGGTTGTAAACAGACAGTTCCTTTATTGAAAGTATTCAATCTGATTTACCACAATAGTGTACTTTTTTATCAAATGATCGATTCTTCCCATTAAGCACCAGAATATTTCTGCATGTATATTAACAATATTTATTTCAAAATTCTTTTAAACAGAGTTATTATTACATATATTTATTTAACTGGTTTTTAAATTTTATTTTATATAAAGTGTCAGTTCATACTTTGTTTTTTGTATGAGCTTCTGTAAAGAAACAGAAGTCATGTTCAACAGAAGTTCACTGAACCGTAGGAAAAAAGTGGCTAATTATGGTGCTAGCATTGTTCCAGGCTGGCAACTGAGGAAAGTTTCTGTGGACCTTCCCAAAAAATGATGGATAAGAAAGGTGGTATAGGAAGAAAAAATCAACCTACATAGAATTTAATTCTGTTTAATATAAATTTGAGTAGTTTACTATACATCTCTTATGCTGTTCATTTCTCAGATTGTTTCATTTAGTTAATTTTTATATATGTAACATATAATTTCTGTTATAGATACTGGCTGATGATGGAGATGCATCTATATTGCCTCAGTACAGTTTAGCTGAACTTCAGAATGCAATGGGAGCTAGCGATGAAGAGATGGCTATGTTGCAACAGTTGGGTGAAAGATCTCTACAAGATGAGTTTATGTATGGTGGCTCTGGCTCACTGTGTTCTCAAAGTGAACATTGGTCCGTAATAGGGTCTGTATCTGGAAGTGCTGCTGATGACAGTACAACGACTTTGATGGATCTCGATAACCAACAACCGACACCACCTTCTGTAGCACAGCAACAAATAGCCCAGCAAACCAATCCTTTAGTTGTTCCAACTAATGTAAATTCCATAGCAGCAGGCAGCATTAATAATGCACCAGAAGAATCAACTAATTTGAAAACTGAGCCTGTAGATTATTATGAAGTAAGCATTTTCTGTTGATGATGAATTTAGAATAAGTCATTTTAGGTTATAGTAGGTCTCTTGAGTTAAATGAACTACATCTGTATTAATAATGGGGGAAACACACTGTTTTTTCTCTGGAAAAAAATTTGGATTCCTCATATGTAAAAATGCTTGTGGGTATATATGTATAGATTTACTTTACAGTTATGTAAAAATCAGTAATATTTGATTCTTTTTTGGCTAAATATATTTTTCCAGTAAAACCTTTTTATCATCCATAAGGTTTACAGGTATGTCCATAAATTATGGATTACGTGACATTGTTTTTCTGTTTATGTAATGATAATTTTATAAATACATATTAAAAATTTATTTTATTTCAGTTTCTGATTAACCCTAAAAGTGATAATGCACTATTATTACTTATCTATTACACTATTTAATACACTATTATAATACAATATTAACTTTTTTGATGTGATATTTATCTTTACTATAATAAATGCACTTATTTAAATGTTCAAAGCTTAAATTTTCTCTTGAGATTTCATATTTCCAATGAACCAAGATTTTTGTTTAACCTTTTTTAATTACAAATGTATCAATCAATTTGTGAATAATTAAAAGATATAAAAACAATTTTTCAGGAGGTAAAATTAATTATGTACATATGCAATTAAAATAATAAATACATAATAAATTATGACATTTTGCTTAGTAACTAAGTGCCTAGTAATTACTAAAATTTTAAACACTAAATCTGTTATGAATAGTTTCTGGTGATATAAAAACACAAAATAGCAGTAATACAGAGCTCATCTTCAAACCACTTTAAAGTGTAACAAATATGTTCTCTTGGTATTGAACTTGAATCAACTTCATTATTACACAATACATCACCTTTTCAGTGATGTTTTTTTATCATTTATCTGCTATTGTTCAACCATTTTATAGTTCATTTTTGTGGATGGTTTGTTGATAAGTGCACATTATGATGTGGCGATATTAGAACTTTTATGTTAGAGTTCATTTCTCCCATTATAAACACTTATTAAATCTCATCCAAATTGTGATCAATGCTTATTGCACGTTCTGTACTGTCTGTTTCATATCACGTTCTGTACTGTCTGTTTCATATAAATCCTTTTCCTACATCACTGTCAATGATTTTCATCCCTTTGAACATGCTATGACTTGTCTGTTTTCATAATCATCAGGCTACATGTTTTTTATTCTGTTTTCTATGCAGAAATTAAACATAAATTTGTATCGATTATAACTAATATGAAACATAGATTTAATTGTTCAAATTCATGATTTTTCAATCGATGAATGGATTCATTATTATTTGTATATCCTTCTCAATGATAAGTTTTAGATTTTAATTGAACATTAGCCATATGATAATGTAGAATGCTTGGTATCAGAATGCTTATTCTATCTTTAATTTTTCTTCCTGGTATTTCTAGTATCAGTCAATGATGGCACTCTGGTGAGATAGGTCTTATGTTGGATTCATGTTATTGTGTCGGATCCAGTGTATGTCCTGATGTTTTGCTGAATATTTGGATATGATTTCTAGCTTGGTGCTGTATTTTTTTTCCGATAGATAATTATTACAAGTTTGTGATGGGAATGAAACAATATATTTTATTTATTAATACGGTATGAATGGGCTACTAAGCCGACTCATTTCTATTAATGAATATCCAGTTTGATAGTTTTTAAATAATGTAAATGGTAAATTAATAATTTGAATTTGAACTCCTACTATGAAATTAGTTACTTTAAAGAAAGTATAGATTAATTGCATCGAATTATTTTTCTGCACTTTTTAGAATTGCTTTTCTTCAAGAATTTGACAAATTAAGAACTTACATTTAATGAGTCTTCATGTTATGCATTTCTTATATTAAAATGTTTTTCATTCAAAGAAAATCAAGCATAATGTTTAATATGCTTATAGCTTCTTTATTAGTAAATTTCATTATTTTTACAGAATATTGATAAAGGCAGTTGTCGTGGTTTAATGGGTCGTCCAAGAAGACTACTCAGTGATTACGAATCAAGGGAGATGGTCTGTCCTTCATGCTGTAAACATTTTCTTGGTCTTTCTGCTCTTCAAACGCATTTAGCTTGGTCACAGTGTTCAACACATTCCGCCTCTAATAACCATACACGTAAGTATTATTTAAGATAGTAATTTTTCTTATTAGTTTGGTAGGAATTGATTGTTAATGTTTGAGAATTAACAGTTTATTTTGTATAGAGTTATAATTATAATTTATGAAACCGCTTACCAACAATTATCAGTAGTAATATACATTCTGTAGTGCTTTCAGAAAATTATTTCCATCTTCAGAAATGTACGGTAGTTAGTTATGTATGTATGTAATAATATTTACCTCGCATATTAAGTACATAAATAAAATAAACAATAGATTGTCAAAATTATTAAAATTGTCATATATAATTCGTCTTGTTATTGTGGTGGTCTGAGTTTTTTTGTTTATTGGGAGGGAATTAGTTTGGCCAACATAGGACTTGAAAATTATTATTTAAAATTTATTTGAATAAAATGTCATTATCAAATTTTATTTGCTCATTGATCAGGTCATGCCAATGACCTATATGAGAATATACACCCTGTTTATTTAGATTAAATTTATTATTGTTTTTGAAAGATCTCGATTGTTTATATATTTTATTATTTTGTTGTTAGTGACATAAGCAGTTTTTAATCCGAATGATTTATAATTTTTCTAAAATTTATATTATATTCGATTCTAAGATAGTCATTTTCGTTATTATTATTAACTCATTGTTTAAGTTTATATTATATTTTAAATATTTTATTGCTCTACAAATTAATATATTAAATGTAGCTATTTTATGATTCCAAGGATGAAATGAGTTATGATGAATGATTGTATTTTGTTTAGTGAGTTTCCTATATATGTCGATATCAAATTTTTTATTATAATTTTTAGGCCAAAAAAATTTATACTATTGTTGTTTTCTAGAGTTAATGTAAATTTAATTTTGTTATCTAAGAATTCATTTCTTCAATTATTTTGTTTTTTAAAAATGTTACATTAATTATTGTTTTGTAATTCCCTCATGAAAATGTTAACTAAGATCTAAGATGGCTGAGAGTGGTGAACCCATTGCGACCTTTCTCTTGTTGATAATATTTATTAATTTGAAATAATTATATTTAATGCATATTTTATTATTTTGTGTATTATGTTGTATATTTTTAATTTGGTTAAGTTATTATTAATTATAACAATGGTTTTGTTGGTATCGATATTAAAAAATATACTTGTCTTTACATGAATATTTACATGTCAACATGTTTATGTGTTGTATACTTGTCTCTATATCTAAGGCTATGAGTTTAGTTGTGTTGTTTATATTTACATTACCAATTCATATCCATTTTTAACTTATATTGTTGATTTTGATGCATTCTTTTAAAGTGTTTGATAAGAATTTACTTTGTAGATGTGTGTGTAGCTGAATTAATACAATTTATTAGAAGTCTCATGGGCATATCACTTTTCTGAATTTTGGGTAGTGCTTTTAAAATAGGGGCTTCTATCTATATTAATTAAAGTTTTGTTTAATATATTCATCTTTGAAAATGTATGTACATTTTTTGATGTTGGAAACTATATCTTTTTTTAATTTTGTTTGTAGGATCCTTAATTTCTTTGAATTTATTATCTTTTATAAATTTGGTAGTTTTTTCATTATATATGTTATTATTAATTATAACAGGAGTGTGTTAGTTTTGTCAGATTTGACTATAAATGAATTTTTTTTTTTTTTAGTTTGTTTTTTATATTTTTATATATATGATAATTTATATCTGATTGTTTGTAATGATAATTTAACTTATTATTTTTAATATTATCAGTAATATTCACAAACTGATCTCTTAATTATTTTGATTATTTAGGTTATCAATTTTTAATATCTTGTTTTCCACATCTATAATGGTATTTTTGATAATTTTATTTTTATTTGAAATAGGTCGAGAATACATTTGTATGCATGTTTAATTATGTTGACTTCCCATGTCCATTCCAAACTTATGTTCTTGATAAGTTGTGTTATTGCAAATTATATTATTATTATGTTTTATATTTCCATTTTATTAGACTATTAAATTTCCTATTAATATCAATGTACTGGGTATTCATTATTTTATTATAATAATAAGGGGGTAAGTTATACCCCCTCTATGAAACAAGCACATATTTATAAGATAATTTTTTTTTTATTGAACAAACACCTACATATTTTTATCTATTTTTCGACATAATCACCAAGTTTTCCAATTCCACTTTCATAAAAATTTCATCCAATTTCCTTCAACCATTTAAGGATCACTTTCTCTAATTCATCATCATTAGTGAAACGCTCCCTTCCCAGGTCTCACTTGAGAGGACCAAACAGGTGGTAGTCGCAGGGTGCTAGGTCAGAGCAGTAAGGCGGATGAGACCACACTTCCCACTTGAATTTTTGCAGTAACTCCTTTGTTACATAAATAAGCTGATTGAGGAGTAGTGTTGTCGTGAAGAAAAACGACCCCCATCTCTCAATCTTCCGCATCTTTGATGTTTAATGGCAAGATTTTTAATGTCTCACAGTAAGATTCGGCATTGATTGTTGTTCCTCGAGGCATAAATTTACAGTAAACAACTCCCTTGGAGTCAAAAAAGACTCTGCATAACCTTTTAAACATTTGGGGATGTTTTCACTTTTTTTGGCTGCGGCGAATTTTTATGTCTTCATTCATGTGATGTCCATTTAGTTTCAGGAGTGTAATGAAGCACCCAGCTCTCATCCCCTGTGATGATTTGTTTCAAAACCTGTGGACCAGTCCTAAAATAATGTTGAAAAAAGTGCAGATGCAAAACGTTGGTATTTGTGGTTGTTGGTCAACAGATGTGGCACCCATCATGCACACATCTGACGGTAACCAAGCTGATCCAGAATAATTGCAAACACACTACCATAACTGTTGTTAAATTCACTTGCAATTTCGCTTAATTTTAATGCGCTGGTTACTCAAGATCATTCCATTCACGCGTTCTGCATTACCCTTCATATTTGCAGTTGTAGGACGCCCAGCACGCAGATCGTTACTCACATTTGTTCTGTTTCTGAACATTTGACACCATTTTATGATCATGCGACACACCATTGCATTCTAACCATATACCTTAACAATTTGGCGAAGAATTTCAAAAAAATTGTAACTTTTTGCCCTCATTAATTGAACTACTGAATGTACTTCTACGCTGGACGAAACCTCTAGAGGACACGCCATATTGACGACACTACACATGTACTGAATGTTGTACAGAATGCTGCTGGGGGTGCGTGAAGACAACCCAACCATTGCTGACACCACAAGACATTAATATATCCCTTTCAGTTCAAGAACACGGCAAGGATGTAACTTATTTTTTGATCCACTTCTCGTATATAATTTTGTGTCTATATTTTGTAATTTTAATGTTTTAATTTTGCTTTTTAACCATAATTCACATTTCCTTTTAGTAATGATAATGGATTTAGTGTTGTTTTTAAATTTGATATTAATGTATTTTATTATTTTTTAATGTAAACATTTTTTGTTAAATTTTATGTTTGCAATTGTTTTGTGAGGTTTTAACTGTAGGTTAAAGAATTTTATAGCCGTAATTTTTTGGTTATACTTTAGATTAATTTTGTTTAACATGGCCCATTGGCCATGTTAAACATTGGCATGGCATGTATAATATGTAGAATTATAATTATAATTTATAAAACCGCTTACCAACAATTATCAGTAGTAATACACATTCTAGCGATTTCAGAAAATTATTTCCATCTTCAGGAACATACGGTAGTTACGTTTATAATAATATTTACTTCACGTATTAAGTTAAATTTGTGTAAATATAATAATTGAGATCACCATAATGACAAGGCAAATCACGTATGACTTAATTTTAATAATTTTGACGATCAATTGTTAAATTTATACAAGTAATATTTTCTTTATATAACTTAATAAGTGAAGTAAATATTATTACATATATAACTACTATACATTCCTGATGATGGAAATATTTTTCTGAAAGCGCTATAACATGTATTACTACTGATAATTGTTTGTAAGCGGTTTTATAAGTTTTAATTATGATTATAAGTCTATATATTAAAGATACCAACGGACCTTGTTAAACAAAATTAATTTATTTTCTGTTGATATTCTGTCTGGTTATTAAGTAATAGTTAAAATTCCAGAATACTCAAACAGTCTTTGATATCTTAAAAGGTTAGTGATAGGATTGATTTGTAGTATATTTTCTTGCTTTGATCATAACTTGTAAATTAATCATGGATTATATGTGAATAATTTATGGTATACGATTTTTGGGTAAAGTAAATGTTTTTTCAATTTTATCTTTTTCTTTACTTATTAATTTAAAAATATAAACTATAGTCAAAATTAAATTTGTTGTTATGACCAAAAAATGTTATTTTAAAAAGTATGAAAGAGTACAAATAATTGGGCAAATTTGAGAAAATGTACTTTTTTTAATAAACAAGTCTGTGCAAGGTAGAGGAAATATAATAATGGTTATGTGATTGAGAGTAACTAGTTTAGTCACCATTATTGTATATTAATACACTTCAAATAAAGAGTTCTATAAACTTGTAATAAAAATTATGAGTTTTAAATTGCATAAAATAAAGATTAGAATAAACAAATATGCATTTTCACTTTTTATTGACTGTCTGTTGGGGTATAAGGGTAAGGGCCCTTCAGAAATGAACTCCACTTGCTTATATTCTTCATAACTCTTACTGAAATACTTTTTGATTATTCTCTTCATAAAATGAAAATATGTACTCATTGTTAAAAATTTGGTGAGATAGCTGAAAAATGATTTTTAAAAACTAAGTATTTTAATCTAGATGCGTATTTCATGGTTAGGAAGCAGTTTATGCACTTGTTACCGAATATGGTTGGACCACCTGTGTATATATTTAAGTAACTATAGTCTGACATACAGGTATATTTTTTTTTTTATGATGAAAGTGATAAATGTTTTTACAGTGTATGTTATTAGTTTTTAAAGGAATTGTATAATTTTTATGTTTTATAAAAATATCTCTATATTTGATAGGTTCAAACATGTGGTTAAAGAGACGGGCTTTGCTAAATCGATCTGAAGATGTTGATCGTCGTTTAGTTTGCTTCCGTTGTAAGGAAATATTCAATTGCCCATCTGCTCTTGATAATCATGTTAGTACATATCATTTAAAGAAGGAGACGTCTTCACAGTTATCTCCTAATCATAATTCAGACTGCAGGTAAGCTTTTTCCAGGATATTTGTTAATAAAGTTGTATTTTGATATTTGCACAGAACTGGGAAAGACCCAAACTTTTAGTCATGAAAGTATGTTTTATAAAATTTTATAAATGAAACAAAAATTTGTTTTTATTGGATTAAATTTGAAATAATTTATTTACTTTTACAGTTGATTCATTGAGCTTAAAAAATGTTTATGAAAATAAAACAAACCTGATGTATTTCTTAAAAATGTATCGTATTCTAATGCAAATCAAATGTTTTTGCTGACATGGATTAATGGGTCTGTAGAATGAATAAAGTGTAATATATTTATAACCAATATTTTTAGAAACCTTCATACAGGTGTTTGAACATTTATTTGAAGGTTTTGGAACCTTCAGGCTTCAAGGTCTTTAGAATTAAGAAGTAATATTAAAAAGGTGTAATGTTATTGGTAATTAGAAAATCAGTAAAAAATAAGCCCAGCGTTTGCACATTATAAATTATATTTATTCATTGCATCACAGGAGAAAATTACAGGAGGTTGTAGTAGAGAGAACAGAAGAGACTATAGGGAATGAGATGAGGTAGAATGTGAGTTAGACTAATGATAACTTGTAAGAAAGTAAGGGCCATGAAATTTTAAATAAGAGAACAGAGAAATGAAATCATTAATATTTGGATGAAACTGATGTGGAGGTTTAGAAAAACAGAGTCCAAGATATCCTATGCATTTTATGCTACAGAAATGTAGTCAGGAAGCAACAGCAAATGTGCAAAACTCAATACGAGATATTCATTAATATTTTTTAGCTTTGGCCAGAAAACAGCCATCATAGCCATAAATCTGAATGTGAGTGTTTCAGAAATAGAATGAATTACTTTCACAAACTTCAGAGAAGATTGAGTAAAGTGTGAAAAGGTTATAGAAGGATCAGAGGTATTTTAGGCAAGTGCAAATTTATCTAAGATGGTGGTTTTTTTCAAAGGAAGTAAAAGGAAACTTAAAACAGCTGATGAATTAACTGGTTTACAGAAAGAGAATTTGATTATAATTTGAACTTTTTTTTATCCAAAATGGTATCTTGAATAATTAAGATTAGTATAATGTGTGGGAAGAGGGGTATACTAAATGTTCAGTTAAGATTCAGAAGCAAAAAGAGCACAGATACCCAAGCTCTTAATCGTTAGGTAAATTTGCATTTTGTTTCACTAGCTGGACTAAATAATAACAGGTGTATCAAAAAGGATGCAACCCTAAGATTAAGAAGGTAAATATTTTGCATAGGTAAATTTTACTTTTCCTACATAGCAGTTGGCAACCACTGTACTCAAGGTTAGCGGCTTATAATAGTTGAAATGTCTTTCTTATGTACTAGTGCGATAATGATTTAAATTCGTCTCTATTGTGTTTATTGTCATTTTCCAAGGATGCATGTGTGTTTATTATTGAGACTTATTGTGCATTTGCACTTTATGAACGAGTGAAAGATGAGTTTTGGATAAAATTTCCCAATTGAAATAGGCTTTCACTATTGACAACTTTCAGGGTTACTAAAAAATTACAATTACATGCTTATGGAATCAGTGTCGTTGAAAAACTGAAAGAAGTAGACCATGGAAAATGTTAACAGTATTGTTGTTGGTTTCATTCTCTTGTGTATAACGGTATTGAAATTTTGAATTGTGTTTATTACAGCAACAAGGCTTGGTTTCTGTAGGATGGCTACATTAATAGCCAAACCTGCTGAATTTGGAGCACTGAAAATCCTCATGTGTTTCATGAATGACCTTTACACACATATAAAATTGGTGTGCAACCTCCCAGTATCATGTAAAATAGGGCCTTCATTTTTTGACAAATCTGTAAACAATGTGGTTTATCGCAATTTAATCAAACAGTTTATTGTCACATTAGATTTACACGAACGAGAGTATCTGTTCCAGCAGGATAACGCAACTTGTGCTGCTAATGAAATGCTGGACATCCCCCTCATCTTACACCAGCAGACTTTTCCTTTGGAGATATTTAAAAAGTGTAGTTTTTAGAAACAATCCTCATACACTTGACAAATTGAAGGCTAACTTTGAAAGTTAGATTTCAAACATTAATGAGCAAACATTACGAAAAAAGTATGCAAATGCTATGAAACATGTATGAACCTGCATTACAGATCACAGGAAATCATTTTGAACATCTATTGTTAAGTTATTAAAGGTAATTTGAATATTGTTTGAAAATTCACATCGTTAAACGGTTGCATCCTTTTTGAAATACTCGTTATATTATAAGTAAGTAAACTATTTATGAGTATTGTAATAAATACAATAAAACATGACAAAAAGAATGGTAAAGTTAATGTTATAAGTGAAATAGCCTGATCAGCCAAGAGAATTTTCTTTT
Organism: Lycorma delicatula; assembly: GCF_047948215.1. Taxonomy (NCBI): domain Eukaryota; kingdom Metazoa; phylum Arthropoda; class Insecta; order Hemiptera; family Fulgoridae; genus Lycorma; species Lycorma delicatula. The sequence continues at coordinate 198,669,124 of NC_134456.1, forward strand.
TTATGTTACAAAAAATGAATAGTTGAAGGACCCATCAAAAACTGGTTTGCCCCAGAAGAGCTTTTGCAGTGAAAATGCTGTATATATATATATATATATATATATATATATATATATATATATATATATATATATATATATATATATATATATATAATATTATAAAATGTATATTTATTTAAGCACGTGTAATTATGATTAAAACATGGGGCAATGATGAAAGGCAGTGGGAAACCAGAAAATAAAGAAACCGTGACTATCAACAGAAAGTTATTGATAGAAAACTAGGTAGACATGTGATGAAAAAGGAGTAGAATGAATCAGAGAAAGAGAAACTTTTAATACCTTTTCATCAGAATAAAAGAAAGAACAATGAAGATGGATCATAATGCATTGCCAAAGTAATACTGTTATTAATATTAGATAAAAAATATTAATGTTATCAGCTATAATTTTTTTTTATCTTAAATTGGCCAGCTGACTCAGCAGGCAAAAAAAATTCAGTATAAATTGTAATGATGATATATTTTATTATCTTTTCAGATCCAAGTATATATGAAAGCTTGTCTCTTCTATTTTGAACTACCTTCCTTTACTTATTTTATTTCTATCTTCCTATCTCAGTTGCTGTATCCTTTTTTCCTCCGCTTTAACGATATGGTAACAACTTTTTATAGTTAAATATTAATATTTGCTCTCTTTTAAAATATCTTTTTTGTGATGTAGTAACTAGTGTACATATTTCTGATGTTTTAGTACCTAATTTTTTATTGAAAAATAAAATATTTTAGTTATTATTAACGAGACATATTTTTGCAAATAAAATTGGCCTCAGAATATCATTTGAAAAGACAGAAATTACTCCCCAAAACCAACACAATTAAAAGAAGTAAACATAACCAGTAATAAAGTCAAAATAGTAACCCAATTTAAATATTTCTGAGAAATAATAACAAACTAGCTAAAGCACAAAAATTAACATAGGTGTAATTAACCTACACCTACACTTAACAGTAACCTGGTAGCCTACTGTAAGTTATTTTTGCACTTAAGTACAAAAATAAGACACTACAACACAGTTATAAAATCAGAAGCCACATATGCAGCAGAAACACTCTTCCACCTGAACAAATAATCAAAGACAAACAGATTGCAGAATGTCGAAAGAAGAATTGAAAGAATCTGCATCAACAAAAAGTACCAGAAAGGCATTGGTGGACCAGTAGTAGATTTTGCCCAACAAAGTCGTGTAAAGAACCTATCACTGATACCATGTGTAAGAGGAGACTGTAGGATTCTTTGGACACATCATGAGGATGCAAGATTCAAGATTTCTGAAATGGCTGGTACAGAACAATTTTGACTCGAAAAACACCAAGACAGGGGATGCAGATGGATCACAGAAATAAGAGAAGATCTTAAGGAAATCGGCTTAAGACCAGAAGACACTATAGACAAGATGAAATTAAACAAAAAAATGAACAAACACACTCACAACACTCGCTTTTCATTTCAAAGGAAATGAAAATTGTCACAAATTCAGTTTTGAATTCAAAACTCACTTAAGTGAGATGAAGTATTTTGTTTAAACAAAAAAGTACTCATACTTCAAATTTACCTGATAAAACATGATAAACAGTAATTTGTAGTTTTTTCTTTGGTTGATTGATTCACCGTCCAAGATTCAAAGCTTGTGCATGGGAATATGAAATGGAAATTTTGTAACGTATGAAAAATACATGCCTGACCAGGATTCCAACCTGGGATCTCCAGATGAAAGATCAAGACGGTACCACTCCACCACATAGGTAGCAAATTAATTTTTGGTAAAAAATAGAAGTGTTTTGCTTAGGAATTTTCATAATAAAACATGTGGTTTTATTTATGTAGTAGACACTCATTTAACACCACTCTAAAGAATTTATGATTACGGAATATAAAAAGGCAGACAGATAGACATTGTAAGTTCGTTGAACAATGTTTATTTGTAACTTTTTATTTTTTTGCCTCAAAGCAATTTCTAAAGGTATTCCAGTTTTATATTCAGTATTTAAGACATAGCTTAACAACTACTATCATCAAGATTATTATTTTATGTAATGGATGTGTTCCACAGTTTCATCAAATATATGTTTATAAAAAACCAGTGAAAACTTTATAAAAATAATCTGAGTCTTCTGTTGTAAATTGATAATCATTTCTGTATAACTTTATTCCAGATAAGTTGTATACTGTTGATGGTTGAAATTATACTATATCCTTTAAATATACTATCTATAATCTATGTATGTATATATATATATATATTGTTTGTGTGTGTGTGTGTGTGTGTTTGCATTTTTATTTTTATTTGTTGCAGTGATGGTGCTGAAAAATTGAAAAGCAAGATGTCTAGTGCACTTGGTGGGTTGCTTGATCGTGCTCTAAATAATTTATTGTGTTCAAAAGGACAAGGTCAGGGACAGAGTGGACAAGAAAATGGGCCTGAGTTAAGCAGTGGTACCATACAGTTGTTGGGTAAATTGTGTGCAGTCCGGCGTAAAACAGAAGGTAGTGGGGGTATTCTGCAGGGCATGCAGTGTCGACAAGATGGTAAAGAAAAAAATTACAGTTCTGCACTAGCCACAGAATTACGACAGATAATATCTCGTGGAAAATGTAAAACTGAAAATTCTAGCCCCTGTAATAATACAGTATCACCTTCTACTACACTGGATCACTTAGCTCTGGTGCTTGCTAATGGACAAGAACAGCGACCATATGCATGTCCAATATGTGATGACAGGTACTGTATCACAGAAAAAAAAATAACTACAGAATTTCCATTTTCTGCACGTGAACAAACTTCTTTATGTGGGGGTCTTTGCTTATTCTTGGGTGCACTTTTTCCTATTGTGTAATGCATGGTTCTAATAATAAAACAGTTCAGATATAAATATGTCTTTGTTTAGATGGTGTGATAATGTTAACGTTTTCTTTTTACAATATTAGTAATCATATTTAAAGTAATTAATCAAAGATGGAACTCTTAAGTGGTCAAATTACTGATATTTACAAGAAATTTATTATGTTAAAAGCAATAATTATCATAAGTTTTTAAAATCATATTTACATAAAAGAGTAACGAAAAATAATTTAACCATGTATTTTTGTGTTGTGTTAATAAACAGAAATTAAAGTAGTTTTTAATGATACTATTAATTCGTTCATAGATTAACATGAATTTTTATTATAAATTAAAGTAATTTGATACTTGCAATAAAAGCAGTAATACTTTATTTTTAACCCGTACAGTTAACAGAATTTTGTAGATTTTTCTTAGTATTCACATTTAATATGCTTACATTTTTTTTTTTGTTTATGTTAACCCTGACGTATTCATAAGAAGATAGTGGAACAGGTTTTCTCTAAGTAAAGCATTTTTACTATAGTATTGTGAACTTTTTTTTAGGCTTGTTAGGCATAAATCCTGTGACTGTTACGATAAGTTTTATAATAGAATATGCCTTAAAAAAAGTCATCCTTGCGTTTTATTATTCGTTTTTTGTAGCGTATGATCTAATTTTTCTTTGATTTGTATTAGAATTCACAAGTTTTGTCTAATCTACTAACATGTAGTAGTTATCCAAATAAAAACGATTTTAAATGTATTTTAGAATATATAAAATGAGTAATAACTATATTATTTAACAAGTGAATTGTTGGCTTAGTTATTTAAATGGTTTCTTACTGTATAATGTATACCTATGTGTTCACAGTACACATTTAAACATTTTATTCTGTGTATTTGTATATTAAATTCTTTGCATATTTACAACTTGATTAAAAATGTTATATAATTCTTAAAAATTCAATTTATATCTGAACTGCTATTTACTTCTTACACTGAACTGTATGAACAGATTTAATCATAACATTTGTTGTTTAATTAATCATTGTTATAGTGTAAATGTCAAGTAGTGTTTTATAACTGGTGTTTTGTATTTTTTCTATTAGTATTATTTTCTTCTTTTTACTTTTTTTAGTGTTGTATGATACTGTTGTCAGCCTTCATTTAACTATTGTAATAGATAATCATGACAACTTTATTATAAGTAACTCAAATAAAATAATTCACATTTCAACAACAATTTTAGTTTTATTTATCTTGTGTTTTTGGTTTATTTTTTATTAGCTTATATTTCTTGTAAATGTTGTTTGTTTATTTTATTAACTGTTTGTTATATTTACAATTAAATATTATCTATACTTTCTTATTCTGATCATAGCCAGTTTGTCACTAATTCCTTGATAGCTTTTGTCAGGTTTTCTTTTTGTAAAAAATTTGAGCAAGTTGTGAAAAGTAAAAACAAACCTGAACAATATATTGAAGTAACATGCATTACTGCAGTATATACTGACATATCTGTAGAATAAGTTAATCATTTTTGTTATGAAAGAAGAAGAAAATTGTATGATTTCTGATGGCAGGCTTGATCTCTACTCAGAAATAGCGTATAGGTATTAAATATTAATAATATTCATAAGAAATTACATCATGAAAATTCAAACTGGTGTTTTGAATTTATTCATCTTATTTTATACAGTTTTTTTCTGTATCAATTTCACTAAGAAATTTGAAGCTTTTTTTTGAAATTCTTATTAATTTTAAGATTTCATCAATTCATATTATACATTTTTTTACAGGTGTGCCATTGATTTTATTGGTCATTGACCAATGGTAATCTTTCCACATTATTGATAGATTTATAATCTTTACATTTGTTTTATTTATTTTTATTTTCAAAACTATTTTTTATTCATAATGCATATTGTACTCTTTTCAAAGTACTAAAGTGGACTTCTATAATATCCTGCAGTATATTCTATATAATTCAAATAAATAAATATGCAACTTAGAAACATAATATGTAAACAAAAGACACAACACTTAGAAATAGTATAGATAACATCCCATACCAGACTTTTTATAGTGGCATTTTCAAATTTGGGAGCTTTCATGACAAAAAGCTTTTTGAAAAACTTTTCTGATGACATGAAATAATCATTTGTATTTATGGTGTTAATATATGTTTTATTATGTTTGCTGCTAATTAAAATTTACTATCGTGCAACAATGCTGTAATACAATATAGGAATAGATGCAAAAAGTCATGGCTACTAAAAAAAAAAGTATTTAAAATGATGTGTACTACACATGTTATATAATATACTTAAACCTCTAACTGACATAAGAATAAACTCTCACAAAAGTTGAGCTCACACCAATAGCATTAAACTATATACTAATCAGTGATATGAATTGGAGTCCTTCATACAACAAGATTCTCCTACCATGACCCGTGAATGAGTCATCCACTCAAGGCAAGGGTAGTAAGGTAAGGGTTCTTCATGACCTGGATCTGGGTTATTAGCAGTGAATATGTTGATTGAAACTCTGGACACATTTATGTCTAAATTAAATGATGGTTGATTTAGAAAAAAATTGTTAGGTAAAATTTGTTTGATGTGAAATTTGCAACTTAGTCAAATTATCTTTCGAATTTTTTTCATAGATTATTTTCATTTTTCTATGTATCAGAAGTTAAGCTGTTCTTCAGCTCAGTATGCATACTTGCTTTTGGATTTATATATTAGTTTGCCGTAGGCTTTAAACCCACATGTGTTTTATGAATCCACATCCAATTTGTGCTTATATACTGTTAATTTACTAACTCCTTTGTGCTAAAAATATGGTATTTGCCCTTCCATAGAAGAGACTTACTGCGAAAAATACTTACTATGAAAATTTATATCTCAGTTTTTATATACGTCTATGACATTATCACGTATCTCCTCCTCCGCGATGGAAATGAAGTCATAAAAGTTTATTTTCATTTTAGTTGTATGATAGATTTTGTCTTAGTCAGTTTTATTAGAAGGATCATTTTTAGTAAGTAAAAGTATGTTGTTAATAAAAAGAACTTCGTAAATAACTAAACTAATGAATGATGCAGCATATTTAAATTATAAAAATGATAATTGTTGGACCCAGTGTTCGGGTAAAAAAGAGAATTTGGAACAATGATGAAAATATTTTAAGAATTAAAATTAGCTTGTCAAATTGCTGCTGTAGCAAATGATTATTATAACCAAATTTCTGTTTACCTCATTCAAAGCTTATAATGTTTGGACACAATTTATCTCTTTCAATGTGCTTTCAGAAGCTATAATGTAAACATACTGTTCTGTTCTTGCACCCTGAAGAATTAGTGAATGTATTTACTAGACACTATATTGTGTGAAAAAAAATTCATATGTTTTGTTTTGAACTATTGTATACCTCCTCAACTATCTTTTATCATAATTTGACTTCATCTTATGTTAATAGATAAGAGTGAAGGGGCTATGTGTAAGTGGGATGGTTAAATGAACTACCTCGTTGCACTATATTACACACTTTATTTAACAATAATGAATTTCTATAATTGACAGAAAACTTCATGGTTCAAGATAAGAAAAATATTGTAGAATTATTTCTGTTCTAGAATCCCTTCCACTCTAACAATCACAGTTTCCTCTCTTTATGTATTTTAATAATTATAATTTTGTGGAAATGTTTTGAGTGATTTTTGCTCTCTAAGCATTATTGCCTAGGTCTTAATGGTTATTGTTATGATCCTGTAAGCTGTACCAAATTATTTATTCTAGTGTAGATGTTAGTGTTTTAAGTTTAATTTTATAATTTTTTGCTGTAAATATTATCTGAGTGGTAGTTAATGTTATTTTTTCTCAATTTATTCAGTGAATAATTGCAGTATATGCTTTTAATTAATTAATTAATTATCCCAGTAGTATTATTTTTACATAAGTATCTATCAGAAAGGGTGCATTTCCTTTACCAAACCACAAGATACCAGTGCTTTACGGACAATTTGTAAATATAATAAAGGAAAAAGAGGACATTGGTTGTTGGCAAAATTAGTAAATTACCCTTACATTTTGAAAGTCCCATAACACCTGGAATGCCTTTGGGAGTAACATTCTGGAAATTGAAAAATATGAAGTAAAATAAAATGCCTGATAGTAAAGCCACATTCAATGAACCCGTTCCCACAGATGACCAAACTTAAGAATAATGGGTGCTATTAACTGTATGATGTCAACATTTTTCAGTTACTAATGATCATAGGGGTTTTACACTTAAAAATAAGGAAGAGAATGGTCATTGACAACAAATTAACAAAATTTTACAGTTTTGCCAAAGGCAGTGTTATGAATGTTATTAATGAATTTTGCAAGAGTAAAAAAAACTTGAAACAAAATTTTAATATTCTGTAACTTGAAGAAAAATCATTTGTGGAAGTATCAGCAACCTAAATAACAAAAAAAATGTCTCTGCTAGTTGGAAAACTAATTAAAATTACAAGTTTATATTAGAAAGAGCAAATGCTAATAGATTTAAAAGAAATGATAAATATCAAGAAAGTAATGAATGTGCCACATTGTTTGCATTTTTTAAACATATTTGTATAAAATTATCTTGATAACACAAAAATCACTAAATAATTCAATTTAACTGTAATTAAACACTGTATTTAAACTGTAAAAAATTAGCTGTGTTATATAAAAATGAATATTAAATTAGTTTGTGACTGATTTTTATTTATACCTCTGAACTACTTACAGAGGTATCTTTAGAGCAGCATCTACAAATTTATCCAAAAAGGACAACTGTATGCAAACTGTTGTAAATGCTCTTATACACCTGCAATGTCCTTTGCTATTTATGTAGTATTTTATTCACTCTTCTGTCAAGAATATCTTTCTTTCATTTAGTGCAGAATGAATTAGCCCAGTGCAAGTTTGATAAAAAAAAGTTTGTTTCCTTTTGTGTGAGTTTTTATTACATAACGTATTCTAATGATTATTTTCATTTTAAATTAACAGGTTAAAAAGAACCAATATAGCTAGATTACAATGTTAATTAATGTATTATTTGTTTTTTAAGGTTTTTAATTCCAAGCACAAGAAACAGACATATTGCCCGAGCTCATGGAATAATGAAATATGGTCGTAAATGTGATAACAAAAAGGAAAGCGAATCTGTTGAACAGGATAATCCAGCTGATACTAGTGCTGATAATGAATATGAACAAGGTAGGTTTAATTTGCGGGTTATTCTTTTTTTTATAATTATTTGTACTATTCTGGAATTAAGTGTTTAGTTATCATAACAGTCCATTGTATTTCAAATAAGTTATTACATTTTTCATCTATTCATGATTTATAAATGGCTAGATGGTTTCCAAATGCATTGCTTAATTGCTTAATGCTGGCACCTTAAACACATACTGTTTGAACACCTTCATACCCTAATTCTAAAATCATCTCTTAACAGATATTTTTAGAAAAGAAAAATGACATTTAATTATGTGAGTGGGTATATGATATATACTATATAAAATTGGGATAAAATTTGTAGTACTAATGATAAACTTTGCGCATTTGCACTAAATTTAACAATGAGTTTTACAATGAAATTAAATTATTGAAGTGAAATTTAAATTGTGAAAATATAAAGTACAAAATGGACTGTGGAAGGTATGGCCACCACAAAAAATAATTTTTATTAACAATACTTTTTGCTCTATTTTAACCCCTTAGACACGGGTTTTTCAATTCCCCAGTTTCTATGCTTCAAGTGGTATTTAAATTTACAGTCTGAACAATTTTCATACCATGTTACAAAAAGATTAATATCTCAAAAGTTATTCAAAATAAAGTGATGAAATTTTCCGAGTTACTCACCAATGATATTGAGATATCCCCAGTATGTAATTATCCATTTAATTAAGGTTATCCAGTTTTATACAGTACTCCTGAGATTACTATATTTGTTCAAAATATTCACTTCACTAATCCACTTTTTGAATTATTATAATAATAATATGAAAAAAATTAAATGTTGTAAATAAAGATGAACTACTTACAGAGGTATCTTCGGAGCAGCATCTACAAATTTATGTTGGTGTGGTATTATTTGAAGCAATATTCAAAGCACATCTTCTCTGTGGTTTTGCCTTTTTTCCTGTGGGGGAATCTTTTCTCAGAAAGTGCCTTTCTGTTAGTCTTGCAGGTGGTGTTTTCAAGGAAGGACAGCCTGGAGGTTTAGGGGATGGGAATACGTGGTCTGTGTGTTTAGGATCAAAACTTTGATTAGGCCCAGTCTGAAGTTCAGGTGCAGGATATCTTTGAATTCAATTATGTACATTTAGCATGTGTTTGAAAAATTTCACATACCATTTTTTTCCAAGTTTCCTTTCTAGCAGGTATGGTTGAATCACCTGGTTTTTCTTATCAATTCCCCTCATGGAAATGTTATAGTCCACTATACATTGTGGTTTTATTATTTCTTTGCCCCTCAGTTGCTATGATTGCATTGAATTTCCATGAAATGTTGAAATAAAACTCGCATCCCTCTTGTCATTCAATTTTAAAAATATCACCCCATTGGCTTCTGCTGCGATCAATTGACTCTTTTTGAGGTTTTTTTTTACTCAGGTGGAGACATTTTTGCTATTGAGTTGCAGAGTTCCAGCTACATTAGTACCATTTTCCTTCAAAATGGAATACAAGCAACTATGCATTCCTAATAAAGTAATATACAGATGTCAAAAAATGGCGTGAACGCTAAAGATTACTATTAGATATTTATAAACAATAATCTTTCAATCAGTGAAGGTTATGAGAATAACATAGATGGCAGTGTAGGTGTATGCATCTGTGAAGGAATATCTGAATATAAACCCACAAAGTGCATATGAGTGCAGTTATTACAACTCTCTGCACGGAACGTATAGGTGTATGTCGTGCTGCCATAAGGAAAGGAAAATGACTGACACACTCGCATACGTTCTGCCAGGCAGTGGGGTTAAGGAACACCGGACATCACATACTAATAACTTTTGAGAAGATACTTCTGCTATCATAACATATTTGTTCCACCTGACAGCAAAGAACCTTCGTAAAATTTTCATAAAACTGATGCAGTAATTGTCAGTTTCTTAAAATTTTTTTTTTATTAATTCCTTTGAAGCCATCTAAGCTTCCAAATCATCATATTGGGTGGATATATATTTATATTTGGCTTTATTTATATTTATATTTGTTGGCTTTATTTTGACATTTGCATAAAACAAGAAAAAAAATTATATATATAAGATATATATATCTTACATATATTATAAAAAAAACTTGATCCATCTTACAGAAATTATAAATTAAATAATATTGCACACCCTATTTTTTCATATCTTTAATAGCACTTTCTTGGCAACTCACATCTTCAGTTGTAATTTACTTTTTAAGTGTTTATTATCAAACTACATATTATACCCAAATACAGTTAAATATACCAGTTGTGTAAATTTGAACACAAATTTTTACTGGAATTTGCCCATAGATGGCCCTAGCTGTCAATGTAGTTATCGTCAAACCGCATTATTGGTTTAATTTTCTTTGACAGCTGACAAAGATTTTCAACTCACAACAATACAAGTTTCTTACAACAGCATAGTTTTAATTAGTGTTGAACATGTTGAGTTTTGTACCTGCAAATTACAATTTGCAGACAGCATTGATTTTCTGTTACCATTTACAGAAAACTGTTGCAGAATCGCATCAAATGCTTGTTGAAGCTTATGGTGAGCATGCTCTTGGTAAATCGGTGCTTTGAGTGCTTTAAAAAAAAATAAACTCAAGTGGTGATTTTGACATGAGAAATGAAGAACATGGAAGACCACCGAAAAAGTTTGAAGATGCGAATGGCAAGCATTGTTGGATGAGGATGATGCTCAACTTGCAGATCAGTTAAATGTAACACAAGAAGCCATCTTCATACATTTGAAAGCCATGGGAAAGATCCAGAAGATGGGAAAATGGGTTCCACATGAACTGAATGAAAGACGGCCAGAAAACCGAAAAACCACTTGTGAAATGCTGCTCACCAGGTACAAAAGAAAGTCATTTCTCCATTGAGTTGTGACAGGTGTTGAAAAGTGCATATATTTCGAGAATCCTAACCGTAAAAGATCGTGGGTAACTCCAGGCGAACCATCAATATCGATTTCAAGGCTATGGAAAGAAGACAGTGCTGTGTGTTTGGAGGGATCAGAAGGGTGTGATCTATTATGGACTGCCAAAACCTGGCAAAACTGTTAATACTGAATACTACCAACAACAAATGATCGATTTGAATCAAGCATTGCGTGAAAAACTACCAGAATATAAAAAAAGGCAACGCAAAGTGATTTTGCTTCATGATAATGCACCATCACACTCAGCAAAACCGGTCAAGGAAGAGGCATTCAGTTGGGGAATACTTTTGCAAGCGGTTTACTCAACAGACTTGGCATTTTGTCTGACTACTATATATTTGCATCAGTGGGACACAGACTTGCTGAGCAGCACTCGCTTATAAAAATGTATGAAAATGGCTCAATGACTGGTTTGCCTCAAAATGGCAACAATTTTTTTGGCATGGCATTCATAAATTCAGAGATATGGGAAAAATATGTAGCTAGTGATGGACAATATTTCTAGTAAAATATTTTTTTTTCATTTTCTTACGATAAACTTGTATTTTCTATATAAAAATTCCAGTTTCATATTTACATACCTGTTATATAAAAAACTTTTTTATAATATATGAAAAAATTTTTTTATAAATTAAAATTGAAATTCAAGAATAAAAATATAAAAATTCTTTTAAAAATCACAAATTAAAAGCTTTAAAAAAAATTAAACTACATATATAAAAATATGACATCAAACTTGATAAAAAATTAAAATAAATAAATAGGAAAAATGTACAAGTATCTTAGCTAGCCAATGTTATAGTACTGTGTGGATTTGAATTAATTGGATTTATGCATTACCATTATTTTTATCTGAAAAAGTGCTGCCATTTACTGCAGTCTTAATAACTGTCATCTTCATTTACTGTTTGCAAGTTGATCAAGTTGTATTTCCATTTATATTTTTATATATAAATAAATATAAAAGGAATATCTTTTTTGTTGTAAGATATGAAAAAATAAGCTGTCATCTTATTTAATTTATAATTTCTGTACTTAGGTGCATCAAGTTGTGGATTATATATACAATATGCATTAGTACAGAGGGATATGGTCTTGAAAAGATTGACTTTAGAAAAATTACCATGAATGCTAACAGGCAAAATTATCATTTAAATTTTAATAAAATTTTTCTTAAATTAAACGTAATTCCTAAATATGCTGGGATTAACATAAAGAACTCTCAATTTAATAAAAACAAAAGATTTTGCAGAAAGATATAGGGTGAAGTAGGAAATCAAATAAGCATATTGTAAAAGAAATTTGATAAATATTAAGTTATATAATACACACCTTCAATTGGTGCAAGTTTTAGTACATTTAATATTTGATTATGTATTTAATTTGATTAAAACTGATTTTGAAATTCATAAAAATAAACTTAATGAATCTGAACTTAAAATTAGTAATTTGATAAAAAAAAGAAATAATAGTAATAATAATTATAATTGCATTTATAATAAGAATTATAATAATAATAATAAAGATTTGGTTTATTATATATTTCAAGGAGATTTTGTAGCAAATGGTGGTTATGAAGTTTTACATTTCAAAAATGTACTGGTAGATTCGGATTTATTTACTGATACTAGTTTCGATCGTTAGCTATGATATTAGTGATACATATCCTAGCTTACCCATAGACAAAACAATTCACATAATAAAAAATAAATTAATATACAATCATGAAGACCCTTTATTTGTTGATAATATTATTACTGTAACTAGAAGTATATGCCAATAAAGCTACTTGAAATTTGTTGACAAATATTATACTCAGGAAAATACCTTACCAATGGGTTGTCCTTTCAGCCATCATGTCTGAGGTTTATTTACAGGATTTTGAAAATAAAATAATATCGATGACATTTTTGATATTTATAATCCCATTATATACAATCTAATAATTTTGAACTAAATTATAAACTAAATTCATATTATAATGGTTTGAAATTTACCTTTGAAATCGATATAAATAGAACAATAAATTACTTAGATTTTAGTATCGAAATTAATAATAAAAATGTATAATGTAAGTATATAAGAAACCCACAACCAATAAAACCACAACATATAGATATTCAAATCATCCTTGGTCACATAAAATTAATACATATACAAACATGATTATTAGAGCGATTAATTATACACTATAATACAAATAAATTAAAGAAAGAGATATTATAAAACAAATTGCTGTTCATAATGGTGGTTATATTCTTTATTTGATAATATATATACTGAAAACAAATCTCAATAATTAACAATACTACATTTCTAACACAAGTGATACAAAAAAAATTGACAACATATTATTTAAAATATTTATATACTGATAAAATTGTTGAAAGTATTATTATGATAAAAGTAAATTTAAACCTGCATATAAGACAAATAACCGTACAATAAACATTTAAAAAACAGTAACCTTACTAATTCATATAATTTATACAATTCGTGTGGAAATTATAAAATAACATTTAATGACTGTGACCACATTTATATAGGCAAAACTAATAGATCTTTTAAAACCAGATTTCTTGAAGATGTTGGACACTATAAAAATGGAAAATTGGGTTTATCTAATGTTGCTGACCACCTCATTAACAACAAAGATTCTATTTTTGATATTCAAAACAATTTGGAAAGATTGTAAATCAAGAAATAAAATATAAATAATAATAACAAAAAGTTTAGACATTTTAGAGAAATTTTATAACACTTACAAAGACTGCAGTAGTTGGCAGCACTTTTTCAGATAAAAATAATGATAATGCATAAATCCAATTTAATTCAAATCCACACAGTACTATAACAGTGGCTAGCCAAGATACTTGGTACATTTTTCCACATAATTGGTACATAGATACACAGTAGAACTGCAATAATCTGGCACTAGGTGATCTGACAGACCTGGTAGTCTGACACCCATCAGAAATTGGCTATTCCCCGTATTTTGAGGGATTTAGTACTTGAAATGTTTGCTAGTAGTCTGGTGCATTCGGGAGATATCAGAACTGTTTGACGTCTTGTTAGTCACTATTGTCTGCCTCATTGTGTGTGATTGCTTGCGCTGGGACAGCGAGTTGCCATCTTGGCTTCGTGCTGGTATCACTATGAATCTTTGTTCACGTAGACCTACAGTTAACAGTACTTACATTTGCATCAGTGCCGTGCAATTTTCTTTTACAGTTACAGTAATTAATAAAACATTGTACTGTATAAAGTCTAGCAGCTACATGTATGACTGGCAAATAGAACACAGCACAGTGAAAAGTTTGTATGTACAGTGAATATGTTTTCTAAACTGAATAAAAGTGCACCTAAAAGGGCAAAATGCAAATATTGGGACCTTGACAATCCACCAAAAACTGAACATCATAAGAAGACTGGAAAAACTGAAACAATATTATGAGAGAACTTAATATCACATCTTCAACTGCTATATATGATATTAAAAAATAAGAACAACAGTTAGAAAAATTTGTGTCACAATCTGCTTCTGTTAAAATTCTAGACATTAGATGGTTCAGTGCTGAGAGAGTAGAGGGAAAGCCAATAACAGGGCCTATGATAATTGAAAAGGCCAAATTTTTTCACAAGGAATTAGATTTACGTGCAGATGAGATTCTTTCATTCTCTAAAGGATGGCTTCATAATTTCAAGATTCATCATGGCATCCGTAAACTAGATGTTTCTGGTGAAATAAAATCAGCTGATGAGGCTGCTGCAAGTGAGAGTACAAAACAGCATTTCAAAAACTTATTGATGAACATAAATTGACCCGACCCGAAATTTACAATGCTGATGAGACCTGTTTGTTGTGGTGGTTTGCCAAATTTAGCCCTAGCAGGATATGAGGAGTCTAGCGCAAAGGGTTTTAAAAAGAATAAAAACAGAATAACTCTTAGCGTATGGAAACACTTCAGGTGATTATAAACTTACTCTGTTTGTGATTGGAAAGTATAAAAAGTCTAGGCCTCTCATAAATGTGACACATTTGCCTGACAAAAATGTGCCGGTCGAAGAAGAGCTGTCTGATGATGTGATGGTATTACTTAGTGTTTTCAGCCCACAGTAGGCATGAGAAACTGAGAGTGATGAAGAAACACCTGCAACTCGCATCTCTTGGGCTGAGGCTTCAGAAGCCTTAACATGTTTGTGAAATTCGCATAGAGGAGCCAGCAATATGATGTTGCTGAATTTATGAATCTCCACGTTATACAAAATAATTTTTGTCAAAAAAAAAACTCATTCCAAGTAACAAATTAACATCCCTACAATGTTTCAGAGGGCGCAGAAGAAAATTCAAGCCACCTCAACAGTGGTAGATACAAATCAGACATGTTCCACGCACTTGACGTCAGAACTTATGTTAGGCCTATAGACAGTGATTCAGTGTGAACTGTACCAAATTCTTGGTAAAAATTTTTATTTTACTTATTCTTGGTTTACTCAAAGCCATGGTGCTTTTTATTTCTTAATAAGCCTACAAAGAATGATTTATATTGAATTTTGCCTAAACTTTGAGCCTTAAATTGATTTAACTGTACAGTACAGTGTGTATTTAATTTTTACTACAATTTTTTTAAACTGTAGTTTATGTTCACTTATTTAAAGCAGGTTTTTAAAAATGACCACATTCACAGATCCCCGTGAATGCCTGATTATCACAGTCCTACTGTATATATATGATTCAACGTGATCCACCCAAATACAGAAAATATCACTTTATTTTTTTCATATGATTTTTACAAAAGTACTTTCACAGTAACCTATATCTTCAGTTGTAGATATTTTTTTACTTAACCAAAATTCTTAAACTTGTAAATATATACACCTTTTTCTTTTTTAAAATTCAAATAATTCACTAACATTAATCACTGTTGTTAGTAAAATTTATTATTATATGAAATATAAACTACCAAAACTCAGTAATCAGATATGTTAAACTTACAATATTAATTTCCAATAATTGATTTTTGTGATCCCACATCTTCAGTTGGTGTTAAATTTTATACCACATTAAAAAATATTCATTTTATAATCTGTCAGTTGTTTTCTACTTTAACAATTTTGAAATTTATTATGAACGTATATGCAAATTCTAACGAGTGACAAATTATAAAATGAATATGTTTTAATGTAGTTACAGAATTCAATACCGACTGAGATGCAGGATCCTGCAAAAATAATTACTGGAAATTAATATGGTAAGTCTAACTTATCTAATTACTATGTTTTGATTGTTTATATTTCATATATACACAGAGTTACAGTATTCTAGCCCAAATCACAGTGCATTCATACTTTCATTGGCATATTACATTTATTTCACAGTAGTAAGATATATTGAGGGTCTCTATTGTTCTTTACCACATGTGTGAATTACAGTCATATTGATAGGAAGGAATTCTACTTTGATGTTTATTAGGTGTATTGTGTTTTCACACTTTGAAAGCAAAGTTTGTCGTTGCTTGTCACGTGCAAGATTATAGAAGTTGACCAGTATCCTTATTATAATTAACTGCATTCACTATGTATTTTATATTTGGGTAATAATTAGTTTCTATTTGTTCATCTACAATAACCAGTTTTAGCTGAAGTTTTAACTACTATTTTACCTGAATAAAGCCATTAGATTCAATGAGTTTATGTAGCACTCTTTTTTCATGCTGTCTAATTTACGGTTAAAATAACCATTTTTAAAGATTTTTTCTAGTAAATATTTTAATTGGTACTATATGCTAATTAATTAGTTCTGTGCAGTTCCATTAAGTATATTATTTTAGTTTTAGTACTGTAGTTTGTTTGTGTTAGTTTTACCTTTATTTATTTTTTTTTTTTAGATTGGAGAGATATGTCAAGTCCTAATTATGACTCTGATGTTGAGGAAGGCACTGAACATGATGCAGAAGTGAAACCTCTGTGTTCTGGTGAGACACTAGTTTATGACTATTATGTGACATTGTCTTACAAATCATTACCACATACTTTGTGGTAATGATTTACTTTAAATTAGACTCAAAATTGCTTCTTTACAATTTAGCAATCATTATATTATAAAACCTGTAAAGAAATAGTAGCATAAAAATTTTTATTTATCTGCTTAAAAAGTAATCTGGTAAAGGTTAAAAGGTCTGCTACTAATCCTACCTACCTGCATTAAAGTAAAAATAGTTCAGTGTTTTACTTCAATATATGATGCAAAACATAATTTATATGTACACATAGTTTATATGGAAAAGTGTTTATAGTACACATAGTACACTAACTAGAGAATGTTCGTACTCATCCTCACTGCAATGCCAGAAAAAACATATTTTATTGCATGATAATATTACTGAGTATGTTTACTCTAAGCTTGATTATTTCTGAGCCCTTGTTCTCAGGTGACCTTTGAATTCACCTGCCTCTGTCACCGGGTAACTCAGAGACTTACCTGAGTAGATGTAAGGGATTTGAATAATTATGATAGAATGCATGCTTTCTACAAACCACATGTGTGAATTACATGTTTATTAGATGTATTTGGTTGGTTATTTTGCAGCAAAGGTACACATTTAAATTTCTACTTCATTACCTGATTAATGATTTAAATAATTATTTTTTGTGATTCTGTGGTTTAATTCAGCTTACAATTTAGTTTGTAAAAGTATGTCTATTTCTGTTTTCATTTAATTACTTTTGCTGTAAAATGATGTAAATTTATAAATAACAACTGCATCCATCACATATTATTGAGAAGAAAATTCTCAATTTAGTCAAATTAACCATTTCATCATCAGAATAAGTAGTAAATTAATTCAGTGGCACAGATTATAGATTTTCTCTAATTTTTATGATAATTTATTTAATTTTCACAGTTGCTTGATGTACAAACACATTTGCTTATTTTTCCTTTATATCTGTAATTAAAAATTCAGTGCAGATTTGATGCAAAATTTATGTTGTAAATAAAGTTTTCCCAGTCAGTGCTGAAGAAGATGTTCAAGGAACTTCTTAGATATTACTAGTACAACTTCCAGTTACATTGTTCCGCACCGTACATTAAAAATTCTGCATCTTCACTTTTTCATGAACTATTCCGTTTTCTCCATCTGTAGTCTCCCCCCACTGTGGAGCTGGGCATATAATTAAGTATAAACTCAGCTCCAAGGGGGTGCCTTCACCTCAAACTACCTTGGAAGGACACAAGGCCCCGCACAGGCAGCTCGGACTTGTGTCTTTTTGCATGCCATGCCATGCCTCAAATGAGGAGTTCCCAAAAGGGAACTCCCCACCGGGACTTAGGTCTTGAAACCTTGCATGTAGTGGGGAAACCCCAAGGGATTCCCCATCAGGACTATGGTCTTACATTTCCCCAGTGGCATCTCAAAGGAGTTCCCCCACTCGATTAATGAAGGTGGAAGACTGAAGCCTCTCACATCTCCCAGATAAAGTTGTCCCTCAATGACACCATGACATTACTGTGAAGCAGATGGACCCATCTTGCATCTTCGACTTCTGGGCGCATGACTGTACAACTTGCAGGATGTACATCAAGGCTCCTGCTGACAATCTTTATGTTTATGATTGGCCTTACCAGACATAAAACAATGGCCACTTCTATCTGCGCCATTACAGAACTTTGCCCTGTGGCCTGGACTCCAGCATCTAAAGCAGACTTTGTCGGAGGCACATTGTGTCACCCAACAAGCCACCCATCCAATGCGAACACGTCCACAAGGAGGGGTGGCACTGCTAATGTTACTATTTCCATCGAGCTGTAAGCCGGCCGCATTGATAACATGTATAGTGACCGACTTGCCAGTTAGTTTACAAATTTCTCTGAGAAACTTATCCTGCATCATGAGAGCATCCACATCCATAACAAGGACATGGACCCTCCTATCATCCCTTCTAGCCAGGGCTGTAGAAGCAGCACCCTTCACTTTTGGCGATATCTTTGCTCAACTGTTTGGCTGCACCACCATCGGCTTGCACCTGGAGATGGAAGATCTTCTCCCTGGCCCTTCTGTACGGAGAGGACTCTGGTTTCACCCAGTGGCAGTACACCCTACACAGAGTGGAAGAAATCAGTGTAGGACCTTCCCTCCACCCCTCCACCTTGACAACCACCACCGTGGTGGTCAGTGGCCCTGTCGATTGCTTCTTGCTTTGCGACATCAATGTTGAAGATGGAAGCAACAAATGAACAAAATGCCCCACTTCCCTCCCTACCTGCCTACATGTATACTCAACAGTGCGCCTTAAAATCTGTCTGATCAGCCCAGGGAGCCCATAGAAACAGACTGGTCGACTCTGTCCATCATTCAGCACTAGGGGAACTGATCTGCAGGTGACAGGGGCCATCCCACAATCCCCAACCATCGAATTGATTACTAAGACATAATCCGTCCTTTCAAGATCTATCTTACATGCATCATCTCCACCAAATAGATCATTGGCAGTCGATCGCTCAACAAGGACCTGACCCACCCTCAGTCTTTCGGCATGAGTCAGGTCCCAAATCCATGGAGCCCTCAGGAACACCATAGTGTTTTGAGGGTTGTCAATCTCAACTGCCATATCAACAATCTAAACAGATCCAATGCCTTCTTCCAATTCTGTAGCATCTTCAATCAGGGCTGAAGATTAGAAGACGTCTTCAGATAAACCTCTCAAATCCAGCTGTTTGCGTCGGTGGCCCCATTATCAATCGTCTGCCTTAGATCCAGTTTGTCCAAGCCATGTTTTGCCACAAGCCCCCCTGTCCGGTGACTGTGAGGCCACATCCGTGATGAAGTAAGTCTGTGTGGCGTCATCCACCATGTCCAGTCGTGCAGGTCGCCTTGGCTGAGGTCCCACAGTTGTAAAATCAAGTATGTCTTTAAACATTTCCACCATACGGGTACCTTTCATACTGTGGGAGCACTCCTTTATTTCCAGCTTAGTGGTCGTGTTTTGGTGGACAAGTATGCTTAGTTCTTTGACATAATGGATTAAAACCCCAGTGTTAAACGCCAAACACTTCTTCCATTTCTGAAGGTCCACACTTGCTTGCACCACCCCTCTGGTTTTACCTCCCCTGGCCCCCCTTTCCATGCAGAAGACAGAACCACGATCAAGTTTGGAGGCGTCCTCCCAGGAGGACAGGGAACTCCTACTGCTGGCCTTAGATTTTTTCTTCTCCTTTGTTGTTGGGGGGGGGGGGGGAAGCCTCAGCCTGCGTTTCCAATCTGTCATTGAAAGTCTTGTTCCATCGTCCTCAACGTCATCACCCAACTTCATTGGTAGTGATGAAAAATCTCTCTCAAGGGCCCCGCTACCTCAGGCACCTACAGAGGCCAGAACCAGTGAGTTGACAGTCCTTTGCTGTCACCGAGCCAACGCTTCTTCCCTCTTCTTCTCTTTTTGCCTGGTTCATTTTGCCAGCCGATCTACACATCAAAGCTCTTCTTATTACCATCTTTGCTAGGCTTTCACAGCCACTACTATTGGACAAAAACCACCAAAAACACTGCAGTCATCAATCTAGCCTCTTATTATCCCATGAACTGTTGCTTGCCCATTAACAACAGCATTATCATTTGCGTTTGTGGTTGACCTTTTTCCCTATTATCACTGCAATATGTAAAATTAACTGGAGTTACTGATGTATTAGCAGATATTTCACTGTTCAGTTATTTGTCAGGATATAAATAGATCTCTAAATAGTAACAAATACAAGCTATATAAATGGTAAGATTTTTTAATATCTTTTGGAAAATTACTATTATGAAAGTATTTCTGTTTGTTGAATGTTACTTAATAGTTATTTAGAAGAAAAATTACACTTTGGTTCATCTGTAAATTTCACCATTCTATGAAGATAACCACATAGATTCATTTGAATTTTTTAATATGCAGTCATATAATTATCCTATTTCCATATGTAACTCTGTAGTAGGTTGAAAAAAATTGTTTGAACAAAGCATGATCTTTTCATCATTCAATTAACTGTGGAAGTGGAACATAGTTGCGTACATTTTTGCTTTCTGTCATCTCTGTACATTCTGTGGCACGTACTGTGTATCAATGTTTTGTACTTTTCAACAAAAATTATTGTTCAGATTTAGTACTCAAAATGTATATAATAAAGTAATGTAAAAAAAATTCAGATGTTGGGATACCATATTTTATGAACAGTGCAGTGAAAATGTTAATTAAATATTTTTTTGTAAAATTAAATTATTACATATTAGCTGTTGCTGACCAACATTATTATTTAATCTGAAATTCAATATACATATTTCAACTTGAGGGGCACAAGATAATATGAACTTCTCTTTTTATTTTCAAAATAAATAATTTGAAAATATTTAAGTGTAACAACACTACATTTATAATTTATATATATATATATATGAACATAAATTTAGTACATACATAAATGGATTTTTTATGCATGACTGGAACATAAACATACAAAAAACTGAAGTTGGCTTTGTCATTTTTCAGCCTTTTTAGGCCTGCTATTTAACAGCTGTAAGCATTAATAATCTAATTTGTATGATTTTAAAAATGTTAGATATAAATTAAAACTGGTAAAATACAGTTACTTGTAAATACAGTTATTGTTTTTGTTGTTTTTTTTCAGATTGTGGTTTGAGTTTTCCTAGCATACAGGAGGTTGTTCGACATAGAAAAGAATTACATCCATCACAGTCATTAAAAGAACAAAGTGATCTACCAGTTAGTGAAAATATAGTCGATTCAACCAGCGGAGAAGGTAAAAGACGTGGCAGGAGACCAGCAAAATCTGGTGGAAAACAAAGCGCTGTAGGACATGTTGAAAGCACAAAGCAGACGGCTCGTAGTCGCAAAAGGCAAAGAAGTACTACATCTAAAAAATCAGAAAAAACAATTTCATCTGAAGAAAGCGAACAGAATAGTCAAGAATCTGATAAATCTTTGCCTGAGGAAACCAGAATAAAGTTAAAGGAAGAAATTAAAACTCAAGAAGAAGAGGAAGGGGAAGAAGAAATGGAATCTGATAAAAATCTAGTTAAGAATGAATCATCCAGTAAAGCAAAACAAAGTAAAAGCACAGAAAGTATAGATGATGGTCAAGTGTCGACAAGAAAACGCCGATGGTCACATGCCTACAAGAGAAAAGTTCGTTTAGCTCATTTAGCACAAGAAGATGTTAGAGTGAAAGCAGAAGCTGCTTTAAGAGAATTGAATTTGCCAAAAAGAAACAAAGCTGTATCAACAGCATCAAAATGGGGTGTAGAAACGTTAAAATTTACTAAGCAGAACCCCTCAGAAGTTTTAAGAAGTGCTACTGCCGCTTTGGCTAGAGCAAAATTTGCTTCATTAATGGCTGATAGTCAGTGGAAAATTCCTAACAGTAGCCCTCCTCTAGGTGAAAAAAATTCAATAAAAGTAGAAACATTGTGTCAGTCGACCAGTGAACCTTATAAAAGATCTGATGTTTATGAGTTTGATGATGAAGAACCGTGTTCAAATAAAGTGATGTTACCGTACGGTCGTGATGACAAAGATAGACGTCAGGATGATAATGAAAAGTACTCTTTTATCAAAGAAGGCTTGGAATTACCGTTAGACTCTTGAGACAAAATTTATTTTAGTTTTGACCAATCAATCTGGCTGTGAAGTGATTTAATAATATTTTGTAGTAATAACAATTTAATTATGTTAGCCTAGCATCCTCTCTATTGACAAAAATCAGTTAAGGTAAAATACATTATGGTATTGTTTTTATTGAGCAGTTGTTAAAAAATAAATGAAAACAGTAAATTTTCTCATCAGATAAGGAAGGTTGACCGTTTAATATTTAGTGTATATTAAGCATATTACTGTTCGGTCGATATTGTAAATTGTACGATTTTAGGCGGTGCCTTTGGTTTTGCACTTATAATCGACCACTTGAGTATACCAGTTACTTTAATTATTATTAAAAGAAATAGACAATTTGTTTATTTTCATCCCACTGTTAATATTTTTATTTGAAAAATCACTTTACCGTCAACTGTACAAATTATTAATTTGAAGTGCCTAATTTGAAATCTAGTTAGACAATTATATAAAAAATAAATATGTCGATTCAGTATGTTTGTAGGTGAATTTGATTTCATAATAATCAATTTTGTAATTACATCAAATGACCAAGCATAATTATTTTTCTTTTTGTATACCCTTTTAATTATTGTTAGTTTACTCCTTTTCTCTTACTAAGAATAGTATATTTGCTACAAGAACCCATAATTGAGTTAAGAATTAGGTGGTAAATTTTTCTGTTTCAAACATTAGGTTTTATATAATAAAAAAAAAAAATACAGTTATAAAGATCATTAAACAAGCTGGCTAACATAAATTGCAATAATATTCCATGTTTTTTAGATTAGTTGCTTTGTTATTATTACTTTAAAATGCCCTTTCTTTATACTTTAGTTTTTTTAACCACAACTGCCACAATGTGCCTTTTCCATCAGTTAGTTGTTTATACCTATAATGTTGCAAAATGGTATCTATAAATGAATACTATTTTTATTTTTAAATGGGACTGTAAATTGTGTTCATTTGAAAATGAGTGCTTGCAGAGTGTATGTGTGTTAATTATCTATACGTGTTTTAGTTCACGGTATTGCTAGTTTGTACAGAATGTGTGCCAATTATTCATTCATGATTACTTGTTTTATTTAAACACACAGTGTATATTGTGTTCTATTTTTATTGTGGGAAAATTATGTTTAACTTAATAATACTTACTGGGTTTTCATTTATCCAGAATATAGAATAACTGTTTGGAAAAATCAAAGTTTTAATTAATAATTTTGTTTACTTAGTATGTGTTTTATTTATCACTTATAAGTGATAATAACTAATAAGTCTTATTAGTGATATCACTAATAAGTGATAATAAGTAAGTTATAACTTCCATGATTGTGTGCACAATTATTCATATTCTATAAATAAACAGGTTAATTTGTTGTCACATATGTTACTTGTGGACGGAGATTCAGATCTTTCGGTAGAGATGAATTGTAGTAACGTAACTATTTTATTAGTTACGTAATATGTATTTTTTTTTTGTTTTTTGTTTTTTTTTTTATGATTTTAGATAAGTATTGTCTATGACATTAGTATTAGGCCAGTGCCTAATTATATTATTTTTGTTTGAAATGTTATTTGTCTAGGTTAAGTATTGCAACAGAATCTTCTCTGTAAAAGTTTCTTTTTGTTTCATTTTGAAAATGTTATCTAAAATTGTTTAGATACACTTTTCTGATAATATAGAAGTGTGTTCAATTTTTTTTTCATGAACGTTTTTATAATTTTTTAAGGGCACCTTTCTTTTATAATGAATATGTGGGCTAATCAGTTATTTATAAAAAATTATGTTGTTTAATTTTTAGATACTAATTAACTTAGTGTGTTATATAAATTATAATAATGATTTACTGTGTCAGCATAAATGGTGTATCAAAAGATTTTAAATTAGTTAATAATGCTGCTGATTCACTTAATATTGTGCAGAATCAAGTGTATATACATACAGGGTTATTGCCTAGTGTATTTTTGAATTAGTTCCTCTGTTAACTGAGATCAGTTAAGTCAAGTTAATTTGTATTGCAAAGTAACAGATGCTAAGATTTCTAGTTATAATAATTCTAATCTATCTATTTAGTATGATCTCCTTAATTGTTTATATGATAATATAAATTTGAAAATGTATATCATTATATGACACAAGTACTTTTGATTACCGAACTTAATATTGTATTTTATTTTGCATTAAAGTCAATTGAGTTATTTAGTTTTAAATAAAATAATTTATCTGCAATTATATATATATATATATATATATATATATATATATATATATATATATATATACATTGTACAATTTATACCTCAATCTGGTCATTCAAACAAGTTGTAAATTGTTAATTATATTGCAGCTGATCAGAAGTATCAGTTAATTTAAAAGTGTATATTAGTTTAAAATTACAGTGTATATATAATAAATAAGAACTATTTAACTACGCAATAATAATAGTACTCGTTTTATTTCCTGTACTTCCTTATCATATTATTTTTTTTAATTTCTGTTAAACTCGTGCAAAAGGGTATTGTGAGCTTATGAACACATCACTCTTTTCTATATTATGCTGTTTTGAGAGTGTAATCTTTCAAACTCATGCAAAAGGGTGTTGTGAGCTTTTGAAGACATCGTTCTTTTCTATATTGTGCTGTTTTGAGAGTGTAATCTTTTAGAAAAAAATAATTATTAGATAATCATTTTTAAGACTAAGACTGGAAGCCCTAGTGGCTTCCTTCAGAATAATCCCACTTCAGAAGAATCTGATTCCACTCACTAACCCAGTGGTCCATCCATTACTGGAAGTATATTTTATAGACCTCTTTTTGAATGGCTACCAGCTTCCAAATCTCTGGTCCCTTTCAGCTTGAGTAACAACCAGAAATTACAAGGAATGTGTATGAGCCTGGTAATTCTGAGAAATCCCATGCAAGTTGTTATACAACATGCAAGTTGCAAGTTGTTATACAAATGCCTCATGAGTGATTCTTACAGATTTGATCTCTTGCATTAGGGATCCCATGTATTGGAACTGATAAACTTTGAAGCATAAACTATCACCACTAAATGACTGGTAGAACTAAATAAAATGAAACTGGGCATGCACAGAGGTAAGTGTAAGAGTAGAGTGATAAAACTGTTTTTAACTGATGCAGTCAAAGTGTTCTGATTTTGTATTTTGAACATACTGATCTCTATGTAACTTTATATGTATGTAATCTCTATATAAATTTTCTACAACTGTCCATAAATTTCTGCTTGTGTTGCAAAAATGACCATTCCTTTGGTTTGTTATCTGACTTGAGTAAAATAAACATCCCTATCATCAAGATTATAGTCACGCAAGCGTATAATGGTTTTATTTAGTTGCCAGCTGCTCATTCTGCAGTGCTGGTGTATGCTTCAGTATTGAACACTTAATTGTATTTTACACCATAAGGATTACCTATCCAGTTATAGAGATCAGTGTCCACAGATCAGGTCCCAAGGTAGACCCCTGGACAATGTCATCAGTAACCTTAGTTTCTTTCATCCCCTCACAAGTGTCATACCTGAATCTCTGATCATGGCATGGAAGTACTCTGATTCCTGAACTGTTTCAAGTGCATACAAAATGTTGCACAATCTGGCAAAGTTGAAGCACTCCAGACAACTGTCACCAGCAGGACCAACTGCCTAGCTGCATGTACCTTGCCACAAGCTCTCATAAGAAATTTAAATTGAGGTTGTTTTCTGTTATTTTTAAACAGTTACTTTCCTTTTCTGTTTAGCTTCTGGAACCATTGTAATGTATTACAGAGGATGATATGTATGAATGTAAATGAAATCTGAGGATTGGTTTAATTGAAACCCAACACCAAAGAACACCCACGTGCACAATCTAGTATGATATGGTTTCTTGTACAGTTTTATGTAACTGCATCTTACTCATAAAATATTTCAATAGTGCAAAAAAGAATTATAAACATCAAGAATAAAAGGAAGTAGTTTCAGTCTGGGTATTTTAAGATCATATATTTATATTACAGTACAATTTTATATTGCCTTCAGAATAGAATTAAATTTGAAAGTGTTTTAAAA
This sequence comes from Lycorma delicatula, assembly GCF_047948215.1. Classification (NCBI taxonomy): domain Eukaryota; kingdom Metazoa; phylum Arthropoda; class Insecta; order Hemiptera; family Fulgoridae; genus Lycorma; species Lycorma delicatula. Next base: position 198,695,911 of record NC_134456.1, read on the forward strand.
TAGCCGGGATTTAAGTGTCCAGGTCAGGCAAAATAGAGACGGTACTAGAACTGTAGTATTAACTGAATCCTAACGACTATAATCAATAAATTAAAAGATATAGGATTTAAACAAACATTATGCACAAGTAAAGTTTTCAGTCTTTTATTTAAAATTTAAACTTTTTTTTTATTTTATACAATGAATATTAATGTTACAAATATTTTTCTTTCAGCAAATTCATAAAAATATGTTACAAAACTTATAACCAGCATATACGCATACATTTATTTATTACCCATGTTCTGTTACATGCAAGGACACAAATTCTGAATTATATAAAAATTTCACCAAGATTGTGCAGCAATAAGTTTTCACAATAAAAAAATTATATAGCCTATAGGAATATTGACAAATAGTTTAAATATAAAACATGCCAGTATTTACTTAATGCTCCATCGCCTTATTACTAATAAATAAAATAAATATTTTATTTAAAAAAAAAAAATATTGAATTTATATAGTGTCAAATATTCATAAAATTAGTAACATATCCATCCATTGAACTAAAAAAATCAATCACTTTTTAAAACTTGAACTTTACAAGAAAATCAGTTTAAAAGTTGTTCAAAAAGTTAAATACATGTAATTTTACTCACCTTATCACTATTCTTTTTCTTTGTCTCAAACTCTCATAGTGATCGCTGTCATTACAGTAGACAAAATGTAAAACATCAAAATCCTAGAAAGTTTTTAAAAAACAGAGAGAATGCAAGAAGTTATTTTCTGTTATATTTTGAAAAAATAAACTGAGATTATCTAAAAACATCCAAAAATTCTGCCTCTATATCATCCATTGTTACATTTAAAAATTGTTAATTTTTATTAAATGAATCTTATCTTGATATAAATAATTAAGTTAATCATATGATTTCTCTAATCAAATTCATTTTTAAAATTAAAACTGTTTATTAACTATAATACTATTAATAGTTTGTATTAAAAGCCATTTTTTAAATGTGAGTGATTGAAATATATTATCATTATTGATTTACAATATCGGTTGAATTTTCCTCTATTTTTAACACATTAACTCTTTAGTGTGGTTTATTTGTGAATCTTATTTAAAAGCATGTGTATGACACTGAAAGTATACTTTTAAGCTACTGCCCATTCATATAAAATCATAACATTTTATAATTCTTATTTCTAAATTTATTTGACATTATTATATATATATTATATATATATATATATACTTTATTATTTTCAGCAGTCACTCTACTTAATTTTACTTAACATTTTGTTTTATAAGCAACATAATAATCAGACAATTTTTTTGATTTTAACACCCAAAAACTTGGGTGTATTTTAATATGTTTGATTTTATTTTTTATTTATTTTTCTATTTGTACAACTTATCTCATTGCAATTACTATCTATCTGGTATATTGCTATATATTTCATTACAGTTCTATAATCTGAAATGATTTATTAATTGTAAATAATTGAGGTATCTGCATGTTTTATTTTATGTGCATTTAAGATATTGAAATCCATTGTTATAAAAAAGTGGTGAACAAAATTATAAAGGTATGACAACAATAAAAAAATAAAGAATGGTTTTGCGGAATGTACAAGTTTAGAAATATGATAAAAAATAAAATCTAAGTCAATCACAATTAATGATGCATCTCAAAAATAGAATACGTGTATCAGTACTGCAAATTAATGATAAATTTAAATCATATAATTTAATTATTTATATCTGTACTAATCAAAACAAATTTTATAAAAAAATAATAGTTTTTAAATCCAATAATATATTAATATATTCAACTATGACTTACTATTTTAATTAATTAAAAATGTGATAAATTTTATATAATGGAACTAGAGAAATAACTGTGAAAGCAGATCAAGAGAGGCAAAAGAAAAAGCATTTAGGAAATGAGTAAAAGTAGATATAACTTATTCAGCTTCAAGGGATATATTGTAATAAAAATATACAGACATAACTATTTATATAAATCACTAAGATATTCATGATATTTATTTTATGATAAGAATGTAAGTTAAGCAATCGATTTACTTTCCTAACATTCTAAATTAAAATAAACAATTAAAAACTGGTAACAGGAATATAAAAAAAAAATTAACTAAAATGTGTGTGCACCTTAGTAACATTATTTACAAATGCATGTACACAAACGAATGTAATTTCATGTTAATTTTTGCTTAATATTCTCTTTATTATTCACAAAGATTTTGAGTATATAATTACTTTTACATGATAGAACATCAATGACTAGAATTGAAGAAATAATAAAATAATATGGATCTGTTGTTACAAAATAGTACAAGAAAAAAACTATTCATAACAAAATGGTAAAAACAAGTATAAAAGATATATACATATAATTAATTTATTTAGATTAAATTTTTTATAGTCCATTTTTTTTCTTTTTCCTCTGTACTTTAAATAACTATATATAATAAGTAAAAAAAAAGTTAAGTACAATCATTTGATCATAAAAGTAGTGTTAAAAAATTGTACCATATTGATTATTGCTGGCACTATAAAAGCTATAATTCTCTTTCCCTTTTAAACTCTGGATCATTTAGAATGATATTCAGAAACTGTAAGACTAACATATTGTTTACATTAAAGGAAGTATTCAAACTAATTAAACTTTTAAGCCATTCAAAAATTTATTATTTCCAACAGGTAGCAATTTATGACACTAGAATCAATAAATATATATTCATATAATTTTTAAAAAAATAATAAAGACCGTACATGATATGAAAATTTTAGCACATAATATATATATTTTACAGCAAAGCAATATATTCCATCAAGATACTATGTAAAAATTTCAAACTATCAGTATTTCACCTAACTGTAAATCAAGTGTGATAACAAAATAAGTGTTTTTTTTTTGCCATCATACTTTATAAAATCAAAATTAATTATACATTTTACTTCATTTCATCATGGTAGTAACTTTTGAATGGATCATTAATGTGCATAAAACATTTATTAGTATATTTTTTAATGCCATAATCGCAATGGTTGTTGACTGACAATGTACAAATCACAAATGAAAATGGTATAACTATGCTTAATCAATCATCCAATGTTCTAACATTGTTAAAAACAGAAATTCAAAAACAAATTATATTTCTCTTATTTTATCAGATGATAATCAACCTCCAAAAGCTCTAGAAAAATATATAACTGTAATAATGCTATCTCCAATTTTTTCCAAGCCTTTATGTCAAGATTACTTACAGGAGGAATTTATTAAGAGTGGTGGTCAGCTTCCTTGCTTTCATCTTCATTAATACATTTTTCAAATCTCCCAGAAATTACAATCTCTTCCTCACTCTTGGTCATCTCATTCTAAGTTAATGTGTCTGATATTAAAAAAAAAACATGATTTACAACTCTCTACTGCTTGTTACTCCTAGAGAAAGTAATTTTAATTAGTATCAAAGGCTTTAAAATAATTAAAAGATTGAAAGAAATATTATATAACAAATTAATTTTGTTTAAAAGTAATTAGTTTAAAAACAAAGTAATTTTGTCATGAGGCAGTATCTTAGTACACTCCTAACCATTATGGGTGTAGTATGAATATATATTACTAACAGTTAAACTGATTAAATATAATGATTTTATAATAATATAAAAATGAAGTAAAGAATCTAAAATCCGTATAATAAAAAATAAACTACATAACATCACCATAGCATTAGAACTAATAAAAAAACACTTTTGAGCTGGAAAAACAACAATCATAAATATCACCTTAAGAATGTAATTATTTCTAAGTACTAAATATTAAAAAAAAAGCTTATACAAGAGAACCTGCACCAAAGTTAAAATATAAAAAATAGTCACATGTACAGTTTTGTGTAATAATAAAAAAATGTAGTAATGGACCAAAAAATACTTCAAAAAGATATTAAAAAAAAATATATATATATATATATAATTTTTTCCATTACCCTGAGTGACTTTCATTCAGCAGATTATTGGTAATAGATTGCATGGAAATGTTAACTTTATGAAAACAAAAACAATAATTCTTTATAATAAATGAGGGTTTAATTATACCAAATTTTGTTGACCATGCACAAGTAAACTTAAAACAAGGACCAGGATTGGTGTTGGAATGCAGTTTCAACAACTGTAAGCAATTTTTTAATTGCTAATTAATTAAAAATTAGCAATTCTAATCAGATTAGATTTTAATAGTAGCATTGGATTTTGAATCTAGGATCTATATCCTATTAATGAGATGATGGTTCATTGAAACTAAGATAGTTACTGTGAAAATAAATTTACAGCATGTAAATTTACATTTGGGTCAACTATATGTGTGTTTACAGTCTCATGTTTAATGTTTCATACATACAGACATAGCTTTTCCAACAATTTCTTTTCTTTTGAATGAAATAAAGCCAAAACTACAATAACTTAACTGATTATAAATTGTAGATACCAAAATATATATTACGCTAAGTGAGTATACCTGATTCAATCTACTTTTCTACCTAATTTTAAATATACATTATCTTTGTACAAAAAAACTATGCAACAATTTAAACTGGTAATATACAGCAGTAACAATGCATGAATTGCATTACAATGAATTTTAATGTATGAGATGCACATTTTAAGTACTGAAAACCTTGTTGTAAATTGATGTTTCTTCACTTCATCTAATTTTATAATTTTTGTTTTATTACAATTTTGCCACCAATTATCACAGGCAACTAACATGATAACAAATACACTAAGCTTGGGGAAAGGTAGCATGGTATTTTCTGCCTTTCATCCAGAAGGTTCCAGGTTTGAATCTCAGACAAACATTGCATTTTTCACATCTATAGAATTACCTATTTAAATAATGAACTTTATCTTATTTATAATTTTTTTAAATTTTTTATCTAATTTTTAAATTATTTGAAATTTTAAGTTGATTTTAAACTGCTCATAAATCTTACAACTGGATAAATTTCAAATAGGCAACGATATACTAAAGTATCCAGAATCATAACAATCTGGAATTATTGTTCTGTTTCATAATAAAGCAAGTTATTATAATGAAGCTACAGTTTAATAAATATAGCAAAATACAAATAATATTAGCAATATTTTATACAATAACAATTATGATCCAAGAGTTCTGATGAATCCAAATTACTATGAAATTAGTGATTTAAAGAAGTAATTGTAAGCCATCGAAAATGCTCCAGCTAAAATAAAGAAACTGTAATATCTCTACTAAAAACAACAACAAAAAAAAAACATAATATTTATCTTTCTGAAAGTTTATTTTATTTATTAATAAATTATTACAATAGATAAGTCTATAATAATTTAAAATTTTTATTGTTTTTCCATGTTTTAAGTGGTACTGACTGAAGTAGTCAGTCACAAATGATAAAATATCATAGTCTCAAGTAAGGTAGTAAACTGCATCCAATTGTACTGGTTTTGTAAAACCTGGAATGTTTCAAAAAGTAGTATCCTACAGATTAAACAGTATGAAATAAATAATGTGGATGGATGAAGCAACTTTAAAATTAAATTATTTCTATAGCTTTTATTTCATCCAAGTTAAACAATGTTAGGTTTCATTTCATCGTTTAGTAAGTTTTGTTCTTACATTTTTTTAATTCACTACTACATGACTTTTTGATTCTCAATAAAAATCAATTTTGACTTTCAGTTACAGGAGAATTTAAAACAAAATAGGGGATTATCTTCTAAAATATTGTTTAACAATGTTTGTTTTACTGCTTTAGTATTCCGTGCAGTTAAAAGAAATACATTATTTATTTATTTACTTATCTACGAGGTCACACAGGATGCTTTAATCGAAGTTTTATTGCATTACTTTATATAAATTACACTTACAGCTTAAGTTTTGAATTCAACAATGAAATTAAAAACGAGAAGAAAAAAAAATATATATATTTAATTTTAAAAACAATACTTTGTATGTAAATATTTGTTCACAGCCACTCTTTACTGATCATAATTAAGAAACAATTTTGAAATAAATGGTAATGTAATGTGAAGTATTTTATGTCTTTTCATATTGAAAAATTCTTATCAAAGGTATTGTGAGAAATTAAAAAGTAGGTCATGCATGTATTGGCAGATTACAAAATTATCTATTCAAATTTGAATGATAAATCGTAAATCAAATAGATTTTATTACTCTAATCACTAAGAAGAGCATATGGGAAGAAAAACATTGCTGGCTATTTGTAACAGTAGGAAAATACACAAAGTAAATGAATAAAACAGAATCTGTTTTAAAATAGTATTACACATATATGTTTTAACATAAATAAATTTAATCAAGTAAAACAATGACTTAAATAAAATTCTTTAAAAATAACATTATAAAATACCATTATTAACATTTAAAAAAGATTAAAAAACAAACAACTTTAATTCATTCTGAAGTATACTATTTACAAAATGTACATAATGTCTATGTTGATAATTTTTTTTTGTAAATATGTCAATAATCATTAAGATTTTGTGTAATGAAACATATAAATATTAACAAAATCTAATTTTATGCTAATCAATTAATATTTATAGAGAACATTTAAATGTTCTTTTAGTTGTAAGAAAAATTAGTATTATCTTGGATGATGATCCATGATATACAAGACAACAGATTTGAAAATTATTACATTTCTTGTGTGAGGAAGATCCTTCATAAAAGGAAAACACTTACTTATCATAGCAAAGATTCAGTCAGTTACTTCAACCAGCAGTAACGATGGTACAATTAATTCTCAATGATCTTCACACAAAAGAATAGAAATTTTAGTTTAGTAATAGTAAAATAAATTGAGTGTGATTATTATTTATAACAAACTTGTTACTATTATATTCCAATTAAGATGATTAAAAGGAATAAAAACAATTTCCTGATCAAGTATCTTGTATTTTAAAAGAAATAGCTCTAGAACTTATTTACGTTAGCTCTGTTAATATGTAATATCAGTATGCCGTAGCCAATATAAAATTAAATTATATTTAACTTATGTGTAAATGTAAAATTATTTCTGAGAATTTTATTGTGAGTAAAAAATTACATGGTTAAAAGCTCTGTTGTAATATAAGAAATATTAGTTGAGATTATAGAAATACTTCAAATACAAAAGTTAACTCTATTATCATCATACATTAAAATCTTTAAAAAAATATGACTATGCTATATTTTTTCACTGAATAAGAAAGCAAATTAATAATTTGAATTAATCCATCTTTTGCCAAAATATACATACATTTTCAATTGTAAACAAGTTTAATATAATTTAATGTTAAAAAGTATTTTTTTGTAGTTATAACGCTATTTAAAGATTTTTTTTTCAATTTTTTATTCAATTAGTATGATAAGGAGCTGCCAGAGGATAGGAATATATCAGTGCAGAAAGAATACACAGTGGTGCAAGAATTTTTTTTTATCAGCATATCTTTTATATTAAGTAAGGGAGAATATAGAAATCCTAATGAAGGTTTACTTCATGCCAATTCAAACAAGGGTCAAATTAAAATTAACCTTCTTTAAAAATATTATTTTTCTGGAATCACAAAAAAAATAAAATGAAGTGAATTATAAACTAGAAAATTAAATTTTCTTAGAAGCATAATATGTTTGTGAATAAAGTTAATACAGTTTGGGCAAGTGAAGAGACCAAGAATTAGATATAGAAATAAGTAACAGATAAAGTTAAGAAAGAATATTATGAGGAAATGAAAGCAGAATAGGTAATGGAGGAAAGGAAGAACTATATGGTGTATTTGATTCGCTCAACCCAGGATACTGGACAAGGAAAAGAAGAAAAATAAAAAGAATAACGAACTTGAACTAAAGTGTAAATTTTTGGTCCCACTGTGTGTTTACAGTTATTGAAATTTATTCCAAAATGTTATGCAATTTTTTAAAATTATTATTGGTTTAATTACAAACATGCTGTTTGTACAAATAATTGTACAATTATTTGCAATTCTGTATATAAGTAGCATAAACTGGCACTAAAAATTACAAATAAAATAATTTTTTCTAGGAATGAACATTTTTGGAATACATTTTGATTTGAGTTTTTGTCGTGTTTATGAACAAATTTTTAAATATATTGTTCAGTAACCATATTCTATTAAAGTATAAATAAAATATGTAATACCATGATAGCATCATTTAAACAGTATGAACTTTTTGAAAATATGAAAAGGCAAATCATATCAAAGAAAAAATGCATATACAGAGTTTAAACATAATGCAACCATTTTAAACATAAAAAGATAAATTAATAAACTGTATAGATTTTTGTAAATAAAATGTAATAGTAAGTGGAGCATATTGGGATAGTATAAGTAAAAAAAATTATTTTCTTTACTTCTTTGCATTAAGAACACACAAACAAGAATAATTTAATTTATAAATAAAAACTATCTTTACTTTTAAAAAATATATGTGCAATGTTAAAAAATAATAAGATAGAATTAATCAAAATTCAAAGTACATCTGTAAATAAATACAGTGAAACATTAGTAAAATAAAAATGTATAATTTTTATCACAGTTGGCTGTGCTCTAACTAATTAAAAGTATAGAAAAAAAATAAAAAACAATCCATTATTATATGGGCACAACATTTTTCATTTCCAAAAATAAATAAAACAGAATAAATGACAATCAAATTAAACACATGATTTAACATTCATTATATTATGATAAGTAACATGTAACTATTAAATCTTATCACAAGCTTACATTTTTAAATATAAATAAATATGTAACACAACATGAATTAAAATATCATTTTTTATTTTAATAAATTTGTGCATGTAGTAATTATAAATAGACAAATAAAGAGTCATTTTGATTAATATTATTATCATTATTGGCAATAAGATCTTACATTTTAAATTAAATTAACAAAAGATCTTCTATTTTAGTTGTCAAAGTAATTTTCGATGGAAAGTAATCACCTTTTCTTTATGTTTTTCCTCACTGAGAATGGACTTTGAAGATTGGAGACCCTTAACAAAATTAAAAAAAAATATTTTAATGACAGTGAACAAATTTTATACACATTATACATAATGCAGAATAATTAAGAATTAGATTTTATTTCAACCACTTGTTTGGCTTTTTGTACTACATCCTGTTAAGAAACAAAAGTCCTCAGACAGCCCAGCTGGCACAACTGCCGTTCCACTCTTATAAAGATATGTTTGGCTTGCTGGACCATGCAAGAATACTACCACAGATGGAGACTGGGTGACTTGTATAACTGAAGAATGGGAAGTATACAGGAAGATGGTGATGATCAATCCACAGAGTCTCCTCTGATGGATTAGATTACCATTTTGCCCAGGACCAACATTATGCAAATTCAATTTAATAATTGCTTAAATAATACAATTCTAAAATTTAAAAAAATGCTTAAAGAAATTTTTTAAAAACTACAAAATAATGAAATTTTGGCATCAAAGTATTAGTTTCTTAACTACAACTTTGAATAAACTTCATACAATAAAAAAGAAATAAAATAAAGAACTTAATGTTACCAATTTTTTTCACAAAATGTAAATACAAATTGTTATACACAACTATACTGTAAGACAATGAATGATATTGCATTTCCTTTTCCTAAATAACTTGCTTAAAACTCTCAAAAATCTCTTATTCATCACCTTTAAAAAATTTGTCAAGAATTTTTAATATAGAAGATTTAATTTAAAGTTCTCAAGTATAAGAAAGTAGAGTAAAAAAAAAAAATATATAACAGTAATCATCATAAACTATTAATTAATACTTTGTAGAACAGATCTTGACCAATATTACAGTAACATTTTACTAAAAAGTAACACTCAAAAACCTTTATATCAGAATTCATCACTTTTGAAAATATTTTGAAACATCTTAAAAATATATATACTATAATAATGCAAAATAAAGAAACAACCCAGACATTTTTATAATACATGCAAATATATATATACTTTCCTTACAACACACACACAGAGGGAGAGAGAGACACACAAATAACTAACCATATATCAAATTTTTTTATCTTTTATATTAGTGAATACAGAACGATTTTCTATTTAAGTTGAAAAATTAGGATTAGTAAAAAATTCTTTCTTAAGTAGCACAATTCTAAATTTCAATCTTAAAAATTTATGAAAATGTACTTCTTACTATTAGCATTCATAAAATATAAAGACAAATTGATACTAAAAACTCATAATACAAACTTAAAACAAAAAATAATTAAAATGTATAAAACAAAATACAAAAACATACAAATAATAACAGTAATAATAAGCTCATCAACAAAACATATTATTCAAGAGTATTCTATTTAATAATCAGATTAAAGAGTATTTCTCCAAGATTTAGATTTGACAATAAACTTGTCTACATTTAGTTTTTAATCATACTACTAAATATCTGAATTTTATACCTAAGCAATACTAAAATTAGGAAAAAACCACAAGAGAGCTGTCAAATAAATTGCTGGTAATTTTAGAACAACAATCAAAATAAACCACATCTAGAATCTAGATATTTAATATGTAATGTAATTTGCTGTTAAAGGAATTTTTTGTTAATACATAAATATACGAAATCCTCTTGGCATTTTGGCTCCAAGTAAAAATTTGGTAGAGAGTTTCATTAATTAGTAGCCTATATTTTTATCCTGTTACTGCAGCAATCATTTAATCAACAATCATTAAGTTACTTATGCTTGTGAGGGGTAAGGAAGAAAAGAGATTTGCCACACTATCCCATATCTTTTCAATTAGAACATTTATAATACTACTTAGGCTTATATAAAGACTAATATAAAAAAATAAAATAATAACCATATAAGGAAAACGTAGTTTCAAGCTTATGAATCTATAAACATAAATCATATAAATCTTATTTTGAACTAATAAAACCAGATCTTTGGAAAAAATTATAAATTGCACACAGTTCCTATCTGAAGATTCCACATCATCTAAATTGATTTTTGGATATTAAATTTGGAAATAAAAGTGAAGAAATATACTATCAGTGAAAATAATTTTTAACTGGTACCCATAGATCAACTAAGTTAGATAACAATGGATTCAGATTCCTTTTAGACCAGTAAATGTGTACTGTTAACATGTTTAAAATAAAGAAATATGTGAACTCCAAACAGTGGTGATATATTATATCTATCGCACTGCTCTGTACCGAAGAAAAATACATTAATTTCATTGAAGGAATAATAATAAAATTTCTAGCTTGTTTAATTAAGAAATTCATTCTACTGTCATGGCTGTGTAACTGTCATGTGTTGTACTGTCATGGCTGCTAGTCTCCACCTTATTCTTCTATCCTTTGCTAACCTCTTTGTTTCAGCATACTTTCCCTTTTCCATAATCCATCATTTGAAATCTCTTCCTTTCCTTTTATTCACCACCCATGCTATTTTTTTTTACCTGCTATTGCATCCACTCATAAACATCCTCTTCTTAATACAATGTCATAGCCAGTTCCTTTTCCTATATTCAATCACATTTAGCACTTTTCTGTTCTCTCTAATTCTCTCCTTAATAATTCATTTGTTACATGGTCTTGCCACCTCAGCTTTATCATTCTGTACCACACACACATCTCAAATGCCTCAATTCGTTTTATATCTGCCTTTCTCATTGTGCACATTTCAGCTTCATACAGCGTTACACTCCAAATAGATCACTAAGTTTAACTTTCCACACAGAGTCTTGCATTCTTACTAAATGCTTGGTTACTTCTTGATATTCTTGTTTTAACTTCTATTACACAAGTTAGGTCATCAGTTATAAAGCTCCCTAAGTACTGAAATTCCTTTACCTGTTCTAAAACTTCATTCCCTATCTTAGTTTCAATTTTCTCCTCTTTTCCATCTAATACTATACATTTTGTTGATCCTCATACCCTGTCTTTCACAATCTTCATTTAAATCACCAAGTATTTTGTTTAACTTACTTGGGCTCTCCGCCAGTACTGCCATGTCATTAGCAAAACATACACATTTGATTCTTCTTCCCATCTTCCTCTTTATTCCTCTTTTCCCATTCAGAGAGCATTTAATTATTTCTTCCATATATATAATAAATAGTATTTGTGACATGAACATCCTTGCCTCACTTCCCTTCCAATCCCTATTCTTCCTTTCATTTCATCTCCTACCCTCACTTTTATTCTCTGGTTATAGTACAGCTCTTTTATTAGGCATCTCTCTTTCCAGTCAACTCCCTTCTTTTTAAAAATTAACAGTAATTTATGCCATTTAATTCTGTTAAATGCCTTTTCTAGATCGTCAATGAAAGATACATTCTCTGCCTCCTTTCTGTGTATCTTTCACCTATTACTTTTAGCAGCCCTACAGTGTCTTGTTTCAACACCTCTTCTAAACTCATACCGTTCTTCCTCAATACTATCATTCAATTTATGGTAAATCCTCTTATTTAGAACTCTTAATAGTACCTTAACATCATTTGATATTAGGCTAATCATTTTATGTTCTTCACACTTCTTTATTTCTTTTCTTTTCTACTAGTACCATTATTGTATACCGTAAGTCATACAGCCACTTTCCTTCTTCAAGTATTGCATTGCGTAGATCTAGTAATAACTAAAAATTAAGAAATAAAGTATTTTATTACTGCAACATTTACCATCATTTTAAAATGCTGTAGTAAAACTAATGCTGTTTGATTCAAAGACCTAAATGCAACTTTACTAAAATGCAACTTTAATAAAAGTAGTCGAGGAAAAACATCTTCTCTCATTTACTTAAGTACAGCCTGTTTCAATCACAACATTATGGACTGTATAACAGAATAACAACAACATTTAACAGAATAAATATAAATTATGTAGACATAAATAATCTTAAATTTTCATTAAAAAAAACTTTTAAACCATATATTATATAAAAAAAGACTGCTTTAGATCATCTTTACAGAGAATTTATTAATATCATAGTTTAAAATTAACACTTGTTTTCATGAAATTATCAGGAAAGATGGATGCTGGTTTTAAATTTTAATGAGTTGTTGGACTGAAATTTTTGAATTTGGAGACCCAAACTTTTCTGATGAGTAGACAGTTAATTTTTTATTAATCAAACACTTCTAATTATAAAATTAAAAAAAATATTGGTAATATATAATGAAATTATTAAAAATGAAAAACTAGTTCTTAAGTCAAAATTCTTTTGAAAAAACTTATTTCTTATAAAGGTTCACAGAATCCTATAAAACATATTTTTAAATCTGCTACGCTACTTAAACATCATTTACAGACAAATCATCACATACACATTTTGTCCAATGAAAAATAAAGATGACCGATTCTTTATGTAACTAGTAGCACCATCTCTGAATGAATACGTTTGTTATATGATGACATAGTTGAGCTTTTTACCACAAAAAATGTCAAGGTGCTAGCATCTTTTGTTTAGTTGTAATGAAATAACACGTGACATTACGTTTCGAGTGTTGGTAAAAAAAACATCAATGGAACAACGCGCTAACATTAAATTTTGTTATAAGTTAGGTAAAAGTGCTACAGAAACTTTTGAAATGATTCAGACTATTTATGGTAGTCAGGCAATGAGCCGTAAAACATTTTCAAGTGGTTTTCAAGATTTCGTGATTGCAGAAAGAGTACTGAAGATGACCCATTGCCAGGTCCATCAGTAACAGTTCGGACTGAAGAGAATGTTCAAAAAATGGCTGAAATTCTTTGAAATGATTGTTGTGTGTCTGCAAGACTCATCCATCGAAAAGCTCACTGGTATTACAAAATACACTGTCCATCTTATTTTAAAAGAGAATTTAGGAAAACAAAAGATCTGTGCTTGCTCTGTACTGCACACACTGACTGTTAGCCAAAAAGATTACAGAGTGAAACACAAAGATATGAAAAGAATGACCGATATGGATCCAGACTTTATGTCAAGAATTGTAACTGGCGATGAAACATGGTGCTTTCAATATGAGCCATTCACAAAGCGTCATAGCTCGAAATGGAAGAGTGCAAAAAACCCAAATCAAAGAAAGTGTAAATTCAGAAGAGCCTAATTAAGACTTTGCTCACATGTTCTTTGATTCAAAAGGAAATATTCATCAAGAAGTTCAGCACCGCTTAAAGGTAATGTATATGCGTTTGCAGATTATACTGCCTTGTGTTATGTCCGCAACACCTGGATAGAAGTGGCTGAGGACATGCAATCAGATTTAGACGCACTGCGGTTATGCTTTTCAAATCATTATATGATCTTGAGCGTTGAAAAAACTTTGTATATCAACTTCTGCTTAAAGGGGAAAATAAAATTGCCACTTACAATAAAATATAAATGTAAAAAATGTGTGATAAATAAATCTGACTGTTTAGAATGTAGTGAGATCGAACAACATGATATTTGTAAATACTTGGGCATTGTGTTAGATAGTGGTCTAAACTGGAAGAATCATATTGCGCTATTAAAGCAAAAACTTTTAGCTATCTTAGGATATTTTATTTTTTAAACAAACTATCCCCAAAAATAACCATGAGAAAACTTTATTTTGCTATTGTGTATAGTCAACTAGACTACGGCATCAGCTGTTGGGGAGGAACTTATGTTACAAATTTAGATTCCATAATCAAAATCCAAAAAAGATTCGTTAGAATAAGTAAAAAAAGAACTACGGATCATTCTTTGCCAATATTTAGGAAATTGTCTATATTTCCGCTACGTTATTTATATGTTTATAAAGTAATGAAAATTTTCTTTATCAGAAGTGGTCATAGAGATACTATGATAACAGAGTACGAACTTAAAAGTAAAAGGAATGTATATGTCCCCAGAGCAAATAAAACGAGTTATATGAAGTTCTTTTCAAGTACTGCTCCTAGATTGTATAACATACTTCCTAATCATATAAAGACCAGTAGGAACCTAAACACTTTCTTAAAGCTACTAAGACGATGGCTAATTAATATTGATGACGCTGAAAGTATGTTCCATGTAATTACATGATTTATGATTACATATATAATTAATTATAATGCTTTATACTATTGGTCTTAACATAGTAATAAATTTTTTACATATATAACTTAACGGGTAGCACTGGATGAAAGGTTTATTAGTAAACATAAATATTTGGCGACGATTGATCTTCTCTATACTTAACTGCAGAAAAGATAAGTTTCCACCAGAGTAAATCATGAATTGAACCAAAACTAATCCTCCTATATAAGATAAAATTGTTTACTTTTCCCCTTACTCAAACTAAAAAGATTAATAGAAAAGGGATGGTGCCACAAAACGAGCAAGACCCTTGTGGACACCTAATCTTTTACAAATCATATAAATGAAGTATAATTAAGTTAAGTAACAAATATTAAATTGTATTATAAAACAATGTTAAGTATGATTAAGTTAAGTAATATTATAATTAGTATTAGGATTACTCCATTAATTATTAATTCTGTAAAAGTGAAAGAAATAAAAGAAATTTAAAATAAAATAAATCTCTAGAATTTGTACCAGGAGGTCAAACGGTGAACGGCGACTATCACTTCAGCATTATGAATCGTTTATGGGCTAGGATTCTTTGAGTTTAACCTGAATACCGAGAGGAAGGGAGATGGTCTCCGTTGCACAGCAATGGATCAGCGCACAAGTACAAGAATGTACAAGATTTTTTAGCTAAAAAAAAACATATTGTGATGCTTGATCATCCCTCACATTCACCTGATTTGGCTCCATGTGACTTCTGACTATTCCTGAAACTAAAATTGGCGATGAAAGGAAGGGGTTTCAACATTTCAGATATCCAGAACGCTTCCAACAATTTTATAATCATTTCCAGCGTTGTATTGAGTCACAAGGAGTCAATTTTGAATAAAAAATAATGAAAATTAAAAATAAATTGTGTCTTTTATTTTATTTTGCATCAATCACCTTTTCCACTGGACGGACTGTTTATATACAAATGTTTAGATAACCAACTTTTCAAGGAGATTGTGCATTTTTCAGTCAGTTTAAAAAAAAAATTAATTATAACAGTTTTAAGCTAGCTTCAAATACAAACACTATTTTAATAGATTTAATACATCTTAGATACAAAATATGGTAAAAAGCAGAAGACTTCATATATAATTAACACTTTGAGATATCACATTACTACATAATTATATATGATAGACTTTTACATCATTAGTATTAGCATATATTTTCCAGTAATAAACTAATAACAAACGTTTAATTATAAGATAAAATTAATTTTGTTTGTTTAAAGAGATTACAATTTCAATTCAAATACTACAGATATATAAAATACAAATACAATTTCTCTAGCTAGATAATACAAATGAAATACAATACTTGAATTATATATGAAAAAAAGGAAGAAAATAATAAATGTCCATCAATATAAGTTCAAAAGTTTTTATAAATATCCATTTTCCACTGATAAAAGAAATGTCTTTTAGTCTTTAGTAAAAATGGAAATAAAATAAATAAAAATAAAAGTCCTTCAACCCTTTAACAACATTTTTCTTAAAATGAATTTTCATCAAATCCTTGGTGTTATTCTTCCTTTTCTCCTTGAAGTATATAGGCTGTCATAATTTTAAAAGTTAAATCTGATTAAAAATTTCAATTAGATATCATCATATCATATATATGATGATTAACGTAAACTGTAAGTTTTATGGAATCAGCAAGATATCAGACACAAACAGGAATATATTAATTTTATCAGATCAATAGTTTTATCTGGTATATTAGTGTTTCAAAGAATCATATCTGATGAAAGTCAATTATAGCAATCTTTAATTATAGTTTTAGATGAACAATATTTTTCTAGTGCTTGTTATCTGATTGACATGAACGCCTAATCTTTTAAATGGGCCAAAAACTAGTATGCTTATGTAGTTTTCAGACAATATTTTGAATAAAAAAAAATTCAATCAGCAACATAATTATAGAAGCTATCTGCATTCAATTTTGGATTTCAAATGTTAATGGAACTACAATAGTATTAGTATTGCCAAAATATTCTCAACTTGGTTTACTTAGAAAAACAGCAAATTTTTATGAATTACTTATGGGTTTACTTTCTGAGAATGTTGCCCAATTCCTGATCCGATACACTATAATTGGCCTATAATAATAAAATTAGGCTTATCATTGGTCTAAAATAAGTAAATTAAATACTCCTCGAATATCTTAACGGATTTAGACAATCCTAGATAATAGCTTCACATTTCTAACTTTATTTAGTGATGCTAGGTAATCACCCAGGATGATGTTATCAACCTTTGTAAATTATGCACATATATCGCTGGCATACAATTGCATGCAAAAGTAATTATAATCGCAAAGATTTACACAATACACACCACAACACTAACACAGCATGCTTATGACATGTAAGCTATCTGTTTAAGTTCAATAAAAAAATACAAATAATCAAATTAAAAAACATAATAAATAATGGAATAAGTGCTTTAACATAAGTAATTATCAAATAATGTATATTGGAATCTACCAGCAGAAAAAATACAAATACTTCACACCAGTTCTACAGTTTTAAATTAGTAATAAATTTAAAATGGCACAGTGCATATTTAAAATAAGTGCACATATGTCAATAAATCAAATGTAAACACAGACTACCATTAACATCTAACAGTAAAATGCTGTAACTCTTATTTAGAATGCAAACGATGTGTAAATTAAGAAAAAAGTAATGAAATACTATGTCACTAATTTGTTCACTAACTGAACTGCTTCATTATTTTAATGAATTTTTTTTGAAGTAAAGAACAATTCCCAATTGTATTTTGTAAATACTTAGTTCTCTTAATTAATTTTTCTCTTTTGCTAGTTATTAAACAAGCCTAAGATAAAATTTCACAATCTTTACGTAATTGTAAATGTATATTTTGTAAATGAAGAAATGGAATTTCCCTTACATTGAGATTATGTAGTTGTTATTTAACTTTCTTTGAATTACAGTATTTTAAAAAATGAAAATACTTGTAATAACAAAGTTTATGATGCGTTGATACTTCGCTAAATGCAAGTTAATTTATTATTAATGAGATAGAAAACCAAACAATTTTGCTCGTTACAACCAAGATCTTGTTAAACGCGAGCTCATTATTCTTGGTTTCCACTATATAATATACTTAATATTAAACGAAATATAAATCACCAAAGCTTAGTACATGGATTTATATTAATTCCAAGAATTGATTTTCGTGAGATCCCGCATCTTCAGTCATTATTAAACTCTATTATATTAAAACATATTTATTTATAATTTGTTAAACTCGTTTGCTTTTTTGAAAATGTTGAAATTTATTATGGAACACTTAACCAAATTCTGCTGTCCAGTAATGGAATGGTGTAATATTTAAAAAATTGTATTTTCCTTTGTTCTATTGGCATTAATACCAATCGTTAGATTGTATTTTTATTATGTTTTTAATTAAATTATCATCTTTGAATGTGATTTGGAGGTTCATCATTTTATATTTTTGTTTATATCCATAAATGTAATATTTCTTGACAATATTCATTTTTTAACGTTATTACAAACTTCCAAATCACTAAATTATTTTTTCAATCAGTAATATTATGATTGCATTCTAACAAATGGTCAGCTACTTTAGATATATCTCTTTTTTATTTTTGTGAGCTGTGCAATGTTCTGCAAATTTTTTTTTTAAAACGATCTGTTGGTTTTACCAATATTAATACATTTGTTGCATTTAATTTCGTGTATTCTTATTAAATCCTCTCTATTATTTTTATTATTGTTAGTTTTTAAATCTCTTATATAAAAGAGAATGTACTGACTGATTCACTGACTCATAATCAACATACAACCAAAGCTTTAAGAAAAGGGATGGAAAGTTGGCATTCTAAAGGAAATTGCCAAATACTAGCAGACCATTTCCAGACACTATTCAACCATAACAAACTCAAGAAATGACTTAGATTCAAAACAAACAAGAACCCCAGTGGAGAATCAGAATCACCCACAGAAGAGGAAATTCAATTCATTATGATGAATTATGATTATGATTCATTCATAATCATAATTCATGATGATTATTTTGAGGAGCTGGTGCTTTGTTGTTTTTTAGTGTACGCACTAAAAAACAACAAAGCACCAGAAGACGGTATCATAACAGAAATGCCAAAATATGGAGAATGTGAAGAAAATGCACCAGATCTACAAGGAGATATAGAAGACGGAGAAGATACCAAATGACTGAAATGTGTGTTCATACATCAACTGCACAACAGAGGAAATCGAAAAAAACACCAAAAACTCTACAGAATATCATTTCTCCCTGTAACCTACAAAATCCTATTCAAAGCCCTAGTATATAGAATCAGCGAACAAGCAGATAATCTAACAGAATATCAAAGAAGATTCAGAAAGGGCAGTTCCTGCATGGAACAAATCTTCAGCCTCAAAACCATCACCGCCCCAACACCATGAATGTGAAAATCACATTAGCCTATCGCCCATTCTAGTCAACATAGTTCTGTAAAAAATAATAACATGGAAACAAGAACTACAAAAAGAAGACATTAAAGGTATACAATTAGGTAAAAGGAAAGACAATCTGGTAATAGAGTGTTTAGCATTTCCACATGATACATTATTTGAATCTTACTAGTGCAAGTAATGATTGAGAAACTGTAAGAAACCGTTAGAAAAACCAGCCTCCAAATCTCTTACAAAAAACAGAATACAAGGAAACTAAACATTAATAGGAAAAATGCATGAAGATGGAATATGGCAACATCAATAGAGTAGACAACTTAAGTATTTAGGAGAATGGATACAACCTAACAGACTGGATAAAACAGCAAACATAGAATAAATTAAAATATTGGAATGAGCATATGAAATACACAAAATAGATACAAAAAATGCAGCATATCCTACAAAGCCAAAATCAGACATTACAACACAGTTATCAAACCAGAAGGGTTTATGCAGTGGAATGCCTAACACTCAACAAGAAAGGAGAAATACAAGAAATTGAGAAAAGAGAAAGGTGAATACTCAGGAAAATATTAGGACCAAGGAAAACAGAAGATGGCAACTGGAAAATATGGACAAACGACAGCCTCTATAAACATACACAGACACCATGCAGAAGGGGTGCGCAAAATTCTATGGACACTTCAAAAGAATGGACAATAACAGACTGACCAAAAGGATCTTCAACCACCTTCCACAGATGAAAGTAACGACCAACTGGGTTAAAGAAACGCAAAAGGACCTGGAGGAAATGAAGATTACAGAAGTTATCATATAAGACAGAAATGAATTCAGGAAAATAATCAACAGATTTAAGAACTTCAAAAACAAAGATCGCAAACCAAGGACAGCCAAGAAGTGGATTGACAAAAAGAATAGCCATCATTATGAAAAGATGAAAAAGGTCTGGGAGCAAAGAAGAACAAGCTGAACATCAATGAGTTCCCCCACAGTCCAAAGAAAACCAAATGAATGAATGAATGTATACACGCATGCATGTGCACACGCACACACACACACAATAATCCAAATATATTTTTCAGTAAATAGATGTTTTCTCCAAAAGTGTAAGCAAAAAAAAAAGGTTAACATGATAAACTACACACATAAAAACACACTTTTAATACAATACACTTACAGAAGAAAACATTCACCATCAAATAAAAATATAAAAGAACACAAGATAAAAATAAATTATGTGCTACGTACATTCTAACTTAAATTCGTTTGAAATAATAGCTAGCAATTTGTGTTACAGATTATGAATTCATTTTTTCTCATTTGTAAAGCTAATTTAAAAAAAAACATCTATCCAGATTATTCAGACTAACTAAAATAATGTGTTTTAATCATATAGGTGATTTTATACAATAATTAGGCTGGAATTATACTAAATACGGAAAGAAAAAACCATGCAAACTGACTGAAGGTTCCCTATTCTGTAATACATTACTTATCATACTAATTAAAAACTGTAGAACTAGATATATAATCAGATGCAGTTAGCTTCTAACTAAAATGTTAACCATTTTATTTTTTACTGTTAGTTGCCAAATTTTTAAATATCACTGAAAAACAAAAAATTTTTAATCTTTCTTAAAAACATTTCTTACCTATTCACTCAGTACAGGCAGGAGGGACCAACATTATAAAAACAAAAAATATGTATTAATATTCTACAAACATAACCTTATTTTAATAATTAAAAAAAAAAATTATAAAAAAATAAATGTACATTACAGAAGTAATTTATACAATTAAAATATTAATTCTCTAAGAAATTAAATCTAACATTTCATTACCCCTAGATCTCTTGAAACTGACAAGTTTTATTATTAACTTATGATAAAAAAGAAATTTCAATGACTCCTCCTATAATTAGTATAAATGTATTTCATAATTTTACTAGTACTACACATAATTTTCAATTAACAATAAATAAAATTCTAGTAAATAAATGTTATATCTATATATACAAATAATGAATAATAAAGTTTAAAAAATTAATTTTATAAAAAGTATGGATAAAAAAAAATATTTATTACCAAAAAGCTCTAAAAAAAAACACTGCTCACCCAAAACAGAATATAAATGAAACAAAACTCTTAAAAGTTTTTCCAAACTGGAACTCAGTAGTGTAATCTTGTTCTGTTTAGACACTTTCTTATAATAGATGAAATTAAAAAATAATATTACAAGTCAAGTAATCATCCTAGTACTCCAATTTCAAAAACAATTTATTTTTTTCAGAGGTATAGATCTTCTGTTTATTAAGATATATAATTTTAAATAACAATCCAAAAATCTGTTAATCAATAAACAAATATATATTTATTGATTAAAATTGTACAATAATTATGAAAATAGCCTGGGTTCAGCGACTGCTTCAGTATGTTTAGTTGACTTCTTCAAACTTTACACAATACTTCAGCAAACATCATAACTAATTTACAGAGTAAGCTGGAGATCTTTGTTTTGGATGATTACTCAGAGAAATAGTATGCTACTTTTTAAACAAAATTCAAATCAGCCTCTTTATTGGGTTTCTCTCTTCACAATTTTGGGTTTAAAAAAAAAACTAATCAAACTTAATCAAACACTTCAGCATCATCAGATTTTTTCTTTTATGTTATCTTATGCAATGCATGATATTTATATATCTTATCAATGGATCATTCAAAACATTATTGGACTTAACTGTTGCTAAAGAAAGGTATAGACAGTACAACATAATATAGATAGTCAACATAATAAATGAAACTAGGATACAAACCATTCTTTCTTTGCGTGCAATATTGTATGCAATTTGAACTTATAATTTTTTTCTGTTAAGTCATAAATACAAAATTACTTAAAGGGATTATTTTGTAAATCTTCCTTATCTAATTGAAAATTTAATCTGTCTAATATATAAAATTATCACACATCTGATGATGGTTCACCCACACTACATTACAACTGAGATATAGAGAATTACTGAACTTACTAATCTGTATGTAAATACTTGGCTGTAATATAAATTGAATAAAGTAATTCAGTAAATATATTAAAATTAGTAGATCTTTTTAAACAGTTAAAGTTCAAAATTGAACTAATTTTTTTTTTTTTTATAAAAATCAATCCAAATTTTTATTTTGGCTGGACAAATTTATAAAAATTATCTAAAAAGGTGGTTCTCCATGCCATGTTTAGCAAACATATCTTGCTTTGCAGAATTTCCTACATTAAATTCTTTAACAGTCAGCTATTTTTGTTAAGGCAGATTTATATTTAATTCAGTGGTTTATAAGAATTTTACTGAATGTTTAAAAAATAAAAAAAATCCAAATTCTTATTTAAATTATAACATGTTACAAAAAAAGGAAACAGGTAACTAATTACTTAGTCTAGGAACCAAACTATAAATATGCAGTTAGATGTTCACAAACAGCATATCTATTTTTTCAGGAAACCTTGCTATAAATGTACTTTGTATTTAAGAAAATTTAAACAATTTAAGTTGATAATTCCTATTAATATTAATTAACCAATTGATAATTTCCCTATCTCAAACTAGATTATGTCTTTTTTTAAAGCTTCTTTCAAGTTTCCAGGATTTTTGTAACAAAAAGAAAAAGCAAAAATTATCCCTCAAGTAAGAAGATGGTTCATTTTCTATGTTAGAAAAGTACAAATAATTTTTAATGAATTCAAAAATTATATCTTAATCCTCTACATTATTATTATCTTTTATGACGACATAGGATCACTTAAGTCAGTCCATTGTCCAAGTCTCTTTGATGGACTGTTTGCCTTGAGGTCTTCCCAGTAATTTTTCATACATTCCGATCTTTATGCCCTTTCTAATGTTGAAAATGTTCATGTGAGTTTTTTCTTGTGAGTGCAAAGCGAGTGTTTTTGTTCTTGATTTTCTTGTCTAATTTTATCTTATATGTGGTGTCTTCTGGTGTAGGGCAAATTTCCTTCAGATCCACTCTTATTTCTCTGATCCATCTGCATCCTGTCTTGGTGTTTTTTGAGTCAAGATTGTACTAGCTGGTTCAGAAGTCTTGAATCTTGCATCCTCATGATATGTCCAAGAAATCCTTACGCATGGTATCAGTGATGGGCTCTAATTCATTGTACACAACTTTGTTGGGCAAAATCCACCACTGCCGTCTTTCTGGTACATTTATTGATGCAGGTTCTTCCAATTCTTCTTTTGATTTTCTGGAGTCTGTCTGTCTTTCTCGTTCACATGGAAGAGTGTTTCTGCTGAATAAGGGGCTTCTGGTTTTATAACTGTGTTGTGTCTTATTTTTGTGTTTATTGATAGGAATTTTTTATTGTGAGTGTACCAGGTTAAGTTTTGAACTTTAGCTATTTTGCTTCTTCTTATTTGGATTGAGGGTTTTTTCATTTAGGTTGTTTATTGTCATTTCTCTGAGGTATTTAAATTGGGTTACTATTTTGATTTTATTACTGCTTATATTTACTTCTTTTAAACTTGTTAATTTTTGGGGCATAATTTCTGTCTTTTATATGCATATTTCTTAAGCTAATTGCATTACATACAGTATAGCAAACAAATGTATACTTACAATTCAATGGCATGTATATTTGACGATGGGCAATTAGTGTCTGCACGTATGTGACAATGTTTATGGCACTTAAGTAGGCAATCACGACATTCATAACCCTGTTTACCAAGTCGACGAGCAAGCATCTTAGCACAGACATGACACTGAGTGCCTCTGTAATGGAAGGAAAACAAATAAAAATAATATTATCTAAAATTACCTAATAATAAAATTTAATAATTTTTACAACTGACCAACTTTATAAAACAAGAATTGAAGGAGATATAAATAATAATTTTATCTGCTCATAAATCTACCATTATGTTCCTTAACTATACTTAATTTGTCATATTTTCCATTACCATAAATTTCTTTCTCATAACTAAACATGTTTATAAAAAATTTATCTTCAATTTCTCTATTTAAACTTTTGTTTCTTTAAACTTAAACTTTACTGATCCAAACTGTTACTAGGTAGAAACACTTTAATCAAATAAATTTATTTACCTTATAAAATCCTTGTCTGAGTCACAAAAAAACCTCAAAATATGAATTATTCAACAAAAAAAAAAGAAGTTTTAATGGTTTTTTTTTATATAAGGGCCCATGTCCCCCACAAAAAAAAATTCAGAGTGCCTGACTGAGAAAGTACAGCTGTATTCAATAACTATTCAAGTCCCTCATGATCTGCATTATAATCTTCCATGTTTTTATCTTTATTTATTTATAAAAAAAGACACAAAGAAATTTTATTAATTTAATTTGGTTTAATATTGCTAAAAATAAATATCATAGATAAAAAAAGTCAATGTTTCAGTTTGGAGCCTCAAGATGAAACACACACGCTTCTAACTTGTCTCATTCAAATTTTTTCAACCATACATTGAGTGTAACTCAAGAACAACTCAACCAATCTTTATCAAATTGTCACACACAACTTCAGATAAACTAATAAAACACATATAAATTTCAATGAAATTGATCTAGTAGTTTTGGAGATCTTTGAGCAACAAAGGAAACTTTAATTTAACTGAATGTTATTTTCGTACTCCTTCTACCTTAAAACTTAAAGAAAATCCATTTTCATCCCCCCTCTCCAGTCATGCGACCAAAAGAAATACCTATTTATCTTCAAAAAGTCAGTAAAAATACAAGTTCTTTATTGATCGAGTTACTCCAATTAGAATGCTGGATTTAACAATTAAGGTAGGATATGAATATAAACAGCAGAAATAACACTTATTGAAATAATTTAATATTGATATTGACAGCACAAGTTTGAGTACAGTTTTTTGAAATGAAAAGAAAATTAAAAATTTGCCTTGATTGTTGAAATAATCACTATCATTGCAAAATTAGAATTCTCTGATCTCTGAACTGTTTGTCAAGCTACAATCAGGAATTTACTTGTTTATTTTTTTTTTTACTTGGAGGTGTATAAAAATGTTCACTTCATGGAAGAGTGGTAATATCTCTGTTTATCATTCAGAAGTTTCTGATTTGAATCCTGTTTATTAACTGTATTGTTTTACATGCCACAAGTTTCAGTATTTCACTAATTTTAATAGGTTGTCACCAAGATGTCATCTAGCTGTAAAAATCCTGCAAAATCTCTCCTATCTAATCCTTGAAAAAAAAATTGTAAAAAAAGGTTATAAAAATTCTAAGAAGCATGTAAAAGGTGTATATATTGCAATGCCTAGCAGTGGATTTTTCTTATGGCAAATAATACATTTTCATTGCTAAGATGAAAAAATTATGAATTTTTTTTTAGTATATATCATACTGCTCTTATTGATCTTATCATACTGATTGATATCTTTGTCTAAATATTGGTTTATAAATTTATATTTTATAACAATAAACATTCTTAACTAATTCGGTGTTTAGTAACAATACTTACCCAGGAAGATGCTTAGCAATGAATGTATGATCATTGAAAATGTGTAACTTTGTGCCTTTCTTTTTCCATTTACCTTTTTGTGCCAAAGAAAGAGGGACCAAATAGTATCTACAAAAAAAAGAAAGAAAAAGACTCATAAAGGATACCTGTGTATCAGATTAATTTAATAGCATAATATTGCTTAGTAAATCAAACAATAATAAAACATGTTAATGAAACTGAAATTTATTTGTTTTACCAATAATTTAGCATACTACAACCCAGCAGCACATCATCATATATGATATTAATTTATTGGCCTTCCTTCCTTTGGTTTTTTCTTCAATGCTAATAATTTCAGATAGATTTTTATTACAGAACATTTATAATTTGTTTTTCTTACAAACATCTTCAGTGCAACTCTACTTATTCATTTTTTTTCTAGTAGTTAAATTATTATACATTTACGATTTTTATAACTAACTATTTTTGGTTGGGTATTATTTATTACCTGTTGTTTGAAAGTCACATTATTAATGGTAAAAGAAAAAACTTTACTTGAAGATAATGAAAATGAACAGAAAACCCAGTAACACACTAGTATTGTCAAGAAAATAATACATACTGATTATTATTAACATGACAGGTATAAAATGATCAACAACACATTATTTACAAATTATAAGATTTATTTCAAAATAAATGCCAGTCATGGTGGAGAGGTAAACGTCTCAGCCTTTCAACTGCAGGACTCAAGTTCAAAATCCTGGTCAGGCATGACAATTTTCATATGCTGCAAAATTCCATTGATATAAATATAAATATCAATTCCATTGATATTTTATATTCCATTAATATAAAAATTCCATTTTTATATTAACTGGTTTATACTTGTATAATCCAATTAATATAAAAAATGTTCTTAATGTATGACCTGAAATATTTCTAAGTAATTTGTAGTAAACATAAAAATAGTATAAACCAAAAAATCACATTAATACCTAATTTTGTTTTAATAAATAACTACAAGAAAATAATTATTTTCAAACTGATGGTAATTTCCTTTTAGCAGCGTAACTGATTTTTTCACTGATATACTATGACTTTTTTTTAGATAATTAGAAGAATAATTATAAAAAAAGTAATACTTACACAAATACTTCTTTAAAGATTTGTAATTTTATCATTTGACTATTTTATATGCTGTTTTTCTTGCCATTATGTTTTACAATAAATAAATTTAAAAGTTTTTTTATTATAAAAAGAATGGATTTAATATTAAGATATACATACCAAATTTTTATTCAAAAGAACAAATGGAAAGATTTAAAAGATATCCTTACTATAAAGGCATCAGCTAATTTTTTAAAAGTCTGTCACAAGTTTACAAGCAAATGGATGCAATTAAACAATACAGAATTAAGAAATTAGGAATTGTGTATAACAAGTAGAAGCATTAGGTTTTGGACAGGAAAAGACGCACCATTTTGTCTAATTTATTTCAGTTTTAATGTTTTCTAAAATTAATATATTTTTTGAAATGTAAACACTTATGATATTTTTATTCTCAAAATACTATAAACAATAGATTAATGATACATTTGTTAATAACAGTTGACAGTGATACAAAAGTATTTAAGAAATGTTATTTTAATTTTAATTTTAGTATTTTGTTCAATCTGTTATTAAAGTAAACAAAATTCTAATAGTATTAAAAATTTACATTTTCTAGACAATACATTAAAATATTTTTTATTAGGGCAAAATGACCAAAGCCCGTCATCTCAAAATAAAATGAAAAAAATACTTTAATGATACATTGATTCAAATGCCAGAAGTAAAAAATATTTCTTAAATATAAATTTGATTTAGTTTATGAATAGAAAATTGAATAGTTTTGTATAAAAACAGATTTGTAGATACCAATCAGTCATTAATAGTTATAATACACTGACCATCACCTACCTAATGTTACAAGGTACCAAACACATTATTAACAAAAACATAAAATTTCTATAATTAGCTCTCCCTGAACACCAACATTTCATAACCCAAGCCTAAATGTTGTGCTATTTTTCCTTGATCTAGAACATAACATTTTAATTATTTAAAAAATAATTATATTAAATTACT
This sequence comes from Lycorma delicatula, assembly GCF_047948215.1. NCBI lineage: Eukaryota > Metazoa > Arthropoda > Insecta > Hemiptera > Fulgoridae > Lycorma > Lycorma delicatula. The sequence goes on from NC_134456.1 coordinate 198,724,099, forward strand.
CACATAATTAAACTTTTAACAGATTTTAAAAAATCTGATGTGGACACCACATGATTTCCTTGTACGCCTATTAAATTACATAATCATATTTTTTTAAAATGAAAAGTACAAAATATTTTATTTCATTAATAACTTCTGATATTTTTTTCATATTTTTTTTTGTTATTGGTATTATTGAATTATTATTTATCTTAATTTTTTTTTACAATCAGAGGTTAATAATTAATAAATCAATATATTTAAATTAAAAAAAAAAAGGAAATGAAGTCTGATTTGAACTGATGTGCCTTCCCCTTGTAAGATCCAAATATTTCATTAATTAGAATTTTATTTGGCTATAACTCTGGAATCCATGAAACTTATGATCACTGAAAACCTCTCAATGAGGACTTATTACTGCAGTTAAGAAAAAGTCCAAAATCCATTTTTTGGGGGGGCTTTTGGGTTTTTTGGACACTTGTGGTTCAGTCAATTGCAATCAAAAGGGGAGGTGTGCAACCACATGTTACAACAGTGCTAAATCCAAAATTTCAACATCCTACAACTCGTTTTTGAGTTATACGAGATACATATGTACGTACGTACAGATGTCATAAAAAACTAGTCAAAATAGATTCAGGGATGGTCAAAATGGATATTTCCGTTGTAATCTGAAAACTGAAATTTTTTCGCAATCACAATACTTCCTTTATTTCAAACAAGGAAGTAAAAAGAAGGAGGTTCTCAAATTTTTTATGTTAGTTACTCTCTTAACCAAATGGACTAATTTTGATGATTGATTTTATTTTATTATATTTTTAGACAAGTTGTTGTGTTTCTGTCGTAAGTTTTTTCAGAAAACTGAAGTGGAAGATTTTTAAAACAAAGAATTACATGAAAGATATATTTTTTTTTCATTATTAGAGTTTAGCATTAGATTGTTAAAACTAATGGTGTCATTCTGCTTTTCAAATTATTTTCCTGTGAAAGTTCAAAAATTAGTTGGAGAAATAATAATTTGTGGAGTATACCGGGATTATCTCTACATTAAAAGTACTCAAATAAAAGTTAATAAGCAATCACTAAACAGAAAATAACGTCACTGAAGTCTTTCCGTGATTATAAACCATTCAAAACTATAATCTTATAAAATAGATTTTTTTTTCAGTAATATATCAGTAAGTTACGATTAATTTTAAATACTTACTTTTTGATACCATTTTCAATTGCTTCTAATATAAGTGTAGATGCTTCATTGACATACGTTCTGGTTGAGGCACTACTCATTCCGCTGACACCAGATGCTTCACTTAAACTTGATCGTGCAGAACCTTCCCTCAATCCAGGCACTGATAAATGACCTTAAGGGTGAGAATTAAGAATACATCCATTAATTACATTCAATTTGAAAATAATGTAAACAGTTTTACATAAATACTTGGATGTAAGTTTGAAGTTAAAACAAAGTACTACAAACTATGTACTTCTGAGTTAAAATTCAGAATGATTAAGTTATTTTTAATAAATAACAACCACTTAAAAAGATTCAGAATAGAAATTAAAACTTCCTTAATTAATTTATAAAAATAAATAATCTGTACGACCATTGTAGGTTTGGTGTTACTTGTAAAACTGAAAGTAATAAATAAACATTTGATGACAGATTATAAAAACATATTTACTACATTATCAGCTTCAGTGTCGTTTTTTTTACTTCAACTCTTCTGTCAAGAAATAATGCTCTACAGACAGTGTATAAAATGATGTACATTGCCTCTACTTACTTTTCATAGGGAAAAATAAAATCATAACATAAAATAATAGATTATAACATTTTAATAATAGATGCAATTCTTTACGCTGCCAACTAGGTAATCATAACTGTGGCATTTAATCATTATTACAAGTGTTTTGTGATGCTGCAGAAATGTGCGGTTCAAATACTATGTTAAGCTTTAATTTCTGTATTACTGAGCTGTACAGTTGTTGGGGTTTAGTTAATAACTCCTCTTCAGAACTACCAGACTCTTCATGAGAGAACTAGTTACTAAAGAATAATTAAGACTAAAGTCCAATGTGTATTAGTAGTAATAAATACATTATTACCATGGTACACTATGATATAACGATAACAGACTGTGTACTATAATATGTAGTGGTTAGAAAAGTGTCATAGTGGTCAGTATGCAATTTTTTATAAGATTTGTTTTCAGTTGGATCTCCTGAAATGAAGAATGTCTTGGTCAATATTTTATTCTGAAAGTTTACCTAAGTTTAGACTAGGATTATAAAATCTTCAGGCAATTTAATTAAAATAAATGCTGTTCATACTTAAAGTGGATATGATGAAAAAGAGAGAGAGTGTGAGAACACTGAACTGATTGATCGCTGGATAGAGAAAAAATTTTATGCTTACAGGTATCTGCTTAAGGTGGAAAAACGGTCGTCATTGCCAGAAACTGTCCAGCTAGTAAGATGTAGTTTTACTACACAATTGAGATTGATTCATTTCAATTTCATGAATGATAATAAGCTTTTTAAATTAATAAAAATAAAATGTCTTTAAAGAATTTTTTTTAAATAATAAAAAAATTCATAAAAATTAATTTAAATTTATAATACAAAAAATTAATCAATAGAAATTCCAAAAAAAGTATACGAAATTGTTACTGAGCAAAAATCCATGTTAAAAACAAAAAATAAAGGTCTGGTTACACTATAGTCAAAACTCACCTTTATGTTGCTTGAAAGTATGCTTATTTTACAAAATTAAATATTTTTATTATCAATAAATGAACATTTTCAATCCAAGAATGATTCTGGATACATATGGATTAAAAAAATTGAAAACATTTTATATTTAATCTTTCCTAAGCCCCTTTCAACATTATTGATGTAGAGAATCCTGCTGACTGAAATTTACTCATCTAATCCATTTATAATAAATATTTTATTTACTCTTTCCTTGTATTTGTCAATGCAATTATGACAGAGCCAATGTCAAACCCACATTTACTTATGTGACAAACAGAATAATACTTGAAAAAATGTATCAAAAAAGGTTTTAGTAATGAGCACTTTAGGGAGCCATCAACCAACAACTTTTTTGGTATATAGAAACCAGTCTTAGGCTATTGAGATTTTACCTTATTTAATAACATTCAATTTCCAGGATGTTAATTTGTGAGACATTCCAGATAATCTGGCTGCATCAAGTTGTAAGGATTGCTGTTTACTATCTTACTCAGGCCTCTTTATGAGATTAAATTATGTTCTTATCAATCTTTTAATAAAAAAAAAACCAGGCAAGAAAATGGCAAAAAGCAGTTTCTGACCAAAAGGGACTGTACTGCCAGCAAACTTTTGAAAAGTTACTTTGTAATCTATATTTGAACAAAACCAAGACCTAACCAAACCTCTGTTTCATTTAAATTTGGTTATCTATTCAAGAGTGATTTCCAAACAGATTTTTCATTTTTTTTATACATGCAATTTTTAAGTCACCTTTAAACAATTATCAAACTAATTTAAAAAAACAAAGAAATTTACAAATGAACTATTAATTAAATACACACTTACCAAAATGGTTAAAGTAGGATTTGATAACAGAAGTAAGTAGATTAAATCAAACAGTACACACCAGAAGAACAATGAAATGCAAAACAAACAAAAATATTTTATGTATATAAATGCATTAATTATCGAATGAAAAAAAAACTTAAGTATTAGTAGATTTTATTAATAAAATTAGTGGATTGTATTTATAAAATGCATGTTATTAAAAAGAAAAACAAAAACTTTAAAATTTAGAAATACATGCGATAAAATTATGTATTATACAAGAATAATACAATCAATAATTGTAAATCTTAAATATAAATTCAAGGTGTTATATTGTTTTCATTTAAAATTTAGAAAAAATTCTCTAAAGGTTATCAAAAAAAAAAAAGAAAGAAAAACAGGTAAGCATAAAGATTAATTGATGTATATGAGAAATAAGGTCAATGAAAGTAAGGTTAGGCATATTCTCATGAAGTAATACTGGGTAACAACAAATTTATATCTTCAAGATGTTAAATAGTGCTAAAATTTTCTTGATCAACCCCAGATTACTAATTATTGTTCTTAAAAAAATAACTTTAAAGTAGTAAATAATTCAAAAAATGTTTATATATATATATATATATTTATATTTATATTTAACTTATTTTATTTTATAATAGTAATTTTAACAGCATCAATAATTTGACAAAAAATCTTTGTAATTGTTATTATTTAAATAATGACATAGAAAAGAGTTATTGTTATTATATTTAAAAATAAGATACCAGACAGATACAGTATACAGATACAGACATAACCAGGCTCATTTTTCAGAATAATTTTGTTTTGAAATAAAATATGGGTGATTGTTGTAAACATCTGACACATAGATAATAACCACTGTTATTTATTTTATTATGATAAATAAAGACCATGTAATAATAAGTAGTCATAAATAATGAAAAGTACTTATGTTAAGTAGCAGTAATTTAAATAATTATTTTATTTTTTAAGTACATATTTTAATTTTTAAAGTTATTACAACTCGTTAATGTGATTTATTGCAATTATTAAGTTCACAACTTTCATCAGTTTATATATTTTTAATATATTAACGTATTTAAACCAGGATTTAATGCAGATGTAAAAATATTGACTAGTAAGTTAAGATTTACCATATAACAATTACTTTGCTCTAAGTAAATCATAAATGGTGTTCAGGGGCATTCTTTTATTTTAAGTTCAGCTATCTAAACATCACAAACAGAATTGTTACAAATTCTCAAATCAGCAAATGTAAAAATCAACTATTTTTATCTATTTTAACCAAAAATCAGCTACAACATACAACCTATTCACGGTTAACGAATTGACATAAAAAGTTGTTTACAAAGAAGCAAACATATATAAAATATAAAAAACATGAAAAATTTGCTGTTACTTACTTTCCAAATAAAGTAAATAATATACTGGTGTCCCACAAGTCATTGCAATCAAAAAATATATTAGTTTTTTTTTTTTTTTTGGTTGGGAAAGCTAATATTGTGATAGTCAGATATTAACTGTTATGGGTAACAGGTTCATGAATTACTACTACACATGCAACTAACATGTCAACTTCAGAAAATTTTTTATCTTTTGTGATAAAATAATACATGTATGGTATAAGTATTATCATGAAACAATGATGAAATATTTTGAAAGTACCATCAAGAAGGAATATTTTTTTATTGAATAAAAAATGTAAACAACTGCTATGATACAGAGCTCATGTAAATTAACATTTGAACTCTTAGAAATGTGTTTTCTAGTCATCATATTATGTGATCATATGAATTTAAAGCTTAAATTATGTGCAAATTAATCTGAACACGGGTCAGCAGACACAAGCAACTTAGTCATTCTTTAAGTTGTCTGTTTAATGTGAGAATACTGTTCTTTGGTTAATTATCAATTTTCATGTTATAAATGGTGCTTTGTGAAAGTTTATTTCATTTTTTATTACAAAATCATATTTTCATAATTTCTGTTCCATATGTCTTGAATATATAATGATGGACATACTCCAAGAAAGCGTTTGAAAAAAGCATACCAATATGACATATTGACAAATAGCTTCTGAATGTGGTATAGGGCTAGAAACAGTGAATGCTATTTTAAAACAATTTAAAAAATCTGGTTCCTTTTCACCTTAAAGGAAAGGCAAATGTAGCAGTAAAAAGAAACTATTTCAACACAGGATCAGTTTATTAGTGAGAAAAAGTAAACTTGATAAAAAATTATCTGCTGTATACTTAAATCGAGAATTAGCAGCTAGCAGAACAGATTTACCTGTGACAAATGTTAGATACAATCTTCTCGCAGCTGGATGGAAAGCTCACCAACCAGCTAAAAAGCAGTTTTTAACACCAGCAGTATACAAAAAAAGGCTGTTGTGGGTCAAAGCCCATGTTAACTGGATCAAAGAAGACTTGAAAAATGTTATTTTCTGATGAGTCACAATTTTATGTTCAGGGACAAAGGTTCTAAACGGTACAAAAGCATTAGATGAAAATACATTACCGACTCATATCCAACAATCAGATGAACGTCCCCAGAAAAAAAGTTTTGGGGTTGTTTAATATCTGAAGGCCTTTGCTCATTACTTCCCATAGATGGTGTGTTGAAAAGTGATGGATGTATCAAGATTCTGAAGGAAAGGGTTGCAACACAACTTCAAAACAAATTTTCACAAGGTAACTGAACTGAGAGTTCCAACAAGATTTGGTGGCATGCTATACTACTGACAAAGGGGAAAAACTGACAAAGTGCTCCTGTGCCCAGACTTAAACCCATTTGAAAATCTTAGGCAATAGTCATAAAACAACTCAAAATGAATTGTACCATAAAAATTGACCTGATTAAAGCAATAATTTGGTATGGTATCATGATGAAGAAATAAAAAAATGTCTAGTACACTTGTTGAATAAATGCCAAATCATATACATGAAATGATTAAGAATAAAGGAAGACATATTAACTACTAAATAATCACAATTTGTACAAATATGATTTTTTTTTTCTAAATAAAGTTACTTTTTATTAAATAACATATGTGTTTGGATTAATTTGTATATTACTATACACCTTTTGTTTGAAGATAAATTTGGAAGCCACAAAGAAATGTGCGGGAAAAAGCTCTCCCAGTTTTCTGCGAATCCTGGTTTTTTCTCAAAATTTTATTTGTTGAAGCACGATTATTACTTTCTGAATATGTGAATAGACATAATTATATTTATTAGAATACCAGTAAAATCCAAAAGATAGGTCAAGAAATAGGGTAAAGATAGATAGAACAGCATTACTGTCCTAATCTAGCTATGGAAATCAACAACTAGTTTTCCAAAAAGACAGGAATTTGTCTTTATGGGAATTTATCTCATGTGCCATAGTTAGCCCAAACTTTTTTGATGGAACTTTATTGACAATAAACATTCAGAAAATTGCACATGGAACATGCTACACAGAAATAAAATGAAGGATTACTTCATTAACGTTTGATCACAGATCAAACAATTTTAATAGACACTGCTTAAAGAAATTATTTCTGTATGGTCAAATTATTTCACTTGTACTGAGTTTAAAAAGAAATAACAAGTGCAATAACTAATGGGACTCCAGTCCACAATACTGCTTTGCTGATACTCTGTATTAATCAGATCCTACTTACTGTTTTTGAAAATGATTATATGGGTTTAATAGTAACACTAATAAGTTTGGTGCTAAATCGCCCACAAACTACCTAATTCCTACATTTAATTATTAAAATTGCAAAGGCTGGCAATTGTAGATAATAATTTAACATTAAAAGATTAGCATAGAATAGAAAGAAATGCATCAAACCAATCAAATTAACTGAAATGAGCAAAATAAAAGTAATGGAATTAATACAACTACCTGTCGAATGTGCAGATGGATCTCTAGCTCTATCAGCAGAAATGGAACGACTCAATGATTCAGCACTCAGTGAATCTTCATACTCGCCAGGATCTACTGATTTGGATCGTGTTTTTGATCTATTAAGCCGTCTTTTAATTGTTCCAAAGAAATCTCGTTTTTTTCTTCTACTTCTTCCTCGATCTAGAAAAAGAGAAATATTATTAAAATATTTTATTAAGTAAATAATTATATTCATTTTAATGAGTGGCAGTAAGTCATTTGCATGTAGATCAGATGTTTCAATTTAAATGTGATTGCATACATCATACTACTAAAGTTACAAAAATAAACAAACGGTACAAATACTTTTCATCGTGTAAGGAGTGAAACACCAAATTAAAATAAAACAGTCATGTGTAACATTTCTTGTTACATTCTCTGTTGTTAAATCTTAATTTCCAAACTAGTGATAGATAGATAAATAGAAGGGAGAAAGAGAGAGAGAGAGAGAAAGAGGTAATAGGATCCTGGATAAGGATTCATCTATTACATGGTGTCTTGCGATACCTGGAATAAATGTCAGTGATGACCAGTCACAATTCTAATAACTTGTTTTTTCTAGTTTACTAAAGGAAAACAATACTAGTCACTAGATGCTCTTAGTATTTTTACTATCTTAAGACAATAGCAGTCGATTCAATTTAAAATGAAGTCAACATTTCAAATAAAATTCAATACAAAGATTTAAAATTATTAAAAACTGTAAATGATGCTCTATCAAATTAATATAAACTGTCCATTAGTATTTAATATCAATCATTACAATTTATTTTGTGTACTCCTGGGTTGTCAGTGTTTTTGTTAGTTTGCTGTTCAATGTTGTATATTTTGTTTCAGAATTTGAAAATTACATGATAACCTTTTTTCTGAAAATGTTGGCAATCTTTTTATGAAAGGTAGTTTGATGTATGTTATTATTGCGTATTTTTTGTCACTAGGTTTGTTTTTGTTTTTTCGTTTTTAGAGTTTGCTTTTGACATTGTCATGTCCATTAACTTACGCAAAAATTTTAAAAATTTTACAAGTCTTGTCCTCAAAACATTTTCTATAAGTTGTATCATGAGTAACAAACTTTAAAGGTTGTTATTCACCATGAGAGTAGCAGAGCTCTACAGAAAACACTAAGTTATGATATAGCTAAAATGTTAATTTAAATGAAGATATCTAATAAGTTTTATAAAACTGATTTTCTTCAAACATGAAAAATAAGCTTAAAATTTTTAATTAAATTGTTTTTGAACCAAGCTGGGGATTAATAGATGTATAGAAATTCTTAGTGGTTAAAGTCATACCTATGTTGGTAATTTTCAAAAACAAAAAATCATGAAAAATGTTTCAACTACATATATGAACATTTTTCACGTAATATAAATATTAAATTTGTAAAAATGTTACGTTTTTATAACAGTGTAGCAATTTAAAATTAGATTTAATGTTTTACATTAGTACAACTAATGTAATGTTTTATTTTTTGAAAAAGAATAATATCGAATTTCAGCATGTTAAAATAAAAATATAATACTAACACTCCTCTATGCAAAATGTATTAAATGTAATTAGATACTTACCGTCATTAACATTTAATGTAACTGAATGCTGCTGTGGTTGAGGTGAATCTTGACTTGATCCCATTGTTTCTTTAATACCAGCCTAAATAAAGAAAAACCAACTTCAAAATTTTACTTCAGATATAATTTTTATAATAAAATTAAGTAACATCTGGGTTTAAGGTAAAAACTTACACATCTTTTTGTGGTTTGATAGAATATAAACTGTATTTTACCTTGGATATATGGACAATTCCTCAATAATTACCTCATAAGGAAAACAACATTCAAACATCCCATGTTTCTAATTAGATGCTATAATTCGTGAGAAAATATTTTCTTCCATAATAATAATTCCTCCCATCAAAGATTATGACCTTATAAACAAAATTTCTAATATCTGCTCATCAGATATATATAAATATATTTTTTTTTCTTTTCTTTTTTTGATCTAGTGCAACTGGGCAAAGATTATGGCCTTATAAACAAAATTTCTAATATCTGCTCATCAGATATATATAAATATATATTTTTTTCTTTTCTTTTTTTGATCCAGTGCAACTGGGTAAAACGTCAATTGAGATAATTCAGTGTAACTGAATTATGCTTATATTTTGTGACTGTTACATTTTTCCTTTACTGAAATATTTTTATCTTCAATGTAGAGGAAAAGAACAGTTTTTTAGGTGTCTGGAAAGACACGGATTCAAAATTAAATTAAATTTTCCTAAATAACTGTAATAATTACTTATTAACCTAAGTAGGTTAATATCAACCCAATAACTTTCAGTAAGGTTTAGATTGTTTTTGCTACTAGAAACACCAAGGTACCACAACATTTTAGGTGACCTAACATGAGAAACAACACATTTTTAAAAATGGAGTAACAATTTTTAAGAACTGTAAGCATGATACTAGAGAAACAGATTACTAAAATGGTTATTGTTGCTTCTTCATTGAATCAAATATACAGTTGCACATCAGTATATCAAGCCCTTTGGTAATATTAAATCCCATAAGAAACATCTTCACTCTTTTCTGTACAAGGTCTTATAACATCATACTCTAAGCGAAAGCAAGTACGATTGATGATTCATGTCCAGTTTCATTATAAGCAGATGACTTTCCACCTTATAAATTTTATATGTAAAAAGGAAAATCAATGCATGCATCAATAAATACAGAAGTTTACATTTCACTTGCTTGTTTGAGGAGGTGCTATTGAGCAGTCAATTAACTGTTGGTATCAAGTATTTTATTAAAACAAATTCAGTTAGATCAGCTCAGAGAGAATATTTATAACAGTTTAATTTAGAAGGGCTATGAAGCACCTAATGAAAATGCTGTGGTGGATAAAAATTAGTAAGAGGTCTGTTTTCAACAGTATATCAAGCAGATAAAATCAATCAGTGCAAAGAACTCAAAATTTAAACATCTGCAAACATGCAGTACAAGACAGATATCAGACTTTTAAGTAAAATTTCAGGCATGCCAAAATTAACTAGCTATAACAATATTGTTCATTTAGAAATCAATGAAACATTAATTAAAATGTTAAATGAGAAAATAAATGTAATAATCATTATTTAAATTACTGATGAAACTCATAATTACTTAATTTTGTTTAAACATACACACACAAAACTATCTTTGTTGTGACCTAGAATATCTAGAACTTCTTTAACTTCCTCTCCATTTAATAATCACTGTAATCAGCTAATCCATGCCAATAATAATTGGCGTGGATTAGCTCTAATTTTTTTAAATATAGAAAGAGGAGCAGTGTTGATAATATCATAAAGATCTATAAACAGACTAAAGTTTTCTTTTTCAAGTTGAGCATCTCTGTAACCTGTACTTACAAAATAACGGTGTTGCAGAATATATTGTTAGGTTGAGTATGACTGTCCTGCACTGTTATGCCCAAACTGACATAGGCTCATTCTATTTTGGTGACATACTTGTTAATTCAATCTCTAACTCATAAGTTTTTCTTTGGGGATACTTAAAAAGACGGGGTTTGAAATGATTTTATGGATATTAATGAACTAAAGGCTTGATTAAAAAAAAAAAACATTGGCAAATGCTAATAGTAAGTATGCAATTCATAGGGTGATGGATAATGCAGTGTTTGCAGGAGGATAATGGTCCAAATTACACACTTGGAAGATTTTATTTCAAAAGTAATTTTAAAGAAAAAATTCAATGAAACTAATAAAATATTAAAGGTCTAAACAATAATTCCATAATATAAGTATCATATTTCCACAGAGATTTTTTCTGGAATGTAATCAATCATAAATTATAGGAGAAACACAGTATTACTGTTCACATAAAAGAAAACTCTCAATTTAATTTTAAATAAGTTGGTTGGAAAATCTTCTAAATTACTAGATAATTTATTCAAAATAAAAACTAAAGCATAATAGGGTCCTTTCTTGTTATTTTTACAGGAATAATGATAATTTTTTAGCATATTTATAAATATAAGTGCATTAAATGCCAGAATTATTAATTTAATAAAAATCTGTTTACATAAATTACACTTGGCACCAAACAAAGGTCTGACACCCCATTTTTATATCCTTCAAACTTCTCTGAATTTTTTCAATTGGCCCAAAATGTTACATCCAATTTTAGATCACAAAATATGCAGGCATAATAAGAATTTAACAATAATGCTAATCTTAATTCTGATAAAGATGCTTCCAACCAAAACAAAGTAGTTTGAACTTGTTGAAAATTATATCAATTTGATCATCCCCTGAAAATGTATTTACTATTTAAAAAGATGCCCAAAGGTTTAATACTGCAGGCAACAAAAATAATACATTTATTATTAATGAAAATACTAGCCATGTGATCAGCAATGAAAAATCAACCTGAGAAGCATGAATAATGGTTTTACTGATATTTAAAGTTTGATTATAACAATCTACCCATCCAATGAATAGATACCACTTCAAGAAGGATAGAACTGGTGTACATAACTCCATACCCCTATGAGGGCAACTATGACAAGCTTTTAATAACAGATTAAATTTTCAGCTCAGATGATTTCTTGCATCACCCAGTTTCATTCTCTGGGTTATTAATACTGCGTTCACCGAGTCATTATAGCAATCCTCATACTCTCCATGAACTTGCAGAATCTGTAAAGTGCTTACATCGAGCATTTTACTCATCTTTAAATATTGTTAAGTGGCAGTTAAAAACATAAATTCACATCTAAATAAAATATTTCCAAGATATATTGGAAATTTGATATTATAAAATTTTAATAAAAACCCAGCAGTTGTTTTAACATAAGTAGGAGAACAAAACATTTCACTCAGCCTGCAGTTTATTGATTTTATTTGAACAAGTTTTTTAAAAAAAGTAAATATTTTTACATTTTTGATCAACTACCATGCAGGTTTTGTAAAGGCAGTTATTTCCACAGGCAGACTTTGTTAAGAAATAAGTATTTTGTTTGATAAAATATAGGGGAATAAGAAACCTTATTATTAAATAAATTAAAATTCCTTTATTACCAGTAATAATAATTTTTTAAAAATATATCTTACCAGTAAATTAATAAAAAAATAACAACAATGTAAGTAAAGGTAAACCTTGAATCAATCTAACAAATAAAAATAAAAAGATAATATTAGTAATTTTATTTAGTAAGAATGTTATAATGAAGTTAGTAAATTAAAATATAAACAGAAAACATCTCTATTTCAAACTGTACAATTATAGAAATTTAATATTCAAAATAATAATACAAACCTGATAAAAAAATACATAACCTGAGACAAACAGAAGTCTGTTAAATGAAAAGAAAAGAAAAGGTAATTAAACATTATTAAAAAATATATCTTTAAAGAAATTACTTTTGCAAGCAAGTAATTATAAAATTATTATTGAAATAATACTCCAACATTTAGCAATTATATATATATTTTTTTAATTTATCTTGGTAAATAAACATTCATAAACTGTAAAACATTATGTAGTAAAGGGTTTTCCTGATAAACAACTTCCTACTGTACTATTACCAGTGGTAGTAAGACTAAACAGAATGAATTATTTAAATACGTTTGAGGCAAATAACTTAGAAAATAAGAAGCAATGCAACAAATATGTCACTGTAATTAACAAATATCTGTTTCAAATAAAATTTTTATAATCATTTTTCTTTTAAAACATAAATTATAAAATTAAATAAAATTTAATTGGTTATTCTTCATAATTCATTAAATTAAATAAAAGAAAATTGACTAGATAAAGAAAAATAAATAGATAGAAGCCACCTGACACAGAAAAATTAAGCTTTACATAATATTTTTTTTTTTAATTTTCTAACCTTTTTGTCAGATACTTCATGCCATTTTCCAGCTTCTGTTTGTTCTACCTGTTAAACATAATATAAAAACAACACACTTCATTCTACACTTCAAACAAAATCAGCAGGCAAATGTTTCATTAAAAACTAAACATCTAAACACAGTAGTATAAAAAAAATCCAAACAAAAAACATACCTATTAATTGTTAATTATCATTGTTATAATGCAAGTAAACAAAATATGATTGGGTTCAAATTGTTAATGAAATAAACTAAAGTCATGATTGTTAAAAAGAAATCGGTCAATTTCACAATATTTCAGAAATACCAAGATATGTAAAAAAAATTAAGACATTTTTTCTCAATTAGAAAGCTAGAAACACCTACATTTAGTTATCCATAATCTTACAGAATTTCCATATTCTCAAATCAACAGTTCATTGCTGCCTCTTTGTAACTTTCATGCCAAATTCATTATTATGAAAGCTCAACTGCCTGTCTCCATAAAGTAAAAAATATGGGCAGTGGTGCATTTTTCTTTTTATTCAGAATGCGTTCTGAATCTGTCATTTTAAATGGAACACACTGAGCCACAGATGTATTGGAAAATTTAACATCTAATAGATGATTGAAAATTAATTTTATATTCAATTTTATTCAGTTTTATCAACTCTGTCTTATTGATCAGCATAAATCAATCTGCCAACAGCTTTGAGTATTGGCAATGGTCTTTGAAGTAGACATTTAAGTAGACATTTGAAGTAGACATTTGTTTTTAAACATTTTTAAAAAATCTATTCACTTCTAGATCTAGTTTCAATTCAACTGCTATTACATTACTTCTCTTGTTCTGCAAGTTTCACCCATACTGAATAAAGAAAATTATACATCATTTTTCATAATTCTTCCTTGGTATAAACAAGTTGAATACTTATAAATTCAGTTTCCATCACATAAATAGAAAACTTTACTCTAATCACTTTTTTGAGCAAACACAAATTAGATAATAATAGGGAAGTCGTGTTGCCAGTCTCCTAATTGGAGGAAAACAGGTATATATTTATTGAATAAAATATCATAATTTCATTAAAGTGTACATAATAACATGCAAAAAACAGAAATAATAAAGGAAATTATAAAAAAAATGAAGGAAATCTGGAAAAAAGATAGCAATTGTTCATCAAGATGTTAATTTTTTCCTGATATATTATTACTTATTAATACTCGAGTTCAAATGAATTTAATGAGATGAAAATAAGTTGCTGTATCAAGTAATTTCCTCTAAAATTTACAAATTATGGAAATAATGTAAAATCTGTTTAATATGAAAATGGTTTATATAAATCACACCGCATTGTATTCAAATAAAAATATTAGTACCACATGTACCTACATGTGGACCAATACACAACATGTACCAATATTGTGTACCACATGTCACAATAATGTTTGCATAGTTTATAATCAAATTACAATTACTTCAAGAGCAGGTACTGCAAACAGTTCATTGAACTTCTGAAGTATATGATTCATCTGATGAGAAAACATTTGCAAAGGATTATCTTAAACTAATAAAATAATCATAAATGCCAATTATACAGTTAGAAATATGAAAATATATTCTACTATTTCATGTAATCATGGAGGATACTGATTTTAATTGACAAAAAATTGAAATGAGTAAAAACAGTTCCTTTAGACTGAATTTTCTGACGTTAAAAAAAGACACAAAGAATTAAACTTTTCAGGTATTTTAATCTCAATCAGTTAACACACTACCTAAATGTTAGGAAGTTTGATAAACAAAAGTAATAGGTATTGCTGACAAATAAGGCTGACTTATTTATCACTGATTTTTAAAAAAAGTTAGAAATGTTGATTAATATTTGGGGTTCTACCCAATATGTAACAATATACGAAATGCTAATCGTAGATAATAAATCCATCATGTGCATACCTCTCAGTTAGGTGAAATGTAACATTACTATTTAAAGAACTGACAGTAAATAAACCAAATAATAAATATACATACAAGTAGAAGGAAATAAAAGTTGATGTAAGTAAAAATTGATTGTTGATATGTAAAAATTTCAAAAACATGTATGAAAATGTTTTGTAAGTTACTATTTTCTGAAAGTAAAACACAAAGAATTTAACAAATTCTTTATTTCAACGAATTTGAATTTAACAAACAAAAAATTGAAATATACTTTAGTAAAATATACTGTACTTTAGTTAAATCAAGATTTTATTTAAAAAATTAAGTCATGTATTTTTTAATCTCATTTCCATTGATATTAGGATTACTTCAGTATGTACAGATAAGGCAGAAAAATAAAGAGAAGAACTGTTGGCCACTTTCTCATATGAGAGAAAAAGATGGAACAAACATTAATCAGACCTAAAATAATACAACATTTTAATTTTTGTTATATGAAAATTACTTAAGCGAATAGTTTTCAAGATTCATTTGTAAATGTAACCAGTCGACAAAGGATAAAACTGATTTTTTTAAATATTTCTGGTAAAATGTACAATAAATTGAACATTTTTTTAGAGAAAAGTTTCGTACATATATACTCGGATAATTCAAATACTTAACACAGTTATGACTGAATAACTAAAATAAAACCAAAAGCCAATTTTTATTTTGTGTACATTTATCTTAGCAGAAAAACAAAACTGAATAATTAATCTGAACAATACCAGATAATTTTGGTTTTTGGTTCAATAAAACTGACTATTGATTTTTGAAAAACAGTTGTGATCACATTTTGCAGCTTAACTGAAAAACAAATATTTTTTTTTGTTCTGATATATGATAAATATCTTCTGAAAGTAGTTGAGTAAGTGCTACTTAAGAACTGTTATATGTTTTACTCAGAAAGACAACTGACAACTAGTAAAATTGACAAACTATCTTCAATTTTAAAACTGTAAAAATAAAATGAAAACATTAAAATTTTATGATTTTAATATTATTGTTTATGAATATTACAATTATTCATATGCACAACAGTAGTTTGCATGAATTTTATATATCAACTGATGCACTTTATCCATGTAATTTTACTGACATCCTTATTGTTTAGTTACAAATATGAACATTTTCCAACCACTTTTCCCCCACACTGTATTTATAATAAATATTTTTCTTTCATTATTTCACTTAATTTTTAAGAAAATTGTTAATTGATGTTTAAATTAGCCATCCAAAATTCATGGTCTAACCCCTGTACAAATAAATTAACATGATGTAATTTGTGGTGAACTAACACCACATAAATTTAATTTATTATATATACTATTAAAAGTTAAAAAAATAAATGAAATAATAGTAATAATCCTATTTTATTTTAAACAATTGCAAACGTACAATTCTTTCATTGATAGCAATAAATTGGATTATAAGATGGTTATGATGAAAAGAACTAAGAGTTGGTTGCATATCCTACACAAAAAATTATCTAATTTGTAGATGATGTACAAAACAAACAACCTAAGCAGTCACTGAAGTACGTAGGCATCAACACCCTATCAGAGTTACTGCATTGCTAACGTATTCAGTTTTTTCCTTAAGAAAGTTTCAAAATTATGTATATAAACCATGACTATTTAACATTAAATTGTTAAGCGCAATTGTATTTAGAAAATTTTAACCAGGAATGTTATATTAATAATGAATGTTTGACAGTTGATTCCATTGTATGTTAGTAAGAAAAATATTTAAAAATATACACACTAACTTTTATACTAATCTTCAACAGAAATTTAATACAAGATGCTTTTATATATAATAATGAATAAATTTGTTTGATTTTTTGTTAGTAAAACAAACACTTGCATAACTAAAAGCATTTTTACAAGCAAAATCTGAAAAACCACACAAATAAAACAAAAATTATGAATATATAATTAAAAATGCATACTTATTCTCAGCGAACAAAGTACAATATATTAAATTAAAAGAAACACTTTATTTTAATATGAATATGATTGTAGAAAATTAATTAATTAATTTATTAATGCATAATGTGTAATGATGATGATATGCATAAGTAACGCAGAGTTAAAATAAATTGTATTATTTCATTTTATTTAAATGTTACAAGTAAATTATTGACATACCGGTTTTTTTTTGTTGTATGGATATTCATATAAATCCTATAATTCAAGTCAAATATGTATTATTTAAACACTACTACTTCACAAAAACTTAAAACTACTAAATAAATGTAATATTCAACCACATTAAATTATGTTCTATAAAACCTTCTGTTGAAAAATTAAAAAAAAACCAACAGAAATATTTTAAAAAATCTGAAATTATTTTAGCATTTATTACTTTCTATTAACTGTAATAACTTAAATCAATTGGTAAATTTTAAAGAAATCAAACTTGTTAAAATTTTCTGTATTTAAAAAATTGTATAAAAAGAAATCAATATTCATAATAATTAAAATAATAGTAATTCAAGAATAAACATAAATGAAAAGAATTGTTACTGAAGAAAATTTAATTTAGTTTAAATAAAAACAATTTTCATATGTTAGCATTTAGGTTAATTAGTAAATATATTGTGTACGTTCTCTCTATCTAAGCTATTATTAAAAAAATATACATAAAAATCCAATTGAGTGTGAATAATAGATATTTTGTATAAAAAAGATTCTCATACCAAATCTTTCCTATGTACTGTGATGTTTTAAATAAAATGTATAAATAAATGCATGTCCAAGTATAAAAAATTTTAATTTTAAGCCTCTACATAAATATAATTTTTAAATTTCTTAAAATTATATACAATATACAATGCAAATCATGGAACTGAATAAAAATGTGTACTTTGTTTTGCTATGAGAAATTTAATACATTAACTATTTCAATTATACATTTTTAATATGTCTGCTGTATATGCTAACATAAAATAAAATAGAAAAAGGAAAAGTAAAAAAAAAAATAAATAAATAAATAATAAGTATAAAAACAACAAATAGGAGTTCAGGATATTTACCTTCAGCAGTTGTCGTTGTGGCTGCTGTACAGAACAGAACAGGAAGCATCCAAAGAAAAAACACACAATTAATATTTCATTAAAAAAAATCAAGACAATAAAATACACAGTAATAATTAAATGAAAAAATCAAGTCACTAAGGTAAATAGGAACGAATAATATTCTACAAATGTTAAACTAATAATAACTTATTTTTTATAACACTGCAAGTTTAAGATGAATAAAAGGGATAAATTATAGTAAGGATAGTACAGTAGTATGTTAAAATTCTTTAATTCTAAAAAAAAACACGGAACATTCTTTAAACTACTTACCAAAAATATTTATTTTGATAAAATTTTTTTTGGGGAAAAATTGCTTTTAACTTTTTAAAAATGCTTTTAACTGTATCATTTTATTAAATTGGCTTTTAGCCTAAATAACCAGTTCCATTTCTTGTATCTCCTCATTGTATAGATTCAAATGTTATTATAAACTAGGTAAGGACTTCTGTCTATAAAGAGTAACATGTTAGCTATTTACCAAATTTATTAGCTGCAACAATTCACTTTCTTATGTATACTTTTATATGTGTTATTCATTACAATCCTACAGATACAATCATGGATACTTCAGAATGTTCTGTCTTTTTTATAATTAGTTATATAAAAGAGGTGGCTGAAATGTAATGCACACTTAAATGTAATAGAAGAACAAAATGTCACACAAAGTGATAAATACTGCCATCTTGTAGTTTCATTCCCCTACTATTACCACTAACATTCCAAAATTTTTTGACTCTCACCCTGTCATTTTCTTTAGTTGTCATTGTTATGGAGAGCACCTGGTATGCCAACATCTCTAAACCAATGTGCAGTGATGCAGTGACTGAATTTTTAACAGAAGAAAAAGGCTAGCGACATTCATCATCATCTAAAAGTTGTTTATGGTATGAAACTGTTGATCAAAGTACTATGAGTAGGTAAACAATAAAATTTTGTACACCAGAAGCTGGTAAAGTGAATATTGAGGATAAATCTCACAGTGGTCGACCAGTTTCTGTGACTAATGAGAAACACAAAAAGGTGGTGGATGAATTGGTTCAAAATGACTGTTGCATCATACAAAAACATATTGCCACTCAGATAGGCATATCAAAAGAACGAGTATGACACATTATTACAAACTAGAATTATCATAAAAATCTATGAAAGTCTCAGCCTTTCATTGGAGGTCCTGGGTTCAAATCCTGACTAAGGCATAGCAGTTTTCAAATGCTACAAATTTCCATTCTCATAGGACTAAATGACCAAAAGCAGTCAGTCAACGCCATCTCAAAAAAAAAAATCAATGAAAAAAATGTTGTAAACAGCTACTGATTTCAATACTCTGACAGAAGACGAAACTTGGATGCATCATTAAACCCAGAAAAAAACAAAATGGCATGGAATACTGGCACTACAGTTTATCATAATCAAAAAAATTCAAAACAAAACTCTCTGCAAAAAAAAAATCTGAATGATACAAAAAGACATTAAAATATCTTAGAAGATGTGATCATGTTTCAACAAACTTAAATATTTTCTAACTGTTTGGTTACTAATTAGTTCTCATTTTTTCTTATACGTACAATAATTTTTCAATATAACTATTTAATTACAAAAAAACTTATATCTAAAATTTTTCATAATAAAAAAGAACATTTGTAGCCTTCAATCAAATGAATTACAATTGTCAGGACAATATGCTAGGCTGGTTTCTTGGAGCTTTGAATACATATACTGTGTTGCCAACACTTTGTGTATTAATATATATTAAAAAACATGTGGTGTAATCAAGTATATAGTATGATATTTTTTATTAGATATAGCTTATAATAA
Organism: Lycorma delicatula; assembly: GCF_047948215.1. Lineage (NCBI taxonomy): Eukaryota > Metazoa > Arthropoda > Insecta > Hemiptera > Fulgoridae > Lycorma > Lycorma delicatula. The sequence continues at coordinate 198,744,349 of NC_134456.1, forward strand.
TATCCCTATCTGTCAGTTGAGCATACAAAGACAATATCACAAAAGGAAAAAGATGGTAGAATATTCTAATTAACAGTTTTACTCAAAAAAGTCACTTCTTTTACGAAAATAATACAATACTCTTAATTCCATAATTTTTAGAAGTAACATTTCATTCAATTTTAAATATGCTTACAAATTAAAAGTAAAGAAAAAACTATTATAAATTAACTTGATATATATCTAAATGTACATAGTTAAACATCAGGCTACCACCCATCTCTCTGTTTCAGGATTCTGAGAAAGCATTGAAACAAAAAATAATATAAATTTAATTTTTATACGAGGATTGATAAAAAAGTACATGGAATTTTACTTTTTCTCAAAACATCTTTATTTATTCATCAATATTGATTTTGTCACCTTTGGTGAAGCCAATGCCAATCACGAGTATATTGTTGGAAAAATTGGGAACTCACCCATGATAGCCATCCCTTAACATTTGTGTGACAAGGCTGGAATCAGTCTTGGGGTCCTGCCAAAAAATAATACTTAAAACTTGAATAATCATCACATTCTTGGCTCTCTCAATCCAAGTAGCACTGTTTAGATGTCTTCTGTGAGCTTCAAATATCGCTAACAATAATCCAAATTAATCTCTAGAATCATGACAGACAATCAATGTTGGGTTTCTCAGTGCAGTTTAAAATCAAAGCAGCAGTGTTTGTAGTGGAAGATCTAAAAAGATGCAGCAGGTCTAAACTGATCTGACCTGTGTAATGTTTTGAAAGAACATGTATGAGGTTTTATAAAAAAATACGTGGAATTTTACTTTTTCTCAAAAAATCTTTATTTATTCATCAGTATTGATTTTGACACCTCCAAAGTGCTTTCCTTTTTCCTATTTAGCCTCCTATTACTTCAGAGGATGAATGAGGATGATAAGTATGAGTGTAAATGAAGTGTAGTCTCAGGTTGACCATTTCTGAGATGTCTGGTTAATTGAAACCCAACCACCAAAGAACACCAGTATCCACAATCTAGTATTCAAATCCATATAAAAGTAACTGCCTTTACTTGTATTTGAACGCTGGAACTCTAACTTCAAAATCAGCTGATTTGCAAAGACAAATTCACCACTAGACCAACCCAGTGGGTCTCAAAGTCCCTTCAGATATAATACATTTGTGCCACCGCTTTTTTCAATCTTTGAAGCACCTTTAGAATGCAATTTTTAGTATGGCATTCACCTCCTTCAGCAATTCTGTCTTTACCTCTTCATTACTCGCAAAATGGCATCCTTTCATGGTTCTTTTCAGCTTGGGGAATAGGAAGAATCACAGGAGGCCATGTCTGGTGAATACAGATGTTGTTTTATCATAACAGTGTTGTTTTTGGCCAAAACTTCACAAACAAGCAGTGAAGTGTGAGCAGATGCGTGTTGTGGTGCATCTGCCATGAATTATTTCACCACAAATCCGGATGTTATCTTCAGATTGCTTCACGCAAACAGCATAGAACTTCCAGCTAGTAATTCTTATTGACTTCCTGATAATAATTCGGTGTCATTGGATGTTGATGTACTGGGACGTTCAAGGCACTTAATGACCTCATGCCTCTTAGAAATGTTTGTACCACTTGTAAACACTTGTTTTATTCATAGAAAAATCACCAAAAGCAACATTCAACATTTCCAATGCGGTGCTGTACTTTATTCCATTCTTAAAGCAAAATTTAGTGTAAATTCATTGTTTCATTCTTTCCACAAATTAAAAATCGCTGACCGTATTAAAATACATCAACAACGATAATGTTTTCAACAGCCAACAATAAAACGCATCCAATATGGCTACCAATATAAATATGTATTAAGGGAAAGTATACCAATACAATAAAAAAGAAGTTGCGATAATTGGACTTATACAGCCTGAGAAATTAAAAAATTCCACGTATTTTTTGATCAACCCTTGAATACTTTCTATTTATAGAGAGAAAATAATAATATATTTTTACTAAAAACTAAAATAGAAATCTTCTAATATGAGAGATGTTTCTGATAGAATTTTACACCATCCTGTATCACTCACTGTTCAAGCAATTATTTAATTACGATTAATGTCACGTTATTGCTAACATTTTTTTTTATCTTTTCAATGAAAAACATGAAAATTATGAATCTAAAGCACTATTAATGAGTAGTCATTGAAATAAAATGTTTACTGACAAAGGATTAAAAAATGAAAATACAGGAATACAACAAAATATTATACAATACTAAAGTTTTTTCAAAACAATAATTATAATCGATTAGATAATAACAAACAAAACAGTCCACTAATGCTATAAATTCATCAAAGCAAAATTTTGACAAAATAATTTATTTTTAGGCCTTGATAAAACCTAGGATGATTTGTAAAATGGACATAGCTAATCCTTATTTTACGTTTTTAGACTAAAATTTGTTTTCAAAGTCTAATAGAAAGTACATCTTTAATATCCATAGTATGAAGATTTACAGATAAATGAAATACGATTATAATAAATAGGTACATTGTAATAAACAGTTTCTTTATACTACTTACACAACAAACTTGTGTTGTTTTCTTTAACAACACAAGCAATCAATAGAAATACACTTAACATATAGAAAAATGTAAACAATATGCTAGTAGAAGAAAGCTGTGAAGTAGTTACAGAGAATACTAATCTCGGGTAATAAATGAAAATAGAAATACTGGAACTTATTATATTCACTATTATAGTAATTTGCTATTATCCAGGTGTCCATAAGTTTCCATACATATGAAAAATAAACATTTTTTTATGAAAAGGTACAAAACATAAATCATCTCAAGGAATGTATCACCAACACCATTATAAGGATATCTCCAGCTGTACTTAGACATGTCCTGCAGCAGTGAACAACACACATTGAAATGTGTTTTCAAAACTATGATAGTTATGTACAGCATATTATAAAAATAAAAATGGTTTTCATAAGAAAAAATGTTTATTTTTCTATGTGTGAAAACTTATGGGACAATCTGTAAATTGTTATTACTTACTGAAGACTAATATTTAATATAACTTTTTTTAAGAAAATATTCACTTATATTTTATAATGATGTTTTAGGAATTATTTTCAAAATTCAGTCAACCAAAACAGTTCATTTTTTTTTTTTAATTTTAAAACGCTAAAGAAAACTTGGATTAAATGAGTGATTTAAATTTTAATAATAGGTTATTACACTGTAGCCACGTTAATCAAGATAACATAGTACATAGAATTAATTGTATTTGTTTTCTTTGAAGACAAAGAAGAGATCTGCTGTTATAATTTATGAGGGCTCTTTTACTATTCTGAATGTATTTTTATTCAACTTAAAAATTTATAATATGAGCCAGTAATTAATATGTACTATTAAAATTGCAATACTTTTTATATTTTATTATTCATAGTGGACATCCTCTCATAAGTATTCTGAATAAGTAACAAATTATTCAAACTAGTATTAGTAGGTGTCCAAAAAAGATTAAAAGGAATCTTTGAATTCAAAAATATTATTTTTAATAATAAAGAATAAAAAACAAGAAAAAATTTAATTAACTAATCATTAGAAAAGTATGTTATTAGTGCACAATTAAAATTACAAAAAGCTATGATAAACCCATTCAAAGTAAAAAAATCTAGGATAAAAAAACAGGCAGGCAAACTGTGCATGTACTTAAAATACTGAAAAATATTGACAGCAGTACGCTTATTAGATAAAATCTACTTATAATGATTACATATAAAATATTATGCTAATAATGCATAAAAATATAATCCAGCTAAATTTTTTTAAGTGTCATGCAAAATTCAAATATAGTACAACAAATTACCATGTTAATAGTGATTATTTGTTGTAATATAGTTTCCTTAAAAATTTTTATAAAATATAAACCTTATTCAGAGAGGACTTTAATTAAGTGCTAGGTCACTATATACAGATAGATATCTGAACACTAGATCTACTCTTCATTTAGGTCACAATATAAAACAAAAATATACACAGTAACATGAAGACAAAATGGGAACCAGAGCTTTCATTCTATTATGAATTATGTAAATGATTGTTTTTAAACTTTGTGTGTGTTAAGTGACAGTCCTGTGTTTTTTCCTTACTAAAATCAATAAAATTAAAGAATGAAACAAAAAATAACTCATATTTCATTTCAGTTTATATTCAGTTTAATAAAATGAGAGTAATTACCCTCTTCTCTATTCAATCCAAATTTTTATTATTATCAATTTCATCATAAATATTACAATGCAGTTTCAAATGAGGTGATGTCTAACACCAGTAGGAAATTACTGTATATGAAATAGGAAAAAAATTAATATTTTTTAAATAATGGGCAGGCAGGAGTAGGTTTCATAATGAACAAGAAGATAGGGAAGAGAATGGAGTATTTCAAAACGCATAGCGATAGAATCATTGTAATAAGGATAAAATCAAAACCTAAACCGACAACGATTGTTAACGTCTATATACCTACAAGCACCCATGATGACGATGAGGTAGAGTGTGTATACGAAGAGATTGATGAAGCAATTAAACACGTAAAAGGAGATGAAAATTTAATAATAGTTGGAGATTGGAATGCAAGCATTGGAAAAGGCAAGGAAGGAAATATAGTGGGTGAATACGGGCTGGACAAACGGAATGCAAGAGGGGACCGACTTATAGAGTTTTGCACGAAGTATAATTTAGTAATTGCCAACACCCAATTTAAAAATCATAATAGAAGAATATACACTTGGAAAAAGCCAGGCAATACTGCAAGGTATCAGATAGATTATATCATGGTTAAGCAAAGATTTAGAAATCAACTCGTTGACTGCAAAACTTACCCTGGAGCAGAATTGATAGCGACCATAATTTGGTAATAATGAAATGTAGATTGAGGTTTAAAAACCTGAAGAAAAGGTGTCAGATGAATCAGTGGAATTTAGAGAAGCTTGAGGAAGAGGATGTAAAGAACATTTTTGAGGACATCGCAAGAGGTTTGAGTAAAAATGATAAGGTAGAAAATGTTGAAGAAGAATGGGAGAATGTTAAAAAGGAAATTCTTCTATCAGCAAAAGTGAACTTAGGTGGAACAAAGAGAACTAGTAGAAAACCTTGGATATCAGAGGATATATTGCAGCTGATGGATTAACGTAGAAAATATAAGAACTCTAATGATGAAATAAGTAAAAGGAACTATCAACAGTTAAGAAATACTATAAACAGGAAGTGCAAACTAGCGAAAGTAGAGTGGATTAAAGAAAAGTGTTCAGAAGTGGAAAGAGAAATGAACATTGGTAAAATAGACGGAGCATACAGGAAAGTTAAGGAAAATTTTGGGGTACATAAATTAAAATCTAATAATGTGTTAAACAAAGATGGTACACCAATATATAATACGAAAGGTAAAGTCGATAGATGGGTGGAATATATTGAAGAGTTATATGGAGGAAATGAATTAACTGAATACACTCTATTCATTTTAATGAATTAAAATGAATAGAGGAAGAAGAGGAAGTTGAGGAGGATGAAATGGGAGAAACAATACTGAGATCTGAATTTAAGAGAGCATTAAAAGATTTAAATGGCAGAAAGGCTCCTGGAATAGACGGAATACCTGTAGAATTACTGCGCAGTGCAGGTGAGGAAGCGATTGATAGATTATACAAACTGGTGTGTAATATTTATGAAAAAGGGGAATTTCCGTCAGACTTCAAAAAAAGTGTTATAATCATGATACCAAGAAAGCAGGGGCAGATAAATGTGAAGAATACAGAACAATTAGTTTAACTAGTCATGCATCAAAAATCTTAACTAAAATTCTATACAGAAGAATTGAGAGGAGAGTGGAAGAAGTGTTAGGAGAAGACCAATTTGGTTTCAGGAAAAGTATAGGGACAAGGGAAGCAATTTTAGGCCTCAGATTAATAGTAGAAGGAAGATTAAAGAAAAACAAACCAACATACTTGGCGTTTATAGACCTAGAAAAGACATTTGATAACGTAGACTGGAATAAAATGTTCAGCATTTAAAAAAAATTAGGGTTCAAATACAGTGATAGAAGAACAATTGCTAACATATACAGGAACCAAACAGCAACAGTAACAATTGAAGAACATAAGAAAGAAGCCGTAATAAGAAAGGGAGTCCGACAAGGATGTTCCCTATCTCCGTTACTTTTTAATCTTTACATGGATCTAGCAGTTAATGATGTTAAAGAACAATTTAGATTCAGAGTAACAGTACAAGGTGAAAAGATAAAGATGCTACGATTTGTTGATGATATAGTAATTCTAGCCAAGAGTAAAAAGGATTTAGAAGAAACAATGAACGGCATAGATGAAGTCCTACGCAAGAACTATCGCATGAAAATAAACAAGAACAAAACAAAAGTCATTAAATGTAGTAGAAATAACAAAGATGGACCACTGAATGTGAAAATAGGAGGAGAAAATATTATGGAGGTAGAAGAATTTTGTTATTTGGGAAGTAGAATTACTAAAGATGGACGAAGCAGGAGCGATATAAAATGCCGAATGGCAGAAGCTAAACGAGCCTTCAGTAAGAAATATAATTTGTTTACATCAAAAATTAATTTAAATGTCAGGAAAAGATTTTTGAAAGTATATGTTTGGAGTGTCGCTTTATATGGAAGTGAAACTTGGACAATCGGAGTATCTGAGAAGAAAAGATTAGAAACTTTTGAAATGTGGTGCTATAGGAAAATGTTAAAAATCAGATGGGTGGATAAAGTGACAAATGAAGAGGTATTGCGGCAAATAGATGAAGAAAGAAGCATTTGGAAAAATATAGTTAAAAGAAGAGACAGACTTATAGGCCACATACTAAGGCATCCTGGAATAGTCGTTTTAATATTAGAAGGACAGGTAGAAGGAAAAAATTGTGTAGGCAGGCCACATTTGGAATATGTAAAACAAATTGTTAGGGATGTAGGATGTAGAGGTTATACTGAAATGAAACGACTAGCATTGGATAGGGAATCTTGGAGAGCTGCATCAAACCAGTCAAATGACTGAAGACAAAAAAAAAATGCTATTCTCACATTCAGTTAACAGTTTTAAGTGATTTTATCCAAACTTAATAAATCTTGGTAGCTATAATTTTCTAGTACTATTAATGTAGATATAAAATAAGTAAAAACAAGTTTGAACCAGTTAAGAAATATTACTTCACAGAAAGCCAAAAAATTCATTAGATAAATCAGATATTTCCATATTGCCATTCAGTAAGAAGTTTGGTAATGTGTTTTTAATACAATTTAATAAATTAAAAGGTCAGAAGTAATTCAACAGTATTATTACAAATGCAGTAAACACTTTATATCAGTTACAAAATATAATTTTATCCAAGAAGGTCTAAAAATTTATATGATAAATAAATAAATAAATTATTAACAAATAAAAAATCATTGTAGTAAAAACATTAAATTTTTAAGTAATTGTGGAATTAGAAACTGCATTATAAAATAATTAAACATAATTAAATAGTAAGATAAAATAAATTTAATTGTGTCTAAATATATTGATAACTGTTTTAAACAAAGATTTTCAATAGCCTGAAAATGCACTTACCCGCTGAACACTATGAATAATGAGAGTACTTTTACTTGTCTGCGTAGGCCCACCAATCTGTTTATTACGTTCTATTTCACGTAAAGCTGAATCAGTTATATCACCACCATTAGTAAGTCTCTCTGTTCAAAAACAAATTGCCAACATTTCTAATTATATTCACATTTAAAGTATAATAATTTTAGTAGTATATTATAAAAGTACTAATGCTAACAGTAACCTTTTTAGTATTAATAAAAAATAAATAATGATTGTAAAGTAAAAAATATAAAAAAAGAAAATAACGAAACACAAATAAAATCATAAATCAAACATAATTGGATAACTGCATAAGAATTTTGTTTGCATTTTAAAGCTTAAATCAAAGAAAGGATTTTTCACAGTTGGATATTGGTGCACTCATTTATTTATTTTATATTAAGAATAACTAATCACTTTCTGCATGGATATTTGCATGACTTTTACTTTCTCATCAAATTCATGGTGTTTCAGACAAGTATAAAAGTAATCAATAAATTATTTTCAGCTTTTCTTTCTTTCTTTTTTAGTCAAAAGTTATTTGCCTGAACTGATTCTACTTGCTGTTCTTTGCAAATCTTATTACCTCAATAAAATAAATACATTTTACATCTTCGATACATTCAGAATATATCACAAAGTACTCCTGGACTCTCATAATCTATTCTACTCATGAAAAAAAAAAGGAAAAAATTCACATAAACATATATCCTAAAAGGCTTCGTTTGTAAGTTACAGCTAGTGAAAGATTTTGCTCAGATTTCAGCTACTCTGGTGAAATGAGGATATATTGAAATTTTCAGGGAATTAATTAAGAGAAAAATTACAATAAATTTCTTATGGTTTTTGACCTGAAAAATCGAATAAAATAGGTCCCAGAACTGAACTTGTAGTAGTTTTTGAGAAAAAATTGGGGTAAAATCCCAGTTTTTTATGTTTGACATTAACTTTGTTAAATGAGTAATAAACTGAACATTTTTAAACAAAACTTGTAAAGAATTTAATTCTGAACAAAATGGTGTATGATAAGTCAAATAAAATAAAGAAACGTTGGAAAAATTTGAATTTTACTTAGAACAGTGCACATTACACATTACATTTGTTAGAATTAGAAAAGTACTTATTTAGTGTAAACAAAAACTAGAATCACCAAAAAATAAAAAAATTTCTTTTTTGGTGATGTGAAAAATTTGTGCAAACAAAATTTACTGTTAAAAAATCTAAAAAAAACTGGAAATTAGATGATAACAATTGTAAAATAAAAGTAAATAAATAAAAGTTACTCTTATAATAATTATTTTGTTGATGATAGAAACACAATAAATTTTGAAAAATTATTCTTTCAAAGTTGGCAATAAAATAACAACAGCTGATCAAAATGGGCAATATTATATTAGCATTTATTTTAAATCATTCTGTAGTGTACATTAAGTATATCAGGTACTGTGAACTGTGCTGTTATTAGCAAAGGTTTTCTGTGAATTTTAGTTTGAATGTGATTGAATTTGCATTGAACTAATGCTGTACTTCTTTATAACAGAGGAATACAATGATATGGTATTAATTTTGGATGTGTGTAATGATAATGATACAGCTGCTGCAGTAAAATAAGAAATACAATTTCTGAATTGCAGGATTCCAAATCCCAAAACAAACAGTGCAATGATTTTTCACAATCTTCGGAATCAGTTTCACTACCTAATATTCATACCAACTATTGCTGTTATTGATGAAATTATTATCGATGCAGTTCAGTGCCGTGCAGGCATCAATATATGATGTCTTTCTAAGCATATCAAAGTTTTGCATTCGATTTGGAGGACACTTAAACAAAACAGGTTTTGTCGTTATCATAAACAGTTCAACATCTACAAGCAGGAGACTGTCTGCTTCGCTTGGTGTTCTGTAACTGGTGGAATACAAGTCGACAACTCTACATGTATTTTTGTTTACTGACAAGGCAAATTTCAGATAAGATGGCATCAACAATTTATGCAATGAGTATTCTTGGGAAGAAGTAAACCTTCATGAGGCAATGGAAGGCAATTTTCAACACTAATTTATCAATGTATGGTGCAAACTTCTTCAGAATCAGATGTTTAAACTGTTTATATTATCTGACTGCTTAAATTCTGAGGTCAACTTTTGCACTTACTTCAAAAAGAATTGTCACAACTACTTGAAGATGTTCTTCTAGCACAAGAGACACAAAGTATACTTGCAGCATGACAGCATGCCTACTCACTTCTTTTGTGCCATTTACACTCACTTAAATCATTTCCCTGAGAAATGGATTGGTTGTGGAGGTCCATATTCCTGACCATCAAGATCGCCTTATCCTAACATGTTTAGATTTTTGTGTTGGGATGGATGAAAAATATTATATACAAAACAAAAATACACTCTCATTAGAAATTAATTGTCTGCATTATGGGGCCGGCTGACAAATTTAAGAACAACCCTGAAGAACTAAACAGAGCAGCAAAAGCAGTACAGAAGCATGCCAAGAAATGTGTTGAAAATGGCAGCTCATTTTTGAACATTTATTACACACTAGTACGTACAATGCACTTTGGTCTAGTGTACTATTTCTAAATAAAATTAGAAATTTTTCTAACTTTTCTTTGTTTTATTCAACTTATCTTAGACCATTTTATTCAGAATTAAATTATTTACAAATTTTGTTTAACAGTTCTAATGTGTTTATTACCCATTTAACAAAGTTATTGTAGGTCAAACATAAAAAACAGTTTTAATCACTTTTTATCTGACTCAAAATCCTTCAATTACTAGGTTTTGGTTTTTAGGTTTAAAAATTCTGATTAGATTTGTTTGCCAAGGGGATCCCCAAACGAGAATGAGTATTTGATACAAAATAAAACACGGTAACAAATTAATGACAGTTTACATCAATAATTTGGAATTTTCCTAATAATAAAATCTTAAATAAAATAATAAAATGTTTAATAACATTCCTACAATTAATTATTCTTCAGATATATATTTTTGAAACTTTTTATTATTATATTTCTGGTAAGGATTCATAAGTAAAGTGCCTTATTGGTATTATTTGTCTTAACAATAAGCCTATTGTCTGATACTTTTTAAGTACTAGAAAGCATCTTTTGTCAGCATATAAGTATCTTAAGACTTATTTCTAAATAAATGAAATTGAATAATGTAGTGTCATCAAATGAAGTACATTCAGATTAGCTGACAAATAATCAATAATTGAACATTTTTAAGTTAGGATTGAGATGTTTAGAATCAGTTAGTTGTACAAGTTACAAAGACAAGAACTATTTGTATGAATTTAAGGTGTTTAACCATGTTTTAGTGCTAAAAAACACTTACCACTGCTACATGTGGACAATAAAAAAGTCAGAGAGACAAAGAAAAGAAATCTTTAAAATTAAATGCAGTATTGCTGTAGAATATATAAAAAAAAAAACTAGGTTGGTAGGCCATATTTTAACATATCAGGTTAACATATTAACAGATTAAGATATAAGGTTAAACAATTTAATGATAAATGGTGTAAAATAAAAATTACAAGGAAAGACAAAGATTAAAATACATAAGGTGATCATAAATTATGCAGAATGTAGCATGTACATTTAAATTTAAATACAAGAATAGGGATGAAAGTACTGGAGAAGAGGACAAAACCAGGCAAATGGAGCGAAGAAAATATTAATTTTTGCCATTATTCCCTCAATCAGTTAACAACTTATTTAGTTAATTACTTTCATTTATTAAGTTATTCACAAGTCAGTTATTAATTATTATTTTATTAATTACAGGGAAAAATTATATTGAGTAGAATATAAAAAAAAATGCTGTAAAAGTTTTAATTGTTGTAAGTCATTTCACAATCAGAAAATTATTCCATCAATAACAAAAAATTCATTCTACAGTTTTTATTTTAGGAGTTTTAAGTAGTGGTCATTTTTCACATACCACAAGCCATGCTTACTATCTACATAATTTTTTAGCCTTCTAAGACTGATTTACACATGGAAGCATCTGCCTCTTTCTGTATTTCAGTATACTTGATATACATTCAGGAGCTATCTTTTTTTGAAAATGCTCATTTTTTAATAATTGTGATTTATATATATTTAAATATACATATTGCTTTTGAAGATCAATTTTTTTTTTCCTACAAAAGCATTTATTTTATTTACTAATGGTATCTTTCATTATTATTATAAGTGAAAAAAAAAAATTTTCCCTTAAGAAATCCTTGTTGGAAAAAAAGGTAATGCAATTATGATAATTTGAAGGGACGCAGAAATCTCTATTTCATTAGAATGTTTTAACTAAAATTAAATTAAAAATACAGTTAAAATATTAAAAATTTAGAGGTGTGTTCATCATCTCAGAAACTGAAATAAAATGACCATTCTGCTACATTCTATGGGAGATAATTATATTTTTTCTGGTACTGTAATTTAAACAAATGTTTTAAATATAAGTTGAACAATTATTAACTAAATATTCTCTATTTCCTTAATTGAATCATAATGTACAAATTTTACTCGTTCATTAATTATATTTTCATCGCTCTGTTTTATTACTTGTTATTTTCTTCAGAATAAGAATTTTATAAATAATTAAATTATCGATACACTTCCTTCAAAATAAAGCAGTATATCAATAAATCATATTAAAGTAAAACAAATATGTAAGTTATCAATATATTATCTTGCATATTACTTACTTTTAAATAGCAAATTATAACATAATCTAATAAGATCATTTCAATAATTTCACATAACGTAACAGAAATAATATTTAATAAAATCCTGTTAGTCAAGATATTTACCTGAATCAGTTTTTGAAAAAACAGTCTTAGTAGTGGTAATTGTAGCTCCAGATGGTGAAATAGATCTTAATGTCTCTTTCAATTTGTAAGGTTTATCACCCATCACTGGAATTTCTGCACCCTCAATGAACAGGAACTAATGGACAAAGGCAACTGTGACAACATTACTACAGCTAGAGACAACCTTATAATTTTATGAGCAAGATACTGTACATATATATATGAAACCTAATCAGTAGAAAATAATACCAAAAATATTAGAATCTCATTTTTCTTTATCTTTGTTCCTCAGAATATCTTTAATTTTACATGATAATTTAAAAAACTAAATTAAATAGCCAGCTTCTACATTATAAATACATCAGTTACAACTATATCAAAGTACCCATATCAACTTCTTAAGCAAATGGCTTTTAATGACCAGCAATCCTTGACAAGAAATTCAGTTTTGCCATAAAAAAAAATCCAGATATATTCTACACTATAACTCTATAGACTTTTTTTTTGTTCTCTGAATGAACAATCAATCATTAATGATGAAAACATTATGACTACACAACTGTTCTAATCACTATTCCGGATAGTGCTAAGTGCTCTTTTCTGAAGAAAAATAATTTACAGTAAAACTATAGAATAAAAAGAAAGAAATTCATATATATATATATATATATATATATATATATATATATATATATATATATATATATATATATACAGAGTGTCCCATATAAAACGCAACCCATCAATCAATAATTTTGAAATTTCAAAAGTCAAGCTTACTCCCCTACTCGTTACTGAAATGGACTCGTCCAACATCTGAACATCGCGGCGACGCAGTAGAACACTACCAATAGTAACAACAATGCAATCATAACGTTCAGTGTATTGCTAGAGACAAGATGTGTTTTTGCTAGATGAACGTGTTTTCATTGATGAGTCGTACTTCAGTACGAAATCAGTGGTTGCAGTGCAAGATTTGTTTCGCCATAAGTACCCAGATAAACCAGCTCCTAACAAAACATCAGTCTTAAGGTTAGTTGCAAAATTTAGAGAGACCGGTTCTGTTAATAACAAGGAACACAAAAGATCTGCGTCAGTGTTGAATACAGATACAGTCATTGAAATCAAAGACCGATTACTCGCCTCGCCAAATAAATCAATCAGACGTTTGTCTGCTGAAATTAATTTGTCTTAATCAACTGTTCATCGGGCGACCAAACGATTACAATTACGACCTTATCGCATTCAAAGGTTCATCAACTTCTTGAGCTCGACAAACAAAACCGGCTACAATATAGTCAACGGTTCCGTCGATTTCTGCGTGAGGGAATTAATGTTATGGATTGGTTATTTTTCACAGATGAAGCATGGTTTCATTTGGATAGCTACGTAAACAGCCAAAACAGTAGAATTTGGAGTGCTGAAAATCCCCACGTTTATCACGAAAAACAATTATACCCGCAGAAGCTGGGCGTGTAGTGCGCGATATCGCGGAAGAAAATAATCGGTCCTATTTTTTTCGAGTACACCATTAATGCAGAACGATATCAGGATATTTTATTTCAGTTCATTGTACTCTTGGAAGAGGAAGACAGACACTGCTGGCTACAACATGACAGTGCGACATTCCACTACGCAGGTTCAACTTCTGATTTCGTTGAGGAATTCTTTGGTAATCATGTTATCGGTCGAGGCTTGTGGCCACCAAGATCTCCAGATTTGACTGCGGAGGATTTTTTTCTATGGGGTTACCTCAAAGAAAAAGCCTACAGCAACAAACCACGAACACTTGAACAATTGAAAGTCAGTATTGAACAAGCTGTATTAAATATCCAGCCACAAATTTTGAAAAAAGTTGCAAGAAACGCTGTAAAAAGAATTGAAGCTTGTATTCAAGAAGATGGCGGCCACTTCCAACATTTACTCTAAATGTAAGGTAATGGATGGTAATAATAAAAATTACATTTACATTTACACATGCCTTTTTATTATTTCAATACCTACCAATATAAGGTTGGGTTGCGTTTTATATGGGACACTCTGTATATTCATATATATATATATATAAATATATGAATATAAACAAGAATCAATTAAACAGATATTACTACAATACTGGACAGTACAAGTACATGTATATTTAGAATATCATTTAAAATTTGGCAATAGAAAATATTATAATTTCTGAAAAAATGACATATCATTAAAAAGAATAAGTTTTTTAATGTAACAAAAATATAATACCAACTGCAGATACAGGATTTCATGAAAAAAAATACCATTATTTGATTTCAATTATTTACTTAATTTGATATCTGTATGGAAATACAAGTAGAAAATACAATTAACAAAATGTTAATTATTTGTTATTATTATTTGATATTATAAAGGTATTCATATATCTTTATTATGTCAGAGATTAATAATGAATTATAATGTAAGAGTTGGTGCAATGACTCTGATATGCAAATATTTTCGTTCATTCACAAATTCAATGAAAATGGATAGAAGACTTAAGACAAAATATAATACATTTCCAATATTTCAGGTATCTTAGCTCGTGCTCAATAGTAACTTTTAATTAAATCTTCCTCTACATTCCTTTTCTTATTCTTACCAAGCTGCAGGTTTCTTGGATTTATGTTTGTACAGCATGTTTTGTAAGGTTACCCCATTTTAAAAAACTTCAAAAAAATTCTCTCAAAAAGATACAATAAAATTTATTAAGATACAATAAAATTTCAATTTTTTCTTAAATTTTTACTTTTTGAAGTTGGCACCAAATAACTAAGTTATTGGTAGTTGTATTTAATATTTAAACGTCATAAATTTAAAAACTAAACAAATATTTTCTTTTATTTTTTTGCAAGCTTTTTTATAACCAAAATAATTATCAGTTACTTTTTTCAAAACATATGAATTGCACTGATGTTCTTACTTGAGTTTAACTAATAAGAATTTTTTATTGTGCTCAGCTGTAATTTTGCAAAATAAATGTGCTTTATAAGATCATTTAAAAGTAGTAAGACATTGCTGTTTGTTTATTGCATCTTCAGTATGTTGTATTTAGTGCTGCATAAATTTTTAAATATTTCTTTTATTTAGATAATTAATCCACATCTTAGTCAATATAAAATAACTTAAACATCATTCATCAATACTGTTTATGCCTAAAAATATGCTATTCCCTTTAAATAAACAGATTTATTTTTTATGCTATACTCGTGCAGCATATATATTTATTAAATAAAAATATAAAGCAATTTTTTTTTACTTAAAGTTATTATTTTACATTTTTTCTTTAACCAAAGAAAGGTAGTAAAAACTTTAAAAGTAAAGTAAAGGTAGTTGCTTTTATTTGGATTTGGATACTAGTTCATGGATACCAGTGTTCTTTGGTCATTGGGTTTCAACTTACCACATGTCTCAGGAATGGTCAGCCTGAGTCTGTTCAAGATTACACATTTACACTTACAAATGTAATCTTGAAGAGTCGCTAATGATTTTAATTGTTAATATAACTATAAATAAAAATATTAAAAAAAGAAGATTAAACTACTTTAATTAATTTTCTTATGTCGGATTATATTATGTTATTAAGGATATGCTTAATGTTTCAAGTTTGTTTTGTGCATCATGATGTTTAAAAAAAAAACATTAACAGCAATAAATAAGGTATAACTTTACTCCAGCATTTTATAACCAAAATGATAAAAATACATTTTTCTTTCTAAGATCTGGCAAACCTCGATCAAAAGTTAGGAAAATATAATTCAGTTAACCGACAGAAAATCTTATGACTTCATTAAAAGAATTTTAAATCTATTCAAAGTGAGAAAATATCCTATCAAAAACAATAAAAAAATTTCTTAAGAAATATGGTAAAATGTCTGTTAGTCTGCAGATGTGGGGTCCACCAAGTATATTCATATGAAAAAAGTTAAATGTAGTAGTCTAAATACATAACAATGGATGTGAATATTTTACTTCCATTATTTAATGCAATCATTTTCTGTCTTCTAAGATCAACTTGAACTCATATAGTATTATTATAATTGTTAAAAAAGAGAAATTTTCAAGAAAAAATTAAACCCATAAAATTCTAAAAAATGTCTTAGCCAAAAGTTGTTGCAAATATTTTGGGTTTTAATTATTGTTTTTCTAGGCTATATCTTAAGGGGAAAAAATTGTTTTCAATGGGCAGAGCCCTCAGATAAAATCTTAACATAAAGTCTGAAGACTTTCAAGTTTCATTAAAATCAAGAGTAATTTTTTTTAAACAAGTAGCAACGAAAAACAAACAAATTCTAAAAGCAATTAAAATTACATTTATATAAAACAAAATCTGTAAAAATGGATATACATATACCTGGACCACAAACTTACATGTGAATTAGAGAATACTTTTTTAAGTTACAAAGTATAAAATTCTTCTTATATTTATTTGGATAAAAATTAGTTTTATGCAAGTAAAGACTGATAATTTTACTGTTACAGTTTTGATATAAGTTACTGAGAACATAAAAATACACTCATAACATTTAATAAAAAATATTTTTTTTACTTAAGACCTAGCAAATATTGACATTAACGTTGGTTGTTACCTTCATTCTTTGTTTTTGTAGGTAGAAGGGACTTGGGAAGATTTTAACAATCAGATCCAATTCATAATATACATGATCGGTCATTTATTCAATTATTAAACATCTCTGATATTACTGAACAATTAACCATAGTTCTCATGGAAGAACTATTATTATCATGAGATTGATATTATTACTGACATTAACTGTTGATACAAGTTTTGATTGTAAGTAAAGTAAAAAACAGTATAAAAATAATTACATGCATTAAATATACAAAAAAAAAGTCAATATGATGCCACTGGAAATAAAAAACCTGCACAGTTTTGGTAAAATACATCAAACAATGTAAAAAGTAATATTAAATACTGCGTAAACCAGAAAAAGTACTTTAGTATTTTGTAACAATACTATATTCTGTAATAAATCTATAAAACTGACAAGACTAGTGTACACAAATTACTGTCTTAATATAAGTATATGTAAAATAAATATTCCCTATTTTTTTTTTAGCTGTTTAAAAAGTCATATCTCTTCCACGTTGAAGCACTGACAAAAAATGGTAATATAACTCTGGAGTTCTTCACCCCAAAAAAATAAAGTAAAAACAAGTTTTGTGTGATGAAATCATCCAAATCCCACCATATCATTCTTGATGAAACAGAAATTGTGTTTTAGATAAATATATCAAGATAATTCATACAGCTATCTTTCTCTGGTTTACAATTTTGTATTCACATCATAATAGTGTGGGATTTTTTTTTCTGCTGAGTCCAGCTTATATAATGGTACAGAAGAGACCTAACAGACCTTGTACCCATTGAAGATCAATGTAAAATTTATGGAAACAACAATTAAAAGTTATAATAAGATTGCAGTGACTATGGGAATGAGTTGAGCAAACTTCAATAGTTTGATGAAATAAAAACAATTATGCACACTTATTTTACATTTCATATAATATCATTAGCTTAGTCATTGCAGACCTTGGCCTTAAATACCAAGAAAGCCTTAACTAAAAAAATTAATTATCATTAAATAAATTGTGTGGTCTCTGATTAATTCAAATAAATACTTGTGTAGCTACCTAGTATACTTGGTACTTGCCAAGACCTCTTTAAATTTAAAATAAATATTTCAGTAAGCAAGAGTACTAATAAATGTAAAATATGTTTATAGTTCAGTGGAGAGTTTACTTACCTCAACGGTTAAAGTTCCAGATACTGGATCCTCTTGATAGGGTCGGCTTTGCAGAGAGATTGTCTGTCTTTGACTAGGATTAACCAGCAATTCATCCATCCCTACAATACCCAGACCAAGAAATTTATGATCACCTTTTCCAACATGTTTTTTATCATAAACTTCAAATAATATTTCTGCAGTTGTGTCACTAACATCACTGCAAAAAAAAATTAAATAATAAAATTTACACACATACAGTTACATGTATCTGCATAGAAAATAATAGATGTAAAATGAAAAAAAAATCATAGAAATTAACTCTTAATTAAATCAAGTAAGACAATTTTATTACCAGTATTGATTTATGGTACAGTGGGATTAACTGATAGTAGAAAAATCATGTCATACATCCAAACCATTCCTTTGGATCACAAAAAAGATAACTCTTTATGTGGTCGATTGGTGATATCAAGCCTCTTAAAACAAAGGATCTGACCTGTGACATCAGGATTAACAAACTGAAAATCTGGTGATCTGAATTATATAAAAAAACTTTAAAGTAATTTTTTAAATCTAAATAAGAGCTTTTCCAAATTCAATGTGTTACTGGATCTGAAACTCTCAAACAACAATAATTAAGGAAACTATTTATCTTTCTACTAATGCTATTGCTTGCTGATTTTTCAGTTCCTTGATTAAATAATGATTGGTAAATTCACATATGGACTTCGAGTGTTACACACCCTATGAGCCCTGATTTCACTTTGTGAATACAAGTCTCCTGACTTCTGTGTACAGAAATAACTACCACACATTTATCAAAAACTTTTCATTATCAAAAAATGTTTATTAATAATACCAAATTATTCCTAATAGTTTTTCAAGACACTACAACTTCACTCTTACTTCTTATTGGGTAAACATTCTCTATAACTTACAATCTCAAAGATATAAAATTCTTTCAGTAACTTTTATTATTTTGTTTCATTAAATAACAATAAAGTTAACAGTACACCATTTGTGTTTTTTTTTCATAAATCTTCACATAAAATAAGTGTGGAATGTAACATGTTCTTTCTAGTTACCTATATTGTTGTCTCTGATAACCAATAGTTATTTACAGTACAAAGGAAAGTTATGAAAAGTTGCAAGCCATTATGCAGATTTCACCACATGAAATTGACAAAATTTGAATTGAGTTATTAGCGTGTTGGAATATTTTCTTTTGCTGCCTCCTAAATTTCTTTTAACTACAATATAAATTTACTTAATTTTACTACTGGAAGAAAATGCATATAAAACAGCAATATCTTCATAATAATATACATTTTATAGAGATGACACTAGTTTATTTTATTTTGGCTGCAATTTTACAATGATCTCTGATTATTTTAGAGATTAATGACTTTCCTATGTGGTATCCAATTTAAAAATATAATATTACAGTTATGATCACACCTGTTTATTCATAACAGGTGTAGAATGTAATTTTTGGTTGGAAACTTAGTGAAAGATTCATTAGCTACAATTGCTGGAATGAGCAAAGCCTATACAAGAAAACACTGTGATAGATACAGTTGAAATTTTTTAAATTTTACTTTAAAATATCAATATCATATTTTTATAGCATTATAGCTATATAGCAATTATTGAATGACGTTCATCCGACCATGCATGACGTCTGTAAAAATAGGCTGTGAAAAAGCACAACTATGATGTCAACAAAATGAATATTAAACTTTCTTCAACTTCAGAAAAATTTTGGTTTTTTTTTTATTAATATCTGTTTGGTAAAAATTTAAATTAATTTAAATTTATGTTTTACTCTTTCATTTTACTAAAAATAAAAAAAGTTACTAAAACTAATAAAAAATTACAATAGCTTGTACACAATCTATAACTAGTATGTTATTGTTAAATTTACTAACTTTTTTTTTTTAATAAAATGGCCTGCATATATACATGAATATAATAATTATTTTCTTTTCTTTATATTTTTAACCTGTAATACAGTTTTTAAAGTTGCAAATTGTTTTGTATAATTTTTAAATTATATATTCTAACAAAAAAGTAACTGTTAGAAATGATTAAGTTATAATTAATCTGGTTTGCTTTCTTTTTAAATATTTTCACTAAACATGTTTTCTATTCATATAGAACTATATTTAAAATAAATTGTTACATTTTACACAGTTTAACTTTTTATTTAGTAATCAGAAGTGAATTTGTATTCTCTATTATTAAAAATTCAGAATAATATATTTTAAAATATACAATACAGCCTCACTATAACACGGCTTGATATATGGACACAGATATAATGCGGATTATAAACCTGTCCCTCAACACATATCTGAATATCTCAAAAAATATTGTATCTTCCGCACTTAACTTGTTTCTATGCAAGTACACACATTATACTGTATTGGCATTTTCTATTAAACCATTATTGCTTGATTTTTTACCTATTTTTTTTTAATTGATTCCTTGTGATTTAAAATTTACTTCTCGAAATAACATGGTTAGCTATAATGTAAGTGGTACATAAGTCCCCCCCGTATTAGAGCGGGATTATACTGTATTTACCTAGGAAAAATAAATTATATTTTATACTTCTTTAACATAAAATTTCTAGAAGTAGTTGAGATATTTTATTCTTAACTGAATTGTGGTGTAATATAGGACTTCAGAATAACATAACTGAATTAAAACATTAGATATGTAGTACATAATTTGGAAGACTGTACAGCAACAAAATTAGTAGTTTGTGAACCTCTATCTACAAAAGATACTGTTATAACTTATTTATTGATAACTCAACTGAACTAAGGTCCAGCAGAGTTATAACAAAAAATAAGAAACATCTAATGAATAAGCTTTAGAAATAACTGGACTGAGAAAAGAATAATGGTACTCACAATAAGAAATGTTCCTCCCAAGTAGGATTACTAGTGTCTTTTTTAATTGACGTCTGATTCTTCTGTGGTGGATCATCTAATTCCACAACACAGAATGGTTCGGCACAAGCTAATAAAATAAATGAAGAAGAAAATTAATAAAAAAAAAAGCAATCATCAATATGAAATCCAATATAAGATAAATATAACTAATGCATATTAAAATAATATTTCATTAAAGAATTAATTTATGAAAGTAAAGATAACATAACTATTAGTAAATACTTCAAACATTACCATGTAACAGTCACTACTATTGTGCTGAAACTAACAATTTTTATCATGTCTTAGTTAACTCTTAGTAGCTAGCATATATTCTCATAAGTAGTACGTAGGCACATAAATAATAATAATTTTTTAATTATTTATTTATTTGCACAGTAAAAACAGTCTTATGCCCACTTACAGTTAATGAATTTGTACACTTACAGTTATAATGAATTTTGTAGCATATGAAACATGCCATGCCTGACCGGGTTTTGAACCTGGGACCTTTTGAGTGAGACGCTACCACTTCACCACGGAGATCAGCAGGTATAAATTTATAATAATAAATTTAAAATTAGTGTATGCATATATATATATCTATATTTGTATCTACAGAGGACTGTCTCCTATAGTATAACAGATATTACTGTACAAAACATAATCAGCTTTAAAAAGTATTCAGTGTAAAGTTATGTTTAGGTATTTTTTATAAACGATATTTAGTATTTTTGATTCAGAGACCTTACAGCAGTCACAAATACAAAAATCTGGTAGTTATCTTTTGATCAACAGGAATATTTTCCCACTTTTATATACTATAAAAAAACAGGAGTAAAAATTTAAATAAAATTTATAAAGCTAAAAACAAAAAACCTAAGAAAAATAAAGTTAAAAAGACAAAGATAATAAAAAACATACCAACATTAGAAGCAAGCCCGGTAGCTTTAATTATTTTAACTAGCAACCTCTTGCTGGCAGTCTTTGATGGAATGGATGCGTTCTTCGAGGATGGGGACAGCTAAAACAAAAAAAAATTTAGAAAACTAATGAAATAATACCAGACAACTAAAGGAAGTACTTCAAGATTATATTTGTATTGAAATGTTGACTGGCAATACAAATATACATACACATTTTCAACTTCTGCATTAATTTATTTTATTTTACATGTAGATATCACCATCACTTTAATTCTAAGCAGGCACTGCATACTATGTTCTGTAAGTTCCTTTAAAATATAATCTACCAGAAACACTGGAAATTATATTTCTTTCTCCTTTCCCTAAATTTTTTATAAAAAGTTGTAATAACTAATAGATCCAGTGTCGGAAAAAAAAATTCAAAATTTACACTATTTAATTTAAAGATTTTGCATGATTAATAAATTTTTAATAAAAAATAGATGTTTTAAACAGGTTTATACATTTGTAAAATTAAAATAATTGAAAATTTTTTAAAGAAAACATAGGCTTAAAAACCATAAAGCTAAACATTTGAATGTATGAGATATTTAAAAAAAAACACCATTATAGTTCTTTTAAGTAATCTGCATATATCTGGACCAAGATATTATGATTATGGGAGGACTTTGATATAGTACTGTTAGGATTAATTTAATGAACAATAAAACAGAAAAATATGTTTAATTTAATGGAGTGTGTATAAATTATTAACTAATTAATTAAAATATTTCATATTTAAAATATCATAATAAACTTTCTTTTTTTATAGTAACAATACATTTAAAAATTTCCTTAGAAATTACTGTACTACACATTTTTGGGTTAATACAATCCATTATTATTTAAGTAGAATTAACTGTTATAGCTTATCAATTTAATCTTACTTCACAACATTTCAACTTCCACAATGGTACTTTTGAGATGTCGCAGGTGTTACTGACCATCAGGTTTTAACAGGATGTATTTACTGTTTTACCCAAACTTCAACATAAAATATAAATAATATTTACTATGTAACCACATAGTACATATAGTGGCACTATACACTTACAACTACATAATTATTATTATAACCCAGTTCAGGCTCATAAACAACAAAAAAAAAAATACATAAACAGTAGGTATTTAATTTAATGTTGCCATCCCTTTCTTTAAAGCTGCAATTACTACTGGAACAATTATTATTGGATACTGGAACATCAAATGTTGTTCAGATCATTCAAGAGCATCCTTTCAATTATAGAACAGTTTTTCATTTTTTTATGAAAAAAAAGAAAAACTTTTCCCTGATCCTAGGGAGAAGGAGTTTAAGCTTCTAAATCTCAAATTTCACAAAGTATAAAAACTTCCTGAATCAATATTTTGTAGTTATACTAGTTATACTGTAAAACTCATGTTCAATATATCAATAAAGTTAACTGTAATCAACTACCATCAATTATGCTGCAATTAAAATGGGGGAAAATGGGGTAATTTGCTAGTATACAAATATAAAAGCATGCATATGAATGCTCTACTAACAGTATTTTAAATAAATTGTCTATAATAAATATACTTTCATTCACTAAAATTCTCAGTATGTCAACTACAGCAATGTCTTACCTGAATCAGAAAACTATTTTTAATTCAAATTAGACCAATCTGTCAAGCAGGCCAATCTTTACATAAAAACCTGATGGATGTTTACTCAGACGCCTCAACAAATTAGAAGCAGATTTAGTAGACAATGTGTCAGTTTAATATATCATATTTAATTCAAACTAAATAAATAACATTAATTTTTAAACATGGGATCCTCTGACATCAAATGAGTTATTAAACAGATCTAATAAATAATAAAAGTATTATAAATAATCTTCCATATAAATAATATTTTATGTTGCTTATAGCACATGCATTTTTTTCAATGGCCTTCTTTCTAAATACAATATTTAGCAAAAAATTACATCCTACAGCATATATGTTATTAAAGAATATTAATACATTCTTTTTTAATATCTGAATAGGTTTATTATTTGCAATAAGAATATAGCCTTTCAAAGTTTATCTGTATAATGCAGTTATGCAATTTTTATTTACACTTCGGTTGTATTTCTCCTCTTATGAAGGTGATAATGTGAACAAAACGGTTAAGGAAAACACAAAATATTGTTATATAATAAGCAGTGTTCAAAAATATAAAAATAATATATTTTTTATATTATTTAAGAATAGTTACAGTAAGTGTAAAACATGGCAATATAAATTTATATTTAAAATAAATAATCTAAAATAAATTTATATAATACAAAAAATTAAATTTAAAAAAGGATAGTCACTGTAAACTTTAACCCCAGTACAAAGTAAACATTTTGCTATTGATACAAACAATGGCATTACCTTATTATTCACACACCTTGAACCCAACACCTTATTTTGAATATTAATAAAACAGTCATTTCAGTGATTTTTGGATAATGCATGGTACCGAAAAAATACAGTCACGTAAATTTTATAAGCATGCTTGTAATACATATTTTGTTTTACCTAATGTATTACATTTTCACTTTAAACTGACAAAACAAAAAAAGGGAATTTATTTATCAATTTATTACCATTAAACACAGTTTTACAAATGTTTCATATAAATTAAAGTTACACATGATTAAAATATTCTTGTCTTAGTAAGTAAGTTTTATCATCTCAGTTTATACAAATTCCATTTAATACATATGTAGAAAGCAGCATTACTTTCTGAGGGACACATGAATAAATCTACCATAGTAATAAAGCACTATTATGTTCTGTTTTGTAGTGGGTTCTGAGGCTCATTTTTCTCATTCTATGAGAATCAGCTTAGAAGGGTTAGGGTGAATTGAGGTTCATATGGATCACCTTGTCAAGGGCACATATCTTTTTAGATAGGTTTCCAGCAGTAGTCATATCAACTTGGTTTTTGTGTATTTTTGAATTATAAAAATAATTCAGTAATGTGAAATATATTTGTTATTGAGATTAGTTTTGTTCCTTCCTCCGATGGAACATTGTTGGTTAGATTGCTGGTTTTCTATGTTGGAACTTGTATTGTTGTTTTTCAATTGTTTGATATGTTGTTAATGATCACATTGGAGTCACTCTATCTTCTGATGTCTTGAACACATTACTAAGTCTAGAAAAAATAAGATCTGTAGAAAGGAATGAAAATATTCTCGACAACAAATGCATATGTAGAATATATTCTATACTAGATATATAATTTAATGTAGTTATAGTTTTTGTTCGTATAAATGCAAGAACAAAAAAAAACAATTACAAAAAACTAGCTGATGAAGGGCAATTTAAAATTCCATTTGAGTCTGAAAATTCCACTATGAAGATTATGTTCAAAAAATAAAATATGCATGTAATAATACTTCAGTGTATATTATAGTTACGTAGGAATTTCAAGATAGTAAATACAAATGTTACATACTCTTGTATTAGATATAATAACAGCGTACATTTGGACTCATGGAAGGGGTTCCAGGAACAGTGTAGCTGGGCTGGGCTCCCCTTTCCAAAGGTCGAACATGAAAGAGCGCATAGTGAAAAAAAAAACAGAAAGAGCAATGCAGATGATATGGGCTGGCCTGCCATGCCGGATGTACAGCCGGTAGGTGGGAAGGCCCATTAGTCAGGACACCTCTTCCAATGTGAAATTAATTGCTTCATTGCGGACCCGTCATGGAGGGTACCAGGAAAAAAATATTTATATATATATATATTTATATATATATATATATATATATATTTATATATATATATATATTTATATATATATATATATATATATATTTATATATATATATATATATATATATATATATATAGGATTTATATATATATATATATATATATATAATAAGAAGAGGAGGGGAGAGTTTGGTGCCGGCATTTTCACAAATTTAATAGTAAATTTTATTCAACATCAAACAATTTTTAATTTACATTGTAATTAAAAGAAATAAATGGAACTTAAAAACAATTTTTTCACTACTTAGGGAGTGAACTCAATCAGACATGTAACCAAGGAACTGCAGGACATACAGGATTACAATTAAATTTTTATAACTGGGCATCATCTGCAATCACCCAGATAAATAAGGATCCTTCTGTTAAAAAATTATTAGTTCTCCAAATCTTCTGAGATCTGCCTGACCATGTTAAGTCTACTTTAATGTTGTATTGGGGCTTTTAGCCAAAAATTATTACCCATTTATCGTTAAAGGATTATATTTTTCGTTTGAACTAAGGTACTAACAATTATGCTTTTAAATATTATTTTCATACGATTGTAAACGATAAACACAATGTAATGGTCAAAATTTGACTGATTAAAAATTTTCACAGATAAGAACACAAAAAAATTAATGCATAAAAAATTAAAACATAAATTTATAATTACCAAACTGTCATAATGGACCGGTAACAGATGACTAGGTGGAGGTATATATCTAGTAAGTCGTGGACATGTGGGATACTGGCCGAGATTAATATGGACACTACTGTTCCTTAATGCTACTGTCACGATTTCCAATATGACATCTTGTAACTGGCTTTCATCCAAATTGTTCTTGATCGCTCCAACTTGTGCCAGTGACACTTTGATCTATTATTAAAAGAAACAAACAAATATAAAAAATAAATATTGCTACTTAATTACAATATGAAAGACATCCAATTTTATCCAATACAATTTAATATGATTAATTATAAATACTTTATTGATTACAATACTTATAAACATGTAGAAAATAAATACAAATTTGATGCCAATTAATCAATCATTATTCTCATTAATATGAATGAAATTTCATAAAAATAACCTTCAGTATAACAAAACCCTTTAGGAGACCAACTGTTTTAATATATCATAAGGTTTAGAGTAAATTAAACAAAACATCCTTTTACAAATTGAAATTAAGTCATTCACCATTAATTAGTTTACTAATACCTTTTATTTCATACTGTTGTGTTTTTAATGTTGTATCAGTGTTCTAATTTCATATTTGAAGTAATATTTATTTATTGATTTAATGTTTGATGTAAATATATATATATATTTTTTTTTTTTTTTTTTTTTTTTTTTGCAAGTATACCAATAGATCAAGGATCACCCAAACATCAATTTTTGACTTCTTTTTTTCCTTTTCTTTTTTCTTTGCAAATTTTTTCAAGTGTCCTGATTTCACCATTTTTTTCTTCTTCAGCCCACTTCTTACCACTGGGCTTTTTCTGTTCCACAGGTATTTTCAGATTGTACAAGAACTTTCTAAATTCATCTCTGTTTGAAAAACTTTCCTGAATTAAATTGCATTTTTGAATTTCTACTTTCATTTGTTTGATGGAAGTAACCCTGTTGATTTTTGTATATCCACATTTTATCAAAGATCTGTTTGTTCAATCTAGATTCATTCATCCTCAACATATGTCCAAGAAATCTTAATCTTCTTTTTCTACTATCTGGTTCTAGAGTAAAAATATTTTGATAAATTTCTTTGTTTGATCTTAACTTTGTACTTTTAAGTACACTGGTCTTTTTAGGTCCACATATTTTTTCTGAGGATTCTCTTTTCTACTTTTAATGTCATTTTCTACGTTGGTTTAAATTGTTTTCATACCATAAAGATTGTCAGGTTTAATTACTGTGTTGTAGTGCCTAATTTTAGTATTGACGGATAATTTTGTTTTGTTAAAAATATTTTTAGTTAAAAATGTTACTTTTTCAAACTTAGCTAAACTTACTTTTAAAGAAGTTCTGTCTATTCCATTACGATTGATTATTTCCTCTAAATATGTAAAATCTTTAGTTGTTCTAACATTTCCAAATTTGGTATGGATTATTTTTTTGTTCAAGTTTTTAATGTTTGAAATGATTTCTGTTTTTGAAAAGGTAATTTGTAAACCAGACTGTTGAGCTATAATTTTAAGAGCTTAAGAATTATTTTGTAGTAATTTGTTATGTTTAATGTATTTAAATAATTATTATGATCTTTTAATCATATATATTTTATCCTATAATTTGTTTTTATATTTATAATTTATAAAGATATGATGCTACAATCTGACTGATCAAAATATAATTTTGTGCAATAAGAGCAAGTTGTATATTACTGCGGAATTATGTTTACTTAATGAGCATATTTAGCTTGCGATGGTTTGCTTTGGTTTTTAACCTCAACTACATCACTATATAAATATTTCTTAAATTTTCTTTTAAATCTTTGTTTCTAGATATTAAAATGATGTATTTTTTGTTTTGTGTTTTTTTTTTAATTTTATTTAGGAGCAAGGTGTGACCATATTAATTTTTGAGTAATATGTACAAGTAATTTATAGGATTAAGTTCTCAAATGATGTTCTGGTAATATAGATGTGTTAAGTAGTTGATGAATTTGTTTGATCTTGGATGGTATTATGTCTGTCATTATTGGTTTTTTCTATTTACTTGGAAATAGTGTTTTAATGGTTTGTTTTTTATGATGTGAGGTCAAGGTATTTATATTCAGCTGTGAAGTTGATTTAATTAACAATATATTTTGTGTATGCATATATAAAAAGCATACATCACAATAGATAATTAAAAAAACTGATTATGATTGCAAATATAATTGCAAACATTTTTATATAAGTAAAAATATCCATTAACTAATGTAATAAATGCTAAAAAAATCATTATTCATTAAGAATAACAACAAGAAAATTTTATTTAATAATTATTGCATAAAAAAACGAACCGCAATGCATAAAAATTAAATTTTAAAAATCCTAAGAAAACATAATGCAATAAAGAAAAAATTAATGAAATATTACAGTAAGAAAAAACTATTCTTGAGAGTTAATTAAACAACACTTGCAATAAAAAAAAGAAACAATAAAATAAGAGTATTATCATGTAAAATAGTAATAAAAATTGTAACTGGGACAAATACACTGCCAATAATTACTAGCAGTAAGTTAATAACTTTACATTAATTCTTCTTTAATATTATCTATGTTTTAAAAGGAATATATTTAAAGATAGAAATAGCTTCCACAGAAGATGAAATGCTATAAAAATGTGTCCAAAAAATTTGATGAACCATTTAACATAACAAGGTCATTTTAATGAGCAGGTGAAATGGGCAACTGCCCAATATGAATCATATAGCATTATTAGTGCTACATAAATAAACAGTATGAAATCAATCACAATCGTTTTAAAATTATTATACACTGAGTATAACAATAAATATATAACCAAAAATAAAACTAACAACTGAAAATTTACATTTTTTCATTAAATGGATGTAAAAAATAATAATGACTTCATAAAAATTAGTTTATATTGCTTTTTTTGGAGGGAAACATTTTTAGTGGTAAGGACAAATCTACATGACTTTTTCAAATTATAAAAAAGAAATATTTAAAAAAAAATTATTTCACTATTTACTTTCATTTCTTCTTACAGGATGAAGAATTAAGACTGTAACAAACCAAAAAGAAAGAAAGAAAGGATGTAGCTAAAACATTTTTATCAAACTCCTTTTATGAAAAGTAGGAAACAAATTTTCTCTTTTTTCCCTCTTATTTTTACTTCCTTGTATAAAGTAAAGGAAGTACTGTGATCATGAAAAATTTCAGTTTTAAGATTTGAATGGAAATATCCATTTTAACCATCCTTGAATTCATTTTGACTAGTTCTGGCATGATGTCTGTATGTACGTATGTATGTATCTCGCATAAATAAAAAATGATTAGTTGTAGGATGTTGAAATTTTGGGTTTAGGACTGTTATAACATTCAGTTGTGCACCTCTACTTTTGATTGCAATCGACTGAACCAAAAATACCCTTTTGGTCCAAATTCAAATTTTTTGACTTTTCTTTACTGCAGTAATAAGCCCTCATTGAGAGCTTTTCAATGATGAGATTGTTCAATGCGATTGAGATTGTTGAAACTATGGAGAGTTTGGCCAAACAATTGCAGTCCACACCTCTATCAAATGATACTGTTGCCCTTCGAATTGGTGATATAACTGAAGATGTACAGCATCAGCTTTTCGGGAAGTTGCGTGACAAATTGTTTTCAATTCAGCTTGATGAGGCAACAGATAGCAGTAAAGATGCTCAATTTCATTGCCTATGTTCAATTTTGTGATGGTATGTCAGCAGCAGAAGAACTACTTTTCTACAAACCAACAGAACTCAAAGCAACAACACTCGCATTATTTGCTAACTTAAATGATTTTATAAACGAGGCAAACGTAAAGTGGAAAAATTCCGTTGGAATATGCATCGATGGTGCTCGTTCGATGTCTGAAAGATTCCAAAGTATACAAGCACTTGTGAAACAAAAATCTCCACAGTGTGTCTGGACACACATTGCATGATCCACAGAGAAGCTCTGACTTCCAAAGAAATGAGTCCTGGTCTGAATAGAGTGCTAACAACAGTTATAACCATAGTAAATTATATAAAAATGAGACCGCTGAAATCAAGAATCATTTCTGTACTTTGTAAAGACATGCTGCAATACATTCAGCATTACTATTTTATTCCAAGGCAAGATGATTATTACGAGGGAAATTTTTGCAAGATGTTTATGAATTAAGAGATGAAATCACCATTTTTCTACAAAAGGAAAACCGATCGGAAGCCAAGAATTCAAGATGGTTTATTTGTGATGGACTTGAGCTACTTGGTCAACATATTCAAGAAATTACCTTGAATCTTCAACTCAAAGGAGAAAATATACACATATGTTGGATATGAGTGATAAAGTTAATGTTTTTTGTAGAAAATTGGAATAGTGGAGCAGTAATTTAAAGCAAAAAATCTAGAAATGTGTGCAAATCTGGATGAGTGTGTAAAAGATTTACAAGGCTGAAGAACAACATGTGAAAATTGTTTTTATAACTACTGAAAATCATTTAGGCATGCTAGCAAAGAATTTTAGTATTTTCTTTCTGACAACAACTTGGTAGCAAGCTACGAGTGGGTTAGGGATCCATTTCAAAATACTCCCAAAGGGCTCTCAACTGCCGAAGAAGAAATCTTCATAAACTTTATGGAGTAGTGAAATCAAAAGATAATTTAATAATAAATCACTCTTTGAATTTTGGGCAGGGATGGATGATGAGTTTTCTGCACTGAAAACAAGAGCATTTGTTATATACTATTACCATTTTCAACATCCTACCTTTGCAAAACCAGATTTTCTGTGGTGTCTGCTTTGAAGACAAAAAGTTAAAAGTGAAGACAAAAAGTTTTAATTCTCAGCTAAATATAAAAAAAGAACTCGGAGTGTCTATTTCTAACACTAAACCTTCCTTTGAAAAACTTTGCTCTGCAAGTCAGACCCAAGGGAATCGCTGATAATTATTAAACTTGTTTTTAATATAGTATTGGTAAGTTAATTATTAAATATACTGTGCAGTACTGATACAATCCTTCTTATAAGTGTATTACATATCAGTGCAAATGTGTATTTTATTATTTATTATGTCAGAATGTATTTTATTTTGGTTTCCTTTCAGTAAATTAATAATTTTTTTTAATATTATTTTCTTTTTATGTGCTGTTGCCCCTAATTTAGTATTATCATGCCCCCCTACGGGGGTGTGCACCCCACAGCTTGAGAAACACTGTCTTAGTATCAAAAATTTTGAGTATCCAGTTAACAGATTGCTACATTTATCCTAATAATTTTCCATCTGTGATTCCAATATAGTTTGCTAATTCTTTGCAGCAACAGTAATTTGAAGGGCAACAGTATTATTTGATAGAGGTGTGGACTGCAATTGTTTGGCAAAACTGTCTCCATAGTTTCAACAATCTCAATCGCATTGGGCAAAATAAGCTCTTCACCAATGGTGTAAGGCTTTTTACACCTGGCTATTTTATATGAACTTTGCAATACTCAAATAAAGCTTTTTCATTCACAAAGTTTTTTTTTTAAAAGTGATGTTTACTTTGCATATGATTTTAATTTTAATTCGAAAAATTCTTGGGGTTTGTTAACATACTCACTATGAAGCGTTTCCAAATGTTGTTTAAGTTTATTAGGTTTCATGCTGTCTGCTCCAAAAGTTTTGAGCAAATGACACATGACACACAGGAGCCTTTCTTCTTCATTTACTTCAGTAAATTTTCTTGATTTTATTTTCGGAACCATGCTCATCTGCGCACTTGTTGCTTCACTATCGTCTAATGCTTGCTTATGTCCACTTAAAATTATCCATGATTATGAATAAATCTATTGCCATGAATATTTAATACCATGAATTGCAATTAACATGCAGATTACAACATACACATTCACAATACGTCTGATACAAGGACCGACTTGACTGAGACTAGCTGGAATTGAACAAGGTGCAGCATTTATACAAGTTTGCGTAGACGGTTGCACAGATATTCCAAAATTTTCAAGACAAATTGGAACTTCTTGCGAAGCTGCAAGAATGTTTGATATGGTGGACGTAAGACAGAGACCAACAGAGATGCATCAATTCTGGTTTTGTCAAAGCAGCAGTCGGTATTGCCAAATATCAATAAATTTACTTATTTCTGGTAATTTTTAAGGTTTGTAGTGTAGCTTTAGCGTCAAAATACTGAAAATACACTATTATTATATGAGAGGGAGGCGCGATGAAAATTATGATTGAAAATTGGGTTGCAAATACTTAAAGGTTGAGAAACTCTCTATTAAGATGAGTTATAAATTCTAAAAGACCTTATTCCTATGGTAAAGTTTGTAAAAGATCTTTTCAAGATCACAATGAATGGAATGTACCATGTAGTATTCAAATGCTATATATAAACAAAAATTAAGGATTATTTCAAGGATTATGATAGTTTAACATATGACTTTTAATCTCTGTTCAAGAATGAATAAAATGAATACAGACAAAATTATTATCTCCTTCGTGAGAAAACAAAACTTACTTGTTTCAATCTAATTATGCTGCTGCAGGCTGTTTGGATACATCTGTGGTTTAGAACAATGCATTAGAAAATGTAAAAATTGCACAAATGAGATAAATCTTTTGTAATCTATTTACGCATCACACTACACCTTCTTATAAAAAATATATTAGTTAAAAATTAGGAAGAGAACAGAATATAAAAGTTAATTAAAAAAAATAAATAAGCTCAACACTAAAATCAGGTATATTTTTGAGTAATATGTTAAAAATTACTGATCTTCAAACTTTTTCTACTTGAGCATCAATATATCTTCTATATTACTGATTATAGAATAACAAATATTTTATAAATAATTTTAGGTCAGCTGAACAAGCTATTTAAATGACTGCAGTTAAGGTAATCTTAATCCAGCAGTAGCAAACTTAAGAAACATTTGAAAGAAAGACTTACAGATAAGAGCAGGATTGAAAAAAAAATTATTTTGTTTTATTACAATTATATTACTTTTAACAAACTATTCTGTAAAAGGGCTACTTATGTAAATACCCTGAAACAATTTCAGTATTTTAAACTGAAATCAAATTTTAATTATCAACAATATATATTTTTTATTCCAAATTAATAATCTTGTCAAAGCCGTGATATTATTCTACTATTGTTATATTACATTCTCAAAACTGATGTACTCAAGTGTATGTACAATTAAGCAGTGAAAATATGGACCTTAGAATCTAAACTCTGCCAACTTTAAGTGATCATCACAATCTATATCTCCCTTCTGCTTGTACACGTGCGCATGTACACATGCGCATGCACACACGCGCGCACACACACACACAAACTTTTTGAGACTTCAATCATTTGATTGGTTTGATGTGCTTTTTTTAGTCCTTTCCATTTTGTGCCAATTTTTTAGCCCCTAACATACCTCTATATCATACATTATTTATATTATAATTTTTGCTTTCCTTTATTGTTTTTACTCTACACATCCTTTTAGAACCAAACTTACTAAATTAAATATGGTGCCGTAATCTGTAGGCGAGTAAGATTGTCCTTTATATAAGATTCTGCCATAAACTTTTCTAATTTTGTCTTAAAATCTCTTTATGTCATACTCTATCAATCTAATTTTACCTAATAAAATCTATTTTTTTATTTTTTACCTAATTTTCAACATTCTCCTACACCATTTAAACTCAAAAAATTCTTTATTTTTATACCTTCCTTTTTATTCTTTTTTTCTACTATAACATGATAAACTCAGTTATTTTCAAAAATATCCTATAGATTTCTAAATTTACATTTGATGTGATTTCTACATAAAAGTTTTCCTGGTGTATGCAGGTCTTATTATTTAATATTATACATATTTATATTATTTTTACATCATCTAGCCTTTGTAATTTTATTACCAGAATAATAAAGCTTTTCATTATTCCCCTTTTTCTTGTATTTTATCAGATTTGTTTGACTCCTGTATGCTTTCAAATTGAATTTCTGCACTAGCAATAAGTCCATCTCATTCATTAATTCTTTTAACTCGGTTCTCAGTTTCAGCCAAAATAACTGTAGCATTAGCAAATGCAAACATTTTTTATTTTTGTCTTTGCACTTTTAATTCTACTCTCATAGTTTTCCGTTACTATTTTTTTTAGATGTTATCATCTATATTCAAATTAAAAAATAAAGACAAGAAATCTACATTCTTGAAGCTGTAGCACTTCAACTTGTCTTACATTTTGTTCAGAATTAAATTCTTCTGAAATTTTCTTTATATTCTTTATGTGATTATTACCGTTAAATTACTGAACGTCAAACATAAAAAAACAGCGTTTACCCCAATTTATTGGTTTTCGTCCCCAGATTTCCTAAAAACTACTGAAAGACAACTGAGAATCGGTTTTTAAAGTCCCAGAAAAACTTTGTGATAGACTATGGATGTATATATATATATATGTGTGTCTGTGTGTGTGTGTGTGTGTGTGTGTGTGTGTGTGTGTGTGTGTGTGTGTGTGTGTGTGTGTGTGTGTGCATGTGCATGCACGTGCATGTATATATAAATATACACATGTTTGATGATTTAAAACTATGAATTACACCATAGTATCAATTATATATGTCAAATAACATTCTCACAAGGCACTAATTGGAACCAACCCAAAAATCTCTCGACATAATTGTTTATATACAGTATTTAAAAAGAATGTCATTTTACACAAAAAATTCAATTGTATGAATAAAACAACTAACTTATTTGTACATGTTAGTATACTTAACTTAAAAAATGTGAATTATCCATGACATGACAGATGTAATTTGTTAATTAAAAAATGATAAATTTTCCTTTCGGAGAATAATTAATTTTATCTTAATTCGATTCTTTAGTAGTACACTAACCTCTGGCCAACCATCAACCTTTACATCAGCTAGCATTTTTTCAGTTACAGCAAGTATGGAAAGTCGAGCACGGAACCTGTTCACATTGACACGATAATGTGATACTTCAACTTTTTCTCCTTTTTGTCTGAACACTTTGAGCTGAAGTGCTGGTGTTGCCTCACAGTCACATGTTATAGTCTGCAAAACAAAAGAAATTAAAACAAAAATCAAAATTCATAGTGCTTTAAAATGTTTTTTTTTAGAAAAAATAAGATAAATTAAAATAAAGCATAAATTTAATAATAAAAAAAAAAAAAGAAAGTGTAGTGATCAATTTCCTTCACTTACATAAAACACCAAGCTACATGATTAGTGTTAAAATATATATGTATAAAACAAAGTGTTCAAGAAATGGTATTTACAATTCTATTATTCTAGTTGTTTTATTATATAACAGAGAGAAATTATTCCTAGCTGTCAAAAAATGACCCCCAAATTTTTTTGTTCTTAATTTTGGAGCTCCCTGATTACAAAAATACTAAAAATCTTGGTTAAGATGTGTCTGTGATTGTGTAGAGACTTCTACTTGGTTTTATAATTTAAAAACAGTCTAAAAAAAAAGGATTAGTGTTACTTTGTAGATTACATTCTTTTACATAAAAAAAAAGAAAGAAAAGTGTAAGTGAAGGAGTGTGAGCCTTCTTCAAAGGAGGTTTAATGAAAATTTTAATTAATTTTTTTATTAATTATTTTTTATAAAAACATATGAGATATTAACAAAATATAGACCCAATGAAAAATGTTTATAAAAGCTTCCAAACACAAAAATTTTAATTTTATATACTTTTTTTTTAACTTTTGACTGTTCAACCTATCAATTTGGGATTACTTTTACTGTTTTTTTTTTTTATAAATGATCATTATCAGGAGGAAACATTTTTCAGCCCTTAGCAGAGTTGTAGGGATAAGAAACCTTCACCCTTACTTTCCAACAAACTTAACATTCTATTTTTAAAAGTTTTTACTTTCAAGATTCTGATAAGTTCAACTTACATAGCAACAGCAATTCATAAAACGTAAGACAATCATAGATAAAAGTTTTTACTTTCAAGATTCTGATAAGTTCAACTAACATAGCAACAGCAACAGTAATTCATAAAATGTAAGACAATCATAGATAAAAGACTTTAATAACTGTGTACCTGCTTATTATGTGTCATAACTCTAACAGCTGTAAGTGATTGACAAAAGTCACAAGTCATAAGAAGTACCATAAGCCAGTAATATGAAAAGTGATATGTGATTTGGTTTTCCATTGTCTTTCGCATAAACAAAATTGTTTATGCCTGGTAAAATGCATTTCAGACCTACAAGTAACACTTTCACTCTATTCCCAACTGTTCATAAGAGAACATCATCATTCTTAGAGATGTAGCCACTTCAACAAATGCCTCTTGTACCTCAGGTGCTTTGAACCATATGATAGAACAACAGCTACATATATACTGCCTCAATATGGGAGGGAATAATCAAATCTTGTACAAAGATTCAAGAATACCTCTAAAGAAATATTCGTAAACTAGCATTATAGAGACAATTAGATAAAACACAAAATTTTTATTTAGTCCTTATATTCAATTTGAAAGAAAATGCCAATATAAATGTCACACAAGTACTTATCAATAACATTATTTCTTGGTTATATTTTAACTAGCATAATTATAATGGCTGTAGACAACCCAATGTAAGTTAGTAGTACTCCTGAAAATGACACAGCCACTCTCAAGCATAACAAGTTCAATGCTAGGCTTACTAGGAAAATGGAGTGAAGTGATTTACTATTACATTCGTCAATGAGTCCAATACACTGCTGCATATCTGCTTACCAATTCCACCAAACTTCAGGTGATTTTCAGCCCTACAAATAACATCTTCACTCTTTTCACATCAGGTTCTGACTATATAGTGAGCACCATTACACTAAAAGAAAGTAACGCTTAACGGTGCCTGTTTTATCTAGGTTATTTACTGGAATCACAGCCATGGGGAAGATTGAGATCAATACAATAAAGCAACTAATTATTGTATCCCTTTCTATTTTGAAATAGTGCATTATATAGACCAATTTAAATAAATAGGGTAAACATATATTCTTATCAATTTAATTATATCTGGGGCCTGTTTGTTTCAATATAATTATTTTTAACAGTCTGTTATTCAATTTGATATTTACCTTGCATTAAGAATTTATTTTTTGGTTGATGTAGTACATTTCTAACATGTTATGTTCATGAATTAATATTTACTATTGTATCATTAGCAGTGGTAAGTTCTAGTTCAACTTTCATAAACATCTCTCTTGCTCTTTTCTATCCACATTCTTTTTATTTCTCATTGTTATTTTCCAGGCTTAAGTTATAACATTTAAATTTTGGTACTACCTTTCTCTTTCTCTTTTTTTCTATGCTTGATTTTTGTTTTCTTCTTTCCTTACTAGGTGGATATATATATATATATATATATATATATATATACTATATACTAGCGTTTCCCCAGTGCAGTCATTTTTTTCATTTTATGATTTTTAGTGAAGTAACCAGAGGTTTTTTTAACCTTGCTGCACACCTCTAGTGTACAGCAAGTCATGTTGCACAGACAGTAATAGTGGCAGTGATAGTGTTGGTTGAGCTCCTGTGCCATATACCTGTCCCTTAAAAAATTGAAATTCAAAAAACCTCAAAAATGGCTTTTAGAAATTTATCTGAAGAGTATTTGCAAGTCTCAATCTAGTGAATATCTCATTTCATATAGCCAGAAAAAAGGAAAATTTCCAATCATTTTTCAAATTTTTTTTCCTTTCTTCACCCCTTTCAAGATCGAATTTTAGAAGATCTAGAAAACTGGTTTTTAGTTATTCACATGAAAATTACACACACCAGAAATCAAGTTGATAACTTTATTTTTTACAGAAAGATTAAAAACGAGTAAATTTCATCATTAATCCACTTTAACTCTTTAATCTTGTAATTTCAAAAAATCCTTTCTTAGTGTGCATTTTATGTGCAAATTTTCATCAATTTATCTTTCTATCAGAACAAGTTACTTTACAGGTAAATACATGTTATATATCACAATGATTTTAAAAAAATTATTTTATCTGTTACATAAAGTACATTCATACTGATCTCAGAAATATCAGGTAAGTATATGATGCCTTTTGACAACATTATTAACTAACTTAGTTTGTTTTAATAGTTTGGTTAGGTAGCTAGAACTTTGTTGAGTGTTAGTTCTCAGCCTGCTGCGCCTAACATTAACAATCTCGTTAATCCACCATTAAATTTGATAATTTCAATTTCATGTAACTTTTAATTTTCTTAAGTTGGAGATAATTCACTTTGCTTTACATTGATAGCAAAAACCTGTGAGCTATGTACACCTGAATAACCAGCATCACTATGCAACCTGAGTTATCTTTCAACCACACAATTTTTTGTTATGATGATGTGCATCTCTTGAGGTCATTTTAATCTTAAATCAAGGAATGTAAAATTGACATCAAGTTTTAACTGAATTTTTAAAGCTAATATTTAAAAAAAAAATGACCACTCTCTTCTTTTCTGCGGACTATTTCTGTGAACACTACTTTTTACTATTACTTCTACTATTCACTACTATTACTCACTACTGAAAATCTCACGTCTGAAAATCTACTATTCCTTCTGTGAATACCACATTTCCTATTGTTCTAGATTTACCTGTTATTAATAAAAAACAAAAAACTCTTCTGTTAAATATTTTGTATAGTTAATTTTTTGAGATTAAAAGAGTTTTAACAGTTTAATATAAACTAATATAACGTAAACACTTATAACATTTATTATTATAAGATTGGAATATAATTAATAATAGAATAATTAACAGAAGCCTCCAGACAATGTTATTTTCCAGTAAAGTGGTTTTTTGGGGGGTTACTAGTTTACATATTTATTTCCAATCTAACTGAAATTAATTGGTATTCATACATATTTGTAAACTTACTTTTCTGATATCATAATAATGAAAATAATAATTTATTTTTTCATTAAAAGTCATCAATAAATGAGACAAAGTTTAAATCTGATTGATTTAGAAGAAAAAAATACTATTCTTAAATTTGGAATATCTATTAAAACCAATCATTAATCAAATAACCAAAATAATTTTGAACACTAAATAACTAATTTTTTTTTTTAAATTTGAATTAAAAAATCGAAATGTAAACATATCTTTAATTTGATAAAACAACGAAATGAAAATTGTTTTTGAGCCAGTTTGATGAATCAACGAATTTATTTCCTTTCATTCCTTTCTTATAGTGATAATTTCAAAATCAGGGTCGAATATTAGAAAATTTATTAATTATTTTTATGTCTAGCGACAATCGTTATTGTGCAAAACGTTTTCTTGAATAAGAATAAAAAATATCACTCCAAATCTCGTTCGTATACCACCGAAAGTTATCGTTGACAATTCACATAAAGATCTAACAATAAAACCAATACTGATATTTACAAAACATTAAATTACCTACAGGTTGAAAAAAATATTTTAGTAAAATGTGATCACAATTAAATATAAAGGAAGATTTGGTCGTAACAGCTGTGACTGAAAACAGATAAATTGTGAATAATCGATCCTTCAAAATGCTATTAAATTCCCTAGTATAAAATTAATCACAAAGGCCTAAGAAACTAATTAATTTTATTTCTTACAGAACCGATAAATAAAGAATGAATGTTTATTAAAAGCAATGAAGTAATGTGTTCGTGAACAACTACGTCGTACCACCCGTTGTAGAATAGTAGAGACTAAATAATCGTGGTCGGTCGGCTGCAGTACCTTTCAAGCACAAGTATGCCAGGCACACCATTAGTAAAAGAAAAGAAGGAACTTCACGCACACAATATCATAATTCTCTGAACATTTAACTGAAATGCTTTATTTTTTACGTTAATTTTAAATCACCGTATAATATATTAATAATACTGAAAATATATAGAAAAATAGCATACAATATCGTTATTGTTCAGTAAAAGTATAATGTGTGACAGATTTTACTGAATGTACAATCGAAAAATCATCCTGCTGTCACTTTATTAGCGGCTGAAAAATCAAAGTTTCAGTTATTTATTTTTTTCGGTTTAAATATATTATATTCATAAAAAGTTCAAATATTTATGTATGTAGACAAAAAATTCCGTGAACGGATTTTATATTTCTCAACATACTGAGGACCACAGGATTAAAAAAATAATAAAATATAGATAACCTAATTTTTTATGCACGCATGAGTTGGCCTCTATTTGGTTTTATATATCAGAAACAATTTAACCCCCCAAAAAAAAAAATTGAAGAGATAGCTTTGTACTAAGGAGGATTGAATCTACCATATATTTTTTAAATTTGATTGAGAGGGTGAAGAATACTGAGGTGATAA
Source organism: Lycorma delicatula (assembly GCF_047948215.1). Classification (NCBI taxonomy): domain Eukaryota; kingdom Metazoa; phylum Arthropoda; class Insecta; order Hemiptera; family Fulgoridae; genus Lycorma; species Lycorma delicatula. The sequence continues at coordinate 198,785,277 of NC_134456.1, forward strand.
ATAATCTGAAAGAAGTTCAATTTAGAAAATATTGTTACATATGCGTGATTTTCAGCGCATGGCAAAAAATATCATAATATAATATTAGGAAAAATCCATAAACCGGAAAAGGTTCCGATATTTTAAACGAATATACGAGAAATTCATTTATTCAAACTGCATTTACGATCATCAAGAATTATGGATCTAGGTAAAACATTATTAAATCAAATCATCATAAGAAATTTGAATGGGCATTTCATCAATCAATTAGATTGATTTTATGTATAATTATCTTTATTATTATCATCATCATTATCGCCGTCCTCGTATTTATTCTATAGATTGAGGATAAAAACTGATAATTCGTATTCTTAATTTAAATAATAAATGCCGTTAACCGACTCGAAAAGGAGTCCGATCAAGGATAATCTTAAAAAGCTGTTCACATATAACAAAAATAAGCACTCCAGAAATTGCCTGGAAAGATCGAGGAAAACTGTGGGAAAACTCGATAAGAACAGAATTACAAAATAAAAATAACACACGTAGTACATTTGTGTATTTTATCTTCATTCAAATTCAATTTAAGCTTAAATAAATAAATTTATGTATTTATTTAAACAAATTTTACCATTAAAAGTATTTATTTGAACGTTTTTTGCGATTATACGGTAAATGCAAACATACTGGAGTGGATGGTGGATACTTGAAGTTTTATTGTAATTTAAAAAGGTAAATGTACTTCTTAACTCGGAATAGTCATAATTACATATCGATCGATGGATTTATTTAGAATAATTAAAAATACAATTAAATTTGAAAAATGTCACAATTAATAAAGGCCACCTTCTAAAGTTGATTTGAACGATTTACCAATTAATAATTATTACGGAAGCTTTATACGGAAGATTACTTTATGATTACACTGACAATATCTTTGTATGTTGAATCAAAAAAATCTATTGAAAGATTATCACGATATTGGCGACTAAAAAATCTATAACACTTACAACTGACTGTTATTCTTAACTCTATTATTTTATACCTACAATCACGGTGAAACTCTAATTTTCCGATTGTTTATTCATTTATTTTTTATCATTTACATCACTTTTTTAAGAATTAAATTTTCTACAAGTTTTTTAGAAAACGTTTATGCATTTATTACTTATTTAAGAAGGTTATTTTAAGCTAAACATTAAAAAATTGGTTTTTGGAGCCCTAATATTGGGTTTTAAGTCGGATATCTTAAAAATTAAAGGAGATACAGTTGTGGGACCTATTTTATTGAATTTTTCAGGTCAAAAACCATAATTTCACCTCTAGATTAACGTCCAAAAAATTTCAGTACGACCTTATTTCATCGGGGAGCTGAGATCAAAGCGAAATCTTTCGTTAGCCAAACTCAACGCGCTAACAAAGCGTTTCCAGACCTATGTTTATATGAAATTTTTTTCATTGTTTTGATAAACGGAATACGCCTGTAAAGTATTGCAAATTCCTCGTGAAACACTCTGTATATTTACTTAGTAAATGTTTGTCATAACATCTGACACACCTACATGACACATGAAAGAAGTATTAAAAAAACAGAGGTATGTAAAATGAGTTTTATTTATACCTATTACAGATTAATTGTGAACACTTCTAATGCTGTGTAAGAGGAATAACAAATATTATTCAATCGTAAAATGATTCATATTGTTTAAAAAATTAGGTTACAACACAAGTAAAAAATAAAATAAATAATATAACAAATTTAATAAAAAATTAAAATAAAATAAAATACTGAAAACAAATTTTTGTATGTTTAACTTTACAGATATTTTTTAAAATAAATTTTGATGTCCACATAAATTAAGTAAGTAAGAGATAAAGTAAGTAAAAAAGTTAACTGAAAATTTAATTTAAAAAAATGTATTTAAAATTTCAAGCAGAACTGAGTTTTTGCTTACTGTATAATATTAAAACTGATATAATAAAAATAAAACCACTACCGGTTAAATTATTAAAAAAAAAAAAAACAAATTAAACTTAGAAGTGAAGTAGTATTAATAAACAAGATAAACTTGTTTAAAAATAAACACTAGTAAATAAAAAGTAAACGTAAGTACAGTAAAACCTGTTTTCTTAAATGCTTTCAATAAACACAAACACAGAAATGCGCGATTTCCTTTATAGTATATTGGTGTACGTTTAAATCTACGTACATTATCATACAAAAATATTGTTTTTTATTCAAGACGTTTTACCGCGATTGCAAACACTTACGTGTAATAAAATATTTAACTTTAAATTCTAAAAACTAAACAATAATAATAAAGACATTTTTTTTAAATATCTGACTGGAATTAGCGCTCGCATTTTAACATAGAAATTATGAAGATTATGTCAGAAGGGAAAAAAAAAGATTTTTAAAGTGTGATGTTATAGAAGCCTGTTTAAAATCCATTGAGTGACATTGAGATTTTTTTTAAGTAAATGGAAGAGAAAAAGAAATTTGAACTTTTATTTGTCGGAAGAGCCAGGTTAGTGAGTAATACATGAGGACCCAAACAAACTTATTTTGCAACGAAATGTAAAAATAATACTTTAAGTGAAAAAGATTAAAAGCATACAACAAATAATTAAAACTGAAGTAAAAAAAAATAGTAAAATTCAAAGAATAACACAGACCAGAACAGAATGAAAAAGTGTATCAAACCAGCAGAGTAACAGGAGAATATATAAAATACCAAAAGAAAGCGATTAAAGAATGCAATAGCATTTGCGTAGATGTATTCCAAGTATAAACAGTAATTTATTAAATACAAAGCTAACTTTAAAAAATAAAACTATTTCAAAAATAAAAACCACCATTACCCGTAACTTAAACTTTAATTTGGTGCAGATTTCAAAAACTCAAAATTTAAAGATTTAAATAACGCTACTGGTTTTATTTTGATTTTATAAGACGATTTTCTATGCTCTATACCACTTGCAGAACTAAATGGAATTCTGTTCATATGAAAGAAATTCGTTTGGAAGAAACACAATATGAATGATTTTTATTAAAATAATCATGAAGATAAATGACAAAGATAAAGAAATTGCTACCGAGGCTCTCTCTCTCTCTCTCTCTCTGGATTGCAGAATATTTATTATATTATTTTTACTTTTAAGCACTTCAACTAATTTTCGCAGAATATTATTTGGAATTAGAATAACATTAAATAAATCAATAACCCAATATCCAGTAACAACAAAAAAAGAATCGAAGTGAGAACCTTCTTTTTTAAGTCGCCTAAAGATAAACAGTACATTCATCTGACAATGTAATTAATTCTAAGTGAAAGTATAGATAAAAATAATTATTAAATACCATTTAATAGCAAAAACAGCAAGGAATTATTGAAGAAGGCGAGACGACCAATCTAGCACCTGTTAGAACACTAAATTAATTTTTTTAAGTGAATTTTTTTTATCATACGAAAACTCGACATTTATGTAGTCTAAATTATGTCAACACATTTCTATGTTGAATATGTTTCTATGAATTTTCATACCATGTGTTTTTCTCGAAGAAATCCTTAACTTTATCTTACTTTATTAAAGGTACATGCGATCCATATGCGAGAAGTCAGTGTAAGAAGTTTTCATTCTATTTCAGTCAACTTTTCACCTAGTAAATCACTTTCAAAAGGCGTTTTTAAAATTGTTTTCATTTTAAATGTTGTAAATATTTTTTACATTTATTTTATTTTATAATTGTTTTTGTATTTACATTTAATTTTGCTAATTTTTTCAGGATCTACTGATGATTTTTTTTAAAAATCGAAACGCATACAGTTTTTTTATCTTTTTAAAACTGTTTTTGAAAGTTTTAATTGTAACTTTAATGAAATTACTTAAAAAATGACTAAATAACTAAAAATTGATTAATAACTAAAAACTAAAACAAATAATAACTAAAACAATGATTATTAGTGAACTCACGCTACAAGGAAACTTTACAATAATTAAAATAATACAAGGCCAAAACTTTTTTTATTAAATAATGGGAACTGTAAAACAATAAATGAAAAAAAAATCCTTGAATCGACGTTTCCTTTGAACCGGTGTAGATTATTGAAGAAATTCTCAACCTCGAAAAAACTTTAATTTTTCTTTCTTACATATTTAACTAAAATAATAAATAAAAAAAAACCATTGAACAAATACTAAAAAAAATAGGTATGTAAGTAGTGGAGAATTATTTACAAAGTAGTATGTACAAAAAGCAACTACGGGGTTGTACTCGGTGAGTAAAAGCTAACAGTGAACACTCTTCTTAACAGCTTACTGAACGTTATTTTCAAAGAAAAATTATCGTTACAAGTAACTCGTTTGCTTAATAACAACAGCTAAACTGCAAAATTTTATAATAAGAAATCGGAAAACATAAAATTTTAGAATAACATAAACAAGTATGGCCAAAACTGCGTCACAAATTACAAATGGACGAAATGACAAAAGGTTAAGATAAAATAGGACCTCGTTTTATTCAATTAAAAACAGATTTCATCCTAAACCAAGAATTGACATTTATCAAGTTCAAATTTACGTTTTAGTATAAGATATAACTGGTAAAATCTCATACTCATAATCTATACCGATCACAATGAATGCTTTTACAATTCGCTATTAAAAACAACTAGAGTATGATATTTGTCCTTGACTTGTATTCGTAGCAACCGACTAGAAAAATATAACTGTTATTACGATAACCGGTCATGGAAAAAATTCATACATTATCTAATGAAAACTACAAGAACGAATGCATAATTCTATCTGGATTACATACACAATTTATCTCAAGAAAATAGCGACGAACCCTTAAGATACGATAAATAATTCTATAAATGAGCCTAATCAACATATGAGAATGTTTAACATAAAACTTCGTGCTCATTTATGCGTACATAGGTCAAATATAATTGATATTTAGGTTATCAATATTGTTTTTCTTGATGCAATAAAAGTTAATTTTATTATTATACTTCAGTAAGAGAAAATAATAATAAAAAAATACAATTAAAATAAATTATTTCAATAAAACGTTGAAATGTAAATTATATTCGATAAAAAAATAATAAGCTGTTATTATAACAAAGTTTTTTTACATTTTTTCCTCAATTTTTGGTGTTTTTTGTGTTTAAAACTGTTACAACTGAAGAGAGGATGAGGCGACAACTAGTGGTCAAATGTGTCTACCCTTAGTGCCCTCAAAAAGGGATCCAAGAAATAGTCCTGCCGCAGACTTCTTAGAGACAATTTTGTGATGTGGGTGATATCTCCACACGACAGCGTGCGTGTGTGTGTGTGGTGATGCTCTCGCCACAGACTCGCAGATAGCCTCTGTACCGTGGCAGACGGGGCCAGTTTTGCGTCCCACGAAGGTATTTCGTTTTCCCGCAGCTACCACCGATTTGCCATTTCAAATCGTTTTCAGGACCTCCCCCATGGAAGATGCTTGTCAAAAGAAAACGATTAAGCCCCCGCCGACAGTCCTGTACGGCATCACCGATGTTATCCGGCTGTATGAATTAATTGAGATGGTGCGATAGTTAAAAAGTGTGACTAGTAAATGTAAGAGTATTCAGCCCTAAACAACTACCTGTTGTTTCGAAAGATCTGGACGTCTACAAGCGGATGATTTATTTGGAAAGTGAGCACAATCTGATCGGTCATACCTTCATTAGGAAGGACGAAAGAGCCTTCCGGGTTGAACTAAGGTACTTACACTATTCAGTTCCGATACCTTATTGAAGGAGAGCTTGAGGAACACGGCCACGCAGTACGACGTATAATTAATGCCATCGACATTTTTTGTCAACCTTGAGCCCAAGGATATCAGTAAACAGGTTTTTATCCTGAAATACATCGCGAATTGTGAGGTAACCTCGGAAACGCCGAGAAGATCTCCTGGTTTGGTCCAGAGTACGCGATGTCAACTGTATATCCACACGAAAAGCAACTGCACGCGGCCTTAAAGATGAGTTAAATGTGCTGATGGTCATAGGATTACAGATTGTACTAAAGATAGAAACACTCCGGTAGTTTGTGCGCTCAGCCAATCAGACCATCCTGTTGACTACAGAGGATGCAGAGTATACAAGGAAATCATGGTCAGAAATTAGAGGCAACGGGTAAAAACTGAGTTCCATCATTGAGTTTCTGGTGCATAATCATTGGTGTTTCTGAACGTAATCTCTGAATTGCAACCGACCTACTGATCCAACTAAGATCCCGGAGTTGTTCCGGAGATTCCGGAGTTGGGTCGGATCCAACAAAGACGCCGGACTTATTGGACTTTTACATCACTTCGGGTGTTTCGTCGTTTTATACTAAGGTTGAAAATGGCTACAACTCGACGTCTCACCACTCAGCTGTTCTGCTTGATAGTCACTACGATGGTGGTAAGAAGGAAGTCATCGCTTATCCTCCACAAAAAGAATGAATGGAATTGAAATCGCAGCTAGGTTGAAGAAAAACTGGTAGTGCCTGTTCCACTAAAATGTTCCGATGATAGCGATGACGTGATGCGAATCTTGACTTCAGTTCTGCAGGTAGCTGCTAGCTGCCTGGTGCTCGACACCCGAGAAGTAAGGAGAAGGATGAAATGGGTTACACAAGAAAGGTGATTAATCTTTTTGCTACGAAGAGGAGGTTTAGGAGACGATGGCAATGTTACAAGAGGCTTGAAAATAGGACATCCAAATAGGACATCCTTCAACATTCAACAAGGCCGCTCGCAGATTGAAACAATCGCTTAAATTTATTAAGAACGAGTCATTCAGAAATTATCTTGACAGTCTATCCCCTTCACGTAGAGACGGTTACTCTTTATGGAGAGCCACGAAGTGCTTTCGACGGCCTCCAACCTCATTTTCTCCTTTGAAGGCTTCCAATTGGTCGTGTGCTTGGAGTGACGGAAAAGGTTGAACTATTTGCTACTTACTTGAGAGAGGAACCGCTTGATATGCGAGTCTTTGTGAAGAGGAAATCTTAGAATTCTTGAGCAACCTGATTCTTTTGAGTTTACCTATTAAGCAGTTTTGTTCAGCAGAGAGTCTACAAATAATCAGGAAGGGAAGAACTCAAAAAACCTCTGACTATGATTTTATCATTAATAAGATGCTATTTATGCTTCGCACCAAAGTCATTTAGTGCATAGCCATTTTAATATTTTTTACAAAGTCATTTAGTGCATCTCTTAAATGGTATCCTCCGGACAAGAAGAAGAGGTAGAGAAGTACATCTACTTCTCTACAAATGGAAAATTTCACAAATGGTTATGGTCCCGAGACTTGGTAAACTTGTTTATGATATATCCTGATACAGGCCAATAAGCCTGTTGCCTACTTTGTCGAAGGTATTTGAGAAGTTATTTCTTTAGTAGTCTATTCTTGAGCAGTCTATTCTAATCCAGATCACCAGTTCGGTTTCTGTAGTGGGCACGCCACTATTGAGCAAATGCACAGATTTGTTAACGTCATCACCAGAAGCTTAGATGAGAAGAGACTATTGGGCAGCCTTCTTAGATGTCCAACAGGCCTTTAACTAAGTCTGGCTGCCTAGGCTTTTATAAAAGTAAATATAATCTTCCTTAAACTTATTATATTGTTCTTCGTAGCTACTTGCATGGCGTTTCTCCCAGGTAAAATATAATCAAACATTAAATGTCAGGCCGATCCGTCCAGTAGAACGCCTAGACGGACTGGAAATAGGTTTTGAGCATTTTACCTCTGGTTGGAAAGGAAAGAGAAAAAAAGGGGTTGGGGTGAGACGTGTGGTAAATGGAATAGGCTTTTAGCCGATTTTTTAAAAATATACAACATTATTTTGTAATAATAACGCTGTGGAGCACGAGGGGTCGGAAGTAAAAAATAAAAATTTTTATTATATAATATAAATAATAAAAACGTACAAATAAATACGTACAAGGTCATCATCACACAGCATAGAAATTAAAATAAAAAAAAACAAATGCGTTTAATTACATAAACATAATATTAATAAGAATATAAGCAATATTAACAAATAAGTAAGTGTATCTGAATTGCAGAATATCCCTTTAACATTACAAGCGCTTTAAAAGGAGTTGATCGAAACATCCCACCCTACAGTTATTTCGACTCACAAAGAGTAAATATTACCAATCAAAGGATTTATCGTATGATTCGTAATACAGACAAAGAACCACGCAAAGGCAATCACGCGCAGTCATCATAAACAAAAATGGTTACAAGTTACACTAAATTATACCAAATAAGGAGCCATACATTCATACGTAATGAAAGATATGTAGATTATATCACGTTTAATAAGAGCTGAGAATAATAATTATTTATTTAAATCAATCTGAAATTAAAGTAAAGAATAAACTACAACGGAAAGTATGGTAATCGTGACAAAAATCACTTTACCAAATTAAAACAAAAAATTATTTAATTCAAGGGGTCATGAAACGTTGAAAAATTCAAAACTTCTGTTCGTGCGTGTGCACGCATGTGTAAGTATTATTTGAGCTAATAACTAGGGGTTACCTGACCTATATCTCCAAATATGATACGGTTACTTTTATATAATGATATTATACTACTTAAGTTTAGAGTCGGGGTCTCAAAGGAGTAAAGCTATAGAGAGTGATCAGTAATCACATCTCAGCTAGGACTGGACTAAAAATTTTATTTGTATTTTTCTGAGCTCTTTTAATAAGATAAAGAAAGGTATACCTACAACTTTTTTCCCCCAAAATTACTCCCAAATTCAAAAATAAAGATTTTAGCAAAAATTTTCAACTTCCTCCAGATTTAGTCTTTTAATTTCTAATTTGGTACATATAAGTTTATCGGGAAAGTTTAACAACGCGACTGCCGATTTTTTTTTATCAGTTTTAAAGTAAAATTAATGCAAAGTAACTTTTATTGTAACGTATGAGACCGCATATGAGTACAGTGCATCTAATAAGCATTGCATTGCTGTATACGTAAACAGAATAATATTAATACGGGTATATTTAATTCAAAGAAGAAACGCAAATACGGAACAGTTATCTAAGAACTTATGAAGGAAAAATAAATTGATGATTTCGGAGACGATGAATGGGATGTGACGAGTCCATCGCCTATAATCTTTTTTAATACTGGTTTAAAATCTCTGTTGAATTTTTTATTTGTGCTTAACGACCTCTCAAGATTTGACGTACTGGTATCTCACTTCGGCAACCTGTTTTCATGTCTCTAGGATACCAGTAAGTCGGTAATCTTTAATCAAAAAGTATGTAAACCTAATAGTAAAAGCGATTTCAATCCCTCGAAATATGAAATGCTATCTTTTGTCATTAAACAGGATTTTAAATTTATAAATTATTCTTACGATATTTTCAACGACTCATTTACGAAATTAAGAAATAAATTCTCTCACAAGCATACATATATACGCGCGCGCGCGTGCGCACTCTCTCTCTCTCCCTCACTCTCTGTTGCGAAGATGATTTCGAACGTTTCCTCTATTTATTTATTTGGTTCATGGTTATTAAATTTTCTTAAGCTCTTACTTTAGTTATTTTCATAAAATTTGTATAGGAAAGTCGTTTTGACGCATCTCTTTGTGTAACTGGTTTATATTTTTATTATTTATTAATTTTCTTGGAATTAAATTGAGAATTTATTTTAATTATAAATAAATAAATAATTTTTTTATTTAATTTTATCTTATATTTATTATTTTACTGTATTTATTTATTATTAATGAATGATATTGCAAATGTTATGAGTTAAGAAAACATATTATTTCGTTTTGATAATATGTTTTAGAGATAAAATATATTATTTTTTAGTGCAAATCTAAATAAAAATAATACTTAATGTAAATGTGAATAAATAAATACCAAGTAAAACATTATACCGTTTAAAAAAACTAAAATTTATAAAACTTTTCAGGTTATTTTGTAAAGTTTTGCAATACCTTTAAACAAGAGAAAATTAGAGAAACATTCAATCTAGGTCACTTAAAAATTATCACCTACATCAACCTTTAAGAAAAAAAAATTAATACATCTATTTACGCTAACAGATACCAATATGCTTTAATACACACTCTAAAACAGTAATTAAAACAAATGTATAAAACTTTTAGAAAACTATTCAGTTTTGCATGTACAATTTTTGTTTGTTAGCAAAGAGAGAACGCCTAGCTAGTTCAGCAAAAATTAGCCTACTAGCACGTTTTACCTAACCAAGAAGAAGAAGTTTTGTACATTTATTTCTGTTTTGATAACTAAATCAAAGAATAATAACATTTCATTAAAATTATTAAAAACAAAGCAAGATCGTGATGTTTATTACTTTATTTTCCTAAACCGAAAAACTGACGATTAAACACGTATTTCAATTTAGATACTACGGTATATTGACTAATCAGCAAGTTAAAAACTTGTTAACTCTCTAAAAAGAGAATATTTTTAAGTCACTGATTGCACTAAAATCACTGATATGATGTATGTAATATATATATTATAGATAAGAGATAATGAAAGCTGGCTTAACCCGAAAATCACTCGGCTTCAGGTTAGGTCTTTAGTACAGTTACAAAATACTAAACAAGAACCCGCAGATAAGTTCTAGGTCAAAGTCGACTGAATCAAACTTTTCTTGTTTCCAAAAAGAAAAGATAGGGTCTTAATAAATAAACAAATATTGTATTAAAAAACGTGTTGAAAACAATATACAATCAAACTTCTGAAATTCAAATTTTGAGGAGGCGTAAAAATATTTTAAAATATAAAATTTATTGAAAGTATGGTTTAATTCAATTTTCAATAAAATAATAAATAACTCATTAATAATAAATTTAAAAAATAATCAAACAATAACAATAATGAAAAAAATAGTAAAATGAACGATTATACAGTTAAATATTAAGAATACATTACTCGAATAGTAAAAAACATAAGAAAATAGTTGTAAATACAGAGCGAGCCAAAAGATACGCAACCCTAAATTCGAAAACATATTGCGGAGGAATATTTAATTTTGCCGGCGGGAATGTGTGTTGGCAACGGGTGACCTTGTGGTAGAAGAGTAGCACACGATATCCAAGCAATTTTCCATTTTTTGATGAGAGCGGCGACTAAGCTGTGAGCGAACAAACATGGCTCAACGTGCGTTCATTGTTGAAAGTTACTTTAAATCGCAGTCATTCTTAAAATATCAGGACGATTTTAAGGTAGCTTCTCCTGAATCGCGGGTGCTTAATAAATCAACGATTTTACGCGTAGTCGCTCGTTTACGAAAACTGTGTCAACAAATCGGATTGTCTTACAGGACTCGCAGAGCCACAAAGAAACTGAAACTCCGTCCGTATCGCATTCTCGTTGTGCACGACCTTCGACAACCTGATAGAGGAAAAACTAGATTACTATCAATGATTTTTGAGTTTTACTCGCAGCAGTGTTCGGCTGTTGGATTATTTTCCTACTCTGATGCAACATGGTTTCACTAAGTGGCTACATAAACGCGAGAACGACAGATACTGGAGTTCAGAAAACCCTCGCATTTTCCATGAGTCCCCCTTTACATTGAAGAAGGTTGGAATTTGGTGTGCGACTTTGCGGAAAAGAATTATAGGCTCAATCTTTTTCACGGAAACTATAATAGCTGAACGTTATCAGAACATCATCATGGAATTCGTGGCACTGTTAAAAACTGATGAACGAGACTCCTAGCTGCAGCAAGACGGTGCAACGGCAAACACAACGAATAGCACAATGATAATGTTGCGCGAGTTCTTTGGGAAAAACACATCATTTCTCGTGGACTGTGACCGCCTAGATCGCCAGATTTAACTACCCCAACTTTTTTCTTTGGGAACATCTGAAGGATAATTAATTGTAAGAACAACACTCACAATCGACCAACTCAAGCACAACATCGAAGATTGCGAATGTGCAGCGACAATCCGAAAAGTAGCAACTAATAAGAAGAAAGTATTGAAACATGTCTAGTAGCAGATGGAGGGCATTTATTGTGAAAAAAGTGAATGTAAATACTTTTTGTTCACCTACAAAATATGTTAGAGTATTCTATGTTAATAAAGATTTTTTTTAAGAAAATTAATTATTGGGTTACGTACTTTTTGGATCAGCCAGTATATTGTATATTACGAAGCAGTGATTCAAACATGTTCTCCACAACTTAAGTTCCTACGGGTATCTATATAAAAACCCATCAAGAAGAAAGGGATCGATCATAAGGACAGAGAGGGGTCCACCCAAGCGAATAAAACGAGCAATCCCATCCAAAGACATACTTCAAGACTCCCTACAAATAGTGAGCATCCATTCGTCCCACAATTCCTTAGGAGATCCGTTCGTCTACAGTTTGAAAGCAGAAATATTGCAGACCAACGAGTTTGGGATATTATAACAAATTATTTTTGCACTAGATACAAGAGCCTACGCCACACCTGAAATGAGGCTTACATCACCCAAATAAATTCATGACGTTGGTAAAGTTTTCGAACAAGTCGTAAATTTGATCCCGACAGTAAAACATCAACCGACATAAAAGCGGTTTATAATCCGATAAATCCGACTGTCTAAAATCTACAGAACGAAGTTAATTCCATAAAAAATCGCTTCCAAATGAAAGATTTATTGAAGAAGCAAAATAAAATAGTTAATTTAAATGATTTAAATAATAAAATGCTAATTCAAGTAAGAAACAATCAAAGCGGGCTAGAAGCCAATACAACACTGACAAAAATGCTAGTTGATATCAAGGTTAGCACGGTAACTTTTAGATCGGCTGGTCTTGAGTTCGATCCTTGGCAAGGGTCTAGAATTTTTCTCCTATCACTTCATTTATCTCATCTTCCTGTTTAAACGCGCGTCTATTATTTCCAAGGTTGTTATGTTTAGATACAGCAATGAACAATGGTCACATTTGTTTCTTGTTTACAAAAGATTGCATAATGTGTCTACAGGAAATGGGTACATGCAATATTTCGTAACCAATATTTTTGTACTTTTGGACTCTGGGATCTTACAGAACAAAATATTATGGTGCTAAAATATTATAGGTTAGCCAGAAAAACTTTTCAAACAATGATAAAATCGTTTAAAGATCATTTAATCTTTTTCTTAAGAAAGCAATGAAAAACACCCATTGATACATTTTATTATCATTTTATCTTCTCTTCATCATGGACAGAAAGAAAGTTTCTGTATCATGTATGAAAATCATCCCTGATGGTTATAAAATTTCTCCTCTAATTATTAAACTTTTTTTTCTGACTTATTTTAATCTTAAAACATGTAATTTTTAAACGGAATATCAAATATATATTTCTTAGAATTTCTTTTCAGATTTCGGAAAATATGTAAAATACTTTTGATTTTGGTCACGTGAAGTCAGAATTGTCCCTTTAACTTTACGGTTAGAGCTTCCATTAGAAACAGAATTTAGCTGCATCAGTAGTCTAAAGAAAAGTAAAACATCCAGTTAATAAATTTGTTTTCAAAAATGTATCTGCATTTGTATTTATTTAATGGACAAGACTGAAAAATAATCATCAACTGAGTTTTGTGTCAAGACAAACCTACAAAACTACGCGTTAAAGATTTTTACTCGAGTTAAACGAAAGGACAAGGTAGGAATGGTAGGAATTGTGACAAATATATACGAAGCTGATTTTTTTCTATATTCTAATATATTACACTACGTTTTGCAGTAGAGGACGAATGTCCTGTTTTTTATAAGCTTTTATTTTTAACTTGCTTTAGTTATAATCAAATCTTGCAACTGCTATATCTTTTGATCTATCGTATGAAAATCAATTACATTTGGTACACGTATGTAACTTCAATTACAATACAATATACGGTGTTAGATTTGGATATGAACCCCCCACCCCACCCCCCCCCGCGCTATACCCTACGGTAAATTCATGCATTTAGTTGAAAATTTTCATTTCTCATGAACTATCGTGTGAAAATGATTGAAATTTGGTACACGTATGTAACTTCGATGTGTAAAAATAAATATTTCTACATTTTAGTCTTAATAAACAAACAAACTTGAACAAACAATAATATTCAGATATAAATATTATTAAGAATATTTTTTTTTGGATGTAAAAAGTTTATTGTTCATTAAGACCAAAAAGTAAAAAATACAAAACAAATTACAAAAATATATTTGATTACATATAAAAAATTATTTTTTTAAAAAGCTTTTATTTAACTAATATTAATATTAACATTAATAAAAAAAAAGGAAACAAATTAGAAAAACTCTCTAAAAAGTAAAAAATAAGAATTAAATCAAATCGAGAATTTTAAACAAAAAAATATAATATATTAACAAATATAAAAATGCACTGAAAAATAAAAAATAAATTATATAAATATCTAATAAATAACCAATAAATAAATGTAATAATTATTAAATTTAAAAATTAAAAGTAATGAAAATATTTAGTTAAATAAAAGCGTGGCGCAGTTTTTATAACAATCTTTTCGAATAAGTGTTTATAGAAATTTGCTATATTTTAAAATATATTTTTTTTAATGAGGTTGTGTAGTATATGTATATACTTTATTTATCTGTAATAAAATAACTCAAGTTTTAATTCTTTGATGGTTCAAACTTGCACCGAGATGACCTTTAAGGGTTGATAAAATGAAAAATAAAAATTAAATTTAGAAATCTTGCACAAAGTTATTACATTGTGACGGTAATCTGAAAAATTATTATAATTGTAATCGTAATTATGAATTCATTAAATAAAAATTCATAATTAATTAAAATGAAACGTTTAGCGGAAAGAGTGCGTTCAATTTGGCTTAGATTACAAGCAGAATTCGAAGATGAACTTCAACTATGTGAGAACAGTACAAAGAAAGCGAGTGGGTGCATTTTCCCAGATTGTTACTTGTAGCTAGTCAGTCTCAACTGGAGAGGTTCCAGCAGACCTTTCCGCCTCCTCGCGTCGTTATTGAAAATGAAAATGAAGATTAATTGTTGTAAAAATAAATGATGTGTTGTTTTAAATAAATTATAAAAACTGCGCCACGCTTTTATTTAACTAAATATTTTCATTACTTTTAATTTTAAAATTTAATAATTATTACATTTATTTATTGGTTATTTATTAGATATTTATATAATTTATTTGTTATATTTGTTAATATATTATATTTTTTGTTTAAAATTCTCAATTTGATTTAATTATTATTTTTTACTTTTTAGAGGGTTTTCTAATTTGTTTTTCTTTTTTCTATTAATGTTAATATTAATATTAGTTAAATAAAAGCTTTTTTAAAAAATAATTTTTTTTATGTAATCATTACATGTCAAGATGTCATACCAAAAAAGCTTTAGACCAATATTTTTCCTATAAACATAATTTATATCGACTCAGATTTACCATAACAATACGATGAATCTAACAAAACATCAGAGCTTAACTACGATAGAAAATGGCTTAGGATGAAATATACTGTATTTACAGTAAAAAAAATAATAAATAAATACAACTT
This sequence comes from Lycorma delicatula, assembly GCF_047948215.1. Lineage (NCBI taxonomy): Eukaryota > Metazoa > Arthropoda > Insecta > Hemiptera > Fulgoridae > Lycorma > Lycorma delicatula. The sequence continues at coordinate 198,800,824 of NC_134456.1, forward strand.
ATGGTAATACATGAATGAGAGAAGAATCAGAAATAGAAATATGAATAACGTCACGACGATGACCTCATACTGAAAGGAAAAGAAAGTACACAAGATAAATATTATTTATACCCAATACACCGTATTCAGTACTAGGGCGCCCACTTCGGTGAGGTCATATTGAAATATGCATTCGACATTTAATAGTACCAGCTCAATAACAGATCTATTATATGATGCATAACCTTTTAAAATAATATTAACGATGATGTAATGAATGATTTTAAAAAAAAAAAGGTAACTAAAGTTACGCAATCGAATGCTGATCAGTAACATTTACGAGGAATTATCAAACACACCTGTTTCAAAAAAAAAGATACTTCGTTAATGAATAAACATAAGATCCTATAAAAAAAAAACCAACTGTCGAACAGAATATGCAAACAAACTTCTGAAATTCGAATTCTGAAGAGACAAAAAAAAAATTTAGAATTTAAGATAATAATTTTAATAAAATAAAATATGGGTTGAATTCAATTTTAATTAAAGTAATAGATATTTTAATTTATAATAAAATTAAAAAATAATAACAATAATGAAACAAATTGTAATAAAATAAAAAATTATACAGCTCTGTAAATATTATGAATGAATTACCAGAATAGTATAAAATATAAAAAAATAATTGTAAAAATATGCAAAGTTAGCAAGTTATAAAAAAAAACAAAAAAACAGCTAAATAATTTTAAACTATGAGGAAAAAAAAGCTGTAAATTACGAAGTGTAAGATTAAAAATCTATTCAACCACAGACAAAAAAATGATATTCAAAATGTTTTGTAAATGTTTTTCCTTGAAAATTATTAACCACAATCAGCTAAAATTTTCATCCGGAATTTTCTTCGACCGAAGTTAACTGAAAAAGATTTTCCATGCGTCTATTTGCATCTTTATGATGTGTAAATATTCTTAGTTTTTAATTATTTTAAGTCCTGTAGATTTTCATTACGAGTAGAAAAATAGATTTCTGGAAATTAACAGATTTATTATTCCTTCAAGAACTTTATTAAATAAAAATATAAATCTTCATAGATTTAAATGGTAGTTTAGCGTAAAATGGAATAGTTATATTTTGCATGTGTCAGCGCTCAAAAAAATATTCATCTCGATCAAAACATTTTATGGCACATAAACTGGATCTACGTACAGAATAGTAATCGAAGTTAATAGGGAGACATTAAGTTAGATCTAAGATACACAAAAATGTTTTAGAATGAATGAAATTCTCGTAAAAAAGTTAAGAACAGCGTTAAGGTAGAAGGAATATTTTTGAAAAACCTAATACACTAAGTCAGAGGAATAGATTGTCTCCAAAAATGTTTAAGTTCTTTTTATAATGGACAGCGAGAAAAGTTATTGTACAGAAAAGCACGCAACAGATGTTTTAAGATATGCTAATCACATTATAGTGTCGAAAAACAAACAGGAGGTAGACAACCTAATGAAAAATCTTGAGAAATTTGTTAAGAATACAGGATTGGAAATAAATAAAGAAAACATTTGAATATCTCTGTAAGTAAATAAAGTGGGAATAAGATAAGGATTGATAAGTAGCATGCGATAGGAAGAAAATATAGGAAAACTGATTCTAACTATTTAAGAGAAAAACGAGAGGAGCAGAAAAATAAATGGGCAAGTATGGAATAGAGTAATAAATGAAAAAATCGCTCGATGGGTGCGAAACGAAAAGATGTGTGAAGGGGGAGAAGATGTGTGAAAATACATAACTGGGAAAAATGCGTTCAATACAGTATGTGAAGGACAGAGGAAGAGAAACACCAAGAATAAGATGATGGATGGATCAGAAGAATCCATGGAGATGATTGGTCGGAGAAGACTCGTTGTGGAGGGGTCATAAACTTGAAAACTGTTACAGCCAAATTAATTAATTGGAAAATTAACAAATATTCGATTTTAATTGAATAATTACTTAATTGAGTAATAATTATCTTGAACACATTTAAAATATTAACTACATTAGTTGTAATTAATTACAATTTTTCTTTACTTAAGTGGTACATTGTGTATTAAAATAATTTATATTTTTGGAAACTGGAAATAATGCTGCTAAACATTCCCGAAATTTGCTGAAAGAATAAAAATTTAATCCTCCAAGAGCTAAATTAGAAAATCTTTAATAACATTTGGATCTTGTTTTCTTGTTTAATAATTTCATTAAAAAATGAAAATATATATTTTTTTAATTTTTGAATAATTTGTTAAATAAGTAAATAGTTTATACTCGCCCCCAGAACCAATTATGGGGTTCACTCTCTCAGCTCCTAAACGATTTTTTATGTAATTAATTTTAAAATTCGAATAATTTTAAAATAGAAACATATACATTACTGTTATTCGATTTGATAACGATAAGAAGCTTTTTTAACATTATTTTTTAAACTATTTCTTAAAACATTCTCCAATGAAATTTTCACAGAATCCATCTACCTCGAAATAGTAATCGTGAATTAAGGGAGAAATACTTCTCCCGTTGCCTGTTTTTCTTTAAGATTTAATAGCATCAATTCCTTACAAACAAAAACCACCATTCCATAATTCATGAACTTGCCCCTTCCACAGGTAATAAATTAAAATACACATAAATATGCATATACAGAATCGCGCACTCAAAACGTCAAAAAATGGAAAACATTGGAAACCAAAAAATTTGATCCGTTACAATAATTTTCTTTTTTACAGCATTTATAGTAAATATTAAAAAATTTTAATAAGTGAACAATATTCTCCACTCTTAATAACTATGTACGTAAAAGACTTCATCTATTGTAAAAATATTGTTTTATTTATTTATAAGGAATCGACAAACAAAAATATTAATTTACATGTTTAGTCTTTGATTTCGAATAAAGAAATTATTTTGTTAAATTAATAGAGATCATAGTCCTGAAAAATTACAGAAAATTCGAGCAGATTACAAGAACGCACTTTATAAAATTTGACTTATTAAAAATCGATTTACACATCAATTAATGTATTGATCATAATCACCGGTGTAAAAAAATTCAAGTAGGAATTTCTTAGCGTCTAAAAGTTTCGAAAATGACATTTTTTCGATCAATGAAATATGTATATATATAATATTCTAAACTGAATCACTGAAACGCACGTTCTTACAATTCAGATACTCATAAAACAGACGTGGAGACGTGGGGGGGGGGGGGGGTACAGGGCTAAAACAGATATTAATTAATAAGACACAAAGATATAAATTAATTAAAGCACTCTATTCATTATAAAGCCGAATGTAAAACAAGGGTGATTAATTTAATAAAGAATGAATAGCTTCAAGGTGGAGTTGATGACGATGACAGATTGAAACAACCCTGCTGACAACACCGACTGATTGATGGCGGTGACCTATTTCTTTTAGACGGCTTGATGACGTCATTTTATAAAGGCCAAATTTTCTGAAGTAAAGCAAGTATGTGATAGTACAAAACAAACAACAGGCTTCTAGCAGCCACGCTTCAAACCAATTACCAACTACATTCATCATACTATACGCACACACACACACACACACACACACACGCGCGCGCGCGCGCGCGCGAGCATCCCTTCAGTTTCCTTGTATAACGTTAAGATATTCTGGGAACAACTCTAATACAAGAGTTAATACGGATAATGTTATTTATAAATGTGAAATTAATTCTCTGTTTTTTACGTAGAATAAAATTGATACGATGGTATTAATTTGCATGATACCAATTTACAAATAGTAAAAATGATAAAAATAAATTTGAAAGATATCTTTCAAAAACATATTAAGGATTTTATTTTTTCATAGGTTGGTAATAAGAGCTGATCAACAATTAAGTTTAGTTTTGTAGCATTTGATTATTCATTTGAGCCGGTATTTGTGCTGCTATTGTTTGGTCAGTCATACACAGTGGGTGATACCACAAATTTGTTTTTATTTGAAGAGTTGACGGACAAGTTGTTACTTTATGGAAAAGTAAATAAAAGTAGATTTGCTGCTGTGCGTGATCCAGGTCGAAGAGTACCGGATCGTAAAACATTTGAGGCTTTGGAGAGACGAGTTCGAGAGAAAGGTGTGCTTAAATCACAACGATTCGATGCTGGTCGTGTACGTTTTGTGAGAAATGGCTACGCTGAAGATGCAATATTGAATGCGTTATGCGTTAATTATTACGCACCTCAAGTACCAGAAGGTCACATCGCTTTCATGTTTCGCAAGCAAGTGTGTGGCGGGAGTTATGGGAGCAACAATTACAGATTCCATACAACACGTGTACAAGCGTTATTACCACCTGATTTTGATAAAAGGATGAAATTCTGTCGATTGTTAATTAGAAAATGCGAACATTATACCGATTTCTTAAGTAATATTCTAATTACTGGTGAATCCTGTTTTACAAGAGATGGCATTCTAAATTATTGAAATAATCACACTCGGGCCGAAGAAAATCCCCATGAGACTGCTACAAATCATTTCCAACGCATTTTTCGTTTAATGTGGGCGTGATCTTGATGGTGCTCTTTTTTTCACCTCCAAGGTTCAGTGAAGAGCGGTACTTTCATTTTTTGCAAATAAATCTTACGGAACTCCTGGAAGATATTCCACTTGCAGATAGAGTGCAGATGTGGTTTTTTAATTATGGCGCACCTGCTCACTACTGTCGTGAAGTGATAAATCATTTAAATAACACATTATAAGCAATGGATTGGTCGAAACGGACCAGTAAAACGGCCACCTCAATCTCCCGATCTCACGCCAGCGGGTGTTTTGCTGTGGGGGTTGAATGAAGTCGTTACTAGATTTCGCTCATATTGGCACACAAGACGAATTGAGACATGGTATAATAGAAGTTATTACTATTAGGAATAACCATGATGCTATTAGACGTGCCCGGGTAACATGGATCGAGCTGAACTATGCAATGAACAGAATTGCAACCGCATTGAGCAACTGCTTTGAAGAAATGTTTGCAGCTTTACCAAATAACCATTCTGATATTTAACAATTTTTGGACAAAACCAAAAAAGTATGTGACTTTAAGTTTTTTAAATCTACTTTTATTCTGTTATTGATAGTTTAATTGTTACTGATAAGTTCTAAAATACTGATGAAAATTTTTCTTAAAATCGTATCGCTTTTCCGATCCAGTTTTGTTTCTAAAAATTGAACTTCTCAAATTTGTGTTTAATTTTAACAGACGTTATTTAGATCAATTTTCTCAAAATTAAATTTTATACAAAGTTAACTAGAAATTTTTATTTGTTTATTAGTAAATTAAAAAAGTTATTTTATTCCAAACTTAAAAAAGTGTATTTTCCGACAAAACCTTTTCCCGTTTATCCCGTTTTTCTTAAAACCTATGTGAGATAGAGGTTTATTCAATTTTTTAGATCAAAAACCTTTTTGCACCATCATATTTACCCCTCAATTAGTACCCCAAGAATTTTAGTACAGTTTGATTTCTCAGAGGTAGCAGAAAGCAGGACTTAATTTTTCGCGAGCCGAAACTTGCTAACGAACCGTTTTCTGACCTATATTTATGTGAACTTTTGTTCTTATTTTTGGCTATAGAATCATTTCCCGAGAGATTTCCATGCAATTTTGAATCACCTCGATAATAATTAGTTAAATGGAAATGAGATGAAAAACGTTATATAAAACTTTCACTGTTATTACGAACCTATTCTTATTTTAAGTTAATAGAAATCTATGGAATGATACTTCTATGAAAAGTAGAAGAGAAAAAGTACTAAAAAGATTTAAAAAATGTAGTACAACCAATAAAAAAATTAATATTGCTGAAAGATAATACGCTCATTGAACGAAATAAACGGTCTAGTAATGAAGAGACATAACTCGACCGTTTATCAGCCAACGAATAACTTTTAAACAATAATTACTTATCAAACTGAAGGCTACATAAATTAGAACAAAGTTAATGACAATAAAGAAGAACTTTGTTCACAAATACACCGATATAAATAAAAAGCATAGAATCGAAACAAAAAATAGATAAAAGGGCAGATACACAAATAAATTTTAACATTTCTTTTTAAATTACGCAAAAACTAACGTTTCATGATGACCTATTTTTCTTCTATATTTTTTTTAATGCTCGATTCCTACGTAACCTTAAGATTGTACGTGGATGTTTTGAAATGATGATTCTATGATTTATGAACACCAAATACTAGCAGTAATTGGTTAACAAGTGTCATTTTTAAACCAATTTTAGATAAAATTGAAGGCTGAATAACGTTTTCTAATGAGTAAAAAAGTATTTAAATTGAGTAAATTTCACAGTATATTACCTAAAAGTGAAAACAATTTTGTTACAAAATTATAATATTTCACACGAAACAAAAAATTTGATTCTGAAGAGATAATACCTTACTTAGTTACATACTTACTACGCTATAAACCCTGTTCTTTTGTACGCATTTTTAATTTAATATATTTGAAGAAAATCTATCACACTACAATAAATTACGTCTTTCGAATGTTTTCCCCGAGGTGCAATTTCAAAAATTACATTAAAAAATTACCGTTTAAATATATTTAGAAAATAATTTGATTTTTCCTTCACGTTGTTTATTCTTGTTTTTGTTTTGGTCGATTTTGGCGATCAAAGACACTTTCTTTGGTCGCCAAAATATCTATACTCGATATTTGCTCTCAATAAAGAAAAGACACTTACTTTGTATTTAACTACGTGTTTACGAAACACACGTATTACTTGTCCTTTTTTTGTTGAATTTTTTATGTTTGTTTATTTACGTCATATACATGCTTACGTAATTTCAATTAAATATGGGAAAGAAAAAGGAATAAGAAAGAAAGAGGTTTCTGTAAAACTAACGACAATCTCGACCTTCTGTTGGAAAAGAATACAGCGGCGTTACAGAGCTCCACATCGAAATACCTAGACAAACCAGTAAATGGTGTGAACTAAGTTGCATGCTTACGTGAAGCGGCTGCAATTTTGAAAAAGAAATAGGTGTAAGTAATGAAATAGCGTAGATTAATAAAAAACGTGATTGAGCGATAAAATAAACCAGATCCGATTGTTTACAAATTATGAAGCAAATTATTACTCTTCGACAAATATATAACTCTATTAGTATTTACCATTGTCGCTTGTTCGCGGTTCAACAACGATATTGAGAGACTAACAAACGTAAAGATTTCTTATAAATACAATTTATTTTTCTAAAAATGTGTAAAATAATAATGATATATATATATATATATATATATATAGAGTACAAAAAAGTAATTTAAATAAAAAGTTAAAATTGATTTAATGACAATTAAATCCAACTGGACCAAAATACAGTCCAATTTACTAAAAACGTTATAAGGACGGATAGAAACTAATATCGTATTAACAATAAATGTTGAATGACTGCTGCCTTAGTGTAGTACCTTGGTTAGGTTTAATTTCTCTAAATTTTTTGTTTTACTGGTTTATTTTTCCTCTTCATCTAGTACTACTACAAAGATCTCTGCTTCTTCAACACATTTATGTGTAAATTTAGATTACTAAACACTGTTAACAGTTTAAAGATATTAACTTCCTCTGTTACAAATATAACATTTTTATTTTAACCATAGTTAAGTAGATTAATATTTCCATATCTTTAATATAAATTGTCACGTACACATTGTAATGAAGCAGACGATGTAATACATTTAATATGAAACTTCTGAAAGAAGTAAAATATAAAGAAAGAAATGTAATATAAAATTCAACTATTGCGACTAATATGATTCAGCTGAGTCCAGAACTTGCTATCCTATCTCTACATACATCATATTGTATGATATTTATCATATATTAAAGGTTATCTCTAGACCGCTGGGAAATTTCTCTCTTTAAGATTGGCAAACCCATGTCGTTCATGGCCACGCTAGTAATGTTCACACTGCATAGTTGTCTGTAAGTTGTCGCGTTGTAGTATCTTTGAGTACGTGTGTTATTATGTTATAAAATGAATACGAAAATCGATGTTGCAGCCGACTGTAAAATATGTGGAGTCATGCGTTTTTTAAATCATCAAAACGTTAAGCCGGCTGAAATTCATAGGCAGTCGGTTGCTGTGTACGGTGATAATGTAATGAATGAAAGAAACGTCCAAAAATGGTGTGAAAGGTTTAGAAACAACAGAACTAATGTGCAAGATGAAGGTTCGGGGAGGACCTCTATAATCACCGAGGACTTGTTGAAACGTGTCGATGATGAAATCAGAAAAGGTCGTTGCTCAACGATTTCCGAGATGGCCCTTCTTCTTGCTGTTTCAAAAGCTGTTATCGGTCGCATTGTTCATGACCATTTAGGCTTCAGAAAGATTTGTGTACATTGGATGCCGCACGTCTTAACGGAACGTCACCAAAAAATCCGAATGGGATCTGCTTTGGGATTTTTGATGCGCTACACAGAAAAAGGTGATGAGTTCTAAAATTCAATTGTTACCGGCGATGAAACATGGATTTCGTATCACACGCCAGAGAGAAAACGGCAGTCAAGTGAATGGCGTCATTCTCAATCACCAACTAGACGGACAAAGGTCAAGCCACAGCCATCTGGACGCAAACTGATGGCCAGTCTTTTGGGATCGGTTTGGCATACTGCTGATCGATTTCATGCTACGTGAAGCGACTATGAATGCAGAAGCCTATTACGAAACTCTACGTAAGTTACCATTCAAAATCGTCGACGTGGGCGGCTGACCGACGGCGTCATCCTGCTGCAAGATAATGCATGTCCATAGAATACGACGAGGGTATATTGGAGATGGGATATCGCTACGATATATGTATTAATTCTTGTGGCAATTATGTAGAGAAGTATAAATAAGGTGTGTAGTTTAAGAGAAAAAAAAAAATATTTATAAAGTTTTCAGAATAATTTTTTTTTACAATTAAACGGATTTTACTTTGCAGATAACCTCTCGTATATATTACTAGAAATAAATCTGGCTACTTCCTTTCTGTCAAAATGGTTATAAGTTCCGGTATAAAGTTTGTGTATTTAAGTATATATACCTTTTTTTGCCTAAAATGTAAGTACTTAATGAACTCTAATCAATGTAAGTACTCTAATTATGATTTAAGTAATATCTACCATTTTCAGTGACTATCCAGGTAATTCAAAGAAAAAAAAATGTACTCAGTTAAGTTTCTACTGCAAATAAAACAGTCTTGTAAAATACAAAAAATTAGCTCGATATCATGTTTATCATAGTAATCAGTGTTAATTAACTTGAAAAATTATGTACTTACAGGATAGTTATAGAAAAAAATAACATTTAAAAATAAGTTTATACAATTTGCTCATATTTCTAATTGCCAGTTAAATGCAACATTTATTGTCTTACTGGATTTAATGTAATTTATCAGTCTTTCTTTTTAGTTTTGATCTTCACTGTTATCCAAGAGTTTAGACCCGGTAGATGATGGCTTGTTTTTATTCAAGTAATTCAAATAAAAAGTTAAAATTGATTTAGTGATAATTACATAATAAATACCAAAATACAATCCAATTTACTAAAAGCGTTATAAGGACGGATAGAAACCAGCTAGTACGTCTAGCTAGTAACCAACTAGCAAGTACGTTATTTATGGTACAAACGCACGCGAACAAGTAGTTTTTTAAGTATACAAATTCATATAAATGAAAGCCAGTTAGATTAATTAAAAGGGGAATAAATAAATCATTATTATAATTTTCTTCATACTCCAACTTTATCCACAGAAAGAATCGAAAAACTAAAAAATACTAATAAATAGTGCCATATTGAAATAAAGAAGAATTTAATATACAGTAGACACTAGACACACAATATTATAGTACAGGCAATTTGTCATCAAAATAGGCTGTATTTGAAAATCCGTACCTACCGATTGATCTTTTGTCCATGCATTAGGGGTGATGAGGGAAGCTTAACTCCAGATTTTTAACATCCCCTCCCATAGATTTTTTAAAAACTCGAAATACTCAAAAATATTTTGAATGCGGTTTTCTCTGTAATAATAATTCTCTGTAATAATAAACGTAAACGAAGTTGTAAACGAGTAGACCGGTTTCGAACACGTGCCCAATTCCCAACATTTTCACACTTTCACAAGCTACAGCTCCAAAACGGTAAGTCGTACAAGAAAATTGTATAAATAAAAGTTGTCTGTTTTTTTTTGAGATTAACAACTTTTCCAATTGCAATACAGACGGAAAACAATTTTGTCCGGTGAAAAAACCGGGGAAAAAACGTGTTTTACAACTTCAGCGACACCTAGTATTTCAATTTCAAATTATACGGCATAACTTCAAAGACATTAATTGTAGAGGAGAATGTCCTCTACATTTTTATGTTTGAAAAACATTTCTCTAAAATGCATAGATTCAGAGAAAAACGCTTTCAAAAACCTTTTGAGTTTTTCAAAAATCTATGGGAGGGGGATGTTAAAAATCTTGAGTTAAGCTTCCCTCATCACCCCTAACATATGTAAAAAACATCAATCGGTAGGTAAGGATTTTCAAATAAAAATACAAATTGACTGTACTATTAATGAAATATCTATTTAAATATAGATAATGAATAATTAGCACGATTTCAATGTTACAGAAATTACGATTCAACAAGAAACAGCTTATCAATCGACACCATTATTACTGCTAATAATGTATACCAATAAATAGTATAATGTAACCAGCAGTTATCGTGTACACTCAGAAATAAAAGTATACTTATAAGAATTGTGTGCGTACAACGGGAGAATCTCATTTAAAACTGCGGTCATTAAATTTCAATATATATCATTCCGTTCACATCACATCTCCCATCACATATATATTATATATATATATATCACACACATAAAGTACAGAACAGTTACGTCTTAATTTATTGAAGTGACAACTTCTTTAGGCGCGTTGTGCGGAGATTTTTGGATAGACTTTTGCATGGGAAAAAAAGAGTTGACTCGTAATCAAAAATCGTCACGAGACGCTAGAGAGCTATATATATTATAAATGGGTTAGCTCTCACAAAATACAACAGATGGTGCTGATGTGTGACCGCGTACTTTAAAATAGTTTAACATAGGTTTTTTAAAAATTGTGGTTTTAGCTAATTTAGAGATGAAATAACTTTTAACAATTAAAAATTAGTTTGAATTGATTAAATACGTATTTTTAGCAATAATAATTTATTTTAATTAAATAAATACTTTCTTGATAATTTTTAACTCTATTCAAATAACCTCACATCAATCAACGCCATCTCTTTCATTTTAAGAGAACTAACCAAGACCAGCACTATGTATCTTGTACATTCTAAAATTCCTAATACGTGCAATACAGTACATTCTAAAATGAATGCAATAAATTATACTTCTATAAATATATATATAGGCATAATACACGCAACGCAGTAGATAAAGCATATATTTTATACGCCATTCGGGATATTCAAAAGAATAAAAATTATTATTTTTACATTTACAATTTCATATAGTTAATTCCCTAAATGTTATTATATATTTTTATTAGGATAATTCAATTACGGAGGATAATGAAGATAGTAGTCAGGATTCAATTAACAGTCAGAAATGAAATACAGATGAAGAAGACGATGATAATACTTATAAAATGAATAAAAAAGATGAAAATTTTCAGAAACAGACATGTCCGATGAAAAAACCAGACAAAAAGAATTATCGAAATTGCTTTCCAAAAGATATAGAGATAACAAAAAAAAACTCCTGATCAAAATCAAAATACTGACAGAAAAGAATCATTAAAAAAATTCTCAACGATTTCGAGATAAAACTAGAAATAAAAAATTAAAAACAATTCATACATCACAGACTGCTGGCCATCAAACGTTGATGTTCCAGTTATTTCAGAAAATACAAAATTACAAACAATTCATACATCACAGGTGGCAGGTTCATCACACGTTAATGTTCCGTTTATTTCAGAAAATACAAAAAATTTAAGCATTCACGCATTCCAGAATCTTCAATATTCAATTCAGATAGTGATTCCGACTCGTTTACGCAAATTATTAACAATTTTGTTACAAAAAAATAATCAAAATTTCTATCCTAATCATATCAGTGCACATCTTGAGTTCCATAAGCAATTTCTTCAAACGATTTTGGTCATGTTTATGATATTTGTAATAGATTATGGTTTAAAAATGATTTAAAAATATTCAAAAATGAAGTTACATCAAACAATAATATTCAATTTATAAGAACGCTACTCACTAATGATAAGATACCACAAATTAAGAAATGCTCAACTTGTCTATCTGCAATTAATAAACAACGAATACCACTTTTATCTGTTTACAATGGATTCAAATACCCTCCTACTACAGAAAATTTGAAAAAATACCATTAAATTTAGTATCAGAAAGATTTATTTCAGCAACAATACTATTCATGCAGATTAGAAGATTAAGGCACGTTCAGGGACAACTTGGCATCTATGGACAAGTTATTAATGTTCCTACAACTTAATACAATGGTTAATCAATTACCAAGAAATGTTGACTATGACCATTCTATTACTGTTCATATAAAAATAAAAAAAAGTTATAAGTCAAGTTATGTATATGGATTGGTTAACAAAAGAGAAATTAAAGAACGGTTAAAATATTTAATAACAACTCCTGTTTATGAAGTCTGCAACATAATATTAATGACAAATCTTTTGAAGAAAATTATCCAGCAGTTAATGAACGTGAAATTATTGAAGATATTCCAATTGAAGAAAGTTTAATGTCACAATAACAAACATTAATGTGGAATGATGAGATGTATTTACGAATAGTTCCTGGAGAAAATAACGTTCCGATTAGTATTTTGTTTGACGAACATGCAGAGAAATTATCATTTCCACAAATATACTATGGACAATTCCACAATTTTAGGGATGGCGTTAATGTTACGCCATTTATGAAGGCAACTAGCTAATTAAGACGCTCAGAGATAAGGGGAATTAGCCCTCATCAACTTTTATATATGGCTATGAAAATAATAAGAATCAGAGTACGTGATTCACTGACAATTGGATTTAAGCACGTTGGTAAACATACAAAAGAACAGATTGAAAATGAAAATTACATTCAAGGAAGCACTGAAGGTAATTCGGCTTTTTTTCACTTACAAATTCAACTCGGTATTGGTCTGAAAGGAAAAAAGACCTTTTTGCTATGATCAGACAACTAGGGAAGACCACAGTTTTTTTCACAATAAGTGCTAATGAAATAGGATGGCCAAATTTATTTCAACATTTGTATAAACTAAAAAATAAAGAAGAAATATCTCTTGAAGCTGTTACAAATTTAGGGAATTAGCCCTAAACATTAGAATAAAATATCATATATTTTATATTTATCATATTTTTATCATATCATATATTTAATATCAATATTAAACAATGATCGGTAATGATTGTTTGAAGTTTTCACTTCTGTCGACCAGTCCCGCGACTGCCACATTTTTTATATGATTTTTAAACTCACATTTTTACACTATCATTTTCCCATCAAGCGATAGTTACTAATACAACAATCATGTAAGATACGATTTAGTATTATTTTAATTGAAAACAAATATTGTTTTCCTTTTCACAGTAAAAAAGAAAGAAAATAAAATCTAAATGCTTTAAGATATTTAGGGTAATCTTTCTATGAAGAGAAAGCTGTATGAAATTGTAATATATGAATGAAACCAGTTCGACTAAATAATAAAAAGTAGAAGAAATAAAACAATGAACTGGTGGTATACGAGTACGTTCAATCGGCTGTAATCAAATAAAATAAAAATTTGTAAATTTTAAAGATAATTTGGAAAATTAATTCAGATGCGACGAACTTTTACAGTAGTGTAACCTTTTATAATTTTTCAAAAGAACTAATACAATCAGGCGCAACATTGATTACATCTTCCTCACTCGTTTTGTTTTGTAACATTTCACATCGTTGTATTTATTAAAATCAATTTGCATATAACTTCATTGTTAATTTGAAAATAAGTATGAAAACGTAAGTATATATAGATTAATCCAGTTTCTCGTAATATTTTATTTGTAACAATAAAAAAAAAATTTAATCTAATGAAATGTCTGCTTTACTTACAGCGAATTTACTCACCAATAGTAATTTAATTACGTGCGATCTTTACCTAAATAAAATATGCGCGCGTGACATATGAAATATATTCGTATGTATATTTCGTTCATCCTTTGTAACAAACGAAACAGACTGAAATATCTGTTATTTCAGTCTGCTTCTCGGCATTCGGATAGACATAATCGGTTAAATCGAAACTAGTTTTGTATACTAAGAATTAAAATGTTTGTGTATTTTAGCTTATTTCAAGATTATGTTTACCACGCCATTAAATAAGTATACTTTAAAATATAAATTTGACTAATTAAAATGTAACGCTAAAAAAGATAGTTTTTTTTTCTTTTAATAACTAAATAGTTTTTGGAGTTTCAATTTTTTTCTAGCTTATTAAATCCTATTTATAGGAAAACATTATTTGAGATTTTTTTTCTTGTATTTTATGTAAGTTTTTATAACGCTTATAATCAAATTTTTAATCTTACAACTGTAATTATAATTTTTATTATAAGTGTTAAAACACTTATAAGATTTACAATTGTTTTGTAGAATTAGGGATTTATAGTGTTAATAAATGAAATACGCCATTATAGAAGTAAGTGAAAGCAACATCTGGAGCGAATGCATGATAAAATTCCTAAGCAGCCTTTTTTATACGCACCTGTTGGTAAGCGCGATAGAGGAAGACCTAGAAAACGCTGGAAAGAAGCCGGAACAGGTCAATGGTCTAACCCGTCATGAAATGATCATGGCGAGTGTAAAATGCATCACGCTTACTCATTCATGATAGATCACTCCATTGGTTTTTTTCTTCAGTGTTAATCGATTCAATTCTGGGTTTATCCCCTTTCTTTTAGTCGTGCAACCTTTTAAAAGTTAAATTTATACAACAAAATACCATGCTAGATCAGGATCTCACAACCTAGAATATTCTAGCTGAAAAAAGGAGGCACTACCACTCCGGTACAGAAGTTGCCAAAAAATCCAACTGTTATTATAATATATATATATATATATATATATATATATATATATATATATATATATATATATATATATATATATATATATATATATATATATATATATAATTAATCAATCAATTTAGTTTTGCCTAATTTTCTTCTTTCTTTTTTAGCCTCCGGGAATTGCCGTTCAGGTATTATTTCAGAGGATGAATGAGGATGGTATGTACGAGTGTAAATGAAGTGTAGTCTTGTAAGTCTCAGTTCGACCATTCCTGAGATGTGTGGTTAATTGAAACCCAACCACCAAAGAACACCGCTATACACGATCTAGTATTCAAATCCGTACAAAAGTAATCGCCTTTACTAGGAAGTTTTGCCTAATCTAGAATCCTAAAGACTTACTCACTCTACCAACGTACCGATTACGGCATAGTCTAGTATTTATTATTCAGAAACCTTATAATTAAATTCAGTATCTGTTACCTTCGTACTCTTAATCTCCTTCTACTTAACGATATAAAAAATTAAAACCTCTTCCAACACTTCCTTATTTCTTCAACATTATTGTATGTAATTTGCTTATGTGATGCGTGATAAGGCCTATTTTTAAAGAAGAAGCAGGAACCCAGATATACGCGTATTATCACCATTGGAACTGAAATAAAACCACAATTATCTATCGCAATTCCCAATCGCGAATATTCGGTAAATTCGAATAAATAGACAAACAGTTTTATTTGCACAATAGATCTAAGAAGTAATAAATAACAGGAATAAATTAAAATGATTTACGTAAAGAATGAAATTCAATTATAAAATTGAACTCGCAGATTAAAACTGGTAAAACTAAGACGTTTATCAGACAACGTCTGGCGTAACGTATATAGATACAACTGTGCCAGCTCATGTAAGACTACTTCATGGTGGCCGAAAGCCAGGTTCACTGCTGCCTGTAATTCAACATAAAAAATTCCTAGTACACAGAACAGCACTATTAATCTGGCCGTTTTCCAACCCCTAAGCCCCCTCCACCACTACCTACTGCAATGCCTCAAAACACCCTCCGCTCTACTCCACGATCTTACTCGATCCGTAAACATTGCAAGTAATTCAGTCTCATTCTCCCTTCACATTATACAACCGATCACTTAATAATTCATAGCCACAATACCATTGATTCCATTTTCCTCCAATTATACAGATACCTTTTTTTTGTTTCTGATTTAAACACCCCCTAAGGCAACCAGTCTGGCAATTAAACATTACTCGGTCACCTCTGGGTGTCGTGGCAGCAGCCTGCCCTCCGTGTCTAGCCCCGTGTAGAGGCATCCCACCGGGGTCTCCCTAACATCATCAGTACACGCTGGCTTCCTCTTCTGGATAGCCAGCCCATCCCTCAGCTGGAGAGCTGCCCTTCCGGTCCCTAACATACGAAGCACCAGTTGTGCGTTTCGCACATCTCGTCTTTACCCCACGCGACTCATCCTCTCACACCTTGAGGATCCCCCATACCATCAGTGGGTAGCTCCGACCCCCACTCTTACATGTGGGTGGACCAGAACACCCTAGGCATGGGAGCTACCTCCCTAGCCCTAGACTTCGCCATGCTTCGTCGCAGGCTTCATTATTTTAGTAGAGCCCCTCAAGAAAGGAATACATCCCCTCACCCCAAGACTACACAATAGTCCGCCTGTACCCCACACGCTGTAATCTGAGTCCTTCTTCCGCAGGATCACAGAAACCATTCTCGCAACCGTCTTCCATTGCTCGGCACCTCGTAGCATGTAGGCTACTGTGTTCTCCGCCGTGATCCGTCCTAGGCCTGCTCGTGCCTTGATCTCATCCAATCTGGGGCACTCATAAAATGTGTGCTCCATAATATCCTCTAGTCCACAATAGATACAATTAGGGATTCCCTTCTCCGAAACCTGTAGAGGTAGGATCCGAATCCTCCGTGACCAGAGAGAAGCTGGCAGACGTAGTAATCAACGTCCTCATGCTTCCTCCCATCCACTCCTTCAGCCTTGGAATCATCCGACGGGTTCAAGCTCCTGTATTTGCGGTATTTCACCTCTTATTGTCACTCCTAAAGTAGGAGGGCCGCAAAATCAGGTTGCAGAATTCCCTCATAGACTCGCTTCAACTGTAGAGCCCTCAGTCGAACTGATTCAAAAAAACTTTCTACGAAAACTGTAAATTTAGTGAAATTAATATTTATAAAATAGTATTTACTAGTAGTAATGCAACTAGATAATATAAAAAAGGTAGTTCAAGGGCAAATGGACAAACTTCAATCGTCTTAACGAAACAATTTTACCTCGATTCAAATCCACAAAAGCGTACAGTTAATTTTTAAAAGATTAAACAATAAGCGCTTAATGTTATCTGTTTAATTATAATTTAGCCTTATAATTTCAGAGTTTCGTCTAGAGTTTCCGGGATCGGCAAATCCAAGTGATACAGAATGCCTATCTGTTGTTAGATGGATGTTTAGGGTTCTCAACAATAAGTGGATTTATATTGACCTAACATTTACGCTGGGAAACAAAACATCGGTTACGAATAACGTTCTGCACTTATCCTGCGTAAAAATAAACCGACTTATCAAGGGATTTTGAGCGGCCCCTGCCCAATTGTAGGCTTAAACTACTCACCTTCCACTCCTTTTCGTTGTCCTTGATCCTTCCATTTTGGGTTCTGTGGGTGATATCGGACCCTACCAAAATCTAAGTGGAGAAAACTGGACCTGTAAACCTGTACACTTAGCATAATTTGGTAACGGGGAGGGGTTATTGCCTTTGAACCGATTTAAGGGTTCTATTTTCTGTCCGGTAATTTAATGCCGGACCTTTTCATCCCGGTGTTCTGAGCCGGGCCTTTTAATAGATTTTGATTGCTTAAAAGCTTAAAGTGTGTTCCTAACGTTTTCCAAAATAAAAAATACGTGTCTTTGATAGTTGTGGATCATTACAGAAGTACAAGCTCTATTCGGTCTAGAAGTGAAAAATATCTGATATATATTGAGGACAATCATAAAATGTTTCACTCTAATAAATTCCATTTTATCACAGATGAAACTTGCTGGTACACTGGAGAACCTTACCACAGATTGGTTGCTTCTGATAAGTCTCTCTAAGAGGAAGTTCAGTTCAACAAGTTAAATTATTTTTATTATTACTATTTTTAACAGAAAGATTTCTTTAAAAGTAAAATAGAAGAAATGCAATGGAAATTTTTTCTTATAATTCAGACCATCTGAAAAAAATTTGAAGATTCATATTTTCTTTAAGAGCCACGTAACAAAATGAGAGTAATTTTAATTGTTACAAGAATATTAAATTAAATAAAAAAAACTATTATTCAGATTCAACAGCGAAATTAATATAGGATATATAAAATAAAACCGTAGTTTGAGAATATCTGAACCATGTATGCATCATTCACATTTATAGTTTATTTATTCCTTGTCAATTTGTCAAAAATATGCGAATAGGTTCTAGTAGATCGCAAAAGTTAAATAAATAATGGAATGAATGAATAACCAACCAACCGTACACAAAAAATATAGCAATATAACTAGCATTTTCTATTCGGTTAGTGTCAGAAAGGGATTTCTGGTGAAAAAAATCAGTCAAAACCGATCTTTCTAAGGATTTAAGGAGGTGGGAATTTTGGTATAAAAACAAAAATAACATCATCCCCAATATCTAAAAAAAAATTTTCTTAAGATCCATAAATATTATTTTTACTTTTAAATTAATAATTTCGCTGAAGTAAGTTACTAAATACCATAAAATACAGATTTAACCTAACTATTAATCACTTACAATCCTTGTCAATTTGTCAACAATGGTCTAGTAAATCACAAAAGTTAAATGAATGAGTAACCAACCGTTCAGAAAAAATATGGCAAAAGACCCTTATTCCTTAAGAGGTGTTTTAAACTGATCTTAAAGAAAAGTTAACAACTTAAAATTTTTGATTGCAAAAGAATAGTAAACTAAAGACTGATAAAAATATTAAGCAACGCGTATTTATTTAAATTAACTAAAAGTATAATTCATGACAACTTTTTATACCCATAAAATTTGTTAAGTAAAAGAGTATATAAATGAACTATCGTAAGTCTCAATTATCACATTAAAAATCCCAGGTTAAATAAAAAAAATAACTAATAACTTGTTTACTATAACAAAAATAACGAGAAATAAAAGATTTTTCATATCTGCATGATTAAAAGTACATCTAACAAATTTAATATAACTAACGACGTACACGGCTATTACGTACAAGCCCTAAAACTATCAAAGAACAATGAATTTAAATAAATCATAAAAAACGTGTTAACAGATAAATTAAGAAAAAAATATCTAAAAAGGAAAAGTAAGTGCAGATCAAAGTAAAAAAGGGACATAAAAAATCATTTTTCAAAAGAAGTATGATGAAAATAATAGTAAATTTCAATAAATATTTGAAAGAAAGTAAAATGAAAAACAATTAATTAAACGCAAAAAAAAACTTTAAGTACACTGTATGGGAACACTACCACGTAGTTACCATATATAATCCACAAACAAAAAAGGGTAACATTATCAGAAGGAAATGCAGAACAACGTAACAATAATAATAGTAATGAGTTATCTCTACAGTTTCATTTGATAAACTCCAATTGAAAATTTAAGAATCTGGGATTTAAAAATTAATTTAAGCAAGAAAAATTAAAATGAACTTGAATATTTAAAGAAATTTTATAACAATTAACAATTAAATTCAGAATAATTAAATTTAAACGAACAAATATTATTTAAATGCCATTTATTAAAAATGCTTTCTCAACATAAAAAATATAAAATAATATACTCGTACAATAAACTTATATTAATTTTAAAAGTATATAAATGTTTGGAAGGATCAGAGATATACGCATTTTTATATTGTTATAAATGGAAACACGGTTTCCACAGTAAAAATTCTCACAATTATTTTTAACGGTTGAAAATATAGAAAATGCAAGAAACAATGAATTATGTGATAGTTATTGATTTGGTAGATTCTAAATTGCAAATAACATCCAACTTGGACTAAAATTTATCGACTGCCAAAGCACTCAATACAATCAAAAGAGAAATATTTTCTTGAAAATTAAATACGCTTTTACAAATATTTTTTTCGAAAAAATTCTTAATCATATTTTTTCTGAATGTGACCTAACTAGACGTACTTGAATGCAACATTTTAAATTTCTTGGTATGTCATGTGAGGATTCAATAAACCGCAAACGAAATAGAATATTAAAATTTATAAAGGGCTTGACTACGAAAAATTAAACATAAAAGTCGGTCTTTATTAAATTATATAATCGAAATTTAATTCATATAACATCCGGTCTTCTTTTCTCATTAATAATTTAGGTAAATTCTCTTAACAACTTCCGGCGATTCAATTTAAAGTTAATAATTCATATTCATTTTCATATATTTATTTATTAAATGATAGTCCAATATATTTAAATTTAGGATTATTTATAATGAATTACGCATCTAAGAAATATTTATAACCATAATTTTCACACCTAATATTTTTAAATCATTTATATACATATATAGAGTAATGCCTGATCCTCTGTAAAATCTGATAGTTTGCTTAATTCCCGATCCCAGCCGAATAAAGATAATACAATGCTTATTATTGTTAGCAGACTTAACTTTTGCTTTGTACATCACATACTAAATACTTTTTAACGTTAATGAAGCGTAATGCGGAGTATTCATACACTCATGTATAAATAACGTTTTATAAAAAGATCCTTTATTAAAAATAATTACCATATTTGTTTTGTTGGACATTTATTACGCGCTAACTGCATTAAAACTTGAAGTAAACCATTTCCCTTTATAAGGAATATATTGTTTCAATACAGTTACCTAATGTATAAATTTATCGTTTTTCATTAGTCCGAAATAGGTTAATATAGACAGGTTTTACTTTATTGTGAAACATGTTTTTCTAGGGTTTTTATTAGATATTCAACTCGATGAATTTTAACGGTATGATTCTGCTTGTTGCTTAAAAAAATGGCATCTATTATCCACTTCGCTGGTACCGTGTGTCGTTCGCTAATCAACTGATATCTTTGAAATGAAAATCGGTACGGTCGTTGTTGAGTTAAAGGGGTACAAAAAGACAGAACAACATTACATGCTTGTATTTATATTCATTCAATTTGAAAATTAAATTTAAAAAAAAGAATACGTAGGTAGCTAACTGTATTAGCAATAATAATTATAAATGTTTAGTACAAATGTTTATTAGTATAAATACTAAACAAAATGCTTAGTAGTATAAATAAGTTACGACGGATTAAAGAATGAAACGCATCATCGATTAACTGACAATGTATTTAATCACAGTTAATGTATCAGCATGTCACGGTAATTCATCGGGCCAAAACAATTAAGCTACGTTTTTCAATCAGACTGAAGTAAAAAATAGATTAGTGAAATAAACTAATACATTAGAACCGTATACACGCCTATAATAATGAATTATAAATTAAGACTGTTTGGATATAAATCTTAATTTTTTTTTAATATTACGATCATTAATAAATTTCAACAGTATGTACAGAATTTATAGTAAACATCGTTTAATTTTGGTGTTTAACGGGAATCGTTTATTAAACACTTTATATTTGCTTCATATCTTTTCCAGAACTCTATACCCTAAACATTTCATGTATTACAAAACAGTCAGGTTGTAAATTAAGGTTTATGTTATACAAAGAGGACAAGCCTCAAATCTTGTTGACAGATGATTGTTCATCAGAACAGACCACTTTTATTCTGTTAATTATTATTAAATATAAAGTCGGCTTTATCAATCGTTAGTCGGTAAGAAATACTTCTAAGTTAAAATAAAATCCCCACAACACATGTTCGAAGTACTTCCCAAGTGCAGGCTAGGGCTTAGTACGGAATACTTCGAAATCAGCTGATTTGCGAAGACGCATTCACCACTAGATCAACCCGGTAGGTTAGCGACCGTACTTAAAAATAAATAAATATACTATTCTGAACATAATTTATATATTCGTATAAGAAATTTAAGCATAACTGCTTAAGATTCCCCTCCCTGTTACCTTGTAAGCTTTTTTCTTATACGATCTTTTTTTTTAAATATTGGAAAAATAAAATGAAGGCGGTACTATTCGTTTGTACCAGAACGGAAAGAAATCATATATATATATGATCTATTGATATTATATGATATATATATTTTATATATATATATATATATATATATATATATATATATATGATCTCTTTTCGTTCTGGATATATTCGATTTTTTGGAGAATATTCAAATAATTATATATATATATATATATATTCTCTGATAAAACTAAAGATAAATTTTTTTTAATAAAATCCGAATATTCTTTGACAGTAGCAAACGAATTTTTGTTTTAACCGGACGTTACCCTATGACCCATAATCTAATACAGATTTAATATGAATTTTATAACAAATTAACAAGCAGTGGGTTGGTCAATCTATTAGTCCTAAAGAATGTTGTAGACAGTTCCGATGAACTCTCCATTAACCTTAGTTTTTAGTTATAGTTAATTAACCCTAATACTCGCATCCTACTGATGTGAAATCACCTGATCGGTGCAAGATTTCCACCATCGTTTAAATATTAAACATCGGTGAAGCAGTTGTCGCAATAGTGATGGTGTTAAAAAAATAAGCGACCGGTAAAATCCGAGTGTTATTGCAATCGATTATATAAATCTAAACTGTAAAAATTCATCAAAAAAATTATGAAACGGTCTAAACAAAATACTTACAAAAGAAATGAAACCGAAATGCATCTCGAAATCGATATGTCCTATCATATAAATCGTCATATCAGCAATCAAATTTTTATAATAATTAACTGCACCGGGCTATTAATGATACGAACCTTTTGTTTACTGATCTAGACTTCGTAGAGTAGTTAATAATTATCATATTTCAAAAATATTTAAAATGAATTTATTAAAAAGATTCATACACCTAAAATAAATCAGCCGATTTCAATAACAGTATACTGCTAATATTTTTACCATACATTCTATATGGAAATCCTTGGTTCGATTCCCAGCGCGTGAATGAACATTAAAAATCAACTCCATCTGTAATAAGCCCGATTTACAGATAGAAAAGATCATTAGGCTTGCTATGCTGATAAATGTACTCTATTTATTAGGTTTCCTTACAAAATGGAATCTAGTAGGAATGGAGCGTAAATTTCTGAATATCCAGTATAAAAGGTAAAGAGTTAAAAATTGTACATAACAAAGACTATTGATTTAAGTATGATGCGTAAGATCTATTAATCTTTATAATTAAATATAAAAACATCGGTATTTACTAGAAATACATTTTCTTTTTTAGTTTACCGTTTATTTAATATCAACTCGGTAAACCCTGACATCTTTACATATTAATTCTTCCGACGTCTGTTAATTTTACAAATAAAAAATAATCAAGGTTACTTCCTCTATTAAATTTAATATTAACAGAAACCTTGAAAATTTCTCGATATTCATTTCATAAATAAAATTCTACAGCGCAAAATATTAATAAATAATTTATGCATCGAAGTTTAATACAAACATCGAGCAGATGAAATTACAGTTAACAATTTATTCTATTCATAACGTAAATGGTTCACTGATTTTAAACAATAAAAGGATGGGTGTTCAATACACTCTCATCACGACTGAAGATAGAGTTTTTTTAAATTATATGATAAATTACCTATACTAGCCGCACTGTACTTATTTATTTGCAAATGAATTTCAAAATAAATAAATCGCTTCAAATTAACCGTACAAAATTTTGTGACCTTATTTATTACTCAATCACACATTTCAATTAATCCAATTTATCTTCAAAAAAACTGTTGAATAAACAAATTTTTTTTAATTATCCTTATTCGATTTATGCCTTTCTAAAACGTGAAAAAAATGTTTAAAAACATGACCTATTTAACTAATCTTTTCTCACTGTCCCAGTCCAAATTTAAGCAGGGACAATAACAAAATCAGTAATGGTTGTTAAAATATATATATATAAATCCAGAGTAAAATCATTTTAGTAAAATGTGTACGAAAATATACTACTTATTATAACCAAAACTCACTATTATTACTGACGCAGCTGAAATATTTTTTTAAAATTATAAATAAAAACGTAAATAACAAACGAATACTGGATAATCTAGAAACGAAGGAAAGAAAAGTCATTATAAAAATATTACGTCCAACATTCCAAAAAAATATAAACTTAAACTAATTCCCAATAAAGATAAAAAGAATTATTCATCCGAATAACAACAAATTCACAAAACAAAATTTTGAATTCCTCAATTCTAGAAAAACAAAGAGCAAATAAATCAAAAAGATCTAACAGAACTTAAGCATAACAGATGGAACCATTAGACAGAAACAAACTAAGGAAAACATGAAAAAATAAAAAACAACGAAATCTTTTCGCCTTGACCGAAAGAATTAAATTTTATTGATAAAAAAATAAAAGAAGCCAGAATGCGTCAGAAGTAACTGATTTAACGTACTCTTAAGGAGGGTGATTCGGGAAAAACAAAACGAATTTTAATATTTCGCGCAAGTTCAGAACATTATAACGAAAGAAAATAATTGGTCAGCGACTTGGTCCATAAAAACAGGTTTGATACGTTACAGTATTTTTTCCGATTACTTTTAGTTTCTGTACAAACTTTCTTACTCCGTTTATCAAAACGAGCGTCCCACTTTTTTTAATTTTTAAAAATAATTACTTCTTAAAAAATGGTTAACCAGAATACCACTGATCCAAAAATATCCTTACTGGACTAGAGAAACGAGAAAAGATTAAGTTATTAAACATTTAATATATTTTAAAACGAATTTTTTCCGTTACACATCTAGCCGACTTAGGTAAAAGGTAATAAATAAATACTGTAAAATCTCCTTATTCGCGGGAGTTAGAGACCGTAAAAATATCGCGAATAAAGAACGGAACTAATACTGATTTAAGGAAGAATGGTTAGGTTCTATGTAAAATGAAAAAAAAATCATCCGTACTTATTTGGGCAAAGTTACTGATGAAATAGAGACGGCAACATTCATAATAAGCAGTGGTAAGCAATAGGTACACTACACAAAAAATATTTAACAAAATACAATATATTTCCTACTTTAATCGTAAGCACTTACCGAACTGTTTGATTTAAACATTTTCTACAGTATGTATTGTATTAGAAAACGGTATTACATATTCAAATCATACCCTGTAATAACCTTAAAAAGTCAAGAACAGCACTACAGTTGTACGTGCTACGTACGTACAGTACTGCGTACTAAATTTAAAATTACTGTAAAGGAAATTTACAAAACTAATCTAGAATATTTTAGATTGCAGTTAGAAAAATTTGTAATTTTTCCTTGTTTCGCTCTTTTTAAATCCGTTTGAAGTTCTGTGTATTCTTGTACGGCTTCTTCAATTTTGCGCTTAAAGATTAAGATTCGATTCAAA
Source organism: Lycorma delicatula (assembly GCF_047948215.1). NCBI lineage: Eukaryota > Metazoa > Arthropoda > Insecta > Hemiptera > Fulgoridae > Lycorma > Lycorma delicatula. Next base: position 198,826,549 of record NC_134456.1, read on the forward strand.
TATGGATTAGCATCTATAAAAAACTGGATAAGATCATCAGATAGTTTAACGCCTAAGGTAGGCGTTTTGAAATTTAACTGTTTTCCAGGGGTCGAATCTTCTACCTCTTCACGTTCATACTCTACCCGCGCCATTAAATCTTTTAATATTTTTATTTTGTAATCTCACTACATAATGTAATATATGCGAATACGGAAAATTTTAGCCGCGAATATAGAAAAGATATCGCAAAATATTGTATCGCGAATAAGGAGATTGCACTGTACTTCAGTTTTATTTTCAATTATTTTGAAATGTGTCGGTAATAAAATTAGATTGTGCGCGATTAGGCCTCAATTTTTTATTCTTATTATAAAACAATAAGGCGGTAAACGTTTCGGCAAAGATAATAAACGAGAAGGTACAATTTACATATAACCAATCTACAAAAGCTTTAAAATTATTCTCGGTAGTCTGTGTTACTAGATTTACAGATGATTCATTTTAATATATATTTCACGAAAATGGACGAAGCATAATCTCACAAACAAATGATTTAACATACCGTCCGATCATGTAATTATTCTCCTGGAATAATCGGATGTAAAAATTCTATTTAAATAAAATGTTCATACGACTTATTAAACTTGTAATTGGTACTTAATTTACAATAACTTTTGCAGTAAGCAAAAGCAAACGGAATAAAGTTAACTATCAAACACGGTAATGCAAACGTAGATATATAGATCGTGCAAAATAAATAGATTGAATAAGTAATACGATAATAAAAATAAATAATACAAAAAATGAAAACATAAATCGAAATCGATTGAAAAAATATTATATTTACTGAAACCTACAAATTCTAAAGTTTATTTCAACAATTTTATTAAAATCATCTAATAACGGCAACCTGAAATACATAAGGCCGAACGATATTAACAATACTCGTGGCCTTTATTAAGTGGATAGCTGTGAACCTCGACCGTCAAAGCCAAGTTACATCTTTGGATTAGACACAACAATAAGCAGTGGGGGTGTGATGAGCGTGGCTTACGGCTTCTCTTTTTCAAGTGTGTGTTATGTATACGATAAAAGAAAGAGAACGAATGTGTTGGTAAAGATAAGCATTCCACAGCGGTGACAGATAGAGCCAACATTTATACGCGTACAAGGGTTATTTCTGGGTCGGTAGTCCCAGCTTTTTTGCCAAGGGATAATTCAAAGATTTCTGCTGCAGTAAAATATTAAAGGGATCTTAAACTCGGATAGCAAATACATCTGAAGAAATTTTAATACGCAATACTGCGATAATTTAGTACGGTAAAATAAAATTTATTATGAATACTAAATACCCTCGGTTAATTAAACGGATAAACTACACTTTTATATAACAGAAACAAATTTATATAAAGCAAACAACAGTTTTATAACCTAACCGAAAATATTTATTAACTCTACTACATAAATAAACTTTATACAAATTTTTTTTTCAGATTCAAGGATAACGGATGACTAAGGAAATTAACTATACTACTAAAATTGTAGACGCGTACTTTTATAATCACCTCGAATTTCTAAATATAATTTTGCATAAAAAAATTACAATAAAAAAATATTTACTCGATAATAATTCTGAAAATGTTTCCGCCTTATATTAATACAGATATGGAAAAGTTCTATTCGCATATAAACAAAAAGATTTAATGCTAATAGGAATTTCTATTTGTATTATACATTTCATTATTTTTAACTCGTATTTAAAAGCGGAAAAATTTCTAGATATCACATGTAAATACAATAAAATAAAATTTAGTTTAATATATTTACATGTGATTTCTAGAAATTTTTTTAAAAGAATAATTTACGTTAAGTACCGTAAACACAATGGTTGTAGGTGACCCGAGATGAATCACAAATCACTCTTGAAAATAACATACATCATTCTCAAGAATAACAAACATCCCATCTCAAGCTTATTAAAAAAATGAGTTGCTAAGACACGGTGGTTTCCCATTTTTTTCCGTTTTTTTTTTTTGTCAGTAAACTATTTATGGTTCAAGCCCACTGAAATCCATCCCTAAAAGTGACATCATCATTCTAATCACGGCAGCTATATTTCCAATTCTATTTCTAAATCTTACTCATGACTATATAGGTATATAGTAAACATTATTAATTTCAGAGAAAGCAACCCTGATTAGTATCTCTTTCATCTCAGGTGCTTTTCACGTGTCACGGCCACAAAAAAACTAGGGCAGATAATGAAAATCAGTCTTCTAAATCCAAGAAACAGTAAAATGTCTCAAAAATTCTATTTATAATGTAATAAATCTAACAGCATTTTCTGATACATATGAAAAATAATTAATTAAATCGGAAATAAAATATTAAAAATAATCATCGTTGATCAAAGATTTATAATTATGTTATTTTCAATAAAACGGTTTAATTCATTCTCCCTTGCAGAGTTTATATTAAGGATAATTTAGAAATAACTCCACTACGCCTGCCTTTAAGGTGCGATTTCCATCCAAACAGAAGTCCACACATTTTTCCCAATGGATTCTTTATCGCCTATGTAATTATTGAGAGAGTGAAATAGTTATTCTCCGGCTGTTTTTTTTGACATACAAAACAGAATGAAACATCAGTAGTCTCGTCTATTTCTAACGCATAGTAAGGGCTCTTCTTAATTCTCAATTAAGACGTCAATATGACGTCGCCTGTCATATTAATAATTTTGCGATCGACATGGTTATTTGAATGAAAAATTAAATCGAATCATTTGGTAAAGTGATAATAAACATAGTTTTTTCCATATCTTTTGTAGCTGGAAGTTGTAAATTTTCTCTCATTCCATTGGAGAAAATTTACTATTTCAGGTTTCCTTGTTTTGGCTATACGCAAACTCAAGATGTAGGGTGTTTTCAATCCCTTGCTATTAATGGAAACCATTGAGGAAATTATTTCTTTGTCATGATTTAATGTTCCTAAGAGTCGCTGAAAAAATGTAATCGGATTATTCTTAGCTTCACAGTGTTTAGTATCGTAGGAGTTTCGCAAGTTTCATACGTACGTTAAACAACATTTCATAATACAAAACATATTAAGGTTTCTATTCAATTTCATCACCGCACCAACTAAACCCGAATTCCAAATATGAACTGTGTCGTATTTCTTACTGTAATTTTTCTACGGCTTGCTTCGTTGATTTAAGAATCACGTTTACTTGCCATCACAATTAAGCTTATCAACTGTTTTATTTGCTTTTTTTTCAAACCCCCTGTGTTAAGCTACTTTTTCATTATTAAACTGATTCCAAAAATACACAAAAAACTGAGGTTACATCACGACACACTTCCTCTATCACTAACACTTTTGAATAAAATACTGAACAACTGGACAGAGGCTGAGAAGGTCTTGATTTGCACATTCGATTTTTGCACAGATTGCTTGTGGTTAAATAATTAAAAATATGTCACACTATTACCCGCGGAAAATCTGAGATTTTATTTTTCAAAATTTTCTCCTACGCGGAGTTTAATTACGTGCCCAGGGTCGGGAAGAATACTGCGAATTTATAGAAATAAATTGGTTAAAATGTGAAGAATACATGTTTACTTAAATCTAACAAAACAGCAAGAGAAAAAGGGAGCAATAAAACTGTATTGTTGTTCACTTCACCCGATCCATCCTTTATGACCCATCTTTTTACAAATAACAATTTTATCAGCGCGGCCCTATACTTTAATGTTAGTGACAATGCAGTCACCAATGCAATCATACCTGGAAATACCGAATTCTTGTCTGGTCATTGAAATATTCATAAAAATTGGAAAACTTGGTTATTTTTCAGTATCCATTTTAATTCAAATTTTACTCATTTAATAATTATTAGTTTTATTTGAATATTTTTCAATTTAATTTTAGTCTGCCTGGAGACTATCTTATCTATTACAGCATCGCGGACAGCAGGTTGAGAAACGCTGGTGTGGAGCAACAAATCAGTCTACCCTTGTCTGTTGTGAAACAACGCGTTATATATACTGCTTCAAGAGAAATATTTACTTACTAAATTAAAAGGTAAAAAATATACACCGTTACAAAAAAATAGGTACATAATAATATAAAATCTACATTGAATACCATGATAAAATCTACGGTGCGAGTTATCAACGATCACTACAGATGGAATTTCAAAAACTGCAGGAGTTTAATATGCACTCGCCGTACAGTTCCACTAAAATTATTTTTTTCTATCAATTTATTAAAATACTTGACTTTCTCTCAAGATATATTTTTTAGATTTAACAATTTGGGTCTTAATTTTATTTACCAACATAAAATATTAATAGTTTTAATTTAAATATGTATGACGTCCGTACTTTAAAAAATTGTTTTAAAAATCTACGAGGGATATCTCTAAAGTAAAGACCACTGGAAAACTTGTCTCCTTAAGGTTTGCGAACCTGTATCGTTCATGGCTACGCTAGTAATGTACACACTGCGTTGTTGTGTGTAAGTTGTCGCGTTGTAGTATCTTTGATTACGTTGTATATTACGTTGAAGAGGAAAATCGATGTTGCCGCCGACTCAGAAATAAGTGGAGTCATAGGTTTTTTAAATCAGCAAAACGTTAAGCCGGCTGAAATTCATAGGTAGTTGGTTACTGTATACGGTAGTAAAGTAATGAATGAAAGAAACGTCTGAAAATGGTGTGAAAGGTTTAGAAGAAACAGAATTAATGTTCTTGATGAAGAACGTTCGGGGAAGCCCTCGATAATCACCGAGGACTTGTTGAAACGCGTTTCAACAAATCCTTATACTTTCACTTTAAAAAAAATGTACTGGACTTAAATTTTAAATCTTTCGACGTTTGATACATTAAAATTTGTATAATTTGCTCAATTAATATCAAGTATCAACATGAAAAAAATTCTGCTAATGGTACAGTGGGAGGGATAGTGTACAATGTCATGGTAGCAAGAAGCAGTCGTCGGTTCAGCAATCCATCTCCTCCTTGCACGTCAAATAAGGTTTCTAAACTTTATCTACTAATATTTGAAAAGATAAGGTATGCAACGAAGATAATAAGATTTGTTAGCAACAAAAAGTACGCGTTAACGATATAGTTAATCAGTGAATATAGTTTTAAAATAACAAAAAGTGTATTCGACCATAAGCATGAAACAAGGAATAGACATTTTTAGTGTACGAAAACTTCCATCTGTCACGGATTCGAACAGTACCTTTTCTTTACCGAAAATAAATATACAATACGTATAAACAAGATGTGAAAATGATAAAACAAAACTGACCTAAATTCCCTAACAGATTTACAGATCTAAATTCAAAAACGATACGTTTAAAATTGAATGAAGTGTAATAACTTGTTTTATATGAATAATAGTCAGGCGATTGTGCATGTTAATAACAAATTACCTAATAATAAATACTTCAAACCATTATTGTAAACACAGCAACAAACACATTACGGATATTACACATAAAAGGAATTTAAAAAAAACTAAAGTATGTCCAACTAAAGTTAAGCTTTTCAAGATAAAAAAATTTTTCACTAATTTTAGTGATGATCTGGATCGATTATTATTATATAATAAATCAATTTAATGAGCTACAAGTAATTAGACATATTTTTTTTTCTTTATTAAAGCATACACTGAAGATATGATAATCATAATTATCAGAAGTAATTAATCTTTGTACATAAAAATCTGGTTTAAACAAGATTACCATTATTTTAATAAGCATCGCAATTTATGGATTTATTCAATTATTTACAATCGAAATATATGTATTAACAACTCCAAAGTATAAGATTTTTTTACTTCCTTGTACGAAGTAAAGGAAGGATTGTAATCGCGAAAAATTTCGGTTTTCAGATTACAACGGAAATATCCATTTTGACTAGTTTCGGCGTGACGTCTGTACGCACGTATGTATCTCTCATAACTCAAAAATGATTGGCAGTAGGATGTTAAAATTTTGGATTTAGGACTGTTGTAACATCTAGTTGTGCACCTCCTCTTTTCATTGCAATCAACTTGACCAAAAATGTCCAAAAAAAACCCAAATTCCAAAAAATTTGGATTTTGGAATTTTTCTTAACTACAATAATAAGCCCTCATTAAGAGCATTTCAACTATGTATCATAAGTGGTACTTATTTTCATTGGTTCCAGAGTTATAGGCAAATAAAATTTTAATTAATGAAATATTTGGATCTTACAAGGGGAAACCACATCGGTTTGCGACCGACTTCATTTCCGACATTTTTAAAAAATTTAATTATACTGATTTATTAATAATTATTAGCCTCTGATTGTGAAAAAAGATCATAGTAAATAATAATTCAATAATAGCAATAAAAAAAGAAAAAATCAGAAGTTATTAGTGAAATAAAAATTTTATGTACTTTTCATTTTTTTTAAATGTGTATATGTAATTTAATAGGCGTAGAAGGAAGTCATGTGGTGTCCACATCACTTTTTTTTTTAATTAGGTACTTGAAAAAGAAATTTTCACTTTTTATTTCAATTGCCTCATTTGACAGAGAACCAAGAGTACCCACTTAACAACAGTTTCTCTTGTAAAGTAGAAAAACCCCTGAAGATACCGAGAGTAATCACAATTCACACAGATATATGCACATACATATACATCACACAAGGGAGGAAAAACAAGAAAAAACCACGAGATAAAAAACTGTAAAATATCAAAGACGGTTAAAGAATTAAATTTCTAAAAAAAAAAATGAATATACAACATGAAAAGAAACATACAGCTAAATTAACAGCAAAAACAAAAATATAATTTTTTTAAGAGTAATTAACCTTTAATAAATTATTATCGATATATACATTTAAGTAGCTTTCGATTCGTTAAGTTTTAACTCTGTATAAATAATCTTTTACACCGTTACATATTATGAAAAACTTATCACAATAAGAATTAAATAAACGAAACTATATAAAAATACTTAATAAATAATTACACTTCTGAAAAAGTTGTTTTTTGTATTTTATAAATACTGATAAAGATATTTCTGTAGGAATTCCAAGTGTAGATATTTTGTTTATTAATTAAAAAATAATAATATTAATAAGATTCTTTTGCTTTCATTACGTTACGATTTTATATTTATGTTTAGTTAATTCTTTGTCATTCATTGGTGATGATTAAAATTATTTAGTAGTAGAAATGCGCATAGATTTCAATAAAAATTCATGAAAGTTTTTTTATTCAATTTAAAAATAAAAATATATCTATGCACAACAGCAGTTTCAACAATATGTGGTCAAGATCGCAGCTGAATTGTTTTGTACTTTATAACCCACAACATCTTTAATTGTTATTTAACATTAAGTATTAATGAATCTATAGGAAATGTAAAAACGATTTCAATAAGAAAAGTACAATCGACAAATATTTTAATTTTCAACTCATGTTTATAGATCAGGTCGAACTGCAGTAGTTTTTTTTTCGTGGCGCATTATCTGTCAATTTATCACCACAACGAAACAAGTAAAAAATCTTATCAGCAACATATCCAACATGCATTGACTTAATGTCGATAAAATTAAAACTGTCCATTCAGTATTACAACTGAAAATCAACTTAATAATTTTTGTCTTATTTCATTTTAATATCAAATCACCATTTGCATATTAGTATCTAAACTACTTTATAAAAAAATTGATGTGGATACCACATGACTTCCTTGTACGCCTATTAAGTTACATATACACATATTTGCTGCACTTCATTTAAACTTAATTCATTTGAAAGAAAGATACGATCCTCCAATTATTTAATAAAAGTGGGCTGTTACACAAATGCAAAAATACAAGTTTTTATTAAAATCAAATATTTATACAATGATTAATTCAATAATCTTACCTGAAATATTAGGTTAGAGCAGTGGTTCCCAAACTTTTCCGAGTCGCGGTGCCCTTTTTCAATTAAAATTTTTCTATGGCGCCCTACCCTAAGTAAAAATATGACTACTCGTAAGTAAGAGATAAAAATAAATAAAAGTCGTGCATCTTCATTATTTTTTTAATTTATTAACATTAAATTAATAATCATAAATGTCATGGTTCAATTAATTACGAAACTTTTACAATATTTCGCGGCGCCCCTGTGAAGAGGCCGCGGTGCGCAGTTTTGGCATCTCTGGGTTAGAGTAAAAGCCCCTTTATCACTCTTTAAATAAATGTCTTATATGTATTCAATACTGTTTTTTAAATTATGTATTATGATATAACCATCAGCAAAATGAAAACAAAAACGAAACAGGAGAAGGTTACTAAATTTTATAGCGATATTTATTATCAAGTCGACTGAAACAAATGCATAAATAAATGTAATACGATTCTAAATATAATTTTCAATTAATATTAAATAATTACATGTTTCACCAAATCTGATGTAGACACCAATGATGTGGACTTCCTTGCCTATTAAATTAAATACTCGCATTTTTAAAAGTACATACAATTTTATTTTACTAACAACTTCTGATTTTTTTCATTTTTTTATTTTTTTATTACTATTATTGAATTATTTTGTTGTAAAACTTTTTTCACAATCAGAAGCTAATAATTATAAATAAATCAATATATTAAAATTAAAAAAGGAAATAAAGTCTAATTCGAACCGATGTGCCTTCCCCTTGTAAGATCAAAATATTTCATTAATTAAAATTTTATTTGGATATAACTCTGGAACCAATGAAAATAAGTACCACTTACAATACATCGTTGAAAACTCTCAATGAAAGCTTATTAATGTAGTTAAGAAAAAACCCAAAATCCAATTTTCTTTTGATTTTGGGCTTTTTTGGACACTTTTGGTTCAGTCGACTGCAATCAAAAGAGGAGGTGCACAACTAGATGTTACAACAGTCCTAAAACCAAACTTTCAACATCCTACGGCTTATCGTTTTTGAGTTATGCGAGATACAGACGTCACGCCGAAACTAGTCAAAATGGATTCAGGGATGGACAAATGGATATTTCCGTTGAAATCTGAAACCGAAATATTTCGTGGACACAATATTTCCTTTACTTCGTACAAGGAAGTAATAAATTCGTCAATCTATTTTAGCAAGATATGCTCAAAATAAAGGAATTAATTATTTATATTATAATTATTTCTACTGCATTTATCTTATCTTTTCCGGAAATATAGCACTGACTATAACATGTTAAACTTTTATTTTTTCCCTCTTTAACCTCCGGAACCACCGTTATATATTGCTTCAAAGGATGAGATGAATGATTTTTAACGTGTGTGAAAATGCCATGCCTGACCGGGATTTGAACCCGGAACCCCCGGATGAAAGGCCGAAACGCTACAACTCGCGCCACGAAGGCCGGCATTAAACTTTTATCTAAAGCTCCACAACTGAATCACGTTTATTTTTGCATTATTTTATTGAAGATTAATTTTTTTAAATTAACTATTACAAAGGTTAAAGTAAAATTAAACAACTTTTGTTAATATTTTTTTTTTATAAATTTTAAGCAAGGACAAACGATTTTTTTAAAAACTCATGTTATTTAAAATTTCAAAAAAAGGACAAGGCTTACAATTCGACCTTATGCTTTTGTTTTATATATCCACACCTTACTCTTCACCAAATAGACCGATTTCAATAATTTTGTTTATTTTCAAGACAAAATTTCTACAGTAGTTCCGTCGTAAGTTTTTTTTTTACTTTTTCCAAAACGGAAAAATATTTTAAACAAAAAATTACGTTATGTTCAAAGAGGTAATTTTTTTATCACAAAAAAATTATTTTTTCATATTTTTGTGTGCATTATTGTTCAGGATGCAATACTAATAGTATTGCATCCTAATATTCACAGTAATAATTATTCTAATATTCACAGTATTTTTTAACAAAAAAATTAATTTCAAAATTTAAGGATAAAAAATTATATTTATTTTAGGACATTAGAAAGTCTTACTTCATGCTCAAGTTGTATTTACTTCATATCACAGCATTCAGTTTCGGATTTTGATAGTTGACGATAACTTTCTCCTGTCTCTGATAACGACTCCTGATTTTCACCCTCAAAAAAGAAGAAAGTATTTTGATGAACACGTATTTTTTTTTGCCTTTGTGTTTTTGCAAACGATTTTTTTCATACCTGCCGGGTTTTTTATACGCATATTTATTTTTTAATTAGAACTATGTAAGATACGGATGACATTAAGAATATTAAATTTAATTTTGATAATTTACGGCAAAGTGGAAATAAATAATCAAATAGGTCATCCAGAAGGTTCTCGTTTTAAATTCCGCTTGGCATTTATCACACGCTACAAATATATCGTATCATATTCCCAAAATCTCGAACTTAATGTTTCAGTAACAACTAGGAAAAATTCATTCTTTAAATTTTATTTTTTTAAATTCGAATCGAATTAAAACCAAACTGCTAACAACCAATTTCTAATCTTCAATATCCTTCAACATCAAAGAACTGAAACGTTTAGTTTTACTTTTAGTCTTATTTTGCTGATTTAATGTTTTAAGTTCATTTTATTTTAAAATAATACGAAAAGTCGTTCGCAAAATGCAACAAAACAAGTATCTTGATACAAAATAACAAAAAGATGCAGAAAAACAACGTAAAAAGAAAGTTCTAGTGAACTATCCGTGAGAGAATTTTCTGGAACGCTGAAGTAAATTTCTTCTTTACCCCAAGTTTTTCAGCTGATTTTTATAATTTTTACTTAAAAATTTTTTTAAATATCAGAATATCCATACCGTTACGCTATTAACTCCTATATTACGGAATAACGACGAAAAACAAACAAAATTTCTTCAAATCGTCCATTTAGAGGATTCTTCGTTTATAAAAATAGATCATTAATCTGCAAGAAGCTTTGGGTAGGACCACCAAGAAATTTTGTCGCAAAATAAAAAAAGAATCACCCAAGTCTGAAGATCTGTTAAAAATAAAGGTTTGAACATGTAAAAAACAATACGAGTGAAAACGAGAAACCTTTTTTTTGAAATCATTTTAACAGTTACGTATATTTTACTTTAGAAGAAAGACACTGCCAATGGTTTTCCCACGTTTAATTTTAAAAATAAATACAAAAAATTTATGAATTGAATGGATAATTAGTTTGATCCCAATTAAAAATGCTTTACGTACAATTTTCAAAGCTAAGAGTAAAGAAAAAACAATGGGCTGCCGGAAAATCCTTAAGCTAACCCTACGAATATGATATCAATGTTACACCTAATTTCTGCATTACATAAATTTCATAATGAAGTTTCATAGGACTTGAATGGCTGAAAAATACGTATAAAACTACTTTGCTTTGTTTAAATTTAAGAAACAGTAATGTAGTGTTAGGATTTCTTCCATTATGATTTTATAATTAAAACATTATAACATATGATGAATTGTAATTTTCTAAACATTATAAATGTTCGAAGTTATCCAGACTGTTGAAAATGCCGTAGCGAATAATGAATTTCTTTCATTTGGCAGATATAATTCAATCTAATAAATATTCGTTAGCGAGTTTCAAAAACAAACGAATTTTATATAATACTCACAACTTCGTAGCAGTCATGAAATTAAACTGCAACTTACGAATGATAAACAACGCTGGAGTTATGGCAAACGTAAGAGTGGTGAAGGCAAGCAAGTCGTGATACCACATTTTTAAACTGTTCACAAAAAATAACTTTACTTATTTTTTATTGGACAAAAAAATTAGCAACTTTAAAACTTTATGAACCGCAATTGAATTAGCCGTGATACAAATATCGACCGGAAAAATTACTTATATGAAATATCGGAAGAAATCACGCCGGCCATCCTTTGCCCCACTCATGGATATTTGGCGACTATTAGCGTGACACAAAAGATTTTTTATAGGCAGTATAAAACGGAAGTGCGGATTAGTTGTTAACCGTAATTCAAGACAATTTCATTCGCGGTTCCGATGGGCGGCAGGCATATAAGGAGATTCACAGAGAACCATTCGTTTAAATTTTGTAGAACTTCAAAACACCGGAACAAAAAAAAAACTGCGATAAAGATTGACTGCTATTGGATTTACAACATTGCGATTGTAATGTAGAACCGGGACCTTTACAACAAATATTTGCTGACATCCGAGCGTTCTAGCCCTTCGGCTTCTTAAATTATAGTAAATAAAAGTACCAATTTATAAATACATAAAGTTACAGAATTTTTCACTAGTAGATATTAAATGGAAGAAACCTTAACATTACTGCGGTTGTAAAAAACGCGGTTGTAATACGTAATATAGTTCTAAAATTTTCTAAAAAATGTCGCAAAAATGCTTCAAGCGGAAGTGATGATATTTTGTGACTAAAAACTGATAACGATTCAAGGAGGAAAAAGTTGCTGATAGGGAATGTGATTCACTTTCAACACGTTTCGTGATTTAACTTTGTAACTATATACAAGTATATTTCTTTTATTTTGTTCAATTACATAATATTGCAACTTTTACCGCTTTAGTTATAATTTTTAAAAATTACAACTTTTTTCTACGGTTATTATTTTAAAATATTAACATCTTTCCTTTTTCCTAACTATAAAATTAGAGAGCACGCATGTATAAGATATACATTAATAATGCAAGCAACGACAACATATCCGAGTATTACTAAAAAAAGCCGACAACGAAGGACTCCCGGAAGGCGGCTTTAGCCGCGTGGGTTGTTTCTGATGCACCGCTTAGACACACAACTTAATTTAAAATATTTATCATTTTATTTAAATATAATATTTTTTCGTTTATTTAATTCAATGATTTTAAGTAAAGCGCGCGCATACCATCTTTAACTCGCGCGGGTGTGGCGGTACTAGCGGCGACAGTCGGCACTAACTAAACTAATGCAATTTCACAACTTACAAAGAACAAATCTCGCTTGTACGGCCGCACAACTGCTGTACAACCTGCCGCACAAATCTCGCTTGTACGGCCGGCAACTGCTGTAGCCGCGAGTCTTAACGCACCAGGTACCGATTCGACTGGGAAATCGAGTTCGAGACCCAGCCAGACCGAGTTACAGTGTTACACTTTAAATATTATTCATTTATTTAATTCTACCGCACACCTGTGACGTCAAAACATAGCAAACGACTACAACAGCATTTTTTTGTGATGGGGGCGGGATTTTTTAAAAAATGTTTTTTTAGAAATACTGTTATATTTTAATCGTTAACAAATGTGCCTAAGAAAAATGTGACCTTAATTAGATGAAATCTCAAGATACTGAGGGTGACCTTGCTCTACACCCTTTACCCTTGACCTTTTAAGTTGAAAATTTAATCGCATCAATTCCCCCATATATAGAAGTAATCTGACCAAGTTTGATCAAAATCGGTCCAGTAGTTCGGGAGATATAAGATGATTTAGAGGCCAGCACCGAACACATTCACTTGTACTTTACGAACCGAAATTTTTCGCGATTACAATCGCACAAGGAATAAAAACGGAATCGATTAATTTCCGCCATTTGCAGGTCAGAAGGAAGTAAGTATAACATTTTATACACAGTCAAATCTTTTTAAATTATAATTACATATAAATACTACAATGTGTGTGTAAGTACTAAGAAAGGAGGGGAATGACAGAGTGAGAAAGAGATATAAAGGTTTAAAAAGTATCCTTTCGTACATCGTACTGTAATATACTAAAAATATAATTATTTTAATAATAATCAACCTTTATAATGATTATTAAATTAATTCCGTCTATGGATGACGACAATTTTAATAATAAACTGCAGTCTGGCCTTGTAGATTTACAAGGTAACTTTATACATCGGGTCAAGAACTATTGCGTTTATATCTATACATTAAAAACACTCTAAACAGAAAGACTACATACCACCAAGGTTTCAAAATATTCTTTATTTATTTATATAACTCGTCACTAAAAATAACGTAAACAAATTTTCTATTAAAAAAAGTTTTACTACCATTTTCTATTTTAATAGGTAAACTAAAAGTAAAATAAATTCTAATGAAGCGAAACATGATAAAGACTAACTAACTATACTAAAAAAACTTCAGAAACAGAAACAATCGAAAATAACTTTTACTGTAACGTGGATTAACGATTTAAGTACTAAAATAACAATATAAACAAACTATATAAGTATACCCTCCAAAACTAAAAACTTTATGAACTAATATGCAAAGAGCTAATTCAAACTTACCACCGAAAAAATTCAAATAATGATTATTAATAACTTCAATGTAGAAAAACAAAAAAAATTACTGCAAAAATACATCACTATTACTACTGCTTACACGATATTGTAGTACAGATTACAATCGTTTCATATTTTTAATTGTTTAGAAATAACTGCTGCACTTATAGTATACATTAAGTACACAAAAATTAATCTGAAACGTTTGATGTTTATCATATATAACGAATTAAGTATGAAATAAGAAAACAAATAATTCATATCAAAACTTAATGATGTTACTCTTCTATTTTTTTTTTTATAGACTGAAATTAATTTTCTATTCTTTTGAAAACCTTCGTAACTGTTGATCAGATCTCAGGTATTCGTAAATAATTACACTTACGCAAAGTGCTCATAAAGGGTATACTGTACCGTACAAATATTTTAGGAAAATAAAAAATTCAATGAAATTTAAATTAAAAATGAACACTTTATTTGAAATCAAAAAGAACAAAGAAAATAATAATTTTTTCTGGGGAGAAATTTTTGTTTCCATTTATTATAATGAAATTAAAGCTAAGACCGTTTTTTTAATAAAATTCTTAATCTCATACAGGTTTTTTATGAAAACAAGATTCTGTTTGGGTAGAGGATAAGTATAGACTTATTAAAGTAATGCGCTATCTGTATATCTGCATTAAAGAGAGATGAGTTCTGCAGTCACATTATGTTAAAAAAAAACCTATAGCGAAACTGCTCTCCTTGGCAAAACCTGATTGCTATCCTTTTACTTATCATAAAGATGAGATTGATGCAAATACATATGTGTATAAAATGTAAACATACTAAGAAACGAAAAAAAAACATGTTGCATTTAATAGTAGATAAATAAATGTTGTCTATATAATTATGAAATCTACGCGTAAAATATCATAACTGGTACGATCGCAGAGAACTTCATACGGAAACATAAATCACACCCAAAAACATAATAGTGCCGTACTCAAAAACAAGGGTTCCATTTCACGTTCATCAGTGAAAGTGAGGGGGAAAAATGATTTTCTATAGCTTTTCACTGAGCAAATTGAAGTGAATTTTAGCACATCAATACCCAAGTCATCCTAACTGCAAATGGGATTTAGATTCCTAAGGACAACTTACAACGGGTTTGGATGTAAAGTGAAAATCATAACTTTCAGGGAAATCATCTCTGAGAAATTCCTCTTGTACTTTAATTGCTTTACGTTTGTTATAATAGTTCTGAATAATGAATTACAATATTTCAATTGTTAATAACAATAGTTCTAGAAATAACACCTAATAAAAACCGTTTCAGGTTAAAGCCACGACCAAAATCTTTTAAGCCTATTGTAATATTTATAATACAAATTAATTAAAAAAAAATAATAAATACTCCGTTAAAATAACAGATAATATCTTGTTAAAATAAACAGAATAGAGGATTATTAAATACATCAATACATTATTAAATATATCAAAATGCACAAAAGATAAAATCTAAACGTTGAAAATAAAAAATTAAAAGAGACAAAACGATAGCTACTCATACATAATATATAATTGAGCCACGGTTAATAAAAATCATTTGGTAACTTTATCGACTAGGCAATCGACTAATAAAATAAAAAAGAAAATATTGACATGAATTTTACCGCATATTATTCGTTTAGTATTCAATCCCTTCCGAATTTGTGACGCTACTTTTTATCGTAAGGCGTCGTCTTAGAGTGGTCTCTGTTCAAATATATATATATATATATATATATCCCCCACGATCAATATCGTCTAGTCTATAGAGCAATAATCTTACTTTTAGGCTGAAATACAGCAATAGTAACATTTTATACATGCCATGTTCTCTTTCTCACTCTCTCTCTGAGAGAAAGAGAGAGAATGAGAGAGATATTATATTGCATAATATTAGAATATTATTAAAATATATGCAATATTACATTAAAACAAAAATTCAGAAACATATTTTATAACAGTTTACTATAGTAAGGGTATATTAATTTCTTTATAATGTTCGAACTTCCTTATTTAGAAACCTTGACATCCTTTCTTATTCCGAGATAAAAATTACTAAACACTTACTTACGTTACCCTAAGAATATTCATCGGTTTACATCAAGGTCAATCTAAATGATAAAAAAAACTGAGTAATATTTTATTTATAACATAAAATTATTATGCATTTTTAACTTGTAGCGAAATGATACTATCGCAATCAACATTAATATAAATTAAATAGCAAATTATTTACATTAGAATATGTGATTCCAAATGATAAAATATTAAATTATCCGCACCAAGTAACATTTTAATAACACAAAATCCTGCAAAAATAATAATCTTAGGTTTAAATGTAATTAAATAGGCGTAAACATACATTAAAAACTAAAATATACTATTTTCTTAAGAGTAGTCCATATTCTATGAAAGAATTCTTCGGGTAAAATAAAAAAAAAACTGCTGTTTTCTTTATTTTGATGCTAGATCGTAAAAGTATAGAGTAAAATTCCCCCAAAAAATTACTCCAGATATTTTTTTAAGTGAATAAATAGATAAGTCAATCCAGGTAATAAGAGTTGCATTAAAAATACTTTACATGATGTTGAGGGTCGTTTTGAGGCATAACATCCATATAAATGTAGAACTGATGCAGTAGAGAAATATGATTTAATTTGAATATACAAGCAGTATTAACTTATTTAACAAAATGTGTAAAAACAAAAAGTAACTCTACTTTCTTTTCTATTACTATATGCCAAACTGAATAATATTAAAAAAAAATAAATGTATTTTAAGAATACTATTTCTACTCCCAATTTAACAGTTTATTAAAAGTATTCTTTTATCCCACCGGTCTGTACTGTATTATCTTCTTTGGAAAACTACAATTATCCATTCGATCCGCATGTTGTTTCCAATTATTTCTATATTCAACAAAAATTCAGGGAATATATGAATATTCAGGAATATTGGAAGACCAGATGGAAGAAGAGATGGGAAGAAAATTGAATTTAGGTTCGCAACAGGTCGAAAGGCCTAAGGCTTGAAGTAGATGATGATGACGATTAAAAATATTTTTAAATACATATTTATATGGGTGTGTGTGTGTGTGTGTGTGTGTGTGTGTTGAGATAAAGCGGTAGCTTTATTGTCATCATTTAAAATTTAATATTTCTTTTGATTTTTTAATCTTAAAAACTATGCCCTCATTACTTGAGTAAATACGATAACACTTCCCTCACTTTCTTTTTAAATACTAAAAATACATTAAGCTATAATTTTTTTTTTTCATAATGCGAAAAATTATAATAATGCTACTCATTTCTGGAATGAGTAGCATACGTATTTCTAAGAGAATATAAAAAGCAAATAAATACATTAAAATTAAAAGACTTATTGCTCTACTTCAGTCTCAGTTAATAAGTAATATAATTTAATTTACAATTCCAAAATTTTGTATCGTAAATTTTCTAGTCTTCGAGGCAGAATAGTACATATTCGAAAAAGGGAAGAATTGTTAACTTTAAAATTCTTTTTATTTTTTCAAAACTTTCCTGTTATATTTTAATTCATTTATACGCAAATAAAAGGGCTAGCCTAAAAGTAAACTTCTACAGTGTACTGTTCACACGTATACGTATACGTAAACTTTCAAGTAGACTGATAAAATTTAATTACTTTCGCGCTAACATAAATAACTGTGTAGCAAATTGAAAGCATATTGTTTTTTCCTTTTTACTTAGGTTTTAATTGTTACCCAATAATAAATTCTATAAATAAAAATGAAGAATTTTAACAAAAAGATGTACATACTACTTTTAACAACTAAACAATTACAATTTGAAGAAAAAAAACAAATAAATCTCAACGACAAAACACCTTTTTCTTTTTTTAGTGATAATTTTCTATTCATAATCCTACCACGTTAATAAATCTACCTTGTCTAGGGATCTTTAAGAACTCAGACAATACAAACAAAGGAAAACAAAGTTATACATGTTATACTGAACGCATTTACAGATAACGCTTCGTTAACCTTATCCTTTAAATAACTTTTTTTTTCAATTTCGTATTGTTTGTTTCTTTCTTTCTAAATTCTGTCATCTTTCATTTTTTTTCTACCAAACGTTCCTAACGCTACTACAAAACTGATTATTTTTACCGAAAAACAATCATGACTAGACAGAACGTTCAACGTAAAAATGGTAGGTTTAAAAAAACAACCGTCACTAAAACGTATTATTACAGCAAAGGCAATTAGCCGTAAATTACAATTTGTAGTACGTAATTCGATAAAAGTAACATGAATTCCAATTTTTCTTCGTTTTATAATTCCCATTTTAATACAATATTATTTTATTTAATCTCTTCACATTCTACATAGCTTTTAAAAGCCGCCTACCTTAAATAATTTAAGTTTTATTTTTTGATCGAAAATGGATATTTTAAACAGCATTTTAGTAATAATGGAAAATTGTAATTAATTACAAATCCTACGCGCAGAAACCCCCCACATATTTTAATTATTATAATGTATTTTAATATATAATTTCTCATCATTATGGAATATCCTATTTTAAAACACATACCAAATTTTGAGTACATCAGAGATTGAGACAACGATTAAAAATTCCGCCAATGATGAAATTTGCTGATATTGGAACAGAGAAACTAACTTAAACTTGAATCATTAATCCTAATGTTTAAGTTGAAATTATGGTTAGCTTTACCTTTTTAATCAATGTAAAATAATAAAAACAACAAAATTCTATAATGGTTTGTTAAACCGATAGGTTTTTTAAAAAAATTAGCATAAATTCATTCGCTAAGGTATTTTCTCTGAAGATATATAAAAAAAAAACTTAATTTAAAACAATGTGGATGACTGTAAAAAGTTACGAAAATTTTTTGAAATTTTTACTTATTTATTATACTTTTAGGAATTGTGGTTTATTATTTCGCAACCGTCGTACAAAAAGTAAAAATGTTTTTATATTGATAACGCAGCATTTGCAGAAAAATAATAATTTCAAATCGATAAGAGGAAAAAACTTACAATCAGACAATTTTATAAGACTTAATTTTAAGGTATTAAGCATTTAAAAATAGAATGACATTATTTCCTAAAGTATTTATTTATTAACTACACTTAGCTACAAATTATTAACAACCCCTTTGAAATATACTGCCTTTCAATAACCTCCTCCTCTTCATCCGAATAAAAAAAAAAATTAATAGAATAAATCATCAATCACTGTTATACACATACTATTATACCGAATTGCATTACGACAATTAATCGATACATAAAAAAATATTAAGTCGAATTATAGGCTACGTCATTAAATATAAATAACAGCAACCAAGATTTTAGTAATTTTAGATATTTAAATTAACTCAAAATTGTCTTTATGTTCGAGAAATCATGTTTTGAACGATATCAATATTTTTTCTGGCAACGTAAAAAAAAAAATAACTGAATAAACATAGTTTAACCGAAAATATGATTAAAATATATATAGTTTAACCATTTCAAAAGTGAATTAAGGTGTTTCCGTTACCGAATGATTTATCAACATAATTGTTATTTTCTTAATCAACTTTCCGATAAATTTGTACAGCTTCGTTTCAATGCTTTTATGCATATCTCTCTTTGTTTCTATTCAATATTAATCATATCAAATTATTTTCTTCAACAGACACCTTCAATTATTTTTTTTATATATTTCAGTATTAGTCTTCCGTAATTATCATTTTTTTTACACTTTATTTCATTATTAAATCACCTAACTCTCGATTCACAATGTAGCATACATCAACCCAACTCTTAGCATTTGCGATAAAAATTTATTTTACTTCAATCGTGTTAATTTTTAATTTTATTAACCAACTAATCGTCAAAATTGGTAAAAATAATTCACGATCAATTAGTACAAACAACATTACAAAAATGAAGTTTAGTTTCTGACAGGTTTTTTTTTTTTAACGACACAAGGCTAACCGGTAACCAACCGCCTAGAAGACTTGCCTCGGTTGACCTTATGTGACGCGGCGATGTCTAGCCACCACCTTTCAGCACTGCCTATCCATTGGACCTTCCCAACGGGGTCCCTCCTGGTTCATTGAAGCAACAAGACCTCCACTTCTGGATGCCGTGATGTCTCTCCCCAGGAGGCCTACTCTCCCTGTCCTTACTCATAGTCAGGGTCCGAGTATGCCCTCATGCATACCCCCCGACCTTCGCGCGCCCCTCCCACAAACCTCGATGGTCCTTAATGCTTCATCAGAACGTCCCGACCCAGTCACTCTTGCGTGTGACCGGGCCAAAAAAGGGCTACCTCCCTGGCCCAGTTTTTGACAGGTTAATTTGAAATAACCAGTCAATTTATCTTCTTTTATAATAGTAATAAAAAAATGTATACTTTTGCTATTGAAACACATTTAAAGTTTTCATAAAACACATATTTTTCAACAAAAAAAATAACCAAACAAGTGAGGTAACACAAAAATAAGTCATCGTAAAAACAAGATAAGATTTAAAAATTCTTAATGAAAAAGCGAAATGAGTAAACAGACTAATAATAATAATAATATCTTTTTACGTTATTTTTCACTTAGGTCAAAGATAAAAACAAATAATAAACAAATAAATTGTTAAAAATAAAAACAAATATACTCTGAGTACCTTTTAATTACGTTTGGTATTACAAACAGTTTGGATAATAAATCGTAATTCTGTAAAAATAATTGAAAATTCAACTCTAAATTTTGCTTCTTATTAATTAACTAATTTTTTCATTCGTTTTCTATTATTTAACTAGCTGAGAACCGTTTCGTTTGTTATTAATTTGAATTATGAAGTGTTTAGATAGTACTAAAGGATAATAGAAAGATAATAGAATAGGTTTATTATTTACTCGACTAAATAAATTTCAGAATATTGTTGTCAGTACATTGGCTGTATAATAACAGAAATAGAAAGAGTACCATAAGCCTGTAGGCAATATCCTTATTATTATAGCCAATATTATTTAAATAAAGTAAGGATTACTAAATTATTAACTTTTCAAAAAATGAAGAATACCCCGACTAATACAATAAATAATAACGGGATTATTGTTATAATGGATCCCCCATTATAACAATAATCCCGAACAAATCTCCCTCTTATTACTATTATTATATACGTAGTTTTTTACGTATATACATTAATTAATTATCGTATAAATAAAAAAAAAGGATTTTTTTAAAATACCTTCCAGCAAATTACGAAAGTGGCAATGAGAAATGTTTATGTATTATGCAACCTTACAATTTGCAAGGATTTCTACGCAATGCCGGCGACCAAAACTAGTTTCTACTGTATCGCAATTAATAATAACACTCCTTGAATATTTAGAACTTCCAAGACGCAAATCTATCGGTTGAAAAAAATTTCTCTAATTATTTAATGTTAATCTGGTTACGATTAAAAAAAAGTCCTTTTCTGATCTTTAATTTTGACTTTATAAATGCTGGTAAATGCGAGGCCAATATTAACGTAATAGTAGTGAATAATCAGGCAAACTAGATTTGGTGCTCGGGATCGGTGTTTACAAACGGTTAGGCTGTTAAACGAAGCGGCTGATTAGGTAATATGAGATAGAATATTAAATTATATAGTAGGAAGAGTATTCAAATTCTTTGGTATCAGCGATAAAAATGTGCATTAAGAATGTAATGTACAGGAAATCTGAAAGTACAATGTATGTTATGTCCAACAAAAATCTTTAACGAGTAACCCCGTGTAGCGAAGGCTCAAAGAGAGTTGGAAGCCGATTATTTGGCAAAAATAATCTCCATCTGCTTAACAGAAATTTTTCTTAAAAGAATTAATTCTTTGAATCCTTTCGACAGATTTTTCCACTACTGATAAACGGTAGTAACGATTTTATTTGCAACAGAAAAGTAATACCCGGGTCCTTAATAGAAATCTATTGCTTGTTAATATGACTGCGGCGAAAATCACTCGAATGATCACGCGAGTTACTGAATTCAGGATTGCTTAGCCATATTTTCATTTTACTTACCGATTCGAATCAACTATATTAATAAAATTTAACAAAGAGCTCAACATTACGTTTGAAAATATCGAATTAAACTTTGAACGTCTTCGCAATTCACTTCTAATGCGGAGCGTGGACAAAAGGTTTACAAGCCGGTATACTTTACATCCTTACAGTTCCGAAGATGACAGAGACTGTTCCTATACAAACCGTGAATCTTTTCTCAGATGACTGTTTAAAATACTGGCGGAAAAGATTTGGGCATCATATATTCATGATGGGAACATGATATCATCGCTTCCGTGTAGATAAAAATAACTCTATTTCTAAAGTTACTAAGGGCGGAATTGATTTCTTCTGCCGAAAGGGCTTTTAAGCTTTTCTGCGTGCAAGCTAATTGTCTAGAATCGCGATTACTCTGAGGGTAAATCATCATTTCCAAACACCTAATTTTTTTTCTTTACGCACGATTTCTTCTTTCTTTCTTTCTTTTTGTTCTGTCGGTGTACATATGGCCGTGCTAGGTCCATATACTGAGCACGCGACCGACCTAACATGGTTTGTCTTACGGTTTATAAAATCGGTGTATCCTTGATGCGACCTGTTAAAGGATGCTTTTAGTAGAACGATATGTAGATTGATTCCTGTTCGGTAAATGTACAATAAACTAATGTACGAGAATCCGTTTATCCAAATGCCTCGTAAAACATAAATACGCCCCCAAGGTAGAGAAACGCTCTAGAGTTGGAAATACTAAATATTAAAATCACTAATATAAGTCGGTAATTCAAATTTTCAAATCGCAAATGTTTTTTTTGCTCCAGAATAAAAATTATCAAATGCTGTGGTTGTTGAGATCTAAAATCGGTCGTTAAAATGAGAAAATAAGTCGGAATTATGATGCTGATAATAGCATCAATTATTAAATACCAAAACTACGTTCCACAACACTAAAAATTACAATTGAGTGAAAATATGTAGTGTCCGTATAATTATAATTGTACTTTCAAATAAGTTATACAGAGCATAAATACAAACATTAAAATTAATTGTGAATTCATTAAATAATATCCAGAAAAATATCGAACGTAATTTAAAATAATTAACAGTAAAATAATAATATTCCTTAACGTTTGTTCCTTTACCGAAGAGCTAGAAAACTATCGGTCGATTAATTTATCTTCATCAGTGTGAACTCTACTTTCTACATCCACATAAGTTTCGAAAATAGTGATTGAAATACTAGGTAAATTAAACTTTTTGATTTTGTGAGGCAGTGTAGAGAATCTTCAGGTACAGAATATGAAAAAAAAAAAAAAAATTGTTACAAAATAAATTTAATACGAAAAAAATATCCTATGTCCTTTCACTTTACATAAACCGTATGTTTTACTATCATTTTTTTGTTTTAATAGAAATGTATACCTTAATAATGAACTGAGAAATCGACTATAATTTGTTATAGACGTTTACAACAACAGTATTCTCTAATAAATAATTAGAGTGATTTTTCGTTAACAAATTTAAAAACGGAGTCAATGATAAATTTGTTAAATTAACAGATCAGTAATCACAGTTCTATTAAATATTAAGCGTTTTTCCTAAACAAAATGGCACGTTATGATTTTTAATCTACTTTTAACAGAATTACAAAATAGCTGTTATCATTATATTTATATTTGTATAAAACCACAGTCTTTGACCAATTATTAATAAACACACACACATGAATAGAATGAGAGAGGGATAACGAGATAAGACTTTCGTTCTTATTAAAACTTTTTTCATGCGATCATCTAAAGTCTGTTCAGTAGCTAGCGGGATAAATAAACAATAAACGTAAGAAACTAAGAATAAACAAGAAAGTTATAAAGGGCAAAAAAAAAATTATCAATTACACTTTATTCTATAAAATGATACGAACGTAACGTTTAAAAATAATTATTTTTATAGACACTATCGCGTGAAAAAGTAAATATTTATCTTTGAACTTTGATCTTTCAATAATAACATGCGCCTATAAATAAAACAACAGAAACACGATTTCTGAATGAAAGATATTTTTAACAAACAAAAATTAAGATTACTACTCAAGTTTTACGGTACCAATATATAAAATAGAATTTTGTAGTAAAAATGACTTATTAAGCCAGGAAGAACTTCTTTACTGATATTACGAAACACTGCTTTCCCAAAAAAACCGATCGGTTTCCAAATGTTCAATCTCTTCTTGATTTTCGGTAACAGTTCGCAAATGTATTTCCATTTTGAAAAAGAAAAGTTTCTGGTTTTTTCATATTTCCTAAAAGGAAAACAGTTGTTCTACAACCATTTGCAACGGGAAGGAAATAATTCTTTTAAATAGTTGAATTTATTTTTAAATACAACTAAGAGGAAATAGATTTTCACTTTTCACAATAGATTATGCATTTTAACAAAATTACTGTACATACATAATCCCGTAATTTGATTTAATAACGAGATGGAAAAAGCGTTGTGAAAGGAAACAAACGGGCGGCAATTTCAGTAATGTGGAAAAAAATTCAGTCACTTCATATAGTTGCGTCACAAGAAAACAGCTAGATAGACAAGCATAATACTTGTACTGTATTACGCACTTGAAACGATTGTTCTATTTTCTAATTAAAACGAACGCCTAGAATCGCGTTCGTTTTAATTGCAAATTTTCTTTACGTCACAAATTTTCTTCAATACCAGTATTATTTAAAATTGTGAAACTATATAGCAACTCTTTTCAATTACCTCCCTCCTACTAAAATCGACATCGGAGGAAAAAATCTTAACAGACAAAAATCCTTGTAAAAGTTAAATATTGACTTTTAAATACTGGTTCTTTATTGAATAAATTATGGGACACTGAAATTAGACTGATATTTGGACAAACAGATGAAAAAATGGGGAACTATTTGTGTATAATTTTACGTAATTTACAACCGATACTCCTTCAAATAAATTAAAATTTTAACGAATAACGTAGAAAAGAACACGGTTTAATATTATAAAAAACTTTAATTATTTTTGCAACAATGTTCCGTAAAACATAGCTTTCAGAAAAGTTTTTTTTTCATGACACTAATACAGTTCTCTATATCACGCATTATCTTTACCGAGTTTAAAATAACGTATACCAAGGTATTATAATTTTAATTATTTAAAGAATATTCAATGACCAACTCACAAAAAATCCAACGACATCACATAAATATTAATAATAAGTCGTTTTACTCACTGGTACCGACCGAAACCTATTTAACTCTTTAAGGTTAATTAAGCGTGTGCAATGGAGGAAAATTTTATATTCCAGTTCAAACTTTACATCTTGAAGAACGGCATATTTCAATCAACCAGTCAATGCTCCAACAAAATAAAAGAGTGAGTCGTGACAAAATAAATGATAATTTTTTCTCTCGTAATTTTGCTAGATATGAAAAACTACAGGTAACATGAAACTTTATTATTAAAAGAAAAATGTAAACTCATGAAGCATATTATAATGAGGACAAAAGTAACAACAATAATGAATTTAAAACTCGTAAATCTTAAACAAACACACATTCATGTGAGAAACGTGTCGAATTATCGCTAAAAAATAATATATACACAAACAAAGAATTGTAATCTAACTCAAACATTACTTTTTCTCACGTTCTGTAACAGTACAATATTGTTACATCACAATTTTGTTATTAAATTAACTAATTAAAAAGATAAAATTAACAAATTACTTACAACGTCATCGTTTGGTGCGCATTCACAGAATACATTTGTGAGACTTGGAGATTGAGTTTCACCTAGTACACGCACAAATTCAACCCCAACACCATGCTGTAACAAAATAATTAATATTAATGGTAAACTCTCAATATGACGTATACAGTACAAAAACGCTCATGTATAATTTTCAGTAAAATGAAATTCTTTATACGTACAGTTTGCTTTAATAAACAATATATAGGTATTTAATATTATTCAACGCTAGTGCACTCTAGTCCTTTCATGCTCGCTTACCACGCAAACACAACCGAATTATACTGAAGTGACTAATGAAACAGCTGTCCACATTACGTATAGTCACGCAACAAGACCCCCTCAGAGTGCGACTCCAATATATCTTTAAATAAAATGTAGTAAACACGGTAAAGGAAGATAGGAGAACTGAATCGATCGAAACTTCACGCTGGGAGATCCATATTCTCCCAGTTTTATTTTTAAAATAATCTATTTGGATGGAGAAAATACTCCCCTTGACTTATTTATGAAAGTTATTAAAATCTCATACAACACTTAACAAAATCGAAATAAATATTTTTAACAAAAACAAGGGAATTTTTATCTCTTTAAGAGAGAATGCAAAAAAAAAGTTACTACTGTTGGTAACATTAACCTCCGTCTTAGAGTAAGAATAATAGGCCGATGAAGATTTGAGGTACATTTCATAATAAAGATACCTATTGCAATGGGTACCATGATTCGACTTACGGAAAATTTCGACATATTTTCGCGTTTCACATCCCCCAGACTCCAAAACCACTGTCAGCTCAAAAGTTTATATATATATATATATATATATATATATATATATATATATTTCAATTTCTTGTGGACACGATAACTGCCGTAATTTTGCGTCAATCACTTTCAAATTGTTCCTTAAAAATAACTCGTCCCAAAATCTCAGTCGATTTCGTTAACGGCCAAAATCGGACTATGGGGGTGGAAATGGCGGGAGGGGGGCTTTTTCGAAAAACAAAATATAGCTAGCTATAACTTTCTTAAGTAAATTATTGAATTCATTTAAAGTTCCTACTATTCTTTGGATAAGGGTCCAAAACTTATGTAAGTAAAAGTTTTTGATATCGCCAACCATTGCCCCAGGAGGTGGAAAAATGGGGGTTTGAAGACAAAAAAAATCATACCTTCGTTAACAAGCACAGTACCGAATCGGTTTAAGGTCGTTAATCCTCTCTCTAAACATTACTTAAAAATTCTGTCTGAAACAAATTTTGATATGAACAAACCTTACGGCAAGGATGACCAAAACAAAATATCGCTATAACTTTCTTATTAAATAAAATATCGAATTCGTTTAAAGTTCCTACTACTCTTTAGATAAGGGTCTAAAACTTATCTAAGTAAATTTTTTTTATATTACCAGCCTCTGGCCCAGGGGGTTGAAAAAATGGAGTTTCAAAGACAAAAAAGAATCATATTTCCCTCAATAGGCACAATATCGAATCGGTTTAAAGTGGTTGTTAGACTTCTAAACATTATCTAAAACTTTTGTCTGAAACAATTTTTGATACGACCAACCCTTACGGCAGACCCAACCCTTATGATGTGACCAACCCTTAGGGTGGACAGCCCCATCTGTGAGTGGTCGCATGCTTAGGTGTGCGGCCTACAATAATCGGGTGGAGACTACAGAGGACAGTAGGTGGGGAAAAAGTTAAGACTGAGACCCGGTTGCGGGGGGGTGTGCTGGGAACGACATAGTCGGGCCTGGTTACCGTCCGCTGGGGATTTGAGGCAGGTAACAGAAGAAGATTCCACCGGGGGGGCCGACCTGCCGTGCCGAATTTTTAGCCGGTGGGTAGGGAGGCCTCTTTTGAGGTAAAGGATACGCCCCCCGGGCTGAGTATACGTAATTGAATGTCCGGCCCGGGATGTAAAAAAAAAACTCCTACGGCACGGGATGACCAAAATATTGCTGGAATTGTAAAAATATGGGGCTTGTGGTATGCTAAACATGTGAAACGTTTTTCATATGCAGCCATTGTCGTATTAAGTAAATTTAAAGTTTCTCTTAACTTTAAGGTGGAAATATTTTTTATCCCCTACTTAGCATCGGTAAAATTTACCTCCGCCTTCCGGCGTGCCGAAAGGGATTTTTTTTTCTTTAATGTTTCCTTCGATAAATCTTTGTTAATATTTTTGTTTGGTTTTGCAAAAAAAAAAGTACAATTTTTTCATAATCAATTTTTTTATTTTGTTTTTAAATCAATCTTCATTTAATTTGCACCAGCGTCAAAGAATAATAAAAAAAATTAAACAATTTTTTTTGGTGGGGATGTACAATATACTATGATCTAAAAAAAAATTCAATTTTTTGAACATTAATATATAAGAATTTATAAGTTCATTGAACAGCACGATGAAATACAACAGTTTAAAATTTTAAAGGTTAACTTTCAAATTACATGGAAATTGTTCTTTCAGAGGATCAATTCACCATGAAATTGGTCGATTTGGTCTAATTCAATAATGAAAGATTCACTTTCAATTTGAATCGAAACAGAATTGTTCGTTATTTTAAAATTAACGATTAAGCTAAAAGTTTTCTTGATTTTACTAAAAAAATGCACAAGGTGTTTTATTACTATGAAATAAAACAAAACTACTTACGCTACTGAAAAATGTTTAAATTAAAACAAATACAGTACTCTGACATACATTGGTATTTACTACTTTTAATTGCACAAAAAAAACCAAAAATTAATTTAATTAAAAACGTTCATATAATGTTCCAATGGCGTGCTGACTGATAGCAATCACATATTCATCACTTTTTTTAAATTATAAAAACCAATTATATTTTAACAAATCATTATGTAAAATAATTTAATTTATAGATTTTATATAACGCAGGCATAAATAATATAATTATTAATGTTATCGAATTTATTAATTAAAAACAGATATGCCAGAAGTTATTAATCTATCTTGTTGTACAAAAACTAACTTTAAAACGTTTAAAAATACACTTATTAATTTATTCAGATAATAAAACCTTTATTAAGGTTCCACTTCCATAAAGAAACAAGAATCTAATGAGTTTTATTAATGTATTAATACCAAGAGATATCCAAAGACATATTTGTAGTCGAATTAAAACTTTTGTTTTACACCAAAAAAATCGTACATGCTGTGATGTTATCAAATTTAGATCATTAGGTTAATCAGCAATTGTACGGACGCCGTCCGTCCGTCAGGTAAATAAAAAATTAACCTTCCCCTGTTTTAAATTCGAAATTATAATTCCAAATTTCTCTAAAGCTTTATGTCCCTTCGTAACGTCCCTAATTAGTTGCCAGTCGGTGACTAATCAGCTTTGTTCGTTGGCATAAGTCAAGCGACAATGGCCTATGTAAAATGTTAATCGATTGCAAAATCAGTATTTTTATTATAAAGCGCCAATATAACTCTTTTTACAATAGAAATTCGTAATTATGTTAAAAGGTAATAATTCATATATAGTCTAAGAGAAAAAACCAAAAAGAAAAAATCAACAAAAATTATTTTTAAATACCTATATCGAAGTATAGCAAACATTGCTGTAGTTATCATTATGATAATTATATTTGCCTGCTATTCACCGTTTTAACAAAATCATCACAGATTAAAGTAGACATACAATAACATTATTCATGAAATATAAACAGCGACAAAAAGCATGCCGAAATAATTATAAGCAACCGCCTTCTCAAAGTTATTGAAAAACTCATTCTTTGACGTCCGCGACCGAGGCAACCCAGATTAACTAATGGACTTATCAATTCATCTAGAAATGTTTCGATATGACCACTAGACTTTTTTCTTTCTTTAACTTTCGGAACCACCGTAAGGTATTACTTTAGGGAATTAATGAGGATTATCTGTATGAATGTAAATGAAGCGTAGTCTTGTACAGTCTCCGGTCGACCGTTCCTGAGATGTATGGTTAATTGAAACCAAAAAACACCGGTATCCACGATCTAGTATTGAAATCCGTCTAAAAGTTACTAGGATTTCTACCTTACAACTCTCAACTTCGAAATCAGCTGATTTGCGATGATGAATTCATCACTAGACCAACTCGGTTGGTCGACCACTAGGTTACCGCGTGACAATTCGTCAAATTATTTTTGACTCCGTACGTTATGCGGTACTGCGGTGAAAATTGTCAACGTGTAGAATTTGTGGTGATCATTTGCGTGGAAGAAACAGAAAACTATTTCCATCTTTAAAAAGTGTCAGACTGAAGTATTACATTTTACAGAATTGTATTTTATCCTTAATTCAGGAAAGTTTCTTTAATACTCCCTGGCTGGATAATATTCGTTTCGTATCTAATTGGCAATATATACAGTAACGTAAAGAATATCAATTACTAATTGTAAACGTTTCAGAAATCTTTCAATTTTTGTTCGCGAACTACACTTGATTTTTCCGTTTTTGTTAGGATTATAAATAAGAGTAACAAGCATTTACAATGAGGATCCATCCACGATCTCGCAGTATATTTTTAACTATTCATCCAACTACTGGCGAAATTTCCTTCTTATTTTTTGTCAGTTTATTTATACGGCTAAATTAAATAATGATATTTTTGAATGAGTAAATCTGAATAAAAGACATGTCTGAAATATATATTTGTATAAAATAATTTTTTTTGGAAAAATATACGGAACTATATATGCGGCAATTTGATTTTGTGTGTTGGTTGTCCTTTATGTAAACTTGTTGATTGTCCTTTCATTAATTTAAAAACATTAAAAAAAAAGGATAAATATTTTTTAAATAATAGTGTAATCTTTAGTAAACACTGTACACACATCCTGCAGTATAGTAACTTTAGCGATGACTAGCAACATTTGAATAAATATCTGTTGACTAGTACTTGTTAATACTTGCTATATTGTGGAGGTTTAATCGCATGTGCCGAATGATTCTATTATATCCCGATAGTGTGGATAAAAAAAGTATTATAAGAAAGTAATGTTCAATTTATATTAAAAAAAAAAATCGACAAACATAAAATCTTCATCGAGATAAAAGTTAATTAAGACTGATATCAGAAACATAAAGAAATATCTTAGTTTAAAAAATACTAACATTGGAATATAATAAAATTCTAAATGATTAATGTAACGAAACAAAAATATAACTGATGTAACTTATTAAAATCAAGGCAATCAGGAGTAAAAAAAATCGATTTAACATTTTTATTAGCTCCTAATAGGTCTAAAGATAGAAAATATTATCTTGCAAAAAACTAATATTAAAGAATTTTTTTTCATTTAAATACAAAATCCAACTCAGTATAAAAAATTCCCTAATATAACCGAATTGAAAAATACATCTGAAAGATATCTATCTAATCGCAACTAAGAAATATTTATATAAAAAAAAAGTTCTTAAATTATCACAGACAAATGCAGCATAACACAGCAAACAGAATTCACTTTAAAAACAGACATGCCATCTGATACGGCACTGTGACTTCTTTGTAATACAAAGAACGGTCGGTGCCAGTTATAAAATAGGGTAAGCCAAAAAATTGTGAATTCAAACCCAAATCGCCTCAAACTAAAAGCATTGAACATTATAATATAATTTATTTAGATAAGAAAAAAAATTAAAATGATAACACAAACATGTATAAATAAATCTTTGATTCGTTATTCAGGTTCATCGACCTAAATTTATTAAACCAACACAAGACTACGCCAGTTTGTTTACAGAAGAGAAAAATAAAGTCCAGTATCTAAAGATATAAAACCTCACTAAAATCGATAAACATTACAGACGGGAATACAGTACAGAATGTTATTTGCTGTTTATTACCGTTAGCCACGAAAACAAGGAAGTTTTAGCCATGACTAAACAAAACGATAATACTTTTCTATGAATTTCGGTAAACGTACTGAAGTTAAACGGATTTTTATTTCTACAATTTATATTTAAATAATTTTTCCTATCATATAATGGAAGGCAACTTAAAAGTAAAAAAACTAACGTAATACAGATTTAAAATAATAAAATATTTAAACAAAAATTATTATGTAAAAAAAAATATGATTTATCCGATTTATTTCCGGTCAACGACCGGAATCCGCTTTCCTACGACTACCCAAGCTAAACAATTTCCACGTCCTGGTCTTGAAACGACGTTTTGTAAAATTAGACGAAAATATTCACCTTTCATGACGTAAAAATTATAGTTACACTGTAAAAAGTAGACCTTAAAATTTCGCACTATATTATTATTTTTAAAAATTAATTTGTTTTTTCTTAATGTAATTTTTTTACCCTTTACTACCTAACTTAAAACGTCACATTTATAAATAAATAAAACACTTTTTTAATATATTAAAACTACTTTAAAAGCACCGCAATAAAAATTATATAATACTTAAATATACTTCTAGTTTTAGAAGTTGGTGCCAAATTTAAACAATTACCAACTAATACATTAAACTTTAATTTGTAAACAAATTTCAATATGACAAAATTTAAAGAAGAATTAAATAATCTTTTTTATAATAGATTTCATATTTTTTAGTTTATTTTAATTAAAATTAGTTTTATAGACAGGCTTCATAAAAATGTTTTTCCCCTGTCAAAAATGTCGTTCACCAGAAACATTAGGTGAGAAAAACTTGTGTCATGATAAAATTAAAGAATACGGAGAAACAAAGAAACAAAGCAGAGATTCTTACGAAAATACTTTGAACGACAACTTCAATCGATGCAACGATGGCAAAAAAATTAAGAAAAATATTGTCATTTATCTACGTAGATAAGGTTTTTTTTAATTCTTCAACTCAAGTTATTAAAAAAAAAAAAAATACAATTCAATTGATAAATTTATATTTTTTACAGTCGCTTAAAACTACGAAACGTATTTTTTTTTTTTTTACTCGTAAATTCAAGCAATATTCAATTAGGATAGCAGAAAAATAAAAATTCACAAGTTCTCGTCAAAATTAACGTGCTAACAGAATAATCGATTTTCTTGAACCTAAATGAAAAAAATTTCTTCATTAATATTTTTTGACCAAACTTAACCGGAGTTTGAAACAATTCTCAAGTAATCTCTTTCCCTAATTTTCGTAAAATTCTAAAATGTCGAACACCCGTGAAATTCGCGAAGGAGGTCTAGAAAGACAAATATAAAGATATCGATGTCAATAATGGAATTTTCGAACATTTTTTCTAAATTATTTATTATTTATCGCTATTTTTAGAACAATAAATTTAGACGTTTGAAAAATAAAGTAATTTTAATTTATTGTAAAAAAACAACTCACTGTGGTTTGTACTGTTTTAATTTACAACGTAAATATATGTATTATCGCTGTCGTTATATGTACTTATCGCTGTTTTAGAACAATAAATTTATACTTTGAAAAATTAAAGTACTTTTAATTTTTTTTAAATACTCACCGTGGTTTATACCGCATTAATTTCCAATGGATGTTCGAAAATTCCACAAATGACATTTATTCACTTTCCAAATCGTTTCCTAAAATTTTCTGTCGCTAACCTAATATCTTCGCGTTTCTTGACAAAGCAGCAATGAGAATACGAGCAACCATTTCTCAATTGACTTAGGTCTTCTATACAACTGAAGCTGAAGATTTTTAAAAAGAAAAATTAAATTATCTACATAGATGACTGAAGATATTTTTAAAATTTTTTGTCATCACTGCAGTGATTGATGTAGTCGTTCAAAGTATTTTCGATGAACTGAGCGATCAGTTGAGTGTGGCTACCTTTTGTTTGTATATCTCCATTTCAACCATTTCCATAAGCAGTAATCTAAGGGAGTAAGGTCCGGTGATTTTGGGTGGCCAATTTACCGGTCTTCCACGTCCAATCCACTTGTGCTCCCATCAAGTTGATATAGTACATACGTATTCGTTTCACCATGAGAAATAAATTTTCATGCATTGTGAGAAATTCATTGTTTAAAGATGCCAGATAATTTCTCCCTGTGACACGTTGTTCTAGTGTGAAAGTACCTATTAAATACAGTTGTTTTTAATTTTTACAAATTCATAACATTTTTCTGTTAAGTTGTGTTCTGATTTTCTTTTTAATAATAAAAGTAGATTTTTTGTTTTTCATAAACTTCATTAAAACAATTTTCTCAGAATTAAATTCTTCACAACTTTTGATAACAAAATATACGCAATTATTAGTTATTTAACATTTATTATTTGTTCTAATCTAAAAAAAACGTGTTTTTCATCGCCGAATTTTTCTGTTTTACGTTGAATATCATGAAAACTACGGAAGATACAGTTATGGGATGACTTTTCAAGTAAAAAAACATACAGAACATTACATAGTCAAGAAACCATCAATTTCACGCCTTAATTACAGTCAGCAATATAAAACCGAACCCACAATGAAACCGCTACCCAACACTATTTATGAAAGACTCTCGCCACAACTAGCGCGACTAGTGGATGTAAATGTTACTACTGATTGTTGCTGCCGTTTGTCGGGTGGTTACGTGTCAGTGCAGTATACGTTTTGTTGCAGTACAGTATTGGGAATGCAGTTGTGTTAGTATAAAATGCCTTATTCAATCCAGGAGATGATAGCTATACTGCCTATATTCGTTCTGGATCGTCTGAATAATCACGTGAAGTATTCGTAGAAAAATTTCCGAATGCCTGTATTCCAGCGAACACTAGCCTGCAAGATACAGTTAAAAATGGCGTACAACAGGTTCGGTTTTAAATCCAAAACGAATTAGGCAACCTTCCGTTAGGACTTCACAGGCTATTGCCGACATTGAAAAGAGAATTACTGACAGCCCAAAAAAATCACTACACAAGTTATCCCAACAATCTGGTGTTAAATACACATCTTGTAAAATTCTTCATGAACTAAAATTGAAACCATACAGCGTTACAACTGTGCAACAACTAAAGGAGACAGACAAACCGAAACGACTTGATTATTGCAACTGGTTTCTCGAAAACCTTTTTGGTGGACAGATAGACCGGATGTCGTATTTCATGTCAGACGAGGCACGGTTTCATTTTTCCGGCCATGTTAATTCGCAGAACACCAGATATTGGACGGCGAGGAAGATATTCGAGCGTCTACTTCACGATGAGAAAATTGGCGTTTAGTGTGCCATTTCCTATAATCGTATAGTGGGACCAATATTTTTGACCGGACTGTCAATACACAAGTTTACCTCATAATTTTCAAAGAATTCTATACGCAATTAACTGATAATGAAAAAGAATACAGCTTCTTCCAACAAGACGGAGCAACATGTCACACATCAAACGTTTCACTGAATCGCGTTCATGCAGCTTTCATAAATGAACGAGCTGTCAGTAGAGGACGGTGGTCTCCACGTTCCCCAGAATTGTCTACTTACGATTTTTTCCTTTGGAGCTACTTAAAGGAGAGAATTTATGCATCTAATCCCCACAATATTGTGGAATTGCAGGTGAACATTCAACGAGAAATCAACGCAATTGACACCAACATTTTTCGTCAGACAACTCTCTCAATATGATCAGTCGAGCACAAAAGTACATCGGTGCCAAGGGTGGTCATTTTAAACATCTTTTTTAACAATAAGGTAATAAATGCAACATTTAAATTACGTTTTATGTTTTTCTTATTTAATTTATCCGTATCATTCATAAAATTTCATTCTAACATAACCTACCGATTCTGTAGCGGTTACGTTATGTTCGTTAGGAGTTCGATTTTATGTTGTTCACCGTGTATAATGCCTTAAAAACTTCATTCTGACATCATTTCACCGGGCACACTGAAATCCGGGCGAAATTTTTCGTTAGCCGTTAACTCGATAACACAGCGTTTTCGGACATATGTTTGCATTAACACTTTCTTTATTTCAAGTTCTAGAATCGTTCCTAAATTATTTCGCTTTCCTTTTGAATCACCTTGTATATTTGATTGAGGTTGTTACAGATAACTGGAATCGATTTGATGATTATTTAAATTATATTAATGAAATTTAATTGTTTAAACATCACAATTTTTCACAGTTCTCATATTTTATTTTTACAATTAAGTCTCATAAAAGGGTTTCTGTATTTAAAAAAATGTTCTCTTTGTCGGTTTACATTTGTTACTCTATAAATCAGTTCAGATTTGAATGAAATCTTCACAATTGGAAAGTTTAATGATCAAACAGAATAACGATCACAAATCGTTTAAAGGTTAGTTTTTTAGCACTCCTTCTTGGTAAAAACGGGTTATTTTGTGTTAAATGAAGAAAATGCTCACAAATAAAAATTAAGCTTGTACAATTTTCAACAACTTTTATCGAGAGAGTTTTTATTAAAATTCAGGCCGGGCATCCCATGCACAAAGTTGGTATACTTATTAAAATTGATAAAAATACGTATTCTTAAAAGTAGATCAGACTGAATTTACATTAAATTTATATTTAATATCAAATAAAATTATTAAAAACAGATAAACATGAGTAAGTAAGTATGATAAGATTGTCTTTATGAAACACGAAAATGATAAAACAAAACAATAATATTATTTTGTTTTTGAATTAACAAAATAACAGTATATCTGATAAAAACGCAAATCAAAAAGTTCTAGTGGGCTAGGATTTAATTAAAATTAATTGAAAATTATTGTGTAAAAGTGTAAACTTTATTTTTACCTGAATTAGGCACTACGGTTATCACCGATTAGTTTGAATTTGAGACGCAGCCATTGATTGTTATGAATACCCTATCCGGGAATCGAATACGAGACCTTCACAGTGGTAGATAAGCACATGAACTCCTGTGCTTCCTAGATCATTTTTAAATATAATAAAGCTAATTTATTTAAACGCACATTAATGATTATCATATTTACAATTAAAGCCAAATCGAAACAACAAAAGTGGATTATGAAATAAACGTTTAAATACTATTTTATATCGTTCTAATGGAAATGAAATAATCAAATTTTCAAGACGTACAGCAACGACTACAATTTAATGAAAATAATGCTTGCATTAAAAATGTCTTTTCCACTGCACGAACAACGCAAATAAAAATACAAATTACAGTATTTAAGAAGCTAAAGTTCAAGGCTAAGAAATGCGACAGTAGACTACTGCGTAGAGAATATCGCTTAAAACATCATGAATTTTTTACAATTTCTAAAAAAGGGATTAATAATTTGTAACAGTAACGAACATTTTTATAATACGTGGATATATAGCTAAACAGAATAAAAATATCAGAAGAATATTTAATACAGTTTTCAAAAACACTACAATTTTTTTATCAGTATAATATTTTTATAATACTTTAATTACAATACCCATTTTCAAAATATCTTTGCAAAACAAATTAAAACCTTTACCTAATTTTTAACCGTTCGGACATTACGAAAGAATTGTAAATTCTAACGAAACTTTAACTAACCCTACCTACGCGATGTCACAACATGTATATTTGGACTGTGGAAAATGAATCTTGAGTATGAATGAATCAAAGTATGTATTTCTTATTTGTATTCTAGGGAAAATTAGAAGACTCGGTTTTACCGGTAGGCACTTCCAACACCGGAGAGAAAAATGATCACCTCTTCCCAACCAAATCGCTCTGAAAAGGCACCGGCTGAACAAGTCCCGGCATCTGGCATGAACCTGCAGGTCATAACTAATTTAAAGTAGTCAAAAATTGGGAAGCACAGGTATGAAAATTAGAAAAAGGGGTGGATAGTAATAAAAGACGGCCTATCCCAGGATGAAACGTAATGTAAGTCAAATGTCCTCAAGAACCAACCAGCCAGCTGCAGCCACAGTTCTTTAGGAGATAGGGACTCTTTTACCTTTACCGAAATCAGCAAAACAAATACATAGTTCCTAAAACAACCTCACCTACATCCGGAATTATGTGACATGTGAAAATGTCCAACTGATTCATCAACCATTTACGGAGACCCCAAAGAAAATCCATGAGGTCCTTCAAATGTATACGAGGGTAGTACGTATTCTTTAACGAAAATCTTCGTTTTTATTATTATTCTAGTATAAAAAACAACACAGGAGCCGAAAAAGAGCCCATAAAATTTCAACAGTTTAATCGATTTTTGAGAATTTCAATTAGGATTCCTCGTTTTTTTAGGCTGAAGAATTTTTGTAGTTTATTCATTCGGAATCCGTTTTAGAAATAGATTTTTATGAGGTAAACGTTAATCAACAATTTCTACAGGATACATTCTTCAGGGTTTCTCCAACTACAGACACAAATTTTGTCGGTACTTTTTTTATTTTCGTTTCAGGTCAAACTCAGCACAGGTCCAGAATAAAGGCTTAGTTATTCCTTTAGTAACCTTTTGAGAGACAGCATTCACGATTTACATTCGATTCATATAATGTTACATACCATAAAAATATTCTACTACTCCACCGTTCAAATAAAATTTAAATAAACTCACGTATTACAAAAAGCGTAATTTACCCTTGTTGGCATCGTAATATTAATGCAAAACAATAGGACTTTTTTAAATAAACTTTGTGTGTAGGTAAACGGTAAGAAATTAATGTAACTGATTAATGAAACATTAATTAAAGATCAACATGCATACAGTATTACATTATATTTAAATAGAGTAAGAAATCTATCAGTGTATATGAGTAAACAGTTACTGTTGTAGTGAACTGTATATAGTTTTTCTTTAAATGACCTACATAAGGCCGTTTACAATAAATGAGCGAGTTATGCATTAATTATTAAATCCCTAATTAACCCAGATCCTGTAATAGCTTCGATGATAAAATTCAACAAAGAACATTTTTCTTTCCTTGTTACAAAATTAATTACGAAAAACTGTTAATTATTACTTCCTTGTACGAAGTAAAGGAAGTATTGTGATCGCGAAAAATTTCGGTTTTCAGATTTCAACGGAGATATCCATTTTGACCATCCCTAACCCGTTATGACTAATTTCGGTGTGACGTCTATACGTACATATGTATCTCGCATAACTCAAAAACGATTAGCCGTAGAATGTTGAAATTTTGTATTTAGAACTGTTGTAAAATCTAGTTGTGCACCTCCCCTTTTTATTGCAATCGAGCTGACCAAAAGTGTTCAAAAAAAGCCAAAAATTAAAAAAATTGGATTTTGTACTTTTTCTTAACTGCAGTAAGAAGCCCTCATTGACAGCGTTTTAACGATATATCTTAAGTCGTATTTATTTTCATTGGTTTCAGAGTTATATCCAAATAAAATTTTAATAATAAAATATTCTGATCTTACAAGGAGAAGGCGCATCGATTCGGATTCGATTTCATTTCCTTTTTTTTCATTTAAATATATTGATTTATTAATAATTAATGTGTGATAGTAAAATCGTTTTTACAAGAAATAAAATAATTCAATAATAACAATAAAAAAAATCAGAAGTTATTAGTGAAATAAAATTGTACGTACTTTTAAAAATGTGTGCATGTAATTTAATAGGCATACAAGGAAGTCATGTGGTGTCCACATCATATTTTTTTTATTTGATTTTCAAACATTTTATGGTACAACAATTTTACGATTATAATCAACCATTCCTTGATCGATATATTTTCAAACAAATGTTAATGGTAACAATCAAATCAATTTTCGATCATATATATATTATTTATTTATATAAAACAAGTAAAATAATCGTTGAACACAATATAACAAAATATGGGAACACTTCAAAATTACTTAAAAGGATAAATGATTTACTTTCAAATTATATGGAAATTATAAAGTCTATTGCAATTAATAATGCCGCTTTTTTCAGTGGAGACCCTACGTTTCTGATATATTTTTGGTAGTCTTTAGTATGTTGTCGAATAATGTATTTGATCTTTACACTTCGTTTAACCTTTGTCACAGATAGTGTGTTTAAAATGCCATATCGTCCAACAGTGCAGAGATTTTGTCCTTTTGTGTTATGTGTAAATTTTGTATGTTGTGGTAAATGTCTACGTATGCGAGATGATTTTCAGAAGTCGAATCT
This sequence comes from Lycorma delicatula, assembly GCF_047948215.1. NCBI lineage: Eukaryota > Metazoa > Arthropoda > Insecta > Hemiptera > Fulgoridae > Lycorma > Lycorma delicatula. Next base: position 198,866,640 of record NC_134456.1, read on the forward strand.
GTTGAGTGCAGTCTTCTTATTTATTTCTGGGAGATAAGTTGAAAAGTTTAATTTTAAGTTTTCGGTCACCCGGCCCGTAGAAAATTGCAACCCTAAGAATCATTGTAATGAATAATTTTCATCGTTAAACAATATAGAAGAAAAAGGCAAAAGAAACAGCTTAATTAAATAGCGAATTATAAAATAAATTAATTAAAAATAACCGAATGAAACTGTACACAATGCCAACATTTCAGACGACCCCGGTTATTTTAATATAATCTGAGGTTATCTTTTATCAGAATAAATGTTGAACTAGTTACGAATACATGACGGTTACATTTGGAAATTTGCTGAAGATTGATCAATAAAACGAAAATTAGATTTTGAACACTTAATGATGTGCATTTTAGCAAGGATAAAATCTACAACGAGAAAATTTCTCAATTACACGGTAAAAGATAAAAATCAAATGATTTCCCTTGTTTTTATTATTATTATTAGTTAATGCAAATATGCGTGCTATACTTTCATCGAATACTCTACGCATTAAAGAATCTTATTAGTTTGAACTCTCGTAATAATGGATTTCTAAAGCGTCTTCTTTTCATCATTAAAGAAATATATGCTGCTTTGAAATTTATGTAAAAATATTTTTTTTTTTTTTAAGAAAAAAGCCAACAAATTTTTATTAGAAAGAAATTACCTCGGACAGTATCAAAATATTGTAAAAACATACAGATCTTAGAATACATATATATATATATATATATTGTGCAGATATATATATACAGAAACTATGTAACAAAGTAAACGTTTAGTGTATTGATAATTCAATAAAAATCTAACATAATGTCCATCGTTTTCCTCAAAATATTTAATTACTGTTATTATTTATTTACTTTGACTATTAATAACGTTTAATGCAATACGGAAAAAATAATAATATAACTGATAAGACGCATAGTTAAGTGTTTTAACAAAGCATGTTAAGTTATTTTATGTGAGACTATTAGAACTCTTTTACGGCCTAAAAGGCTGAAAAATTTATATTTCTTTTATAACATAAAGCCTGTAGAAATACTGAACGTAAAACAAGCTAGTTACTACCATTATGATACATATAATACTTCCAGTAAAATACAGTCTTAAGTCTTAAATGTTAATTTCTATAAAAACATGTCTGATGTTTTAACACTATTTCAGTTGCTGCTGCTACTAAAATAATGTTTTAAGTAGCTTGCTATTTTATTTTACTGGACAACAAACAGATTTCGCTGCAATAAAATAATGAATTTTTTAAGACAGAATTGATATTTTTCTAGGAAAGAGCATAAATTTCTGAATTATTAGGTGTAAAAATTTCGATTTCAGAAAATCTGAATTACAATGCTATTTTACGGCGGGTACGTTACGTTGGGGACAGCACGCAGATATAGCAACCCGTAGTTAATAAATTACGGTCTACTCGGATTATTTACTCGTTCAGTAAAAAAAAAACAAACTATATAACAAAATAAATGTTTGGTGTACCGATAATTCAATAAACATTTAGTACAATGTAGATCGTATTCCGCAATAAGTTTATTATTACTTAATAGATATTTTATTAGAATAAATATCCTATACGTCGTTGTGCTCTGAATTTCACCCAATACCTTAATAAAAATGAACAAAAAATAAATAAGGTACTCTTTCTCGATAATATTTTTTCCCCAAGTACCTGATGACTATTTATCGAGTTTATTTTTTGGGAGTCCATTTTATTGACATATATAATTAAATAGTGACTTTCCAGTTTACAATTACGAAGACAAATATAAACTGTTTTATTTGCTAGCTAATGTTATGTTGCTTAAAAAAAATCTATCGTTTACAATTCTTATAAATATTATATTTTGAATTGTACTGAACCCAAATTTGACTTAAATAAGCATTTCAATATTTTTATATTTCGGTAAAACACAATATCAATAATTATTTTACAATAGAGATCGACTGAATAAGAACTTAACTTTTAAAACATACAGATATTTATTAAAATATATAAAATCCATCAAGATGTAGCTTGATAGCAATATAAATCAAATCCGGCATTTGAAGACAAAGATTTGCTATGAATTCTGAGCAGAAATGTTTAATCGGATAGAGGAAAGACAAAATATTCCGGAAAACTGTAATATTCACTGACAAACAATACTTCACGGCATAGGTAAGACAAACATAAAAACTACATGATTTGGACTAGCGAAAAATCACGTCAATCTATGGAGGATGTTCCTAACGCCCAAAAAGTAAATATATTTTATCCTTGCAAATTTACGGTACAGTCCATTCTTTTTCAATGAGAACATCAATAACGTCACGAATTTTGATATTTTTATCAAACTTTGAAATTTTTCTGCATTCCGCAGTTAAAAGAAAGTTAACCAAACACAATGCTTCTAAATCCAACTAGACGGTGAGACACCGAACTACATAACACATTAATCTGATATTTGCTCGATAACAATTTCCCAGATCGATGCGGTGCTTTGATTATTGGCTTACTCGCCAATATCGTCCAGACTGAAAGACTGAATTACAGTTACAGCTATAGAGGTGAAGTCGGATAAACTAAACAGAGTTTAGAAATAGATTTAAAATGGTATGTTTACCGTCACCATTGGCACTCGCATTAAACCAAAATGAATGTTTTATGGAAAACTTAATTATTCACTGTTAAAAAATTACGTTTTGTTGTGTGTAGTCAGTAAGCCGAATAAATTTGTATATACTTTTGAAATTTGCTAAAACCTCTTTTTTAATCACTATTATAATAGCGGATTTACGTGTATATAGAACAAACCACACATAATCTACGTAAAAACGTGCGACATCAATGTTGTTAAGTTAAGTTAAGTAGGGAACCCACACGTTCTTTTAAATATATTATAAAATAAAAATGGTATAAAAATAATTTAATATATACTCCGTTAATTACGAAATAATCCCCTGCCAGCGCTACCACCTCCGCAGTCGTTTTAAACAGAAAGTGAAAGGAAAACAATCGCGGATCTGGCACACTATGACAATATAAAAGCTTAATAAGTGGCAGTAGAATCACGTAAGAATACAGATGCACAATAAAGATTTACAGAAATCAGGCAGCAACTATAAAATAAAAATCTTCCTCCCCCCACCGTAAAAAATTCTTCCGTTGCATTGATGATGCGTTATCGGATCTGTAAAATAATTTAATCTGTATCCGTTCAAAGTAAAAATACTGAAAGGTTTTAATAATACATTAATTAATCGTCCAACTAAAATAAATATCAGAAATTGTTCTTCGAGATCCGAAGAAAAGTAAACAGAGTATTAAATAAGTATTTTATTCAGTACTGTATGTAGTAGACATTATATTAATAATTATACATTAAATTACGTTATGAATGGTGGACAACCCTAAAGATTATAAAATGATCTGGAAGGATTAAGGAAAACAGTAAGAAAATCCACGACGCGTAAAGCGCATAATATCATATGAAATAAATAAATTAAAATAAAAAAAATTGATAAAAGTTAATAATAACGTAAAAAAATATATCATACACCAAGTGAAAACCATAAATAAATTTTAAGAATTAATGTAGAGCAGAACAATTTTTAAGCGTTAATTGAAAAATATTTGAGTTCATATTACACGTTAAACGGGATGAAATAAAATTCAGATTTATGTAATTAATATTATTTTTTTAAAAACCTCACCGACAGAAAAATTTTACTTTTATAAAAGAAAATATTTTAAATGAACTGATCCAAAGATCTTTTAGATTTTTAAGTATATTCGTATTATTAAAGGCTTGAGAAAGAATATTTAGGTCAAACATCCAACCTCCGAATTTATTATTACATCGAATAAATCTTAAATTTATGCTTTAGATTTTAAAAACCTAATGAAACTATATAATTAAGAAATAAAATTAATTTACAGCTAAACCGAAAACTAAAGAAACTTTAAAGGAAGGATATCTAAAACCAATAAAAAATAATAAAAACCGGTCTATTGGTCAAGCACGACTTTAGCCAATTTTATCACATTCTAAATTGTGCAACTGTCAGTTACAGCCAAAATAAATCTACGACTTTACATAATAAACTCTATATACTACGAAATAAAAATCTATCTATTTAATCAATATTTTTTAAATTGATCTTAGTTGAATGTAAGTATAAAAAAGAAAAGATTTGTTGACATTTGTTTAAACTTACCACCCGTTACATATAAAAGTGAAAAAATTAACCTGCTATATCTCGACTTCTGTCAGATTGTTTATCTGTTTCTTTTCTCATTCCATATGAAAAACAGGACTATCGATTTTAAAAGAACTTTCACAATTAATTTATTTTAACCTCAATCGAACTATTATACAACGATACAGTCTCTTGATAATTAAAACTAATTCTATTTTCCCACTATAGATTTAAATAAAAATTTTACAAAGCCTTTTTTTATTAATATCAAAGACAGGATTCGACAGATTTTGATTTACTCTTTCGAGATACATAAGAAAATGGATTAAATTTAATAAAATTTTAAATTTGTAATAATTATTTTTTAGAACATCTTTTGGTTGGAAAAATTATAATTCCGCAAAAACTCATAGCCCTCGGTGATACTAGTTATGAAAGGAAGAGTTGGACGAAAAGATACAGAAGGTTCAAATTGGAGTAGATAAAACAGATTGTAGATGACGTCGTTTGTGAAACAAATGAAAAGATGAAGAAGAGATTATTACAATGGATAACATCCTGAAAACCAATTTACAATTTAAAAATTTAAGAAGAAGAAATCTACCTGAACCAAGCATGGTAAATCAACTATTGTAAAGAGAATAATATATATAATTGGAATTTCAGGTAACTTCTACTGTCAAAACAATTAACACTAAAAGTAAATAGAGCATTGTAAACAAGTTCATTCGACCTAACCTGAAGTGTCGGTAACAAATTTCCTTAAAATAGCAAATTATAAATTTTCGGAACATTAAATTTTACCTGATATTCCTATTGTAATTTATATATGAACTGTTACTATAACAACTTAATAAAATGACCGCAAACTCAGGTTAGTATAACACTTAAAATAATTCAGTAATACGTAGTATCGTCTTTCTAATATAACGTATGAAAAAGAAATTTATACGTATATTAAATATTACATGAATATATGAAACAGTTATATGAAATAACATGTTATTGAAAATAATAAATTAAAAAAATTAATGTAGAATAAAAAATAATTTTTTTAAGCGTTAATTGAACAAATATTTGAGAATTAATATAATCTTTTAAAGACCTTAATTAACTACAGCGAAATGTTAATTTTATGACAAAAAATTTATATATAAAAACAATAAAATTTTTAAATAAAATAAAATAAAAGTTTAAATCAGTAAAAGGAAGTAATGAAATAACAGCCGAGAGAAGTTGCGTCATTCCAAACTACCGCACTGGATATTTTATTTGTTCCTGCAAGAGTCCCCACTACATTGATTACTATAGAAAACCATGTGACAAATTTAACCCGGGAATATTTAAATCACTACAAATTAAATATTAAATAATTACACAATAAAATTAATTTTTTACAAAAATTGTAGTGTACTTAACAAGAACGTTTAATTAAAATAAATATTTACTCAATTACTTTATGACAAAATACTAACTACTACATAAAGTAGCTTTGTAATAATTCTAAAGTCAACGAATTATAATAAATAAGTCGTCTACAATTAACACTTTTTTTATTGTAAACACATATAACTTAATGAATTGTTTAATTTACAAATCAGATTAGATGTACTTAACTCTTAGAAATAATTGTTAAAAAAATACAGCATGGTTAATTAATTTAATATTTTCTAACAAATACGAGTATACAATAATTATTATAGAACTGATCACTTTTGCAAGTAAATTCCATCTAAATACGACTTACATCATAAATTACGTTAAGAATTAATTAATTCTTAACGTAATTTATGATTTAAATATTTAAAACTTCAAATATTTTATTGAAGAAAATGTTTTTGTAAGATGTAAATGAAAAATTGTATTTATTATCTTATAAAGCCTTAATGAAAAAGGATAAAAACTTGCATTACTAACGTATCAATTTAATAACTGACAAAAATCTTGTCTCAGATTATATCAGACACATTTGATAACCAAATAAACTTATAAAACATGAATATTAAAAATAAACTTAATAAAGGAAAATGTAATGTAATGTATTGTGTGTGTGTGTGTGTATATATATATATCAAACAATTATTTACAAACACAAATTTTAAGATAAGCACATATTCCTTAAGGTGCATTTATAATACTTATAATTCTATTAGGATATATTGATTAGCATAACAATAAATAAGCCTATAAAAGAAAGTTGTTAGTGTGGAATTTTCTTTGAGTTATAATTACATGAAAAATTTAAATGCCTACCTCTTATCACAATTTATCATTCAAAATAATGTCCTTTCTTTCTCTCTCTCTCTATATATATATATATATTTGTATATATACATACATTAAAAAATAAATATAATTAAAAGAATAAATGCAGGATAATAGAAAAATTAAAAACTCTTTTATAGAATTTATACTAGTGTCTTAAAAAGTAGTATTTACATAGATATAATATTAATTATTTTTAAACTGACCAACTCAGATAATCAAATGGCACACATTGTATTTTTAAAGGATTAAATAATTATGTCATCTGACATATTATTTAGACTGTTTACATTCTTCATTAACTTATTATCAGATTTTAAATCAATCTGATATTATATACTAAACAATAAAAAAGTGATTGAATACATGAAAAAAAAATTAATCTGTAAATTTGTTGATTATATATATATATATATATTTTTTTTTTATTATAACATATATATATATATATAAATCTATATTATTATATATTTTAGGAACTACAATCAATAAAATAAATTTTTAAAGATTAATTTTACCAGTTTTTAAATCAGCAGAACCGAAATTATATGCTTTAAAATAAATAATTTTTGGCATAAATAACTATACTTTTGTGTAGAGAAATGTTTAGTTCATATAACAATATAATTCCACTTTAAAATACACACTATTCCTATTTATAATACCGCATGTAATAAAACATTGATATGAACAATTTAAAAAATATATTTACTGCTGCTGTTTTAATATTTTTTTAAGAAAATAATTTCAAAGCAATATGTTCTTAAGCGGGATAATTTACCATTTTAAGAGAAAAATATTTAATTTACTTTGAACCTAACGTAAACGAATTCACATATTCGCAAATGAATGTACATTAAATATTAATGCTATACAAATTAACGAGAATAACAAATAAGCATAATTTTAAACAAATTGGTAAAAATAATTTCGATAATTTATAATTTTTAATCCTTAAAACCTTACTAAAATTACAAATATCATATTATGATCAACTTAACTAATTAAAGTTAGAAACTTACCTCAGCAACAGATTCTTTAGTGAATTCATTCAAAGATTGAACCCAAAGGTTTAATAATTCGCTCACTATCACCAAGTCAGAATATAGCCAAAGAAATAATTCGTTTACCCACTTAACACTTTCACTTTCGGGTCCCGTGGCGGTCGGGGGAGGATGAATGAGAACGGACGATTTCGGTTTGGCCGGACCAACAGGCCTTCCAGATTTTGAGCCTAATCTTTTTCTAACAGGAGGAGTAGGAGGTACATATTTTCCTCCAGTAGCAGCCGGTTGTTTAATTTTGTTTTCTTTCGAAGCCGGCTTAGCAGAAGCTTCGACACTGTTTTCAGTTTTAGCTACTGCTACGGGAGGTTCGGTTATCGCACTTTTAGCTTTCGCGTCTTCTACACTAATAAATCGGCCGTAAACATATCTACCGATAGCTAAAACAGTCAATCCAAACAACATCCATCCAAACAAATACATAGCCACTGTATCCATCGTGGTGTCTCCTATACCTTCAAAACTGCAGATTAAATCGTCAATCTTATCCGCCAAGTCGGCCATATTCCTCCATCCTTCCAACACCCAGTTCCAAATTTGCTTGGGAATGAGTTCAACCATATCTATATTTAACACAGCAGCACTTCACGGAACAAAAATAGCACCTCAGCCACTACTGATATCGAGTTTCTTGACATTCGTGCCAGAACTCCTGTCACCGTTTAACCCTACACACGCCATGACTGTTATTATTACTCACACGACCCCTGGTGGCTGCTATGAGAACTACATACTACCATATGACTGTTAAACCTACAAATACACTGCAGACTGCAGCACGATATGTGTGTTTAAATGATGGACAATTACGCTTAAAAATGATCGCATCTGCTAGGATTCTCGCAATAACGTTAATAATTATTATGTTTTACTTATTATTTATGATTACTGTTGTACTCTGAAACATATTACTTGGTATAAATTAGTGTTAAATATACATTAAACGATTTTTTTTTTAAATACTTTTTTTTTATTAAAATTTTTAACTAGCAGGTAAAATATCGTCGTAAATGTTTTTGTCATTAATCCTTTGCTTGGATTGTTACAATTCTCCATTAATTTCTATTCGGTGAATATATTTTAATTACTCTATTGTTTTACATTTTGCATCTTCAGTATCTTCACACAATATCAGTCTTCACTTCTATAGTTAAAAAAATTCTGTGAAATGTGAAAAGACTTTAAAATTACTAAATATTAACGTAAATTCAATTTTTTTTTAAGTAAGTCATTTATTTAATAATTTTACATTAATTCTTCATTTTTGGCACTGGTTTGATAAAGTCCCATGGTTTCCATTGCATTTGCCTTCCAGGTAAATTTTGGGGCAGTTATATTTTTATCTGTAATGTAACACCCACCACTTCCAATGCATGCAATAATTATATGCACTAATTTGAATAAAATTTAAATTAGGGAACCCATGATGCTTTGCATAATCAGTAAATAACATGAATGTTCTAATAGATGATTCTAGTTAATTTTTCAAGTTAGAATTTGGTACAGAACTAGTTTTCCCTAATTTCTCATAAACTTTTGCTTTAACCACTTATCAACCCACCAAATTTTAAAATTTATTTTTAATATCACATGCAAAAGACTTCATTGTAGTTATGAGTTACCTGCTGTGAATTTTTTGCTTTCAGAAAGTTTTCAAAATATTTATAAAAACTTTATTTTAATTCTTCAATCTATATACTTTATTCTTTTTTACTGTGTGACATTTTTGTTCGTGTTGAGCTGCGTTTTAATCCTTAAAACGCTTTGTAATTCAAAAAGCGTGTCTATCTTAGCGCAAATCTATCTTTAGTCTATCTTAGCGTAAAAAGCGTACTTATCTTTTTTTTTAATTAAAAAATTTCAGTGTTATTTTTGCTGAGAAATAATAAACTTTTCATCATGACTGTTTTTTGAAATGTAGGTACTTAAATTGTAACAAAGTTTTTAATTACTAATTTGATATTTTTTTAAAATGAAGACTACAACCATAATCTTTTAACTGTAATGCGTAGTTGTCTGTAGCTGTAATTTAATAAGTCTTCTTCTTATAAAGAATAAATTTAAAAATGAAGTATTACTAAGCAGTATTACTTAATACAGATCACTAATTACTAATAAACTATAAAAATATACTTAAATGAAAAAGATTTTTGTAAAAATGGTTAAGTGAAATAGTTGTGTTATAAATGCAACTGAATGATCAGAAAAACCAATTAGAAAGACTAGACCCAACCTAAAATATATAATATGTTTATATGGTTCAGAACAATGATCAGCTGCTATTATTGTTATCAGTGGTCTTTAATGTGCTAACTGACATAGCAAAATTATTCAACTTCTGATAAATTATACTTTCCTGAACTGTTATTTAATTCATCATCTTGTTACATTTTACTGTCCTTTGTTCTATTCTTATTTATTTTCAGATTTCTCTCATGGCAGTGAATCCATGTTACTATTTACATGAGTTAGCTGAAATTCAGAATTAGTTTCAGCTAAATAACATCATCAGCATATATTTCTTCTTAGATTGTTACTTTGTTCATTTTTTATTACTGTTTTTTATTCTCCTTTTTCTAACAGTATAAAATAAATGTTTTATTCCAGATTGCTAATATCTTCTTAAGTTTTACAAATGTCATACATCAGCTTTGTTTTTCTTTACCTTACCATTGGGTTTATAAGAGAGTTAAATTCCCTGTATATAACATTTTAAGAGTGTTTTCATTACCCCTTTATTTAATAATTTTTTCTAGAGATTAAAACTAGTCCATAGATACTGAAAATTCTGGTTAAATTTTTATTTGATATCACATACACAAAAACAAACAAATGTAATAGTGTAACATTTTAAAATCATGTTGAAGAGATGTTTCCTCATTAACAGTAGAAGAAAATATTTTTTTGTGTATTGAGTACATAATATGTTTTATTTTAATTTTATTTAATTCTATTAAAATTCCTCTCTCTAGCTTTTGGGGTATAATGCAGAATTATTTTTGAATTGAAAGAAAAATTTTCTGAACTTTCTACACCTTATTAATAATAATAAATGACCTCTCCTAATTATCTTTTATTAAGCAGTTGTAGTAAAATCTTGATAAATAAGCATTTTCTGTAAGAAAAGGTATACAAATAGCCAGGGACTAGTGAATGAAGTTCTGGGAGATTGTAAAACCCTCTCAAAAAAAAAAAAAAAAATGATTTAGTGGCTATGAGTGAGATGATAATTATTTAAATAATCTTTTAGTATATGTTGTTCTTTTGCAACATTCCACTCAAGAGATATACATGAAGGCTGTTCCAAAATGACTTTTAATTGGCTATAAAAAAAAGATCTTATTACATAAATAAATTAACTATATATATTCATCACTTCTAGGTGCCACCCACAATCAGGCTATTAATTTACTAGTTACTGTAACACTACATCTTGCAGACATCACAAAGAACCCCACTATCTATTCAGCTGGCTGTTAAGCCTATCACTGCAGAGGATAATCTCATCATTTGCTTCAAAATGTTGGGTAATCAGCCAGACCTTTATATTAGCAAAGAGGTGGTAGTCACTCAGTACATAGTGGTTGTAGAGGGATGTTTGCAAATCTTTTCATTGGATTACTCTAGTAAATTTTTGTTTAAATTGTGAAGTAGGACTACATATTGTTTTATAGAAAAACAATGTGAGCCTCTCATACCATTTATTTTGGGGTTTCCTTCAAAGCCTCTTCATTGATGCTTACATTATTGATGTTATTGGCAGTCTAGATTGCTCAAATTCTGTCAGCGTAAGTCCCTAATAGTCCTTAATAATTTTTATATATATATATATTTTTTTTTTTTGGCATGATAATATACACTTGATTTTTTAACTGAGTGTGGATCCACTTGTTTAACTACGGACAGTTACCATAAGTAGAAGCTACTTTTTATAGATCTTGTTAGTTCTGTGTCCTTTTGCTTAAATAAAAAAAATCATGCTGCAAAGATATTTTTCATTATTTATTAACCATTGGTTTACAAGTATGAAACTGGTTAGTAAACCAAATGCTATCAGAAAAATACAATCTATAACTTTTTTGGTAAAAATACACTTCCTAGAGGAAAGAAATAGTCATTCTCTGGGCTTAATTGCAATTCTGGAGAGAGTTGAACAAACTCCTTTGAATAAGAATTGATAATAAATGTAATATTCAAACCAGCTCTCAGGTTGACAACTGCATACATTTACATAAATATTTGTTATTCAGCATTACTTTGAAAACGTATAATCTAATTTGAGTTAAAATTATAATATGAATAATATTACAGTTGTAGAACTTATTTTATGTTTATTGAAAGTGTAGATTATTGATGATAGGAATTTCAGTCATTAAAACACCAACATTTATTAAGAACACAAATTAAAACTGATTTAACATAACACTTTAAAAGCAATTTAATGACTCATAGAAATACATCCCCTCAGTTTGTACACATCTGGTAAAACAATAATTTGGTCAAAAATGTGTGGTGCGATTGTATAAAAGCCTAACTTCAACCAAATCTTTTTTATTTAAAAGTAAAATAATAATAATAAACAATAGTAAAAATTTGATAATCAGGTCAACCTGAATACCAATTTTTTCAAAACATAAACCAGACCTTTTAAGTTACTGATGTATTACATACATTCAGTTAAGTATTTATTTAAAAAAACTACCTTTCATAATTCAAAATGTGCTACATACACACACACACACACACACACACAAATCAAACTTAAGAAATTAACTTTCATACAGTGAGGAAGCTAATACTGTAAATTACAAGAATCTACACTTACAATATACAATAAAGTATTCAAATATTTGTAAATATTACATTTGTTTCCTTCCTTTGTATTGATTTTTCAAATCTAAAGATTAATGTATTTTGGTTTTTCACTTAAAAACTATAAATCCTCATATGTAAGGTAAAGGAATAAAGTTTCTTTGTCACTAACTCTAGGACTCAGCAGCAAGCTCACAAAACACGTTTGAGATTTAATCATTATTAATATCTGACCGTGTAAAATAATAATGCTCTTATTAAAATTTTATTAAATTAATTTATTTAGTACTTAGTTTTTTATGTATAATATTTAATATCAACAATCAAAATAGTGATATTAATTAATAATATCAGTCGATAATCAAATATTTGAGGAAGTTAGTGAGCTTAAATGCATAGGAGTAATTATAATTATCTAACTTTTAAGAAATGTTATCTATGTTGAGTGTATTTATGAGAAAATAAATAAAAAGTTTGGCCCTTTTTTAGAATATTGCAATGCTTAAAATTTATATCAAGATTACTGGTATGCAGTAGTTTAGTTATTCCAGATTTTTTCTACTGTGCTACAATACTTATTTATAACATTAAATAAAACTAAGATATAAAAATTTCAATCATTACAAAATACTCATATATGCATGAGAATAATAACAGGTGTACTATTTAGTACATATATACTGGATTTATTAAAAAAATCATTTTTTAACTTTTTAGTAGACTATATTTTATGTTTTAATATTTTTTCATAAAATTGTGCTTGTATTGATGCTGAACACTTATGACTCTTGCATGCTGGTGTTCAACTTATTAATGATTAGTTTTGTGATGTTAGCATTAGTATTTTTCACTTGGTAATGAAACAATTGATACGTGAATATTTAATAAAACTACTTATAAGGAATAAGCACATAAAATAACCGTGTCGTACATAACATTAAAAGTTCAAACTCAATCATTTACTTTGGTATAATAAACATGAAAAAAAAACTAATATACAAAAATGGATTAGAATTCAAAAAAATAAAGAAGTAAGAAAATGTTTTCTAGTTAACAAAATTTAAATTTATGTTTTTCTAACATAAACATTATTTTTGAATAATATTAGTGCACTAATATAAAATTTTATATTTTATGAGTAATTGTTGTATAGTAATAGCCGTACTATATTCATTATTTTAAAATGTTATTAATGACGAATGTAAAAGTTTAGATCATTTTATATACTGAAATTAAACTTTTTAAGATTCATATTATTCCTTTCTACTGTTAAATTATATCTTAAATCGATTAATCTAAACCACCTAATATAGAATATTGAGATTAGACATATTTTACTTTATTTTGTAATGAAAGTACTTTCGTGGGATCCAGCATCCTCAGTCATGATTAAATTATTTAATTAAACTCCATATTAAAAATACTAAAAATAAATAGTATTTTTAATTTGCATTTAACTATCTTTGTTGTGTTGTGTAATGTTTTCATAAAATGTTATTTTCTTTTGTTCAAGTGAATTAAGATTTATTCTTTATGTGATATATATAATACTTATTTTAGTTAATATTTTTCTATCTGTATATCCTGTTTCTATTAACTGATTTGCATAATTGTGATAAATGTCTTTTTATCTGTATCCAATTTCTGTTAAGCAATTTGTCAAAATGACTTAAATATTTAGGTGAATATGCACCTTAATATGCAGCACTTATTACAGCTAATATGTTTTAGTTTCTTTACTTCTGGGTTGCTTCTTGTTGTGTTCTTTTCTTGTATACTGCATGATCTTAGGTATTTTGATTGTTTTAAAAACAAAAGAGCTCTTTCCTAAAATTTTGAAGTAAATGTTGATCTTGACCAAAAATCATGACTGCTTATGACAAATGTTACTGTTAGATAAGTTTTTGATTTTGTTTTGTATTTTATGTAGCATGTTGTCTATGAAATAAAAGGTTGTTATATCATTTTGACGGTGAACTGTCTATTATTAATAATTTTATTTCTGAACTCTCAATTAAAGTGATGGATGGATTTATGGTATATCCTGCAGATCAGTATTTTCTATTAGCGTTTAAATGCAATTACTTTCCTGAAGGTCATTCACTGCATTTTATTTTAAATCTACAGTAGGTTTCAGTTCATCTGTAGGTTTTTTGACATATTTTTATGGTATATGTAAATTTTAAAATAATTCTGAAATAAAAATCCAACCTAGAATGATGGAAAGCTGGAATGATGGCTTGCAATGAGTTTTACATTGTGGTAATAAGTAAGTTTTTCAAGTATATCCCGCCACTTCAGTAGCCTAAAGGAAAACTTTGTTTAAATTATTATATTCTGGTCAGGCTTGGGATTTTTTCACACTCAACCAGTCATTTTTTATCACCCAAAAAATTAGGAGAAGGATAACTGTAATTTGGCACAGGCCTGTAATTACCTGAGGGGGAATAAATAAATAAATGGAATTAAATTTAATAAGCGCAGTAGCATATGAAATGATGTGTGCAAAATGCTTTTTCCTCATTCCCAATCATTTCTAATATATAGCAATCATAGTGATAAGACATTTACCATCAACACCTTATACCATTAAATTCTACAAAATGCTTTTTAGAGAATGTTTCATTATGAAAAAAAAATGTTCTGTGAAGTTTAAATCTGTAATGCTAATGAATATATACATTAAGAGTGAGTAAGCAATAACAAATTTCTGTTTTATAGTATATTATTTTAATATAAATAAAAATTACAGATTATAATTACCTTTTGCTTGTAATTATGTTATGTAATATATTATGTAATATGTAATATTATGTAATATGTTATGTAATATATTGTAATTATGTGTGAATGTTATCCACTTTATCATCTCTTTTCAAGGTCTGTATTCCACCTCATAGAATCCAACTGCTTATAAAATTAGTAATTTTTTACCTTTTGCTTCAGTACATTATTACTAAATTACTCATGTGCAAGAAATGGACAAGACAGGGAAAATATTTACAAAATTAGAACTTTGTTTGAAAATAATGATTACCCTAAGAGCATTGTTTAATAGTTGTATTAAACAATTTAATAGTAGTTTTAAACAGTTTAATGGTAGTATTTCTTGCACATGAGTGATTCAATGTACTGAAGCAGGACAAATGTGTTAAAATTGCTATTTGTAATAAAGTTTACTAACAGTGACCACTTTTAATGAGTAGCCGGCCTTCATGGCGCAAGTGGTATCATCTCAGCGTTTCATCCAGAGGTCCCGCGATCAAATCCCAGTCAAGCATGGCATTTTTCACACACGCTACTAATCATTTTTCTCATCCTCTGAAGCAATACCTAACAGTGGTCCTGGAGGTTAAACAAGAAAAAAAGTTTTAAAGTTATTGATAAATTTCTTCACGTAAGATATAGTAGTTTTTAAGAAGTGCAAAGAATTAGTTGGCTTATATAGAGCATTTGGAAAGTCACAATGCAGTATGCTTTAGAATTATGTGATGCATTCTGTTCTTTTGGCATTAGGTTGGTTACCCTGTGGATTCACTGGGCGTTGCTCAGTAATAAATCAAGACATCAGTTGAGTTGTGATTGAACGTGCTTATTTTCATTTTGTGTTGTTTTGTTTATTGGAATCAATAGTTGCGAGAAACATAATGGTTTTTTCGGTAGATGAACGCATATTTCTTATTGAACATGAATTTCATTAAAGTGACAAGATAACTGATTTAGTGAATCACAAGTTTTTTGTTTCCAAATACTCATGTTCCTCACCGTCATGCTTTTATCAAAAACTTTTGGGCAACAGGCCGAACTGAAACCTACAAATCATGCCAAAAGACTAACTTGTTGTCATTGGTTTAAACATTTTATTGACCAAAATTCCATAGGTACCCTCGACATTACATTTTTTACAGATGAGGTGTGGTTTCATCTGGGAGGGTATATTAATTCACAAAATACAGAACTGTGGTCGATAACTAATGACCGTGAATGACATGAACAATCTTTACATGAAACAAAAGTTGGAGTTTGGGTCGATGTAGAATGCATTGTGGATCCAATCTTTTTTGAAAATGCAGTTAATAGTTATCGTTATTGTGCTGTTTTAACAAACTTCATTAGTTAGTTAACAGAAGTGGAAATAAATCATATTTGGTTCCAACAAGATGGTGCTACAGCACACACAGCTAACAGGTCAAAGACTTTTTTACAAAATGTCTTTGGCGAACAAATCATTTTGAGGGGTTTGTGGCCTGTATGATCTGACTTCTCCAGATTACTTTCTACGGGGAACAGTGAAACAAGTGTATTGCAACAGACCATGCACAATTGACAAACTAAAAACTGCAATTAACAAGACATTCCAGTATATCAAGTGGTTAAAGTGTTTAAAGATAAATTGAAACTAAATTTAAATAAATTGAAATTGATGTGCAGTGTTGTATTGATGTAGGAGGAGGTCATTTTCAACACCTTTTATAAAATATTCCAGTTACTGTAATGTCTGTTTCTAAAAATAATGAAATAAAATACCAAGTACTAATTAAGAAAGTTTCATCATTACACTACCACAATTCCAGTGCACAGCAACTTTCTAAACACTCTGTAGCTTCAATAAAAAACTTAATGATATATAACTATTGTTAGTAAAGCTAAGATGCCTTAAATTTAATACGAACTACGTTTTTATATTTTCAGCTTTGCAGTAAATAAATGCAAACCAATCAACTCTTCTCTCAAAAACATTTGTGAATTATTACAATCATTTTTTGACATGCCAAAAATTATCAAATACATATCTTTTTAGAATTAACTGAAAAATGGTACAGGAACAGATAAATAAATAAAAAGACTTTTTTTATACAATTACAATTCATTTTACAACTGCACAAGGTTAGGCCTACTTTATAAACAAATCTGGCATTTTCAAATGGTAGGCTTTTGCATACAGAATTATTTTTTTCATTTACTTTACAACGCTAAAAAAATAAATACAAAATGAAATTAACATATATTTATATATATTATATATAATTATATTACACAATACATATTTTAACAACATATTCAACAAACTTATTTTTTTCACAAACAATATAGTACAAAATTATTTTTATTCATCTGAGTCAAATCCAGTATGATTTGAAGATGATTTCTGTCAACGGATCATATCTTTATCTTTTCTTTAAAAATAAAACTCATTTAATGCTTTATATGTTACAATAAATTTTTCAAGTTTCAAGCTGTAATAAAATAATTCATAACATTTAATAAAAGTTTTGACTAAATAAAAGAAAATTAGCTTGAAATTTAACTTGTTTTGAAATTAATTTAATCAAAATTGCTTGCTCAAACCTACTTGTACGTAGGATATAGTGTTCATTTTACTGTATGCGCACATTTTTACATATTTATTTCTTCATATTGTACCATAAGAAAAAGAATTAGCTTATCTGTTCTGTAAGAGATATAAAGGGGTTTTGTAATCATACAGCAATTAAAACTGCAGAATGTTAAGATCATAAAAATATTTATTAAAACTGAACCATAAGAATTTTAAGTCACTTTTTCAAATGAAAGATCTAATGTTTAACTTAATAAAATCATTATAAATGTACGTGTGTGGGTGTGTGTGTGTGTGTGTGTGTATATGTTCAGCACGCATATGCGTTAAGAAATAATAGAATATATGATAAATCAGCATGATAATCTATGTAAACATTAGTGTTATATTTTTATAAAAAATGTGAATGTCATAAAAAAGTTTTATATACAGAGAATCCATAAAATGTTTTTTTAAACCCTAATACTTAAGTTGCACAAATAATTTTCTTTATACATAATAATACATAGATAATATTATGTATACCTTAAAAAAACTGTTCTTTTTTCCACATTAAATTATAATGAACACTAATTTTATTGGTACTAATGAAACTACTAATAAAATACTTTTATGTATATATTATACATTTTTTAAAAGAATAAAGCAAAAGTCATAAATTACAATCAAATTATTTAAAAAAAAAATTTATTTGACTCATGTAACACAATTTTTTACAACATAACAAATTTACAAAATAATACTAATAATGTGTAATTTTTTATAAAATAAAATTTAATTAAACACTTCTTAATTTTTTCAAACGTAGATGTGCCAACACATCCGTTGAAAGAACTGATTTATAATTTACACACACTGCCACAGCTTTAATGTTTAATGCAGACTGATGCTTATTGTATCCAATAAAGCACAGGCAGGTATTAGCTCAACTATTATCCTACTAACAGACCTAGCATACAATATTCACACAAAAAGAATTAAAACTAGAAAAACTAAGATGAGCAAATAGGCATAGTTCTTTATTTAATACTTAATAACATAAATAAAATGGAAAACTAGACTTTATAACCACAAATAATTTTAACCATATATAATATAGTTTTATTTAAATAGATAAAAATATTTATTAATATGAAAAGAAATTGATGGACATAAATCATTTCCATTCATAAATATATGAATGGAAATTAATGGATATGATATGAAATTAACTAAATATTATATATATATATATATCAGAATATATATATTCTGTTTCTGTGTTTGGTGAAAATTAACTAAATAATATATATAAATATATATATATAATTCACAATATATATATTCTGTTTCTGTGTTTGGTGGTTATTTGATATATATATATATTAGAGATTTCATTCAATAATATTATGTATTATAACACATATTAAGCCCATTTGAACATTCTAACTGTTCATTGGGAATAAGGAATGCATTAGAAAAAATTAATAATATAAATTTATTGTTATAAGGAAAATTACACAAGGTAAAATTAAGAGTTAAATATAATACGTTGCAATTACAATAAAAGAATATAATATATTGCAGTTTGCTGAATTTTGATATTCAATGTACGTTGTAAAATTACATAGGATGATAAAAATATGGAAGGGTATCAAAAGTAAACATAAAAATATGCAAGAAGAGCTTTCATAAAGGAAAGAAATCTATTATTAAACATAAATTACAATAGTATTACAAAAAATTTTCAAAATTTGTAAAAACTTGCTTTATACTGTTCAGTCAGATTTTAATCAAATTATTATCGTACAGTTTAATTAGTAGG
Organism: Lycorma delicatula; assembly: GCF_047948215.1. Classification (NCBI taxonomy): domain Eukaryota; kingdom Metazoa; phylum Arthropoda; class Insecta; order Hemiptera; family Fulgoridae; genus Lycorma; species Lycorma delicatula. The sequence continues at coordinate 198,886,135 of NC_134456.1, forward strand.
TTAATTTGGATTTCAAAAGATAACATCATATATTGATGTTATTTTCCACCCTTAATTTATCCCTGTACAGGGGGATGTTTGCAAAAGTAATGGTGGGATATTGTATCATCACCTGACCTTAGTAACTGTGCAAAATTTCATCAATCAGCAATGTCAGGAAGTACGTTAAATTAAGGATGCAAGATTTGAGAACGAACATGAAAAAAATGTTGTGAGTTAAAAAAAAGCAAGTAAAAAATGTTAAATACTACTAAAAAAAGGTGTTAAAAATGAACACATAAGAAAGGCAAAAAATTGATATTTTTTAAATTAGTTACTGAAGGAAAATTTTAAAATAAGATGTATTGGTAAAATAATAAATAGAGGTTTTAGGATGAATTAGAGAAGACAGAAATTTATGGAAGAATAAAAAGAAGAAAAATGGAAATGTATATATATGTTTGTGGATTATTGTTTTAGCATTGTTATGTATACTATATATAGATTATTTATAAAAATCAAATCACTGAATCAATCCTAAGCAGTATATAAATAAATGTGTGTGTTTTAATGCACTCTATTCTTCAGTAATATACCTTTGTAGATATCTTCACATCACATATTTTTTTAAATACAACTGAATTTAAAAAAAAAATAGATGTGATAAATAAATATTAAATAAAAAAAGAAAAAAGTTGAAGTTAATAAATAAAGAAGTTAGTAATTTTGTCAACATCTGTAAAATTGTATTATATTTATCAGTATTAATAACAAGGATTTACAGCCAATGCAATTTTGCAGTTTATTTCATATTCTTCCCTGGTAATTTCAAGTGGAATATTTTTTTTCAAATTAATAATAAAGAGATAGTAATGAAGTTTATTGAACTTGCTGCAGGTGTTTATTTTAAATATTAATAAAAATAATTTTATTATATTAAATATTTTAACAAAATTATACCGATTATTATTCATCAAAATTTATTTTTTTAATATTTACAATTCATAATTTAAAAAAAACAACAAAAAAAACTAATGATAAAGGTAACTCCATTTTTCGTACATTTACTGCTTAATGTAGGTTCACTAAGTTGTAAGAAGTGCAGAGAGAAAAATTTATAAAGGAAGACAAAAAATTAAATATATAAAACAGATATCTAAGAATGTTGGAGGTACATTGAGGTTAAAAGATAAGTACAGAATTGAAAAGATTGAAGCTATATATATAAGTGATGAAATGACAAAAAAATTGTGTGTATTAAAACATAACATACTATTTGTATTTCACTCAATAGCTATGAACTAGTCAGCATCAACTAGGGTTATATTAATTCTGTATTTATTTATTTTAATCTTAGTGTATTGAAAACACTTCTTTATGCAATAAGTACCACTAATGCATTGGATTGAAACTCATCAAAACTATGACCAACTCTGAACCCACAATAATGAGTATTCAGAACATTAAAGTGCAAAAATCAAATTGTTATATATAAGCAGTAAGTAAAAATTCACTTATAGTTTTAACATATTGGGCTTAAGACAAATAGATATTGATTTATTATAAATGATAAATTAATATAATATTAAACTAAAATGCATTAGTGTGTGAAGAAAAATAAACAAGTGGCCCCCTGATAAATACTAAATCTAATAAATATTGAAACTATTAGACTTTAATAATGTTTTAATAGTAATTAGTATTCTGGATGAATATTACGTAAACTTATAAAACGATTAAATTAACATTATATAGGAAGTCTTAACTTTTACTCTAAAGAATGTATTGTACAAGAACCCCAGTAATAGACTCTTGATTATTTTTATTTTTATAAATGAATGAAAATAGCAAACCTTTCCTCTCAGTTTGAAAGTAAAAGAAATTAATAGAAGAAAAATTATCGTAAGCAACTTCTTAAACAAAATTATATGAATTGTTACTTATAAATATGAATTATGAGATGAACTGTTATTGTATTTAGAAGAGTGAAATTGTTTACACATTACATTACATTATGTATAATGTGGACACATTATCAATGTTTATAAAGTCCAAGTTAACAGATGTATAAGTACTGCTTACTATTGTTTGAGACAGTATTTCAATCATCTAATATTACTACAGGTATTTTTTCATTTATGTTATCTTCAGATTAATGCATTCAAACTCTACACAATCTCTTAACATTTTCTACGGACCGTGAGAGATCAGCAACCCCATAAATATTCACTTATACTTTTATCATATTGGACTTGAGACAAATAGATATCAATTAAATATGAATGTTAAATTAATATAATATTAAACTAAAATACAATATGTGTGAAGAAAAACCAAGTGGCATCCTGATAAATACTAAATCTAATAAATACTGAAACTATTTGACTTTAATTATGTTTTAATAAAAATTAGTATTTTGGATGAATATTTTGTAAAATTATGAAAGGATTAAATTAACAATACATAGGAAATATGTACGTGATTGTCATGTGTACATCACTGATAGAAAAATGTTAAACCAAGTTTTAACATAAGGAGTGTGAAACTTTGTGGATAGTGGGTTAGATTAACCTACGGGTAAGTCACGACTGTCACTTACAGTGAACAAGTTAGAATTCCACTGAAAAACTATTATTGAAATATGACATACAGCTGATAGCTTCAAAACAGAGGTTTGTCTGTTTGTACTATCTCAAACCAGCAAGAAACAATGGCTTTAAATATGTAGGTTAAATTGTATAAGATAACATAAATAGTTGTGTGTTGTAATATGTGATTTGTTAAATCACATATTAAAAAAAATCATAAATTAAAAAAAATATATATAATAAAAGAATGTCTAAATACTTTTAGTAAAGAAATATTTTAAATAGAATTTAGATGTTACCTTAAGCAATTTCACTCAGCCTCCCCTATATTTAATCATATTAATATAATTTAATATTTATCAATTTAACAAGTTTGATATTTATAAAAAAAATTTTATGATACAAACACATTTTTATCCGTACAGCAAAATATCCACATTAAAATTATTAGGGTTCTACTGCAAAACAGAATAATTTTCAAAGACCATGGTTCTATTTATAATGATTTGACACATTAAAAAAAAATCCCTTTCGGCATGCCAGAAGGCACAGGTAGATTTCAACAGTGCTAATTAAGGGATAAAAAAGATTTACACCTTAAAATTAAGAAAAACTTTAAATTTACTCAATACGACAATGGTTGCATGTGAAAAACAGTTTCACATGCAACCATATGACAGCCCCATCTTCTTACAATTACAGCAACATTTTTGTCATCCCTTGCCGTAAGTCAAGGGGTCTTTAATTAGATCCCATGGTTCGATTTTGCCCATTAACGAACTTGACTGAGATTTTTGGTCATTATATTTTATGTATCAATTTGAAGTTATTGGCACAAAATTACAGCAGTTACCTTGTCCACAAGAAAGTTAAATATATATATATATATATATATATAAATAAATGTATATATAAACTTTTGAAATGACAGTGGTTTTGGAGTCTGGGGGATGTGAAATGTGAAGATATGTCAAAATGTTCCGGAAGTCGAATCATGGTACCCGTTACAATAGGTAGCTTTCTTATGAAATCTACCTAAGAGAAATAAAATAAATTCTGTAAGTCAAGTGAATATAAAAAGCTTACAGTAAATTAACCCTAAGTATTTTTTATTGTCATTCATTTAAAAAAAAAATAACTATTTTAAATATAACTGCGTATTATATCAATGAATGTGTATTGTTCTATAAGATTATTTTTTCAATAACTTTTTATTATATTCATGCAAATTTTTATTATATTCAGTTTATTATAACTTTTCATTATAATAGCTTAGACTAATTATTTGAGTACTGAATTTTCCTAATTGTTTTATAATAATATTATTATTACTTTGAAAATGTAATTGACTTTATTTATAGCAATTAACAGAAAGTTAAAGAAATAAAAATTAAATATTAAACAATTTTTAAATATAAATCAAATCAAAAATAATTTTAAATTGAATATTAATCAATCTCTGAAATCAATGACTGAGAATACCAATTTTTTTTTAACAAAGGGGAAATTTGATAATGGGCGTAAACATTCGGTGTAAACATTTACCAATATTTTTATCGGTACTCTCTATTAAGTAATCTCAAATAAATAAGATGGTAATTAAGATGGATAAAACATTCAGTCCTAATTTTTTTTTTAGCGTTTATTACTTCATATCAGTTAAAGATCTCAAATTCATTTCTTTACACAAGCAGATATTCAAAAATATTATATTTCCAAATATAATCAGATTTAATTAAATTAATTTCAATTTCACATTTATTATAAATGAACAATTAATTTAAAAATGTATATGTTCTTTTAAATATATTTTTTTCATTTAACTACTCAAAGGTTTGTTTAGTGTATTGCTTTTTATTAATAATTACAATTATTATTTTATTGAGCAACAACATTTTACTATAATCACATTGTAATAGATAATTATAAACTTAAAAATAAACAAAAAAATTTAATTAGGAAAACAGAATAAAATTCTAAACCTAAATTGCTTTTTTATCATCATTTTTACATTAATTATAATTTATCTTATTATGTTAATACTTATGAATCCTAGGTTTTTAAAAAATATTTTTAACTGTTATTAAATTATACAATATGGCACACCTATTTAATGATAAAAGAAAGAAGAAATCTATGTATATTAATAGTGATTTTTCTTAAATATATTATTTATTTTAATTGACTTATAAATAATATTAAACATTATCCTATTTGCTCATCCAGATATTAATTAACTAACATTATAATTCACACATTCATCCTTAGGCCTGGCAATATTTATTAAAAAAATACACTGGAAAACATTTTCTTTAAATTTATTCAGTATGATACCATTATTATTCAATAATTGTTCACTCACTTATTCAACTTATAATTAATAATTTTTACCATCTAAAAGACTAGCCTAAATCTTAAATGGAAGGTAAAAATTGATAAAGAAACAAATTACTTCATCATTATTTACATATATATTATATACATCTATAATAGAGTACCAAATATCTGTACATATTAACATAATAATCGCATATTAATTAATTAATAAGTTTAAATTAGTAGTTATATCTAATAGCTTTACAAAAAATTTATTAACAGTAAAAAATCACAGTTTTTTTTTTATGCATCAAGGGAGGTACCAGAGAGGCAGGAATCAAATCACAAATGTCCTTTCTTTTTACATTATCAACTTTTATTCATCAAATAATAATGCAAAAGTTATGATTAAATTATAAAAGAATTATTTTTTAATGATATCTAAAATTTTTTTTAACCAAATATAAGAAAAAAAAGGAATATTATAAAATTAATAAATTAAATTTACTGTCATAATAGCCTATCACAAAGAAAATTAACTGCAGATATCTGTAATATATTTTACTAATTAATAACATACCAAGTACAGCACAACAAAACAACTAGGATTGCATGAAAAAGACTGGAGAGTAACATTTTTAATTTTACCATTAAAATGATCCACAAACTTTGTAATTGTTTTTTAATATAAAACATTGCTATGTTTTTTCTAGTGACAATGTGGATTGTGATTTAAAAAACAAAACACGATGACTATTTTGATGTAATAATCGTATTTAATTGGGGACAACCTTAAATATTAAAAGCATATATTTTGCAACATATGAAAATGTCATGCCTGGATTTAAATCCAGAATGTTCTGGATAAAAAAACAGGTCCTATCACTCCCATGAAAATTAAAGGAAATGTAAATTGTCAGCAGAAGTAAGGTATGCACCTAAGTTTTTAAAAAAAAAATAAAGAGAAAACTTCAGTAAATAGAAATTTAATTTTAAAAAATAATTAGATTAATTTAATTCTTCCAAGAATTTTTTTTTGATTTGATTTTTTTTTTGTTCTAATTATATAAAATATATTATTATACAGTACAATTTACAATATGTGAGATACAGTTTTTTCTAATGGATCAATCCTAGTACATTGCTTTTTGTACAGTGATATAAATTAAAATTACCAATAAATTCTGGAGATAATATCTTAGAATCTTCTGATTGCTATGCAGCTGATAAATATTAAATATGTTTACTTAACATTTTATGATAGGCTTTTATGTGTAATTAATTGTATAAATGCATTAGATTTACTGCAGCATGCAATACATAATAAAGAAATAAACTAATAACCAAAAGGAACAGTACTTTTGTACACTATAAGAAATATTTTAATAGGTACACCTCATTAATTTTGAAAATAATTCTTCAGTTTCACCATTAAAATATATAAGAAAAATCTGTATCAATTACAAGTATAGAGGAAATTTATATATAAAAAAGAAGATTTCTTAAGTTATTTTTACACTGTTAGTTATAGAATATAATTATAATTATTAACAATTACATATAGTGAATCTTTGGTTTGATCATTGAGATCAATCTATAAAATGCCATATTTCAATTAGAAATCGTTTAGCCTATTCTGATACATTCTTAATATTTTTTTTCTTTTCAGTTTTTATTCAGTTACAGTAATTTTCTATAAATATTATGGTAAAGCAAAAAATAGATGATTTTTAAAAGAAACTGTAAAAATCTACAAATTAATTAAACTTGAAAATACTGTAAATATTTTTTTAAGACATAATAATTACTCATAAATATTATCACATTACTTGGGCAGGAAAAGCCTGGAATTACACATTTTCATATAAAACAGTGAACAATTAATATTAAAAGTAATAAATTATAAATTTCAACATTTTTATCCCTAACTTAGATTCATCAGACATTTCAAGATATTGCAATATTGCATAAGATTTGTTCGATTACTGCTACTTATCAGTATTATTAATTGTAAAGAAATATACATCACTGTTATGTTTGATATTTAGTTAAAACAAATTTATAGTTTTTATCATTATTCAATTTAAATAAGCTTGAGTGGCACAATTTATGTTTCCTTTATTTATAACACAAACTTTCTGAGAAATAACATAATTTTCTATCATACAGTTAGGTCTAACTTATATTCATAATTATACATAAGAAATACAAAAAAAAACTATCCTTTTTGCCATTGTATACTGCACCTAATTACTATTCTATAAATGTTTATTTATTTGTATAAGCTACAAGTACTGATTTACCACCAGCCAATAAGAAGGAAAAACTGTTATAATGTTTGGGTTTCTGTAACTGGAAAACGTTATCGATTGATCTATATGGTTAAAAAAAAAAAAAGTGTTATATAGTATAACACAACAACATAATTACATGTACATAAATATTACTGGCTTTAATAATACATTTTATGTCTCAGTTATGAGAACAAAATAGAGGAAAAAAACAACAGTGAGCAAAAAAAAAAACGACTGGTTTTAGGAAATGCTTCAGTGATTAAGTCATTATATTTTCATGTATGAGTATTCAAAACACAAAATACATGATGACAAAAATTTGTTTTTACTGAAACAGTTGGTTATGATTTAATGAAATTAAAGTTGTTAAAAACTAATAAAAGCTGTTAGTCATTGAAAGTAATTATTTCAATATAAATAATATATTATAATTATGTTGAAGTTAGTTTGAAGTTAACTTATTTTGAGGTTATTAGCTAGCTGGTGAAATTAGAAATTTTAATTTCTAATGCACGGTTTGCTATATCCAAGAAGTTTACAATTTTTATAATTAGATTAATAACTGTATTTTTGTGCTCTCTTAACATTCTGTTATGCTATTAAATTGGCATTGATGATTTATACTCATATGCAAAAATAATCAGTATTTGTAAACTAATGAATAAATTTTTCAATCATATTCACACCATACTTAAAAATATTTCATAAAACACTATGCAATAATATACATTATAGAACAAACATTAGCTATTCATTTAGAATCACTATACCATACTGGTCTTAGATTTATCCATTTTAGAGAACAGTTTACAACTTTTGAAAATATTTTTTTTTTAGCATAAATGAATTAAAAATAAATACTATATTTATTGATAAATCCTATCATTATTATGGAATGAAATGTCTTAAAAATTATGTAATAATCATTTAAATAATCAGAAAGTTACTTGTAAGCATTAGAACTGATTAACAGTTCTTTGGTTGTGAATTCCGTCTAACAGCACTGTTCAGGAATTATGATCTCCTTACATAAAAGTACATATCAAAGATAACTTTAAATTTAAGTGAGTAGAACAAAAATAAATGTCATATTATAGTAAACGATGTAAAAAAATTAATAATTTCCTAAAATATCTGACAAAATGAGAAAATATGGCAATATTCATATTTTAAAATTAAAACTCATTTTTAAATTTGTTAGAAATTAAATTTTTAAATATCTATTTTACAATTAAACTCATTTCATTAATCATGATTGAAAATTATACACAGGTTAAGACACTCACTTTCTTTTTTAATTTTTAATTTAAAACAAAATATTTTCATAAATATTTAATTTATAATATTCATTTGTTTGTGTTTTTAATATATTTTACTGAATAATAAACATTTTTAGAAGGATAATTTTAGAAAAAAAATTAAAAAGTTAATGATCATCTTGCCATATAATTTTTGTTGATCGCAATGAACTTACATTAATAATATAAACACTGAATCTATACAATGAATCCAAGTTTAGGCTATTATTATTTTCCTTTTAAGAATAAAGAGTAATAAAATTATGATATTATTCATAACATGCATAGGTTATGTAAGCATTCAAATTAATAATTTTATGATAAATTAATAAAATTAATAATTTTATGATAAATTAATAAAATTAAAAAAAAAACATTTTTACAGTCTGATATCTATAAAGAACTTAACAACATACATCATGATAATAAAATAGATATAGAGAAAATCATAATACAGGCGTACATATACTCTATTACAAAGACGACTAATGAAATACGAAATAACAAACAAAATAGTAATAATAATATTATTAAATACACTAAATAGAAAAATATATGAATTTATTAAGAGGAATGCCTCCTGCCAGAACTGAATGTAAATTTGATCTCTGGTTAGTAGTACATCCGTAACATTATGTTTAAACAAAGCCTGTTGGTAAAATACAATGCACCAATTATTTCAGCATAACTAATACACATTATGTAGTATTATAGACTTAAGTATTTTTTTATAATCTGATAATTGATTTACTCATAATTAAAATAAACATAAATATCAGAATAGAATGTAATATTATGAAATAAAACAGCAAAACAGATCTTTTCAATAGTGCAATTTAAACCTCTTATGAAAGAGGTTTAAGTGGATTAAAGTTTGAAGAACAAATAGATAAATCTGTATAGTTTAATAATATTAATGTTCTTAGAAACTGGTGGATATCCAACATAGTTTTCAGTGGTCTATTAGAAAAACTTCCACTCTGTTGCCATATTAAATCTATTCATAAATATACTTTTTTTAATGACCCAGTTATTCTGTACTAATGTTTTTAGATTTTGGAAGTTTTTTGCTTAAGAAAAAAGAGCTGTTTTGTAATTTTTTATTATATTAAAAAAAAAAAATATTATAAATTAACCATAATAAAGGATGAACCTTTGCGCATATGTGTTGTGCAGCGTCTCTAGTATGGCCTTCGATCACGCCGCGTCACTTCATTTAATTCTGAACACGCAGCTAGCACGTAAACATGTCTACAACAATAGCATCTCCCACCAAGTGTGAAGTTCGTGCGGTAATTCGATTTCTTCATGCTCAGGGGTGTAATGCAGCTGAAATTCATCGATGAATAAGTAATGTGTACGGTGAAACTTTAATGAGTGACAGCAAAGTGCGACAATGGTGCAGGAACTTTAAAGCGTGCAGATGTTCATGATGCAGGCGGTCAGGGAAGGAAGCGAGTGTCAACCGATGATCTCGTTGAGCGAGTGGATGAGGCAATTCGAGAAAATCGCGGTTCACAATTTCTGTATTGAGTGATTCGTTTCCTGAAATTTCAAGGTCAGTTCTCTACACCATTATGAGTGAGAGACTTCAGTATCGCACACTGTGTGCGTAGAAACATGGCTGAAATCACAGGCGGCTCCGTTCTATGACGAGGGTATTGGAAAGTTGGTACTGCGCTACGACAAATGTCTAAATCGGAGTGGCGACTATGTAGAGAAATAGCGTAATTATGTAAGTACTTGTTACAAATACAAATTTTTTTATTTTTACTGTGGTTTTAATTTCGTGACCGATCGGACCTTGAAAAAAAATAACCCTCGTATGTACAATCAAATAATAAGAAAAAAGTAAAACTAACTATTTTAAAACAATTTTAAAATTATGCCGTTCAAATTAAGATCAGGCTGCTTTAAATTTGATGTTCTTGTAAGTAACATCTTTCCTATAATTAAACAAAATCAAATTCACATTCAAAATATTTTGTTAACAATCCAAAAACTTTTATTTTTTTAATAATTTAATCATAAATCTTGTAGATGATCTTGATGAAACAAAGTTAAAAAAAATATTATAAATTAACCATAATTATACAATTAAACAGAAAATACTTAAATATTAAATCTATTAACTAATCATGTAAAACATTTTTACAGTTTTGATAACAATCAAAATTATAGTTGATCTATACTAAAAATCTAGTTGTCCTCCCAAAAAGAACTAAAAAATGTTAAAATAACTTTTTTATTAAAGTGTAATATGTAAAAAAAAAATTCTTTTTATATTTTTCTCCAAGAAAAATCATATTTTATTTAGTTTTCTCAATAAAATATGAGTTTTATTGAGAAAAATATGAGTTTTTTCTATCACAAAAGAGTAGGGCACAGGTTTCAAAATCAGTAATTTTTTTACATGTAAATTCCAAATGTAAATAATTTATCTTCAGACAAAATTATTTAGGCAAACAATCTTTATCATTTTCATTAACTGTCAATCCTTGAATAAAATTGAATTAACCATTAAAGAAATTTAATTAGGAAACAGCAGGATTAATAACTTAAAAATAAAAGAAAAACACATCAACTTTACCATCTGTAAACAAAGTTTTTCAACAAAATCTTGAGTGCTATATTGCAACTCTCACTTTACAGTTTGATATAAAAAAGTATTCTTGGGGGATGATGTTTTAGATTCTGCTTGTAAAGAACACAAGTTGCCAAAAAAGTGCTTTCTAGGGATTACTATGAATTATTTCTTAAATTTCATAAAAAGTAATTAAAAAATTAATTAAAACTTTATAAATATATTTTATAAATTTGATATCTTCTAAAATTTATTCATTGTTGTTAATACAAATTGTACATTTTGCTGAATTAAAGCACTTATTTCATTTTAGTTAACCATGCTGATAGCAATTTAAATTATAAGAGCATTGCATTTTACAACTACAGATAAATAAGTCATTAAATTTTATAAATTCATGATATATTATCTGCTGAAATTTTCAGACTGAAGTATAAAATGTTGTGTATTTAATAAACAGTTAATAGTATGCCTACTTTATTTTTACATGATTCACATATGTTCAACTAGCAATAGCTCTTATTATCCCTGAAGTAGGCCGTATAACTACCCGTCTCATAAGGTGAAATCCAAATACTAGTAAATTATACAACAAATAAATATAGCATTTTAGATCTAAACATATATTTGAAAGAAAGAAAAAGAACACAATATATTGACAAAGCAGCAGCGATATTAATATCATTTTCATTAAATGATTATCATTGGCGCAACTTAAATTAAATAACACTCTATTTAAGGCAAAGTGAATTAGATATTATAAAAAAATTTACAGGCTTTACATTCTTTGTATTATCATTAATACTTCATCAATGTACATAATTCACATCGCATTAGATATTCTGATTTTTACTGACTCAATCTGGATTTACTAAAACATTAAAAAAATAATTTACATACGATGAATAAGAATCAGTCTATAAGTAAATTGTGAGCATATGGTAAAGAAATATTACAACAAAATAATAATGATAATAAAATGCAAGGAAAACTTTCAACAGATTTATATTTAAAATTAAATACACAAACAGTTTCTGTTGAAATAAATTATTTATTGAAATGTCCTAAATGTCTTTTTCATATTGATTCTGACTCCATTGCACACTAAACAGTCTTAACACAATGTAACAGTAAAAAATATTTTAATTATTTTCTAAAACACGTTCCATTTTACAAACATTGTTTGTTACTAAAATAATTGTCAGTCCCTATGCTTATTCTTATGTTTACTGAACACGTATTTATAGTTTAATATGCCATTTTTAATACTAATATTGTATTAAACCAGCACACTGGAAGTCTTTTAATACTGATTTTATTATACAGAATAATATTCGACATATTGTCACTAGACCAGGGAGGAAAAAGGGACAACAGTACTGAACAAACAATGTTTGATTAAATGAATCATATACACATTCATTTTGAGCCAGTGCAAACAAACACAAAATTCGTTGATACGTTTTACAAACAAACACGTGAAAATAAAAGTCAATCGCGTCACATCAACTAGGAATGTTCAGCGTTTTGAGCGAGTATTATACATGAGTGGCGAGTGTACCACGTTTTATCGTCGCTTGTTGCGTCGTTATATATTGTGGTTGTGATGTGGGGGATGATGGAAGGGGTAAACGAGAAGAATTGTTCGTATTCGCATTACCATTCCGCACAGCAGAATATGGTGGTGGTGGTGGCGCTAAAGGAGGCCCTGTTGGTGGAGGCAATTGCGGACTACCAACGTTCCGAAGATATGGATTACCATATGCTGCTGAGTACCTTGGATCTACTGTTGTTGTAGATGTAGGTGCTGGTGGAGGAGGTGGAGGATTGTAATCCCTTGAATAATCTACATAAGGGACATACCCATTGTTGTTTTGGCCATCCTGTGAAAAAAAAAATTCTTTAGTCATTATTACTATTAATTATTAATACTTATACATCATTTAAATAAATGACAACTCACTAAATTTATCAGATAATAACTGAATACCTTACAACTGGTTCCACCATAACTGAAACATCTCACAGGTTCCTGGTATCATGGAAAATAAAGTTATGTAAATTAAAAGGACAATAGTTTAGATTTTAAAAGGACAATAGTTAGGCAGTAAATCCATTTAATTAAACAGTCCAATTATTATAGAACACTGATGCTAAAAGAGTAGTGAATGTTAGTTTCCTTTTGGGTAGCAAAAGGAAACTGTTACAAAGTGTCCTGTAGCTATAGTAAATGTTACGAGGGTTATTTTTTTTTCAAGGTCCGATCGGTCGCGAAATAAAAACCCGCGCAAAAATCGGATGAACCTTTGCGCATATGTGTTGTGCAGCGTCTCTAGTATGGCCTTCGATCACGCCGCGTCACTTCATTTAATTCTGAACACGCAGCTAGCACGTAAACATGTCTACAACAATAGCATCTCCCACCAAGTGTGAAGTTCGTGCGGTAATTCGATTTCTTCATGCTCAGGGGTGTAATGCAGCTGAAATTCATCGATGAATAAGTAATGTGTACGGTGAAACTTTAATGAGTGACAGCAAAGTGCGACAATGGTGCAGGAACTTTAAAGCGTGCAGATGTTCATGATGCAGGCGGTCAGGGAAGGAAGCGAGTGTCAACCGATGATCTCGTTGAGCGAGTGGATGAGGCAATTCGAGAAAATCGCGGTTCACAATTTCTGTATTGAGTGATTCGTTTCCTGAAATTTCAAGGTCAGTTCTCTACACCATTATGAGTGAGAGACTTCAGTATCGCACACTGTGTGCGTAGAAACATGGCTGAAATCACAGGCGGCTCCGTTCTATGACGAGGGTATTGGAAAGTTGGTACTGCGCTACGACAAATGTCTAAATCGGAGTGGCGACTATGTAGAGAAATAGCGTAATTATGTAAGTACTTGTTACAAATACAAATTTTTTTATTTTTACTGTGGTTTTAATTTCGTGACCGATCGGACCTTGAAAAAAAATAACCCTCGTATGTACAATCAAATAATAAGAAAAAAGTAAAACTAACTATTTTAAAACAATTTTAAAATTATGCCGTTCAAATTAAGATCAGGCTGCTTTAAATTTGATGTTCTTGTAAGTAACATCTTTCCTATAATTAAACAAAATCAAATTCACATTCAAAATATTTTGTTAACAATCCAAAAACTTTTATTTTTTTAATAATTTAATCATAAATCTTGTAGATGATCTTGATGAAACAAAGTTAAAAAACATTTATAATAAATCAATACAACATTTTCTAAATATCTGGATCATGCTTTCAGAAAATTTTTTTCAGAACAATAATGAAGTTCCTTTCCTAATTATGATAATGCATTTATGAAGTATTAAATAAAATAACATTTATTATTATACGATTAAATAATTTTCATTATTGAGATATTACTGGGTGTTTTTCCAACCATTTTCACTGATCAATTAATCACTTTTAGGACTTGTCAATTAATAAAAGTGACCAGTTTATGGTTTCAGTACTGATAGTACTGCTTTGAACTGTAAATATCATTTCTATACCTAGCAGAACAATATTTTACATGTTCTAAACTATATTTTGAAGAAATTAAAAAATTAATAACTAAATTTCTTCATTACAAATTACATTAATTTCATTTTAGCATTATTTATTGATGTTTTAATAGTGAATATTTTATAGAATTTAAATTAAAAAATAATGTTAATCAGTAAATTAAATTAATTAAATCTAGAATAAACAAAGGACAATTTTTCATCAGTATTACTAATTATCAAAGCAATATTAATTTTCTGGCATGACTTTTATCTTGAAATCCCATTTATTAGTTTATAACATCATGATACTCAGCATATTCTATCTCAGGAGAGGTCAGAAAAGTTGTGTAAGAAATGGTACAATATGGGAAAACTCAGATAGTTTGTATTTTCTTTAAGCACACATTAATTGCGTGCACATTTAAGGAAGAAAACTACTGGAAGACCAAGAAAATTATGGTTAACTTAGACTGTACAAAGGAAAGTCTGGAAAAGAAAATGGTAATGGTGAAGGTCTTAGGATAACTAAGTGGAGTTCCATGATCTGCACTCTGGCCCAAAAGCAGCTGGATAAAGGGAGTGGTGAAAATGAGCATGGCTGATAGCAGGAATTTCCAAAGTGGGGTGTCTAGACTGAAGTTTCAACATTTCCACACAGTAGCATGGAAAATATTTTTGCTCCCTTCCCTAGTCTTTTCTCACATTTCTACAAAAACTTGCTTCTTGAAACTTTATTCATGAAAATTAACAAATAAATAATATGAAGTAATGTAAATTTTAAATAGTTTTTAAAATTTTCACTTTTGTACAATTCACATTACGAAAGTCTGAAAGTCAAAATTTAAAAACAAACAACAAATTATACTATACTTTAAAAAATTAAACTAACGACTAACTTTGATATTAACGAAGTACAAAATTCAACAATTTCAAAAAATGAATCTCCTCGAGTTCTTTGGTAACTCATTCAATAAACAGTTGTTAAAATATTGAAATTT
The DNA here is from genome assembly GCF_047948215.1 of Lycorma delicatula. Classification (NCBI taxonomy): domain Eukaryota; kingdom Metazoa; phylum Arthropoda; class Insecta; order Hemiptera; family Fulgoridae; genus Lycorma; species Lycorma delicatula. The sequence continues at coordinate 198,901,708 of NC_134456.1, forward strand.
TGCAAATATTTTTATGCTTAGAAAATCCGTCCATCAAGCGCTTAAGTTCTCCAAGAAAAGGATTAAAAACTGAAAGCCTGTAATACTCTCTGGATCCTTTGCAGCCACATTATTTAGTTTGTTGCGTTATTTGTGGCATCTTCATCTCAGTAACTTACTTTCTGACAATCCTGCTTCATAGTATCAAATATTTTCTTGAAATCAAAATTTATATCTACATGAATGTACTTTATTGCACTGTTAAACACGTTAGCTAACTTAACAGTCTGCATCTGGTCCATATTTTCTGTTCGAAGCTGTGTACTCAATGATAGAGTAATACAATATACAGACTGCATCACTCAGCAAGAAATTTGAAATTTGGCACTTTTTAAGGTATTCAAAATTCTGCAAGCCACACTTGCTACCTTAGAATCAGTCCAAGCTGTCAACATTTTTGAAGTGCTTTAAAAATATGGCTGTAACTTGATATATGTTTCAACAGCCACATGATGGTAGACCCGTATGTTGGACAAAATTTCTTCAACATTTTATGCCTGGAATTATGTGGCTTGCTTATTTCTTCAGCTTTAGCCACTTCTCCGGGTTCAACCATGTCATCAGCTCTGGCCTCTTCTCAGCTTCAGCCACATCTTCAAATTCTATTTTTTTCAGTATTACTACTGTTATTTTGGGGTATTACACATAAGACACAACAGTTTCAATCATTCCTAGATCATTTTAAATGTGTGCAATTTCACAAGCATTTGAAACTGCCAAGTTTAAGCAGTGTGACACACAATGGATACATATTGCATTTTATATTTGTTTTGAACATGCACATGAGCAGCATGCAATTTATACAGACTGATTCCAAATTTTGTAGAAAAAATAAAAAAGGGTGTAAGCACATCAATGGTAATCCAATTGAACTGATGGATACACTTCGATGCCACTCAATTACACCACAATACAATTCACTTATTACCATAATTGAAGGTAATAGGAAGAAATTACGACCAATAGAAGAAACAAAATTATAAAATGGAAGGAAGGCAAGGACTGGCAATTCAAGGAAGTGAAGATTATGGAGATATTACTGAAGAGGAACCAGTTGTAAATGATGGTAATTTTTGATCCTGATTTGATTTGATTTTGTGCCAAAACTAAAACTGAAAAAACTTCAGAGTTGAGTTCTCATTTCCCAAAGAATGCTAAATATATAAATATAAAAATACAGAGTGATTCCAAACTGCACAGCAATCTCTTGGGGGATGATTTTATAGCCAAAAATAAGAAAAAAATTTCATATAAAAGTAGGTCAGAAAACTGTTCATTAGTGAGTTTTGACTAGCGAAATATCTAGCCTTGTTTGCTGCTTCCTTATGGTTTTGATCTAGGAGAGTGAATAAAAGTGGTCCCAGACCTCTATTTCTCTTAGGTTTTAACAAAAACGGGCTAAAGCACAAAAGTTTTGTCGGAAAATATAGTTTTTGAGATTTGGAATAAAATAACTTTGTTAATTTACCAATAAAATTTTACAATATTGTAAATTAATAATAATATTTAATAAATTTTTATAATTTATTATAATTAATAATTTATATTGTAATTTGTAAATTTATAAATAAAAATTTCTAGTTACCTTTGTAGAGAATTTAATTCTGAGAAAATTTATGTAAATAAGTTTATTAAAATTAAACACAAATTTGGGAAGTTCAGCTTTAATTAGAAACAAAACACACAAACTGGATCGGAAAAGTGGTACTATTTTAAATAGGACAACAAACGTACAAGTACTAAAAATTATAAAAATTTTGAAAGATATCTTTCTAAAACATATTAAAAATTTTGATTTTTTTCATAGGTTGGCAATAACAGCTGATCAACAATTAAGTTTAGTTTTGTAGCATTTAAATACTCATTTGAGCGGTGTTTGCTGTTTCTTTTTTTTAAAATTAAATTAATTAAATAAAAGTATATTTAATATGATATAATATTGAAAATGAACAAGTAGATCTGTCTGGTGATTCTGTTTTAACAAAATTAATGAAGATTAAATAAACAAAAATATTTTTATAGTGATCATTATCACAAAACTGTATGAATTTTTCTTTTTGTGTTATGATCAGTCTTTACAATATTATTTTAAGTTAAGCTACTTTAAACTGAATAAATGAATATAAATGTAACTTACAGTTTTTGGAGGAAAGATGGGATCTGGGTAATCCCCTGCTGAGAACCGATTATTTGAATATCGATGATCAATTGGAACTGGTCCAGCTAATGGAAGTCCTAATCTTGTTCCAACACTTTCACTACCTGTCTCAGATTCATGACCACCTCCATAATCAAGTTCACAATGTACATTACTCACAGAAGAGCCTGTTCTTAATTCCAATTTCATATCAGATATATTAGAAGAACGATCACTTTCTTTGCATTGTTTCTCAGCATCAATATTTTCAACTGCAACAACATCTTTAAATGAAAAGAAAAAACAGTTAATAAACTGAAATAAAAGTAGAATATTTAATAATTATTACAGAAAAAGTCGTCAATAACAAAATCTATAAAAACATAAGATTTCACAGTTCTCTGTAATGAGAAAATATACTTTAGTCTATAGTGACCAGTATCATTATTTGAAAGCACATAATCCTTGTGATACATCCCAAGATGTTGACCCTATTCAATAAAATGACTAACTTCATGTATATGAACTGACTTCATGTATATGACTAACTTCATGTATGGTAATAAACTGTGAATGATATTTTTAATTTTTTCTTAATGGGTTGAAAGAGTGTACATAATGCATTATTTCACAATAGAAATGGATATACTGATTTGATGTTTTAAAATATCTGTCCCACTTTTTTTTGTAGCTTTGATGAATATGGTGAATTTGATGATAATTATATTCTTCAGGTATAAAATTTTCTATGGTAAACAGAGTGAAGATGTGGGTTGAACATCACCTGCACCATTTTGGTGACCTTAGAATGCCGATGCACAACACTATATTTTATGAAGAAACTATGGGACTTCAATTCATTTCTCACTTTTCCTAGTAAATCTGGCATGGTGTTCTTCAGAATGACTGGGCTGTTTGAAGGAATAATATTTTACTCATACCATATTGTTTATAATTATCAAGGATGTGCAACCTATTATTAGATTTACATAGAGTACGAGGTCTGTCAAAAAAATACGTTGACTAACATCATAAGACAAAATGTACTTTATTTAGAAGTTACTTGTCTGGGTGTCCTTCAAAGTATTCTCCTCCTCATTGCACACACTTATCCCAACAGTGTTTCCACTTTTGGAAACAGTCCTGGAACTCTTCTTATGTGATGTTCTTCAGTTCCTTCGTCGCATTTGCCTCAATCTCGGGAATCGTCTCAAATCTTCTTCCTTTCAAAGGTTTTTTGAGTTTGGGGAAAAAGAAGAAGGAGTGAGGAGTGAGGACAGGTGAGTAGGGTGGTTGGGGAAGAACAGTGATCGAGTGTTTGGCCAAAAACTCACAAGTTCTGAGGGCTGAATGGGCTGGAGCATTGTTGTGATGAAAAAACCAGTCACCACTCTTCCACATTTCTGGCCTTTTCCGCTGGCTAGCATCCTTCAGACATTTGAGAACTTCAATGAACTTCTCTGATGGTCAGACGTCGATTTGCCCGAACCAGGGTGTTGATTTTGTCTACGTGTGAGTCGTCAGTTGACGTGGAAGGACGTCCAGGACGCTCATCATCTTCAATCGACTAACGACCATCTTTAAAACATCCATGCCACTTAAAAACATGTCGCACGCTTCATAGCAACATCGCCATAAGCCGTCTTGAGCATATCAAAAGTTTCACTCGCAGATAATCTGAGTTTAACACAAAATTTCACAGCAACTCTTTGCTCGTTCAAATCACTCATTCTAAAATCCGCCAAACGAAAAAACACACTTCACAAACAACCGCGTAGCTAAGCAACCAATAATGACATTTGCAATAAAAAAAAAACTGCGTTTTAATTTCCTGATCTGTACGAACACGGCGACACCAAGGGGATTTTACTGGAACCAGCTGGACCCGCGCAATTCAAACAGTCTACGTATTTTTTGAATAGACCTCGTACGTAATATAACTAAAGAAATAATTTCTTATAAACTAAACATGTCATAATAATGAAAATAAAAATGTTATAAATTATTCTTTAAATTGAATTTTAGTAATCTATAAGTATCAATTAAAAATAAGTCTTGCAATTAACAAGTAATTTATAATGAAATCAAATTTTGAATCAATAAGAGTAAAAGCTGAAAAGGTATAATTACTGTTATAGTTACACTTTCTTAGTGTAATTAAGGTATAATTACACTTTCTTAGTGTAAATATTTGTGAAACAGGTATTTAATGAGTATAGATTTGTAAATAAATATTTACTTATAAAATGATGAGGTAAAAGCTGAAAAATGAGTTCAAATAAACTCAAAATACTTTCAGTCATCAAACAGTATCTAATGGCTATTTTTATTAATTAGAAACCATGCTTCCAGTGAACATACTATATATCCATCCATTCTAATTGAATCAGGTCAGTTTCAGGCAGTAATCATAATGAAAAATCACTTTTAAAAATATTAACCGACAAATATTATATTAAAAAACTTGTTCTTTTAAATGATAATTAAAACTCTTAGATTTAATCAGCTAATAAATAAATTTAATTTCCTAAGCATTTGGCACTGTTGGTATTAATATAATTTGAATAAATTAAAGTTTCTACTTACCAACAATTTTCAATATATATGTCCTAGTACTTTTGAAGTTACCACTCCATCATCAGGGACTTCATAGAAGATGTAATTCAAAACTCATACATGTAACTTCTCCTTGTATAATTATATTTTAAATTAAAATTGTTACGTTCACATTAATCGATCGTCAAAAAATTAAAAATAATTTATATGTAAAATATTTTTAATTTTAATTTTAAATATAATTATACATGGAGAAATTGCTCAATGTATGAGTTTCAAATTAAATCTTCTATACAGGCCCTGATGATGGAACAGTGACTCTGAAAGTACTAGGACATATATATTGAAAATTGTTGGTAAGTGGAAACTTTAATTTATATAAAATAATAAAAAAAATCCTGTTAATATTTAATTACACAAATATTTTATAATAGATTATCATTTATAATTAAATTCTATATTTGAATCAATTAAATAGAAAATTAATTTCTATACCTGGTGGCTTATTTACTTTCCGTTGGCAAAGTATAACAACCATTGTAATTGCGACTATCACAATAACACCTCCCAATACTGCTGTAAGAATTAAAACTAATGGAAAACTCTCTGAAAGAAAAATAAAACGAAACATGTAAATAATACATACTAATAAAGTAGGATTTATTAATTAAGATAAATATTAAAGTTTGATATATAATACACTTCATAAAAAAAAATAATGAACACATTTTATATTATTGAAGAGTAAAGCATTAGATATACTACAAAAATTTTCCTGAAAATCACAAAACCACTTCAAACACAACCGACGTTTCTGCACTAATAAAAAGTATTCACTTTAGGTAATAGATTTTTGTTGTTGAATAATTAACAACTTAATTATATGGAATCATGATAACAATAAATAATCCTTCTATAAAAGATAAAATTTCTAGTTATAAACCATAACACCAAAGTTATAATAACAATAAGAAGTTGTGTAAAGAAGGTTTACAGATACTTATTCTTAAAATGTTCACAGATCCTTTGTTAGTAAGTGTTAGAGATATATAAATTTCTCCATAGATAAGATAATTTGATGGTGACTGACATTCAGAGCAGGTACAATTCTGAAACTCAAGGATGTAGTTTCACAACTCTATAATAAACCCTGTTTTTTCCTAACTTCTATAATGTAAATATTACATTTTACCTTCGTACTGTACTATTTGTTTACACAATATTGCAAACTTACAAATAGTCTTCATACAATAAAAGATATAGTCTTGTACTACAGAAGTACAATGTTCTTCTATAAGTAAATAGTGATATGAAGAAATTATTTTTAACAAAACTGTAATAAAAAAATGGGATAGTTTCAGAACTATATCCATAAATGAAGAATAGCCTCAGTTCAGAATTATGTCTATCATTCAAAATGTATAAAAAAATGTATAAAAATAAAATATTAAAATATTTTTAATAATTTTTTATATAAACCATAATAATTATTCTAAACTGAATATGTTTATTTCGTAGTTTAATTTTTATAGACAAATGTATAAATCATTGTCAGTTCTATATATTTCTGTACAGGAAAGCACAACTTACCAATGCTACTAAGGTTATAAGTGAGTGCTCATGATGACATTATTGATGTTATTACAAGCTTTCAGGATGATAAAGTTTAAATAAAAATTGTATAAGAATATACTAGATGTATAAAAGTTATTAACATTGAAAAATGTCTCCTTACAAACATGAATTAATTCATTAATTTATTTTTATAGGTAACATATGAAATGGCAGTAACAATTTTATTAAAAAAAAAAAAAAAAAAATTATAACTGACTTGTTAAATGAATTGAAATAATGATTCAATCAGATCTTTTTGAGACTGATTCAGTATTTTTACAGTGAAATTTCTTCTGACTGGTTTTTAAAAATGGTGCTGTCTGCAATACCATTGAAAAAGAAACTGGATTATAATCGTGAAAAGATTTTACAGAAGCAAGTTAACATTTATTTAGAAGAAGAATTGTGTTTTTAATTACTTTATAAAAACCTAATTTAGTTTTTATGGTTTTGAAGCACTAATATACTATTAGTTCAGATGTTCTGAATCAGCTCTTTAGGTTCAGATGTGATGAGATAAAGTTCAGTTGAGAGAATTTCTTGCAGCATATATGGCAAAACTGGATAAGTCCTGTCTCAATTCATATGAAACTAAAATTGTACTTATAATAGGATAAATATAATAAGGAGGACTAAATTAAATTAATGAAATATATAATAGATTCATTGGATAACAACCAGTTAATACTTTCTTAACATTAAAACGTGCACAAACACAGTACTATCATGTACAATACATATGGCATCACTCCAATGAATGTTAATATAAAAGTCACGATACAAAAACTTACTTTGTGCTTTAAGAACAATTGTAGCATGATCAGTACCATATTGATTGTAGACAGTACAATTGTATACACCAAAGTGTTCTTGTTTTGATTCCCGTATGATTAATGTGCTTTTGACACCTTCACTCAATCGATCCTCTAAAACCTAATTAAACAGAAATCAAAACAAAATAAGAAATAGTTCTAAAAAATTTTATCTTCATATTTTGAAGATAGAAATTAAAAAATATATATAAAGCAAAAAAATTAAGTAGTTTGTCTGATAGTGGCTTATAATATTTAAATACAATATCACCTATCTTTCAACTTAAATCACTTAATCATATGTTCCAATGTAATTGCTAAATCAGTTATCAGGTATTATTAAGCATGTATAAATAAAGTTTATCAATTCAGCTCTTCATGTTTGGGTTCATTGTCAGTATTAAACTTCTTTCTTGGGTTGTGCACCTTAACTTCCAAAGCAAGTAACAATCATTCAGTGTGATATCAGGGAGTGGAAGGAATCCATAATTTCCAACTTGAAAGGTTGGAAAAAGTACCTTTTCTTTTCTTCTTTTCTGTTTAGCTTCCAGGAATCACCATCAGGTATTACTTCAGAGGATAGATGAGAATGGTATGTATGAGTGTAAGTGAAGTACAGTCTTGTATATACGTAGGAACTTTCGATTTGAAATCAGCTGATTTGCAAAGATGCCTTCACCACTAGACCAACTCGGTGGGTTTTTAAAAATACCTGAGTGAAATAAGCTGTATGAGGTCTCAAATTATCACACAATATGCAGATTCCTAATGTAATAATAAGATAATACAGTAAAACTATACGTTTTACTGTATTTTCTTAATCAATTCCATCATATATCTAATGACTTATAGTATGCTTCCTTGGGATTACAAAAGTATTCTTCCTGTCTCAAAGAACAGTTGACATAGTTTTCTCATTTATATTGTTATTCTGAACCTTTTTGAAGAAGATGGTAAGTTACCATTTTACTGATTAATGCTTATCTTCATTTGCGCAGTAATATATTTATTTTCCATTTTCTGCTACTACATATTCGAGAAATTTTTTATCTTTTTATTCAATGTAACTGAGAAATAATTCACTGCAATATCTAGGTTTTATTATGGTAGTTTATTATCATAATCATTATCAATACAAACCAAAATATAGAAATAAACAAAGCTCTCTAATTAAGGTATTTTTTAATTTTTACAGTACATAACATGTTCTGTAAAATGTCATAACATGGGTCTTGCTTTCTTTTAAACTGGTTTTTACATTCATTATTTACGCATTAATTATATTAAAAAAATACAGCTTGACCACTGTTAATCAAAACCCTTTTAACTAAATTGACTTCTTGATTTTTTTTCAGTTTTCTCAACCTAAAACTAGAGTGAATTTAAAATATGAGTACTATTAATTTAGTTTAATAAATTATATTATGTTACCTTTTACAAACAAAATAACACAATTAAAATAACTTAGTATGAAAGATAAAATTTACTAATGCTTCAAAATTTTTAATGATTGCAAACCTTGCCCCACTTTTTATTCTTTGCAGTGATTCATTTTAATTACAGATTGTACCTTCGATACACTTTCTTTATGTGAAAGATAAATAACTGAGACTTACACATTAGTGTATTATTTTAGAAAAGTATTTGTTGAATGCTGTTGTATTTTTTAATGACTGCACATATTTTTGTTTTATTCATAACCTATGTAGTTCAATATAGACTGTCAGCAAGCAGTAAATAGGTTATAATAACAATCATCAAAGAATTGAGGCTATAAGAAAAGTACAAACTGGAGAAGGTTTGTGAATTTTTACAGCAGATTTTGGTGAAGGGAAATCTAGAGGATCAGACTGAATAAAAATGAAAAACAAATTCTGATTCTGTTTTACTTCAAAAAACATTGAAGTACTTTTAGAAAAACTAGATGAGGGGCATAGATATCAATTTTAGTGCTGGCTGGCTTGTTTGAGAAGTGGAAAAATGGATAAGGAATCTGTCAATTACATGAATGTAGGGAGAAGATATTAACTGATCCAGAAGGTGCTTCAATAACACTGTTTTATGAAGCATTATTATACAATAATATTTCAGATATACATCACTAACTGCAGATGTGCATCAGAGAATCTGAAAAACCTAGATCATAAAAAATATTTCACCTCTTGCCTTATCAATATACTATAGGAATATTAAAAGTGCTTGGGTGTCATCATATTTATTTGTAAAATAGTTTGGAAATCTGGAAAATGGTAAAATTTCACTTCTCTGATTTTACAAGTTTAGTGACTATTAGATCAAAGGGTTGTACACTATTTAAAAAGTCATTGTTTCCTTTCCTATACTGAGCAGGATTTAAAGAATTTCAGGACATTGTAAAGACAGTAAAGAAAGATGTCATTTATTGGTGTACTGAGTCTTAGCAGAGAGTGAAATCTTCAATGTCTACAAAATACTGGAAGAAAATTTACAGAATGGATGCAGTAATGAAACAGAGAGTATGATGAAACTGTGAAGATTTATGAAAAATGCCCCAAAATGTGGAGATATAATGAAAAATGTGAATGGCTAAACAAAGACAACCATAAATTAGTTTACATAGACCAGGGCAAACTTGACAAAGTAATGTATTTGAAGAAATGAGTACCAAAAATTCCGATTAGGAGGACAACACTGAAAATGACAGTTGTGTCACAACTGAAATGTCATTGTCTAGAGGTAAAAGATTTTTGCTTGTATTTCAGCATAATTAACTGGATTGAAAATTTGGATTTTGAATAATAACTTTTTATCTTTTACAGTAGTTATTATCAGTTTCAGATCACCTCGTATTTTGTGGAACTACTACTATGTGAAGAATCTTCCTCAGTAGATATCCTTCTGATAAAAAGATGGCAAGATATTGGTGCAAGAAAATCTTGTAAAAACAAAAGACCCAGTAAAAATTTAAAAAGGTTTTTTCTTAGAAAAATAATAGATAGAATAATTTTTGTTTCATTTTATTGTTATTTAATAACTTATTTTTAATTGCTTAACTTATTTTTATTTTATTTTGATAATGTAATCTTATTTTACTTTTTATACTTCTTTTACTTTGTATTATGCTATTCTTTTAATTAGATGTAACACTGCAATTACTGGAACTGTATTATTAATTTTTTGTATTCATTCTCTTAGTAGACTAAATTACCTGAAATTTTTTTTATTCGAAATCAGCTCCGTCATTGTGATGAATCCTAAATCTGTGAAAGGGAATGGTTAGGGCAGTACTTGAATACTGACTGCCCTCCACATGGAATTACAAGAAATACTTATTCAGGTTAAGACTCTTCAGAGAACTAAGTAACTTCTTGTTTTCTTTTACTGTAGTTTGCTTAAGTTAAATTTATTTGTATTTTTCTTATTATTGAAGTATATTATTATGCTTTTATTTAGTTTGCAAGCTATGCTGTTTTTTTATGACAAAAATGTAATGATTTATAGTAATCGATTAGTTAATTGTTAAAATATTTACCGAATAATCTTGATGGTTATCTCCTACATCTTCACCTTTGAATGTCCATACAACCTTCTGTGGAGTTGGAATTGAAAACGCTGAACATTCTAATCTTACATTATCACCAGGAATACCAAATTGTGTACGATGTGATATAATGGTTGGAGGTCCCTTTAAATAAACAGTTGCTTCTGCTTCTATTATTGGAAATCCATGAACACTTGCCCTGCAGTAGTATCGCCCACCAGTTTCTTGACTTGCCGTTAAAGTTAAATTTGTTGATGTACTAACCATCTGTCAAAATAAATGTATATAAAACACTAAAAATGTAATCACAGATAAAAAAAATGTAATAAAAAATGTAGGTAATAAAAAATAAGTTTTTATAAATGGTGTATTTTCCAGTATTAATTCTGATAAAATATTAAAGTTTAGAAAAAAGCTTTGAGAATTTCATGATGTATCATTTATTATATGATTAATAATATATTATTTATTTAACATGATTAAGTTATATTTCAAGTTAAGAGAAAATAGTCAGCTGAGAGAAATACAGAAATGCAATGTTAAAAGATGTTCTCAACAAATTATTTTTAATTAAAAGAAAAGATTTTTTTATAAAAACAGTATTAGTTTTTTCTTCTTTTTTTAAAAATTGTTTGCAATTTAATGTTTAATTAATAGAAATATCTGTCAAATTCTATTTACAATTGATTACATTTTTTTTTTGGAACCTTTAGTAAATTATACCACTTAAATTAACATTAAAAAGGAATCCCAATTGAGATTCTTAAAAAATTACACACTAGTGCTATAAAGAACTTCTGAGGGTAGAAAGTACACACGATAAAAGTATAATAGAAAACAAATAACAACAACAAGAATCATAGAAAAAATAAACCAAACAAGACAAAAATTAAAAATGAATGTGAAAACAGACAGAGAGGAAGGCAATGAAGGATTGATTAATTAATGTACACCACTCACTGGATGTAATTGCACCATAGAGTTACTAAGATCCAGAACATGTAGCTGCTTCAGTCTTCTAACATCCTCAATGTTGTCCAGAATGTTTACGGCCAAGTAGTTAACATGGTGATTTAGCTGAAGTTCATATTTCAAACTGAAATGTTGTATATTTTCCTTGATATACTGCAGACTCAATTATTCATGGATTTCACTGTTTTTAGCAAATCACAGCACCTTAGATATGCATCTTGCTAGTTTGCTCTGAAATTGCTGTATGATTTTAACTTTAAGGCAAATAATAGAATGTAATTTATGTATAATTAAATTTTATTATTTGCTTGCCGTATCCCATAGTTGGATGCTATATGTCCATACTGGTTTCAAAATTCCTAAGTATAAAAGTAGCTTATTAGAAAAAGATAACTCAGACTTTCTCTCCAGCAATCAGTACATTTCCTTGAACTTTAGATTTTCTTCACTCTCACATGAACCTTTCATGTCAAATGATGATCCAGGTACGTAACACTTTCAGTATGCAACATCAAAATGTCATCAATGTGGACCCGTGGGCAGTCTCCTTTTCTCATTGCAAATGACACATAGCTCGACAGCTTGATTAACCCTTATCTTCCATGTATCCAGCCACCTGCTCATTAGATTTAATTTGGATTAAATATATTAGTTGAGACTACAGTTGGGTTATTATCAACAGCCAGAATGGCTATGTCATCGGCAAAAAAAGTGACAGTGATTCCATTCTGTACCAGAAGGTGAGCAATGAAGATACAGTAAAAAACAGGTCCCAAAACTGAGTCTGCAGAACTCTTGACTTAATGTTGACTTAATGTTGAATGTAATTTTAATATTTGAATATTTTACCTGGGAGAATTGCCCATCCAGCCTAGCTATGAAGAACAATGTAATAAGTTTGGGGAAGGTTCTTTTTCAACTTGTATACAAACCCGGACAGCCAGACTTTGTCTAAAGCCTGCTAGACATCTAAGAAGGTTGCCAAACAGTATCTCTTCTCTAAGCTCTTGCTGATGACATTAACAAGTCTGTGTGTTTGCTCAATAATGGAAAGCCCACTATGGAAACTGAACTGGTGATCTGGAATAACCGACTCTTTGATGGGTATTTTAATAATAATAAGTGTTTAAGCATGACTTTTTTATTTAATATCTTGATATTTACTTTACTATTCAACTTAATTACTATTTCTATGCATAAATATGATTTACAAACTTGCCTTTTTTTTATTAATTTTATTTTTTGACACTACTATAAGGTTTTCCCATAATCTTTTGAGACTACTCGGAGAATTCTGGACATTTGTCACCCTTGGAGTAGTTCAATTTCCTGTTCTTGATATAATGTAATACAACAATTTATATTTAAGCCAATGATGTGACGTGTTTAAAATTGTATCAAACTGAGTAAAATATTTATTTGTTCTTAACATACAATTTTGTAAGTAAACATTACTTTTAACAAATAATTATGAAGTATAAGGTTTATCCTAAATTGTAAAAGAAAGTAATTATGTGTCACATGTATTTTAAAATAATAACAATATTATTTGAAAGAGAATAATTTGATTAAAATTAAAGAAGAAATCAAAATAATATATGTCAATATATGTATGTACCTTCTTACTCTCTTCATGTATCCACATTATTTCAGGTGGAGGATTGCCATCAACATCACATGTTAATGTGAAAGTTGTACCAAAATCGGCCTGCACGCTTCTCGGTTTCATTCTGAACCTTGGACCATCTGAAAACATTAATTAAATTTGTTAACAATTACTGTTATAACAATAATTGTATGATTCAGACACTAAAGGAATTAAAAATTTCAAAGAATTGAATCTGAAACTTTATCAACCCTTTTTATCTAGATATATGACAACACTGATTTATTTAAAATGAGTTTAAAAGTTAAACTTATCTTAATAAATAAAACAGATCTAAAGATTAATAAGATGTACTAAGTAAATAAGAATAATAATAATAAATAAAATAAAGTGTTAATATTATAATTTTAGCATAATACTTATAGTACCAAATTAAACAATTATTAAATTGAAGATTTTATAAATTTTGATTAAATACTAACAGGAAACTCATTTATGGTTATATTTGCTAGTTTCTATCATCAAAGAAATGTTTTTTGTTAATTCTAAACAACCTTATTTATATTATCACTGAACTGAAACATAAATCTAAATAACTAACAAATAACCATGAACTACAGAAGTCCATCCAACATTCATTCAATATGTGAACTATAAAAGCATATACATTTTATTTTAATAATTTTTTAACTTTTTAAAATGTTTCAGATTTCTTAAATGCTAAGAACCCTGAAAACGACAGAACCCTTATACATAAACTGCAACAGTTGATGTGTATTTTCCTTTACAATATGAGTTAAAAAAATAACTAATATCAATCACCTTTTTCTTGGTACACTCAATATTTTCTACTGGTAAAAATTTAAGCATTTTAAAATAAATAAACAAATTTTAATTCTATTAAAAAAGTACAAAGAAGAAAAGTATATATATATATTATATTATATTATATTAAAAATATAATATCTGATATTATAAATATAAATTATAATATAATAATGTATATTGTTATAAAAATGATTAAAATTTGTGTGTATACATTACATTTTATTATAAATATAAAATTCATTGTTAAAACAATACTTTCATAGTGTTTTAATATTACTTTACAATGTTCAATTATTATAAATCCATCAAAATAATAAAAACGAGGATGTACAAAAAGTGTAACAATCTAAGTATTAAATAAAATGCCATTAGAAAGTAAAGAACAGCTTATAAGTCATATGAAATATGATAAATGAAAAATGTTTGAAGGAAAAACTAAAATTAAAAACAACTGACTGAAAAACTTTACATCAATGCAGATAGGGAAATAATGTTTTAGTTATTGAAAAAAATTAAGGATATTAAAACAAACAAATAAACCATCAACAACAGTAAATTAACTCACAACTTATATCCAACGTCTCAGATTCTTCACTTTTACCAACAGCATTATGAACTTCGCATTTTATAATCGAATCGTGTTGTTTTCTTGATATATTAGTTAATATCAATTCAGTCGTTGGATCACCTGCTACAAGTTGATCATTAATGAACCATCTATAAGTAACATCAGGAGGATTTGCATCAGCTGAGCATAACAGTCTGACATCAGCTCCTTCTACTAGTCTTGAACTACCACCAACAACTTTCACTGTAACCTGTAAAATGAGATATACATTACATAATATATATATTATATAAATAAAAATATTTAAGAAAAATAACTGTAGTAGAACCCTGATATCTGAATTTCACTTTATTCAGATTGATCTAGAAAAACAAATTGTCCATTTTTGTGTGGTAGATTGAAGTCATGGATAAATTTAGGTATGCTTTAGAGTGTTATACAGAGATAAACAGAATCATCTCTTTCAAAAGAGGGCAGTGACAATTATTTTATTACATTTCTTAATCCACTTCATTTGAGATTGGATGAGTTACTGATAGAAAGTATTGTTTTTTTTTTGTATTGGTAATTTAAGTGTTAAGAATAATTTATTATTTACTGGTAAATACTGATTAGAAGAATGTCTGACATTAAAAAAAAAAAAAACAGAAGAAAGTTATTATTACAAAAGAAATGTTTAAAGTATTAAAATGTTGGATAATGAACAGTAGAAAGTGCAAAAGAATCACTTGCATAGTAGGAATGGGATAAATTACTGTTTCTGACTCGATAAAAAAAATGAGCTGAATTAGAAAAGTGGTGTTCTACAAAATTTTTATCTTCTTTAACAATACAAATATTCACAAACTGATCCATGAAGGTAACTGTTACTTAACACTTAGAAAACATAACCTATTATTATTATTCATTGTGGGTATTATATTTACCTTTGGAGCATATTTTACTTGTAGACGCAATTTTGCACTTCTATATGTTCTATCAGCAGTGTTTTGTGCTTGACATGTGAAAGTTGTATTATGGTGTTCCTTTTTAGGTGTTAGTTTTAATATAGACTTTGCTGTAAATCTTCTTCCATCTGGCAGTGGATCTAGTAAGTATTCTATACCATCACGTAATACATTACCAAATCCATCTATCCATGTTATCTATTAAAACAAAAAAGTTGAAATATTCCATAAAAAATTACAGTAAAATGCACAACATTAGATAATTAATGAAATAAGAAGATAAAAGACAAACATGATAATTAGCAGTGAGAAAAAAAAATACAATATTAAAACAATTGAAAAATAATGAACCTTTAAAGAAAAATAAAAAAATAAATAAATTGGATAATTTAGTAATCATTAAAAAACTTCAGCATAAAAATATTTCATTAGTTAATATAAAAAAAAAAATATTATTATAAAATGCAAAAAAAAAATTGAAATTTATTGTTAAGTAAATATTTTCTTTATTACTAAATACAATTAGCAATACTGTTAACTGTTAAATATAAGAGTGTAGAAATTTTAATTAATATTATCTTAATACAATTCATAGTCCAGAATTTCAGACCATTCATTTTTACGCTCATTACAGATGATTCCACTGAAGTATGATTCAAACATAAGTAATTAACAAGATCAGTCAAATATAAAATTTGGACTTTTAAAAAAAAATCATTCACTGGATGGGTAGTAAATAATTTTAAATAAAGATCACATCCCTTTGCATTCTTCTAGGGAAGACTTTGCATTGCTATTCATGAGAAGATTTTCCATTGTTGAGTAATCTTTATTAAATATTTATTTAAACTAATAAATATATTTCCATTTAAAAGACAATTTTCTTTGTTTCAAAGATGATGATGATGATCTGTTGCCAACATATAAATTAATACATGTAAAAACTAATAATCAAAATAAAGATTGAAATACTTGGTCAGATTTCCAATTTTCTATCAGTCTCTGCCATCCATCCTACAATTATAATATAATCATCATTCTATAGTTTTGCAAATAGCAATTTAACTATCAGTTCAAGGTATTTCTGAGGTCCAAGAAAGAAGTTATAAATTACATACTGTAAAAAATGGATGAGTAGTACCTTTTTCTAATTACAAAACAGTTACTGCCAAAAATTGAAAAATGATGTAATATTTAACGTGAACTATGAAATGTGGGTTGAAAATGTTCTTGAAATTTAACCTATTCAATATAACTTTTCCATTATTACATGTAATTTTAATGTGAAAATTATTTTACATGTATTTTTATCCAATGTAAATATAATTCAGGTGTTATGCCAAAGGTGTTATACCACCGGGATACTGGATAAAAATGAGTCATATTGTTTGTTACATGAACTTTTTTTTAATTCAGTTAAAATATCCTAGAGGTATTTTCAATTATAATTTTCACATAGAGACTATGGAAATTTTGTGTTGAAATTTATATATTTAATTTGTAATATTTTAGACTGTATACAGAGAAAGTAATTTTAAATGAAATAATACCACCAGAAAAAGTAATAGAAACATCATATTTATATATATATATATATACATTTTTTTGAAAATTCAAATGTTTCTTTATCATAGTGACCACTGTGTTAATAAAATTTAATATAAGAGATATAAATCACCAAAACTTACTGATTAGATAAGTTAAACTAACCATATTAATTCCTAAGAATCAATTTTTGCATCATACCGCATCTTCAGTTGGCATTAATTCTATAATTACATTATAATATTCTTCTTTTAAAAAATTAGTTATTTTAATTTTATTTTTGAAATTTTAAGTTTTTTTTTGAAATTTTAAAGTATTATGAATGTATACAGAGTGACCAGGAAGTCGCCGTATCCGTATGGTTAACAAAACATATAAGTTAGGATATGTGTTTAGAACATACTGTATTTTTGTTGGGGTTGGTCGGCCAAAGTTTTTTACGTCACACTCTGAATAAAAGACAGTTGTGCTAAAATGGCTGATACGAATAGTTACAGCGTCGAGGAGCGGTTAGTGTTAAGTGTATGGGTTCATGAACGACAATATACGAATCAAAAAATGAAGCTAAATAGTGATATGTTTCGGCTACGCTTTAATGAGCCACTACCACGAAAAGCAACAATATTGGATTGGGAAAAACATGTGTTTGAATTAGGCAGTGGATAGGCCGCGGAGTGGACGAAAGTTAACGCGGTTAGAAACATGTGCTGCTATTACAGTTTCCATTGAACAATCCCCAGTGAAATCAACTCGTAAACGGTCAGCTGAACTTCGTAGACCGTGAACGAAATGCAAGACTATATGAAAAAGGATTTGAAAGTTGGGCCATTTCGTCTGTTGTTCATCAGTGAACTGTCAGATGCAGAAAAGAAACGTCGCGCTTCATTCTGTCGGGCTTTATTAGAAAACTTCCCTGCTGCAGTGCGTCGTGGAAAGGTGTTTTTTTACTGATGAATGTGCAATCTATCGCAGTTCGCGTACCAGAAATGTGTTATTTTGGGCCAAAGAAAATCCTTATTATGCGACAGAATAGAAAAGAAATCCACCATACGTCATGATATGGGCTGGAATTTCAGCTCGTCATTTGTTTGGTCCTTATTTTTTTGACGGGCCAGCGATTGCACAAACTTATTTAGAGATGTTGGAGGCAAGGTTAATACCACAGTTTCAAGAGGAGATCTCATGGAACGAGTGTGGTTGCAGCAGGATGGAGTACCTGCATATTTTGCTCTATCAATCCACGCGTTTCTGAATGAAAAATTTCCAGGATGTTGGATTGGCAGCGGTACTCGAGCGTCACCAGTTCCGTTCATGGCTACCACGAAGTCCTGATCTCACCACACCAGACAATTCAATATGGGGAATTATCAAGACACGCGTATCTGCACGTCGCTACAATACAAATGAAGAATTGCGTGACGCTGAGAGGAACGCTTTCCATAATGTAACACCAAAAATGCGCCGTTGCATGTCACGTGGCGACGTATAGAATTGTGTGTAAAACATGAGGGTGAACACACAGACTTACTAGACCATTAAAATTAATACTATGTATCAAGTGAGTAAATAAAATAATTCATTATTATATCGCATTTTTCATTTATAACTCATTACAAATTTTTAGTTCTATCTTTAGGAGGTATATAACACAAATTTTGCTGTCCAGTACTGGAATGCATCATTCCAAAATGTAATGGAATGATGCATTCCAGTACTGGATAAAAAAATCAACCAAAAATAAACATACTTCATTCTGGCCTTACTTTGCCAAATTCTCTTAATATAAATAAAATTTGACTGTTGCTTTATGTTGTGAAGGTTAAAAACATTCACTGTCAACTGATACACATAGAATATCTCTTGGACGGCCATTTGTGGAAGTTGCAGATTTTGCATATAGTCCATACATATTCCTGCTACTTTGTTATCTGCTAAACCTTTGTTCCTGATTCTTTCAACAGTTTTAAAAATATTTTTTGGCTCTCCTTTTATGATTTAGAAGCTCATAAACATGAACTCCTTTGGCTGCATCCTACACAGAAACAGTGCCCCCATCTATAGACTAAAACCAAACTACAAATTTTGCAAAACTGAAAATTTTCTCAAATGAATTAAACTTTTAACATCTGTGTACTTAAAAATGTGGTGTTTATGTGGAAGAGATGTGACTTGGCCTAACCAGTGAACTGATGAAAAACTTAATTTTGAAAAAAAGGAGATCAGGTTTTTCTCAAATGACTGATCCATTTATATATTGTGTACTGCATGATTACTGAACTGTTATTAGTTCATTTGTAACAATGAGTGCCTATAATTTTATTTTTTGTCACAAAGACAAACTTTATTCTTATATCTGAAAGAAATTAATTTTGACATTTTAATGCAATTTAAAAAAATGTTCTTTAAAATTCTGTCTTTTTAAACAAATTTTATTTCATATGTTTTTAGCTTTATAAAATATTGTGCTATTATGTTAGCTGATCCTTTAATATCAATCTTCCATTTTAGTAAATAAATTATTTTTTTCATAATTAATAATAAATAAGTAATTAATAAATAACTAATTAATTAAGTAATGCCAGTAAGGATGATTATCACACTGTCACCACAAATAAAATATATGAAAAATAATCATCAAAAACTTTATATTTTAAAATTTTTTATTATTTTAGTAACTACAGGCTAACTACCTAAGTACCACAGAATTATAGTTACATAAGAAAGACAAATTTAATAGTGTAAAAAGACTGGTATAAGGGAACTGAGTAATGGATTCCTACCAATTAAGAAGAAAGTACTAGAAAATATAATAATGGGAGGAATTCAGAAAGGGGCTAAAAGAAACCCTTTTAGTAAAGGTAACAGGTCTGTTTAACAATTATCTTTTGTAATACTGCCCACTGATACATCTAAATAGATGTTGTCCCGTGGAAAGAATTACTGGACCAGGGTAGGAATGCATGGGAATGAAAGGGCTCTGTCGATCATTCTCACGCTCAACTGGGGTCTGGTCCAGCAGATAAAAAGGATAGGAGTATAAATACTCCGGGAAAGTTCAGTTGAAATCAGTTGTGCGAGAGTCAGTCTAAGCGAGGTGTTATGATGTCAGTCTGCAAAATTTGAGTTCTGCGAGGAGATTCTGCAATAGAATATTCCATGAGAGGACAGTGAAAAAGCAAATTTCTAGTGTGCAGATTTGGCGCAATTAAGGTAATGTCATGAGTAATTCCAGTACACGAAAACAAGAAATGGTTCGGTGAGTTACTGTAAGACTAAGCGAAAGAGATAATGTACTATATTTCATTCATCAATTGTTAGGGTAGTTTTATTTGTGAGCAGCAAAGGTATTTGCAGTAAAAGAACTTTATGCTTGTCTTGTGTACTGTACTATTGTTGTTAATACAAGACTAGTGGTTAAAAGTGTTAAGACTACCGGTTGTGCTAAAGTATTTTGTCAATGGGACTGAATTCTGCTTCTCATTATTTATCTACCTGTGAATAAATCCTGACGATTATTTAAATTTTTTTTTGTATGTAATCACTGTTTATTATTATTGTTGTTTGCTGTTGTCATTATTACTCTAATTATTATTGTGGTTGTGATTACTATTTTTGTTATTACTGCTGTCATTATTATTAATGATTTGTCTTTTTTTTTACTTATGTTTTTAAACTAATAAATTGTAATTATATAACATTTTCAATTATTCATCTCTCAACATCCTCATCGAGCCATGAACATGCAACAATAGCTATAAAAAATGCTAATCCTAACTGGGATTCTAACCTATTTCTTCTGGATGAAAAGCATCCCTCTGCTACAGAGGTTGGTACTTATTTAATAACTAATAATAAGAAGTGGATAAAAAACTGAGTGTAGAACCTGAACCAGGGCAGAATGCAGTTTAAGTAAAAGTGAATGAAAATTACAATGCTTAATAAATTATATTCATTCCAAATTATTCAACAATCATACCTCTACACCTATATAAATTCAGAGAAATTTCTAAATATCAATATAAACTTCAAAATATCCATGATAGTATAAAAACAAAAGAGACCTGTTACTGATTATGATTCGAGGTAAAGGTTTAACTCAAAGTTTTATTTTAATCAAACGAATGATGCCATTAATTTTAAATAGCTGTCATATTTTTTGATTTCATTTTTGTAAAAAAAGCTTTTCCTAGAGTAAAACTTGATTTATAATTACAATAAATGTTCTCGTTCATGTATATGTATGACAACTGTAAATACAAGTGAATACATGTTTATGTATATGTTGTTATTTTACTGTAATTACAACTAACTTCAACTTTATAAATTATTTTTTCTTAAGAAATTGTCTCAAATTACTATGAGATTAAGAATAGAAGAATTTGTAGTACAAGTATTTAAAAAAGAAATGAATTTTTCTGTAATTTATTAATAAATAAAATATTTTATATAATATTAAATAGTATCAAAATGCTGTTTTCCATAATTTTAAACACCACCTCAAATTAATTTTACTGACTACCTTTACTTTAAATATAATCACTTTCATTTTGAATATGAAAAAAATATTAAATATGCAAAGTAGTGAATGTTAAAAAAAAATTGTAAAAGAACAAAGACCACTTAAAAGTAAAATGGAAATGGAGCATTACCTCAGCAGCAGGTTTTCCTGCTAGTGAAATGCATTCTAACTCAATCTCCCTGTCTTCAGTCGTTAAAAGGTGATCTCCTTGCACAATTCTTGGTGGCTCAGGAGGTGTAAGTACTGTAAGCGTGGCATATCGTGATCTTACAGGCTCCTGACCTTGTGGTCCTGAACTAACTTGACACTGATATTTAGCATCATCCTCTAGCATTACAGGATAAATATCAAGTGAATAATCACCTAAAAAAATAATACAAAAATTTATTAATTATTGTAATAATTTGCATAGTTTTTTTTATTTTACATATAAAATAAAAAAAACTATATCAAAAAAACTATATCAAACATAATAAAATAAATTAAAAAATTACGAATATATATGTTGAATTTAAAAAAATTTTTTTTAATTCTGTACAACTTAAAATATATTTAATGAATCTACCTATTACACAATAAAAACATAACACATAAGAAGAATAAGTCATATTAATAAAATTAATCAACAATAATTTCTCTAATTTTCAGGTTTAATCATCATTTCTTGCCTTTTTACCTTCCTCTCTTCCAGGGACTGTGCATTGTTCTTTCATCAATAATAAAGAGTAATATATATTCTATTATTAAACAATTATTTGATAATAAGTAATTAGTTAATAATATTAATATAGAGGTTATTCTAATTTTTAAGATTTACATAAATTAGACCCAGTTTAATTTATTCTATTGTATCTAAGAACTCAAACACTTGGTGGGTGTTAATAGAGTGATTTTATAGATATGAATTACATCCTCATCAATTTATACTAATTGCCTTATACCCTTTCTGATTAGTTTAAAGCTTACAATAATAAATAAATTGCTTCATAATAAGAGTCCAAAATTGAGGATAATTTTATTTTATTCTCCAACCATTTATCTGCTATTATATGTAATTTCATTTTATTACTGAAATTTATCTTCATAGAATTGATGTAACAAAAAAAAATTATTCGTCTTGATTTTTTTAAAACTAAACTTGATTTTATCTTCATCTGAAACTTATAAAAGAGTCCTAATAATGTGCCTAATGAATTGATGATATCTATTTTTTTCTTGCCATTCAAGTTATGCATTTTTGCACCAAGAGTTCTCCTCATTATATATAATTTTCCAAATAATTATTTTAAACAGCAATGAATATTTTTAAAAAATAAATATAACTAACATGTTTGTTTTTATATTAAGAATAAGCAATAGTAATAAAGAATAACTGTTATACATAGGAAATGAAATGATATTTAAAAATTTTATTTATTTTTAAAAATATCATAATATGAGTATATGTTATACAAGACATAATAATCTTTGTTTTTTATTTTCATTTTGTATTCATTTAGCCAACCAGAAAGGAAAAACAATTTTTCCTATAAGAAAAATGTTAATAAAAATTAAATTTTCTTAAAAAATCTTTCTTGTTAAGCAAGTTATAAGCTTTAAATTCACGAGCAAAAAAGCAACAAAACAAATATAGTTAGTTCTATTCATTAATGAATATATACCTATAATATTAAGTAAAAAGCATTCATAAAAAGATTTTTTTTCAAAATTTCTAAAAAAAGATAAATTTCTATTTGCAGTACAATATTTTATTAACATAAAGTACTGC
Organism: Lycorma delicatula; assembly: GCF_047948215.1. NCBI lineage: Eukaryota > Metazoa > Arthropoda > Insecta > Hemiptera > Fulgoridae > Lycorma > Lycorma delicatula. Next base: position 198,925,139 of record NC_134456.1, read on the forward strand.
GGGCACTATACATTGATGTGTTTGATAGTAAATCTGTATGAGAGTTAATGATGTACCAAAACTTGTCATATGTTTGCTTAAACAAAAATCATTAAAAAAATCATCCTAAAAAAACTGAATTATATTACACTTAGAGTAATTGTAATCTATAATAAAAATTTTAAAATTTACATTCAAGATATAGCTTAAAAATTAAAAAAAAAAATTATGACTTCCACTGGATTATAATGAAAAAATGACAGCTAAAGTAACAGACAGAAGTTATTTGAAATTCGTTGAAAATATTTTGATGAGAATAAAAACAAAACTTTTTATCTAAAATTTGCCAATTTGTCTTAAAAATAATCAAACTAAAAAAAAACTCTCTCACTTCTTAAATGCATGGAAGTATCTATTTCAATGATCGCTTCCAATGATGAATGAGCTAAACAATCTCTCTGAAAAGACTTTTTAATAATATATTTTTAAATGTTTAATAAGTAATTTTTCATCTACTTTAAAAAAAAAAAAAATTATATTTCTTCATCTTTTGAACAACTACAACTGTAAGAACAGAATTAGTTTTGGAGTAAAAATTTTAAAATTCACAACACCAGAGCAAAATTCCTCTATTCACTGGTTATTTGTTCATAATTATATCAGTAATATTTTAATTATAAAAAAAATTCTGGTACAACAGTTAGTTTGCTTTAACATTTTCTACATAGACATGAACAGCATATTAGATTCTTTTAAAGTTAACACAAATATTTTCTATTTTCTGATATAGTATTCAAGTATCCTAACAGTCCTTTCATCTTCCATCTTCCATCTTTGAGTCCTTTATTAATCAAAACACCAATGCCATCACTCAATTACCATTTATCTATTAAAACTAGAATTTATAATTTAAGTTTTTAAATTAAAAGTTATTAGGTAGTAATACAATTAAGGGATCAAATAGTCTAAATTACTGATATTAATGAAAAGATTTATACCGATTAAAAATTAAAAATTGTATAGGTTTAAATAAACCAATAATGCTGTATGAAATCATTTATTAATTCTTCAATGCATTTTATATTCAACAATGTAGACCACAGTACTTGTATTTCTTACACTTAGTAATCTAGTTCTTTTTATTGAACTTACAACAGAAGAATATGAAAAGAAGGGATTAAGATTCTATAATATAAAAGTTAAAAGTAAACTGTAATATCATACCAAGTACCGATGTTAAATTCTATAGAAGTAAACAGCAATGACCATATCTCTATTCATACTGAACTGAGAATCTGCAATGAGTAAAATGAGACTGTGCTTATCAAGATCACCTAAGAATATCTCATAAGACTCTTGAAGCAGCAGCAACTGAATGGGGTACTTGGTCTCTTGTCTAACCCAACCTTACCTCTACTTCTCTTTTTATATTCTCAATGGAGAATCGATATTCATCCTATCTCAGTGAATTGAAAGAAAATACAAATATGATGATCTAAAATGAAAAAATGTGAAACTGGACTAAGGAAAAAAATCAATCTATCTTTTTATGATAGTAAAAAATAAAATTAAAATTTTATTAATATGTTAAAAATACAACATTATTTGCCTCTTACTGCTAATGCTTTTTTGATAGTCACAACTTTTTCTTTTCTTTATTATATAAATAAAATAAAAATTAACATCATACATATTCATTTGTGGGATCATAAATTTATGAGTGCTGTTACATTCATAAATCTATCTTACCTGATATGATAATTTGTTAGGAATGTTTAAAGAATAGTCAGTAACACTAACCTATATTATTAATTAATCGCAGAATAAGATCCACTAATAGATCAATTTACAATTCTATATTTATAAAAATTATGAATCTTTAATTAAAAAGGAAAAAAGTGCAAAGGTTAAGAGCTTTGTTCTTGCAAAAAAATTGAGCTATAATGGGACTGGTGACTTCCAGCTTTCCAATTCTCTTATTTATATGTAGGATGCTAATTTCTACTAGCTGCACTTATGAATTTAACAGTGGCAGCAGATTAAAATGTTATTCGTTTGCTTCACAGCTTACTAAGGTGACAGGAAGAGATGGGATGGTTACATTCAAATTGGGATTGTAATACACTCCCCTTTGTATACTGATAGGATCTAGTTGTTTTATGTAAATTCATAACGAAAGGAATAGACCAAATAAATTTATATAAATAAAAAAATGCAAGTATATTTACATTTAAATGTATTTTTATAACAAAGTCAAGTCATAATATAAATTCAGTATAATGAAAATATAAAAACTTGAATTACAATAATATAAAGTAAAAGTTACTAGTATGTATGTATAATAATTTTAGTACTTCTGCTCTCCTTTATCATAGAATGTTAAATTTTGGCAGTAATTTAGTTGCTGATACAAATACAAGTCTTGAATTTTTTTTAATGTAAACCCAACTGTAAGATTTTCAAAATTAAAAATATATCTTTAAAATCGGCTACTTCAGTAAGTTCAAATTCTGCTCATAAATCAAATAACTGTTGACGTCTGATAAAAAAATAGACTGAGAAAGTATAAAACAAACTTTAAAATGGATTAAAAATTACGCTCTGTTTTATTGACACCAATTTCAAGAAATCAAAATTTAAAGAACCAAAGTTACATTATTTTTTAATAACATTTTTGAATTATACTTTTTACTTTTACTTTAATGTATATGAAAATGCTAAATCTGAATGAAAAAAGTGATTTTTGTAAATGCAAAATGAGAATCCTGTATTTTGATAAAAGTAATAAAAGGAATGCAGGGGAACTATTTTCTCACTGCTACAGAGCATGAGCAACTGGGATTGTTTTGCCTTAAATTTTCCAATTAATTCTTTTGAATTTTTGCATAGAATGGGATAAATATCAGAACTGACATCAGGCTTATATACTATTCACTGCACTATATATGACTATATGTATAAATAGATATTTCAAATTGAGAACTTCCTTCTTACATAGAAGAAAATGTCATTTATTTTAAAAATAAATATTTTGTAAAAAAAAAATTAAAGGAAGAAACTGTATTAAATCTGAAAAAAATTAGTTCCTTTAGTGAATAAACAGTCTTTTCTTTGTTTCTTAATTTTTTATTTTATTGATGAGGGGCCTGTAAAATAGTTTATTTTTTTACATTAATTCTAGTTACTTTTTGTCCTTGATTTTAAATTTAGGTTGTAAATAAAAGAATTAATTTATGCAAAATATTTACCTGTTTTTAATACAGAACTGAATTATTATGAACAAATAATACTAAGTTTCCACTTTTATTTACAGTTTTCTTTAATATTAGTCAGAATCTCCAAATAAATGGAAGTCTGGAACTTAAATTTACATTCACATAAGAATATCACAAACACTAAACAAAATTTATTGGAAAGATAGACATCAGAAAAGTTACTCACAGAAAAAATGATAGCTTGTATAATTAATTAACTGAAATTAAAAAGACAATAAACATACAAATTTTGTACTGCTTTAATCAGTGATAAAATAATTTCTTTACAGTAATAAATCAAGAGAATTTTATTTTTTTTAATTTTATTTTAATTTAAGAGTACTTTACATATGAAAAAAGTTCAAAAAATAATTCAAAAGTTACCTTCTTCATCACTCCCAACCATTGAATATCTTTCAAAGCCGGTCAGATTTCTGTGTGTTCCAAGACCAAAATCATCTTTTGTCCATTGTAAATCACCCACTTTGTTAACAACTCTGCATGGAAGAGTCACTCTGCTACCAACTATTGCAGTCTGATCTTGTGGTTCTATCGCAAATTTTTGTTCAAGAAGGTACCCACTGCATATACTACATATGTGCCAGCTGAGAAACAGCAAATGCACCAGACCGGGCCACCAAATACCAGTCATTCTGCAACTGTAACAAATAAAATATTACTTATTTTAAAAAAATATATAAAGTATAGTTCATTTTTATTGTATTATATGAAAAAAAAGAAAACAGTATATTGTATTTTTAAAACAAATCAATCTTCACAGTGTCAAGTTCAATAAGAGATCATTGACCAATTCAAAATCAATCAAAGATTATAATGAATAATAAGAAAGGTTAGAGTGAGAAATATGAAGAAGTGAGGGAGAGATTTGGAATTTGGAAACCCAAGGAAAGGTTAGACAAAACAGAAAAGAATATGAGAAAAAGCTGTTTTCAAATTGAGATACAAAAAATAAGCAAAGAAGTAAAAAGTAGATGGCTGTTGGAAAATGTTATAAGTAAAGTTATGATGGAAAGATTTCTGATTGGGAATTATGAAGGAATAGATGAAGACAGATGCTGATGGTTCTCATTCAAATTCAGAATAAACTAGATGTGAAAGAGGGTAGATAGTTTTATTTACTTATTTTTTTGAAAAGATAAAAAACTTGGTAAATTTTTATCACCTCTAACTCATGACCAGCAAAATGCTGCACGTCAGATGAAGTGCAAAAAATATAATTTTTAGTGTCAAGACTGAAATCCGTAAAGTAGAATTAGAAAAGATAAAAGCAATGAATAAATAAAAAAATCATAAAATAATATAAAAAAGCTTATGAAAGATTTAAATTATAGTAACTATAATGCAAACAAATTTAAATGGGATTTATTAAATTTCAGTAAAAAAGGAAGATAAGTTTAACATCTAAATTAATCGCAATCTTTTTCCTCGCTTGAATTCTAAATCATAATTGGAAAATAATCCCCTTTTTAAATTCTGCTAAGAAAATTAATCAAATTTTTCTCATGACATTAATAAAATGCTTTAAAATTAATAGCTAGATTATTTATTACTTTATAACAAAATATTCTTTTAGTTTCCTGAATAACTAAAATGTTTTTTTTTTAATAATATGAATATTATTATAAAAAAAGCAAAATTTGTTTCACAAAAAATTTGAATGTTGAATATTTGAGTGATTTTTGAATGTATAAATGATGTTTAACAAATTAGCTGTAACATCTGCATTAGAAAACATGTGTGTTAAATACATATATATATATATATATATATATTATATATACCGGGTTCCATTTACATTTTGATATATCTATATATCAAAAACTACAAATTTTAGGAAAAAAATGTTTCCTATTAAAGTTTTTTCATTTTAAGGGGAAAATACGTTCACAACCTATGTTGTCCTTGATAAGGTCAAATAAAGTTCATTTCAAGGTCAACTTAATTTTTTTAAATAGGAACCTATATTTTTTATTTCAGAATCAAATTCTTTGTAAAAAAATTAAAATTTCATTTCAAACTTTTTTTCTAAAATTGATAGTTTTTTAGTCATCTTCAAAAATGCAGTAGACGTATAATTTTTTAGTTTCATTAGGTCTGGGCCAGCTGACGAGTTACATCCAGCTGATGTTAAATTTTAAATAAAAGAAAATTATATTTTAAATAAAAAAGAATCAATTAAAGGATTAACCTAAATAAAATCCATTTACGTTTCAATGAATGTTTTTAATGAAATAGTATATACCGGTAAGGTACATAGTCTAAACGTGTTGCACGCTTTGATCAGTTAAATTTTGTCGACTCTATGAAAATATTTGGTTTAATGAATTTGATACTTTAATTTTTTTTTTAATGCTCTTTATTTAAAATAATTACAAAAACTTGTTGTACATAAATTACAGCAAAAAATGTTCTTCTACTTCTAAGCATTTTTCGATACGTTTTAAAAAAAGAACCTATTAACAGTTAATAGAGTTTCTCTTTTGAAATCTCTACAGACGCTTTTTATACGCTCTTTCTTGTTTTCAAGAGTAGTTAGTACTTCTAGGCAATTCTTTTCTTTAAGGTAACCCCATAAAAAAAAGTCTACTGGAGTAATGTCTGGGGAACGAGCAGACCAATGAATTGGACCAGCACGACCAATTCAACGATCATTGTATTCGCGGTCCAAAATTACTCTGGTGATAACTGAATAATGTGCAGGACAGCCATTATGATGAAACCGCATCGTTCTTCTCTTCTCCAAGGGTAGTTCATCGAGCTGTAAAGGCTACTGATTTTCTAGAAAATCTGCGATTTCTCTCCGTTAAAATTTCCATCGAAAAAATGCGGTCCTATGCGTTCTATACTCAGAAGGACGACTTGGAGTATTTCTACCGGGAAATCGTAGAGCATACAGAGCTACTCTCCTCAGAGCTAAAGCAAAATTACCTCAGTGTTTTCTATAATTGTAAATTGTTCCATAATTTCCAATAAATTAATTTAATAGTTAGCGAGTAACAAAATAATAAAAAAATTAAATGATGACACTGATTGTACGTTCCTTAGACAAATGTCATTTGCAACTTGAACTTCACTTATAGACTATTTTAAAAAGTTCGCTGATGTTTACATGTTCAACTTCGTTTTCTTTTTCTTCATTATTGTTAGCTTCCTTATTGATAGCATTGACTGTTTTTTATTATTTAAATTTTCATTTATTTAAAATTTAACAGCAGATGGATGTAACTCGTGAGTTGGGTCAACCCTAATGAAACTAAAAACACAAATTTATAGGCCTACAGAACATTTTTGAAGATGAATAATTAAAAAACTATGAATTTTAGAAACAGTCTGAAATGAGATTTTAATTTTATTGCAAAGAATTCGATTCTGCAATAAAAAATATAGGTTCCTATTTAAAAATTTAAGTTGACCTTGAAATAACCTTTACTTGACCTTATCAAGGACAACATAGGTTGTGAACGTATTCCTCCTTGAAATGGAAAAACTGTAATAGAAAACCTTTTTCTCTAAAATGTGTAGTTTTTGAGATATAGATGTTTCTCAATTTAAACAGACAACCCGGTATAAATATATATATACCAATGTACATTTTAAAGTTAATTATGTAAATAAAAAATATTTTGTAACGGTATTATCAATTAACAAGTAATGTTTTAATGCCTAACAAAAGAAATGTACTCAAACTGTATTAATTAAAAACTGATAGGATTAGGCCTAATTGATTTCAATTTTATTGATCCGACAAAAATTATCAAATGAAAAGAAAAATTAATAACTTTTTGATAATATGCAGGAGTATACTTTCAATTAAACAAAAATTCCTGATGTAAATTAAATCGTTATATCTGAATATCTTTGAAAATTCAAAACATTTACATCAAATTAGTTATATATAACTTGATTGAATAGATGCATTTATCTGTTGTTATTTAATAAAATCTAACACTGAATGATATGACACATATTAATTGGCTTTTCAATTGGAAATAAAACACGTACAAATCATTTAATTCCTTAAAAATGACAAGATATATTACTTCATTCCTATTTTAATAATAACAACTTCATGATATAATTTATAAATTTTTTTTTCACATTTTAATTAGGAAATAATAATGTACATGATAAAATATAATTACTGGATGAAATTTAATAAATTGGTAAGGAGAAAATAATGGCTATTTTAACTATTATGAACTACTGTGCAGTTTTATATATGTATAAATCAATAGTTGAAATAAATAAATAAATTACTATGACCTGAAAACTGTTGGAAATAAAATACACAGAAAATATTTAGCTTTAATTTATAAAAAAATTCTCAATTGTATCATAATTTTTTCATCTTGAGTATTAAAAAATTGAATTAAATTCTTTAAGTATGCATACAATCTATGCATATGCTGTACAATATATACAACATATACAATCTATGCATATATTAGTAGGTTTTAGTTACTATCATTATATATATATATATATATATATATATATATATATATATATATTAAAGGAAGGAAAACAAATTTAAGTACATAAGACATAAATAAATATATGAAGTATATTTATGCACTCAAATTATATCTTATAGCATGGATGAATGACATTTTTGCAAATATATTTTAGGGAAGGATGCCCTCTAGATCAAACATACTACTTCTGCTGGCCTGCCATACTAATTGCATTAAAATATTATTATATTACCATTTATTTCCTGAGTGCTTTTTGGTATTATATGGTATAACTTTTCATTAACTACATATTAAATTAAATATTTTGTGTTCCCAATAAACACAAAATATAACTGAAAGAAATACTATATGATAAAAGTTTAAAAATATTAATGAGCGATAAAAATAAAAGAATAAGCATCAACATAAGTTTTAAATCTTATCTGATAAAAACACAGTAATAAAGATTCTAATCCCACAGTTTTATTACAATATACAAGTATGCATACTGTCATGCGAGCCAGAAACAGTTAGTCTTGAGTGAGGGAATGAGGTACGGGGATGTGCTAGTAATGGACTATAAACTCTAATAATGTTTTCTGATCTTAGAGGAAGCAATGAGTTTAGTGGCAAGCAATCATGTCTAATGGTCTGAACAACCGAAATGGCCAACACAAAGGTTAGCTAGTTCTATCCCTAACTGTACCGCACTATCCCCTACCTTTACCGCACACTCTTTACCTTTATAAACCTTGCCAACCACCTACAAAAGTACCAATCAAATGATAATACCACAATATTATTGTGACCTGCTGATAATATCAGCAATCTAATTCCTGATAACTTTGTATTTCTCATTATTCTTTAGTACTGGTCACTACATAATTGAAGTTAAATATTTAAAACATTAAATGAAACTTGATAAACAAATGTAACCCAAATGTCTACGCGTTAAATCATAAAATTAAATGTTAAATGTGTGTTGGCATATAAAAGAGAATGACCTTTTTCATATGCAACAAAATTTCTATATGCTATAAACTTACAAAGTGAGTTAATCATCTAAAAAAAAATAATTTCAGAAATGTGTAAGCACCAATTTATATATATAAACTGGTATTTTGTATATATAACAAAAAACCCATGCAAAAAAAAAAAAAACAGTAAATATAGCAAAAATATAAATCAGTTAAAATTTTTAAATTCTAAAATTTAAATTTTATTCATTTCTTGAGTACATCATAGTTTTATAGGGTGTTAGATCAATAGCTATAAATATATTTTTAGTTCAATAACAAACTTAGAATAATGACAACTGTCCTCTATCAAGAACCTTCATATAATATTTGTAAGAACATATTTTTTCGGTAATCATTTAAATTGAGATTTAAAATCTATTTTATTTAGTTAGATTTAACCTTGAAGAGGTTTACATCATTTAACTGGATGTTACGATTTTATTTATTGATCAGTTTAGCTGAAATACTTGTGCAAGTAAAAAAATACATCACAAAAAAATACTTTTTTTAATACAAACAAATAACCTTTGACGATTCAAAATAAAACTTCAGTTTTCAATTTCCATAAGTGTAATTCCAGAGATTTTGTTCATTCTGAGACGAGTATTGTGAAACTCTATCGGGTTGTAAATGTGCTTTGTGGTTTACACTTAGATATCCCGGTATACATTTTTTATTATGAGTTTTTAAATTACAAATATTACAATATTTATAATGAATTAAAAAATTTTAAATTGTAATTACAAAGTAAACTAAATTGGATCATACATTTTTTAAAAACTTCCATCAAAATGTTTTCAGTCGTCTTGTGTCCATCCTCCAGCTTTTGACTATGTTATTTTCATACTGGCTTTAGCTGATGTTTCTGTAGGTGGGTTTTTTTTAAATTAGACTGACATATTAAGAATGTGGTTGAATGCAGTTAAGAATGAGGTTTTGCGATAACAGCAGCACCTTTTATTGAGGGTGGTTGAAAAGATGACTGAAAATGTTTTAAATAAGTTTTAAAACATTCTATTATACAATCTGATTGGTTTACTGACAAAAAAATAAATATTAAATTAATAATATTGTCAGCAGTCATGGATGAGAACATAGCAAATGTTATAAAGATAATGAATTAATTATTGTTTGATAATTAATATGTCACACAATTACATTAATACAAGAATATTGTAACAGGACAAGTATAATGGATTAGGGTAACAGGTTTCTTCCAATCAAGAAGAAAGAAAAAGTAAATAAAGAAGAATTCAGAAGGAACTAAAAGAGATTATATTCTTAGAATAACGGGTCAATTTAACAATTTGTTCTTTGTAATACAGACAATGGCACCTCCAAAAGCCCTTATCTGACCAGAAGGGTTACTGGACTGGAAAAAAGTTAAAAAAGTTATAGAAAAATATAAGGGTGCAGATAATGAAAATTATTACACTTCAATTAAAAGAATGAGTTGGGTACTGGTTCTGAAGGCCAGGAGGTATAAATACTGCCAGGGACTAGTGGATGTAGTCAGTAGCTTTGAGAGGCTCTGTTCAGCACAGTCGTGATAAAAGTGATATCGGTAAGTGTCTGGTAACAGCGAGTGAAGAGAGTACATCATGAGTATTCCAGTGGGGACAATATTTTGAATAAAAGAAGTTGTTCAGTGAGTTATTAGTAAACAGTAATAAAATGCAGGGTAGGTCTCATGTAAACAGTAAAAGTAATGATACTTGCAGAAATTGGACTGCATGATCTTTAGACTTTTCTGTTGTTATCTTGTTGTTAATGTAATATTAGTTCCTATCAGTTGTTGTAAAGTGTTTAATAAATGGGACTGTGTTGTGGTATTTATGATTTGTCATTTAATCAATTTTGTCTTTTTATTAGAATTACTATTTTGTATACCATATATTTATTTTTATTGTTATTATTATTTTACATATTTTTAGAGAAATAATTTGAATTTATAAGAAATTTTTACGTTTGTTGTTCTCTCAATACTCTTGTAACCGTGAACATGTGACAATATGTTAAAATAGTTCGCAATTATAAATTACGATTTATTTAACTTTTCTTTAAATTGATGTAGATACATCTTAATTGTAGAATTCAAATGTATTGAAAGTAGTAGAAATAGGTCTTAAGTGCAAGATAGTTAAATGAATTCTAATATTTAAGCATAAATTAAGAAAGCAAAATTGGGTAAAAAAAAATTTATAATAAATTTCTTCTGAAAAGAAAAACTGTATGAATACATATAAATATATTTTTAAATATATATTTTTCAGTAAGCTATAATTTATATTTATCTATATTAGTAAACAATTTACATTTATATTTTTACTAATAAAATAAAAATTAATTAATTTACATTTTATAAAATCTCATACAAAATAATACTTTGATATTTTTTTTTTAACGATCTACTTAATAAATGTTCCATTAAAGCAAATGTGAAGATCTAAAATAATTTAATGCTGTCTGGAGTGGATTACTAGAGAAGGTATCCTTCCAAGTTTCTAGTTTAGATTAAGAGAGGATATTTTTATTTTCTAGACAAAGATACTCTTCACTACTGTTCAACATAATGTAATTAAAATTAATAGGCAGCAAAAAAAAAAAAATATATATTACTTGCTCTTGGCTCTAAAAAATAGATTGAAATTTATAAAAATCATTATTCATTATGCAATATTCATTATTAACATGTGTCAAAAGGTTTACTTAAAGCAGTTAATTGTTATGATGGAGAGCAAATCAGAATTATTTAGTAATTTTTCTCAACATTCTTTGTTCTTGAAATTATTTATTTAGCTATCAGGTAAATAAATAAATATGTAAAAAAAATTATTCTGGGAAACCTAGTTTGAACTTTATTTTATATATTTTGTTTAAAAATAAATCATTCAGATGTTTAAGTGAGAAAGAGGTATGAATCTGAAAGTTAAATAATATGGAAAATATACTATTTATAACTTTTGTTATAAATATATTTTTTATAATTTTTGTTCCTGGCAACATTTTGTGATTTTACATCATAGTTTTGGGTTGTAAATGAAAATTTTTATATATAAAAAATTCTATTTAATGTTTTATATTTTTAAATGAGACTCATTAATCAATTAAAAAAAGTTAACATTACTTAACAACAGCTTGCATTCAAACTACGTGAAAATTGTATTTCAGATCTTTTCAGAACTAATTATGCAGTTCCTTCATTAGAACTTTTACCAGAGGCTTATTATCTTTGAGTTTGTTTTGTCAAATTTTGTCATGCTTTGATGAGGTGACTTGTAGAGACAGATTCTTAAAAAATAAAAACCAAGATTTTATCTTGACTGAAGAATACGAACATTTACAAACATTCTACCAGTAAATTGTACTAAAACTAAATATTAAATGAACAAACACAACACAGATTAAATACTGTGTATTATTTGAACAACTTATTTGTGGGTAAAGCATTAAAAACCGTGCTAGTTACTCAATTGATAAAGGAGTTGCAAAATTAATGATGTGTCTTCTGTAAGCAAAATTTCCACATTCTTAAAGATTTCCACCTATTTAAAAGATTAAATATTTTTAATAAAAAAATTATCATGTTTTATCATACTGAAAAACATTTTCAGTATAGTTTATCTATGAAAAACTATGATCTTTATCTATGATAATCGTAGATTATGGATCTGACCTTATCTCAGACTGACATTTTTAATATCAGAGTATATAATCCTTATGAATGCAGAACCTAAAATTAAAAGAAGAACACTTTTTTGGTTAAATATATTCGTGTTGCTTTTTGTTATTCATTTGTTTTTTTTTTAAGAAAGAAAATAAATTTTAAGCCTGAATTGGTAAAGAAAATTTATACAACATACCACAGTACAAATCAGAAGCTTGAATTTAAACAATCTAATTTAGCTCTTTACTAATAAAACACAAAGCACTCTCAGTATGGAACTTTGTAAACACAAATTCTGTGGCATTTCTTTCTTTAGCACATGTAGATGTATTTGTGAGTATGTGTGCGTGCATACTCTTACTTCATTATTAAATAATACATTAACGTTTTTCCTCATTACTACTTTAATATGCTAATTATTTTTTATTTAATTAAAGTAAATATAAAAATAAAGTTGCTAAGCTCTGAGAATTATAAAAAATAATAATGAAGTTAATTGAATTCAAAAATGTTGATTAGTGTAAGAAAAAATAAAAAGAAGGCTTAGGAATAAATTCGAGAGAGTTTGCTTGGATTAACAGTATCAATATTGATAAAGCTATTAAAAATTCACAGCGAGCAATAATATTTTTATTTCTTAAGTAATAAATGCAAATTAAAATGAATATTTCATTCATTCAATTTAACTCAAATGGTTAGAGCATTGAGTTATTTTCTTAATTTATTATTATTATTACTTTTATTTTATAAAGCAGCATATAAAAAATCAAGATAATAAAAAAAAAATTTCACTTGTAAAACCGTCATTAAAACTGCAACTTTATTTAAAACACGTAAATCGTAAAGTTTATAATTAGATACATAAATTATTACCACTGCAGAAGAGTAAAGGATTATTTTAAAATCGAAAATTAAATCAACTGGAATATATTTTTAAGTAATCTGTTAACCATCAATAAATATTAAAAATAGAACAAAGAATTACATTCAAAACATTCTTATTCTTTAACAGATAAGTTGTTCTCTAAGCAGATGCTTAGAGTATACAAATTAAATAGATTTAAATAGATAGACTTGTACCATGTGAGATTTAAATTTTAGATCTCAACTTTAATGTTTAAAAGGTCAAACTGTCAATGAAAAAATACAATAATTCCAAGACACATGCAGGATTATAGTGATCACTTCTTTTCTCATAAAGAATGCATATAATAATGACAAATTCCTAAAACAGAAACAATGTGTACTACAAGATGAATACACCATCATGGGCAGAATAATAATTAATTATTGTGAGCATCCAGCAATAAGTAGAATTAGAGGACTCTCTAAAGATGATTGGTTGGTTAGCAAATTAATATTGATCTATAAGTACATACTCAAAGTAAGCTATCAGTAATGCAAATATGCATTAATAATCCAGTAAATATAAGTTGAGGTCAGAGATGTAATAGGTCAAGAGTTCTAGAGCAGAGTGGCTTGTTAGATTCAAAAATAAATGCACAGAAGAGAAATAACAGTGATGTATACTTTTGACTGAGTGAACAGAGATCAATGTTTGTACTCATTTTGGCTCTGTTCATGTTTGTTTTGTAATAACTTAAGTAAATTTCTAAAATTTCAATAAACTGAATTATGCAGAATTATTGAGCTCGACTCAAAGTAGAAATGCTTAATGTAGGTAAAGATTTTTTTTAATATTGCTGCCTCTTGGTTTTGGTAGCCATTTATAGAAATTACAGAAGATTTCAAAATTTTAAAGCAGCTCTTCGTTTTAACTCTTAGCTCATATTTTAGATGAAAATAAATTACTTTTTCATCTTTAAGTAGTTAAGTCTCTTTAAGTAGTTTTTAGAAAGAAAAAATTTCTGTCTTTATGGTTCTTTCAACCTAAAAAAAATATTTTAACCATTCTGAATGCGATTAATCCATTTTCAATAGTATTACGTGAACATTTGTTACTCAAAATAAATTATTACATTCTGAAATAATATTCTATTCATTATTATAATATTCTTTTTGATTTTGGCAGTTACTCGATTTATAATACTTAATGAGATCTGTTAAGGAGATTAAAAAGGAAAATTAAAAAAAAAAATTCTACAATTAATAACATTGTCATAATTTGGTTGTTTTATATGTTGTCATAAATTTTTTTATTTTTTAACAGATTTATCAAAAAATATTTTTAAAAATCAATGGAATTTTACTAGAGTCCAGTTAAACTGCTGAAAAAATGTATAATGAAGTTGCTTTGCTTTTGTTAGTTAAATAAACGTTTAAATGGCTTTCTGATACCAGCAGCTTGATGCAACTGAAACAATTTTCTAATTCTATGGCCCGAAATCAACATAATTTTTTTATGGAATGTTATATTTAAAGAATTTAAATTACCTATCTAATGACTAATTATTATGGCGTAATCACAACCAAGAAGTGAAGATGAAAGAAGCTGTGAATCAGTTTACTATGTTACAATGAACATTAGCTGTTCATTCTCAGTTTAACTGTACAGTAATAATATACTATAAAATGCTACATGGTATTTTAAATACAGAACCCAATTGTCTCATTATTTTTGAACTGTTATCATTAGGGGGTTAAAAAAAAGTATTTTAAAACTCTTTATTCTAAGTAAAAAATGTTAATACAATGATTTTCAACAATTTTCCATTAGAAATCACTGTTTTTTATGTATTTTTTGTTGTTTTTTCTAATTATGTTTCTATTGATTAATTAATGTTTCATAAATTAATCAATCATTAATTGGTATAATAATGTAATAATACAACACAATTAATAATCTTTGTAAAGAATTATAAACTTTAATAATATGCTTTAATGAATTTTTTTTTAATCTAATAGTTAAATTTCTGAAAAATGGAAATAATTATAAATATGTAATTTAAGGACTGGGTAGCCACAGAATTACCAATAAATTGTTTTGTTGTCATAAACTATTAACTTAATTAAGGACTATGGTATAGAAATTTACAGGTGAAGGGCAAGAAACAGATCGCAAGACAGTGGCAATAAATCTCAGAGCACAAAAGAAATGATGGATTATAAAGAATGCTGAAGAAAACTACTGTGACAAAGCATCTACATTAGCAACCATATTAGTTCAATGACATCAACTAGTAAGTAAATGTAAAATATAAGGTGAGAGTTGAAATAATTCTTTGAAACAGGCTTTACAAGTAGACATCACATACTTAATAAAATAAATTAAAAAAATTTCCACAATAGCTTACCGAGGTTAATTTCCATTCAATCTAATATCTCGACGATTATTTATTTCTTTTTTCAAAAAATCATATTTAGGATGAAAATGAAATTAGTAAAGATTAGTTTGAAGTCCACTTATGAACTAACTTTTACATGCTTATTCAGACTAACAAACACATAAACAAGCAAAACAATTCAAATTGGTACATCTATCATATTTAAAATTTTTTTTTACAATAAAGAAAAAAAGATTCACTAAAATGAAAAAAAAATTACTAATAAAAATTTTAAATTAAATTTAATAAAACAGTACTGCAAATGCAGTAAAAGATAATTAAATAGATAACATTTTCAGTCTCAGAACAATCATTACATAATTTAATTTTCAAATGTGTAAAGATATTATATAATAGTGAAATTTTAAACAGCATATAGATCTAATTATAAGTTAACAAGTAATATAATTTCTTATGGTTACCAATAAAACCATTTAATTGTTCTAATTTTGTATTAATGCCAACACATTTTTAATGCCAAAAGGTGGCTGAACTTTGTTTCATATCATTTTAACACATTAATGACATTTTAAATATATTTGATTATTCAAAGTGATGCCCAGCATTTAAAATAAATAATGCTTGAAAGTAAGAGCTGAAATATAGTTTAACCTGAACTCGTAGAATTCAAAATGTAGATAAGAGATTTAATGGTGAATTGTAAGAAAGTTCATCTATTGATGGACAAAACACAGTATAACAAAAATTGTCCTTAACAGAGGAAAATTCCCTAGGTATTCGGAATCAATACCATCTGTGGATGGGATAGATTCCAACTACCTAGGGAATGCCTTGACCTTTAGAAAAATGTTCATTAACCAAATTAATTAAATATACGTTTCAACAAAACCATCATTCTTCTCTAAAAGTTACAGAGCCTTGTGAAAATAACTTTTGGATTCTAAAAGAAGAACTTCACTCAAACTTGGAATTTAGGAGCATATGCATATGTCCAACCATTTACCTAAATCTCCTTTTGGGCCCAAAAACGTTTTTCTCTTTCTATTAAAAGTACTTTCTCCAGAAGTGATCATATTCACTATACAGACAGTCCCTTTAGTAAACAGAAAGAAATACACTTTATTGCTTAACACGAAGATTGGTCCGCTTGGTATACTGATAAGCAACAATATGGTAAGCTCACTGAAGATAGAGACATTAAACCATGTTTCTTCTCACTTTTCCTAATAAGACATTCATAGATTTCTGTTTTTATTATTCCTGAGAATAGAATGGATAACCATTCTGAAAATGGTTCAGAATACTTGTAACTTATGCTTAAGAAAAATTCTCCTCAAGAAAATACAGAGAAAGATGATTACAGCATTTGAGGAAATTCCAAGTGGAAATATCCAATTTTAAATACCTTTTTTATTGAACAGGGAGAACTTGGGATGTCCAGAATATGATGTAAAGAACTGGAACAGACACTGTTCCTTATATGTAATTGATTAAAGAAGAAGAAGAAGAAAGAAAAGAAACTTGTGTTTAATCTCAAGTTACCTAAACCTGTTTGGTTATGACATCAGCAGATTTTTTATTACTCTAATTAAACCTTTTGATTAGTTGAATTTTAATTGATTAGATGTTTTCAAGTAGGATGAATAGAAAAATTAATAATAAACGTATAGATTTATTATAAGTAACAGCAACAGAAAAAAAGCTTTAATTAACGATATTGTAAATAGTTATAAATATTAATATTTCTGTAAGAAGCATTTGCTATAAAATGTAACACTTTTGTTCAGATCATTTTAATATGGAACAGTTTAACATGGTGAGCAGGTGATTTCTTAGAAGTTACAGTTTCAAATAATATGAGGATTTATCTGGAGTTAAATTCTTAATAAATAGTTAATTTAAAGAACATCAACCAATATTGTATGTAAATTATATATTATATTAATTTCAATTTCACAAGTAAGAAAAAAATTATTATTTATGAAAAATTTTCAAATTTCTAATACCTAATTAGCCATTAAACATTAATTTGTTAAGGAAATTAGTTATTAATATATTAAAATAACCTTTACTGAAATAAGAAATAAATAATAAATAAAACATGAAATAAATTTATGGTTGTAGAATGAGAAAATATAAATATACAATGATGTCATTTATTACTAAAATCTTAAAAAAAGGAATGCTTGTTGCTGAACAGCTGAAATTAATAAACAACTGTACAAAATTAGCTTTAAAAACAGAATCATCATAGGAAAAGAATTCAAGAAACTTTTTTTTTATCTCTGACATGGTGAATAACAAAATATGGTATATTTAACATTAACAAAACTTGCTACAATATTCTATAAATTCATTTAGAACTGAATTTTGGAATTTCATAAGGCAACCTAAAATAATAATTAATTTAAACTTAAATTTGATCTTAAATCTATTTTTTCAATGTGTTCACCTTTTACACTTATGATTATTATTATTTTTTAAATTTAAGAAAATAAAACTGTTATAGTTTTAATACAATAAGATAAAATACATTACTATATATTTAAACAAATATTTAATTCTAAAAATTAAATTAAAAGATTCCTTTCGATAAAAAACTGTTATTCTTTGTTGATAAGATGTTAAAGAATTTTCTAAATATTCATAATATTAATATTCTAAATATTCATATATATATATATATATATATATATATATATATGCCCTGAAATTAATAGTGAAATATTTTTCTAAATTTTTATTGTTACTGAACAATTTTATTTTTTTATAACTTCATGTAATAGGATCACTATTATTTCATATAATAGTAATAATATTATTATTTTTATGCATTAATAAGGACTACAATCAAAAGTATGTTTTTTAATTTATTTGTTAATTTTATACTTAGTAATGTTCCTCTAATACAGGCTATTGTATAATTTTCTTCGATTCTTCCCGGAAAATGCTGTAAAATATTACACAGCAATCTTACACAATCTGTATAATTATGTTCTGATATCTGAATAATTTTTTTTTTTTATGTATTTAACCTATTTATAAACTAATTTGTCCTCGAACATAATATTTCAAAATATAATTTAATAATATACAATATTAAATCTAATTGTAATTTGGAATTTCTTAAACTCGAGATAAATTTCTTTCCACTAACTCAAAATTATAATTTTATTGTAATTACAATTACATAATAATTAAAGAACACAAAACTAATGAAAAAAATAAAAACATAAGCGAATTAAACCACAGTTTTGGTATTTAATAAATAAAACTTATGATGTAGTGTGGCGATATAACAAATTTTTACGAGTTTTATGGAAAAGTAACTCACGTCCAAAAAAATTCAATCAATATAAGACTGTAAAAAAAATTCCGAAGTCGAAGACTATAACAGGTCTACTATATAAGAAAAGATCTACCTAGTAACTCCGAAGTAATAGATTCAAGAATAGGTTGTTGACATTTAATATACTATGATGAACAAATCTATTTTTGTTTTAAAGTAAAAAGAACGTTACTTTTATGTACCACATGTCACAACATTATTGTTTCTTTTATATACATAGCTATACATGAAAACTAGGAAATGCGTGTACATATAAGAGAGAGATGTGTAAATAAATGATGTGTAAATTAATAATATAGAGCGTAAATGTATACTGGGGTGAGTTTTAAACAAAAATGTACGCGTTCCGACATCTTATTAAAGCCCAAATGAAAAAATTGAAATATAACTATTAGCTTGTGTATATAAAAGCAGAAATAAATTATGAGTTTACGAAATGCGAAGCATTTGATTAAAGATTTAATTTTTAAAAAAAAATTATTTAAAAGTTGGTAGAGAACTTTCACAATTACATGCAATTACAAAAAACAGAAGATTCAACGTAATTGCTACTATACAGGCTATATAACTATTATAAAATATTATGAAAATTTATGGTTAAAAGTTTTTATAACATTAGATTCAAAATAATAATTCACACAAAGAAAATAATGTTATAAAGCGATCTGTAAAGAGAAAATATCACGTAGAAGAATATAGAATAAATGTTCGACAAGAATAAAAATATTCATAATAGTTTTTTTTGTTATGCTACATAATTTGTCAGAATGTTTCAGCGGAAGAATATTTGATCTTATTTGTAAGTGATTTCAAATCATCATTTTGTTTAAGAATTTACAGTCTTTCATTTTGATTAAAATACAAAAGAAATTTTGAAAGAAACAACTGAAAGCAGTGAAGAAAATATTGATCTAAACAGCTTACACAATTCGATCATGTCATTCTCAAAATATTACTAACAACCGAGATTCAAGAAACTTTCCTGGAAATTTACGTAGTATATTATTCCAGCTGTTTGAATTGAATTGTTGATAAAAATACCTCTTCGTTCGATTATTTATTAAAAAACTACAAACATAAAAACAAATTTAAACTGAAGTTTAAGATTTTTATTCGAAGAAACGTAGTCATTTTTATAATGAAGCACCGAAATAGGAATTTATATAAGAAAAATGGATTTTGATTTTTAGCAACAATATAAGTGAAAATAAAACAGATTGATCATTCAAAATATCCTTAAGTCTAAACCGTACGGTTTTAATTTACATATGCTTTATCAAATTTAAACAAATTTAAAATAGATAAAATATTATCGATAAGTTAAACTTTACATAATCAATAAAATTAACAAAGAAATTCAACAATAAAATTTCCGTACTTCGTAAGAACGTAACAGTACTGAAAGGAATTACCTGGAAAAATGTTGCTGCACATGTTCGGTTGCCAGATAGTTTAAAGAACCGGCACAGGTCAAGAAGACACACGTTTCTTCTTTATGGTTATTTACAAGGGTGAAGTGTTAATATCCCGAGGTCACTCACTATTAAGGGTTGAAAGCGAGGGATGTGCAAAAAAAATGCTGTCAAATTAAAAGAGAGTAAGAAAGAGTAAGAGAGTGGGGGTAGACTACCGGAGTACCAGATATAGCCCCCGAGTGGGTGAACAGTCAAGAAAAACCCTCTCTTTCTCTCTCGTACCATACACTTCATAAGTCGAGTAAGACTAAATTTAGGGAGACTGTTCCGACTCGTTCGGTTCGGGCACTAGACACATACTGAACTGAAAATAGCCCAACTAGACTATATACTAAACGGTATGCCTTATGTCTCCTCAGACTCCTGGCCAAAGGGGATTCCACATCCTTCTTATTGTCGGTTACTCCTATTTTCTTGACTTATAGACAACCCAGACATATCGGATCAGTCTGTTTTTGTCTTGTCAATCTTTAAAACAATTTTATAAAAAAATTAATAAAAAAATATCTGCCGATACAATAGATAAACTATTATCCACACTTTATTGTTAATGTAACGGAAATAAACTTAATTATCCATTTCAAAGAGCGATAAAACACAAAGAAATATACATTAAAAAAAAAATTTAAAACGGGGGACAAATTTTTAAAACATTTTTTTGTAAACAAGTCGTTAAATAATTTTATTGCTAACACACGATCCAACAAAAAACAAAACAGTATCATATTTAATATATTGATACAGCTAGAAAAGTAATATTTATGTCAAATATATTTCATCGTTTTTATTATGTCTAATTAACCTCGATGAATACAATAGTGATAATAATATTACATAAGGACACCGTAATTCTAGCAGATAAGGTGTGAGGAACATCATTTCACTATGTATCGATGATATTTCTTCCAATATTTCAGTATTTAAAAATAAAGAGACGTGAGAACATGAGCACTTAATAAAATTCCTATCGTTTTTTTTCCGTTAAAAATGAGGTATTCTCTATTTTTCATTACAATCACCCTGTAATAAAGTCGAAAACAAGGAAAGGGAAAACATAGGTAGAAAGCAGCGAGAAAAGACGTTCTCAAATTCTTTTCAATTTATAATAAAAGAAGAAATTAAAAAGAAAAACTGAAGCCGTATTAACATTCCCGTAACAAAAAAGTGTTAAGATTTTCTGTTGTTGTACGGGCGGTAAAATTATAAATGAGGGTTGAAGTTAATACGATATCAAAATCTGAATCGCAGAAACCAGAATAATAGCTTTTATATAGAAAAGAAATCGATTGATATCAAACAAACTTTTCTAGAAAGAAATATAGATTGAGAAATTTAGCGCTATATCACAGCGAAATGAAGACAATAAGCTATAGAAACAAAGAACTGAGAGGCGTTTGATATGTAATCTCACAGAAGACTGTTGAAAATTACTTCCGTTGATATTTCGTTGACATATTTTGTACGATATGAAAAATTTAAGAGAATTACAAAAGAGAGAATTAAAAGGTAAAAAAATGAATAAAATAATAAAGTTAAAATGGTGTTTTACTTGAAAAATCGAATAAAATCGGTCCTAGAACTGTATCTGCAGTATTTTTTTGAGAAATCTAGGGTGAAAACCCTGTTTTTTATGTTTGACATATAATAAATGACTTTGTTAAATGGGTAACATTTAACATATCTTTAATGAAATCAAACATTAAAATAAAAAACAAAACTGATGGAGAAGATGTAGGGGGTATTTTGAGTACAGGAAATTATTAAAAATAAAAAGAGAATGAGTGCAACCAACTAATCTAACGGTAAATAACAAAAAAAAGATAACTCTATTAAATAGTACATTACCTTAGATTGAGGCTGATCGAATTGGAAAAGTTTGATGTAGATATAAAAGGCTAATTAAATGAAAATAAATAATTTTATTAATTTTTTAGTTATAGGATTACAGTAGCGTTTTCTTTTATAACATGTGCATCTTTTATACCATGTTTCTTACATGGATACGTACCTCATGAGTATATCTACGTAGCAGTTGTCAGATAGGTAGTGGCAGGTTAGTACTTCACCACAATAAATTCATAATCTTAGTACAAAATTTCGGTAACAACTGGTGGATCTTGAGCAAACAGTTTCGATTAAATGACTACTTACGTTTTTCTTAAAAATAGTCATTATTAATCAAAGATTGACTTAAAAAATGTACTACGTCACAAAATTAATGTATTTAATTAATCATTAACCGATAATATTTATCAGCTAGGAACAACTTTAAAAGGTGACTGTTGGGACGTTTTCTGTAGAAGGTTACTTTTTATATTCTTCAAAATATGAAGAATACAAGCAGAAAAATAAATACATAAAAAACGTTTGTTTGAAATAGGAGTGTTTAACAGTAGTCATAAAAATAATTAGTTAAAATATATAAACATGCTATAAGGAAACTAATTAAAAGGAATAGTAGTTATAAACCACAATTATTTTTAGTTTTTATTTCGAATTTTAATACCACACCTATTCGTTATTCTAACCAAAAGTTATCTTAATGCATTTAACTTCCAGTCGTAACATTTATTTTAAGAATAAGTTTCAGAAAATAATTCCTAAAATAATTTTAATTCGCTTGATTTAACATTTCTGTAATTTAATTCACTTAAAAATGATGCAAAATTTTATTTGGGTGATGAGGAGAGAAGGAGTGCTGTAAAACCTAATTGAAGATTTAAATAAACCTTATGGAATATACAGCGTGCATCAATATATATATAATGCTTATGGAATATACACTTATATATAATGCTTATGTTAACTTCGGGACGTTCACCCGGGACTTTCATAACCTATTCTACTCGTAAAAGTAATGGAAAAAGTTCATATAAACACATGTCCTAAAATGCTTCGTTTGCGAGTTACGGCTAGTGAAAGATTTCGCTTGGATTTCATCTACCCAGGTGAAATGGGGTCGTACTGAAATTTTTAGGACGTTAAGTAAGATGCAGAATTAGTGCTTTCTTATAGTATTTTATGTGAAAAATCGGTTCCAGAACTGTATCTGCACTTGTTTTTGAGAAATCTGGGGTGAAAACCATGTTTTTTATGTTAAACGTATATGTAGTAATCTGAGAAATAATTTTGTTAAATGGTAATAAATACACAACATTTTTAAAAACCTTGTAGAGAATTTAATTTTGAACAAAATGATGTAAGGTAAGTTGAATAAAACAAATAAAAGTTAGAAAAATTCGAATTTCATTTAGAAACGGTACACTACTGCGTTTGTCATAAAAGAACTTATTTTATGTAAATAAAAACCAAACTCTATTTTGGTGATGTAAAGAATTTGTAAAAACAAAATATACTGTTAAAAAATTAAAAAAAGAACTAGAAATTACACAATTGTAAAATAAAAATAAATAAATAAAAATTACTTATATAATATTTTTTTTTACTGATGACAAAAGTACAATAAATTATCTGAAAAATGATTATTTCTAAGTTGGCAATAAAATAACAGCTGATCAATAATTCGAAATACTGTATTATCGTTTAAATCATTCTATAAAATAAGAATTGTGTGTATTTATTACTCATTTAACAAAATTATTATACGTCAAACATAAAAAAAAACGGGTTTTACTCCAATTTATTGGTGTTCACCCCTGATTTCTCAAAAACTACTGCAAGATGCGGTTATGAGATATATTTTATTCAATTTTTCAGATCAAATACCATAAGAAATCATTAATTATGCCTTTTAATTAACGTCCTAAAAATTTCAGTACGACCTCATTTCACCGGGGTAACTGAAATCCATGCGAAATCTTTCACTAGTCGTAACTCGCAAACGAAATATTTTAGGACATATGTTTATATGAACTTTTTAAATTATTTTTACGAATAGAATAGGTTATGAAAGTCCCGGGAGAACTTCGTCATACACTCTGTATAGGGAATTGTTAAAAAACTTTTAACCGGTACAAATAAAATTAGAATTTTAATTAAGTAATCAATTGTATACTACAACAAACACGGTACCGATGCAATAAATGGGAAAAAATGTGTACTGCAGAAAGAAAGAGAAAAAAAATTAATTTTATTAAACAAAACAATAAAAACTTTTTACTTAATTGTGATTAAATATAAATTTTTAAATAAAAAATTCCAACCATTCAATGGATTAAATTTAAACACAGATTAAATAAAGAATAAATGACGTAAGCGAATTTTTTTGGCACGAGTTTAGCTTTCAAGGATGTACGGACGTTGGCCTGACCCCCAGCGATTTGTTTTGGCAAAATCTTCAACGAAATATTGACAAATACACATAAAATACATTTTTGTTTTTTTAAATAGATTAATTTTATTTCATAATTAATGACAAATTCATAAATATTCTCGGCACGTAATGTTGAGATTCTTTTTTATTTGTATTTTTATAGAAAATAAGAATAATAGTTTTATTAAAAATAATTTCCAGATGTACTCTTACATACTAGTTAACCAACATTCATAATTATAAAACAAAAGAAAAACGAAAATATTTGTTTTTAATATATATAAAGTAATCTGGGGGTAAAACATCACCATGGGGGGAATAAATTATGCCAATATGGTTTCTTTTAAAATAAATTCTGAAATTATAAATAATAGTACAAAAATATATTTCTTTATGTTTTCCGTTCCAGCACACTCGTAATGCTAAATAAAAATTTTATATTTAACACTAAACACATTGAATTTACGATGAAAATATTAAAAAAAAAACTTGTTCAAGCATGTAAATTTTTTTTTCAATTAATTACTATTACTGCAAAGTGTAAAACTGCAGCAGGGTTCATTGATGGAAAATAGTTTTGATTCTATATGGAAAAAATAAAATTAACTTTTTTTTTCATAAAAACATCAACTTGTACAATACGATACTATTTTTAAGTGCCTTTACTATTTTAATATGGAATAAAAATTTTATAATTTATGAAAAATAACTACCTCGAATATGATTTAAAACTAGAATTTTGAAATGAAAGAGAAAGATGCTTTCGCTAGACATTTTTAATATTTTTGAATTCATTCTGATCAACTTCGCAAATATATATTCTATTGTGTGTCTGTGTATATGTTATTAAATTTGTTTAAAAGATAAAATAAACATTTATAGGAAATATAATGTATATATATTTTTTAAATTAATATTTCTTATTATAAGTCAATTACGAAAACAAAATAAATAAATTTACGTCAAATAAATAAATAAAAATATAGATGATAAAATTTAATATTTCAGTTTTACTTTTAAATTTATAATTTAAGGTTTGATTCTTGATTATAGATAAAATTATTAATTACAAAAAACTTCGTTAATCGTAAACGTGACGACTCTTAAGAATAAATAAATTTAGCTAAGGGTTCATAAATTTACAAATTAGGAAAAAACCACAATTTTCCAAATTAATCAGAATATAAAATTTTCTATGTTTGACTTCATTAGGGAGGGGCATTGACTAAACGGTATATAAAGATTTAGAAAAATTTAAAGTATCAGTACAATAAATTTTGACAATGGAGTTGTTCCGAAACGCGTCAACAAGAGATTTTTATCTCTTGTTGACTATGAAGCTATAAGCTCTATGTTGACAATGAAGCTAAGAAAGAGAAGCAGTACTAAACATAGAAACTATAGTGATATTAGCAGAAAAGATAGTATGAGTTATTATCTTAACAACAATTACAAAAACATTTCCAATTAGAAATAAAAAAGGTAAAATTTAAAAAATTCTAAACTTATTTTCAAATCTAATTACAAAGAATTAGCAATAATAATAATTAAAAAAAAAAAAAAAAATATTGAAGAGTGAAGGATTGTTTACTATTTATAACAGTTTTACCTAGACACGTACTTTGATCGTAAAAAAAATTATAAGTAAATTTTTAAAAAAACTTGCGCAGTTCTGCGCAAGAAGACCAACTTTTTCTTCACCGACGCCCTCACTATTTCTGTCATAAACGTACTGATTTTCAGTGTAAAATGTACTACATACGTTCGGTTAACCAGTGACCCTACACACAAATATCAGGTTTCAACTCACTCACCACTGACTCATTGCATAGCGCGTATGTGAAATACACCACTACACAGTAAATATAACCTCAAATTTTTCGACCTTAAATTGAGCGTAACTCAAGAACAACTGAAACAATCTTCATAAAATTTTCACATGCATAACCTGAGATTCACTACTACATCGTATCTAAATTTCAATGAAATTTATCAAGAACTTTTAGGAATTCTTAAGCCACAACATGTTATGCATAGGCCTATATATATATATGTGTGCATATAAAAGTTAAAAAGGAAACTCCATTTTAATGGTATTCTCGTACTTTTCATACCTCAAAACGTAAAGAAATTCATTTTCATCCCCACTCACACCGTGGAACCGAGAATATTATCTACTTTAATTCGAAAAGTCGGCAAAAAAATTAAATGTCGGGAGGGAACATTTTTCATAAGTTTATTAATTCCTTTACATAAAAAAAATACAATTGTTTAAACAGCTGAAATTATTATTTAGATTTAAATTTTTATAACGGATAAATGATTCTTGATTAATTTCCATTGTTTGTCTTCTAAATTGAATAATTAAATCTTGTTCATAAATTGAATTATTAGGTGTAACTTCACATTATGTACAATCTATTTTTTTAAAATATAATTTCTATATACGTAGAATTTACTAATGCAATGACTGTACAGATGAGACGAGAGTAGAAGTGGCTTAGGGTACCAACTGATAAAGTAAGAAATTAAAAATTTAATAACAAACATTTTTAGGTAAAACGTTTCTATTTGTAACTTAGTGACTATGTACTAGAATTGAATTTTAAGTTGAATCATCGTTCTACGTATTTTAAGCTATTTTTAAAAGAATTTTAATAAAAAATGAAAGTTAACAGGCATACTATAATTTTTTTTGAACATTTCATATTTTATATCAATAGGCTTTTATCAAAAAATCTAAGAAGATAACTGATATAATAGAAAAAAATAAACAATAACCGATTACCAACAATTACGAAGCTAAATATATTTTTTAATAAAATATTCATAAAATTTTTGAAGAATATAAGTAAAATAAATAGAATTATATGTATAAGAGTAAATTTAGCTCTAATACAAGTGGGAAGGCTAGATTTGGTGAAGAGTATTTTAAAAGTTCCGGATATGCGAACGAGTGCATGGAAAGAGCTAGCATCTGTCTTCCTCCTTGTCTTGTATGTGCGCGTGTGCTTGTATTTTGTGTATTACAACCCTTTGTTCCACGAAACAATGATACCTCATTATACTAAATAATGAATAAATGTTTAAAGCAGGAAGAGGAAAACTATATCAGTAATGAATATTATATATATATATATATATATTTGTTAATTATTATAAAATTTTACAGTTACATAATAATACAAATAAATGTTCCTTTTTACAAACGATGTTAAAAATGAATTATTTTATTACATTAAAATATTTAAAAAATACCATATTTTAAATATAAAATATTAATTTATAATAATGCAAGAAACACTTTATAAACAGTATTATCACAGTTTTAGCTAAATAACATGGAACGAAAAACAAGAGATAAATATTAAAAATTAAAAACACGACTGCCCCAAAAAAAAAAACACTGCTCTCTAACAAAGGATAATTAAAGAGCGTGAGGGGCGACAATTTTGTACATGGTGTTTGTATATAGTATAACTTTTTTAAAATTTTTTAAAATTTATTTAAACACACACATATATATATATATGTTATATAGCCTATGACACTCCCGGTAATGTAAGGATTCCAACGCGGGATGATACATCTAAATTGGTTCAGCCGTTGAGATGTTACAATGGAACAGACATACATACACCTTAAATGCATTACATTCTTTTTTGGGCAAAAAATATTTCAAGAACAAATGCAGTTTTATTACTGTCATTAACATAAATGAAAATAGGCAGATCATATTAATAAATAACATCTCATAGGAAAAAGGTGTGACAATTTAAAAAATTGATAATGTAAATCATGCCTTATGTACTTGAAAAGTTATTTGATTTATAAACGCTAATAATAATAATTAACAAACATTTAGAATACTATAATGATAGCAGAGAAATTTCATCTAAATTAATTTTACTAAAACTGTAATAATTATTTATTATTTTCCGAATAATCGTGATCTATTAGATGGAGAGTGTATCTGATGCATGGAAAAGTTAGCCTTCAACCTACTAACAAATATCCCTTTCGAATTTTGAAAATCGGACGATTGTTTGCAGAGATATTATAAGGGCATCCCATTATAGTTCCCAAAACAGCGCTCTAGGGGCATCCCGTCTGTTACCAATTGATGGTGATTGGTCTAGCTTCGTACGAGGTGTTCGCATCACCTCCCCACTTTAGCCTTACAAGCAGTCCTCACGGGAAGCCCAATGTTATTAAAAATATTTTTTTTAAATTTATTTATTTATTTATTTTTTTATTTAACCTCCGAGTCCACAGTTAAGCATTACTTCAGAGGATGAGATGAATGATTTGTAACGTGTGTGAAAATGCCATGCCTAACCGGGATTCGAACCCGGGACCTCTGGGTGAAGGACAAAAATTTATTTAATATTATTTTATTTAACTTAAATTTAATTCTATTATTTCTTTAATATTATTGATTCGATTGATACGAATTATTCAGTTAAAACCCAACTCACGCGGTGATAGAGGCTCACAGTTCACAGTTCATTAATTCAATTCATTAAATTTTGTGCTTCTACCGGAAAATTTCCACTACTATATATATATATTCTGACATTTCCAGTAACGTAAGGATTCTAATGCGGGGGTCATAATCTAAATCGGTTCAGCCGTTGAGCTGCTACGGTGGAACAAACATACATACATACACCCTAAATACTGGTAGATTACACTCCTTTTTGGGCAACCACGTAATAAATAAAAAACATCAAAAGAAAAAATTAATTAATTATACTTTTAAAAAATTTCCATTTTGTTACTAAAATGATGTTTACTGAAACAATTTAAGTCCTTCATGGTTTTGTTATTTTAAGTATTTTTATCAATAAAAAAATAAATTATTATTTTAATTTCGTTATCTTTAATTTTCGTTCGATAAGTTTGGCTAATTCTATGACTAAATTGAATATAGGAAAGATAATTATATTCTACTTGGTTAAAAAATAAAATAATTAATAATTAAAAATACAAGTATTAATGTATAATAAATGTGTTTTTCTAAGGGAACCCCCTCCCCAAAAGAAAAATATGCCTGATTACTTTATACTTTTTGGTCTAGTACTCCTTTAATGTGACGATGTTTATACATTTAAGTGTTTAATTCATAAATCAAATATTCACACACACACACACACACACACACACACACACACACACACACACACACACACACACACACACACACACACACACACACACACACAATGTAAAAAAAGGTAGTAATAAAAAATTTATTTAAAAAAATGATCTCCGTAGCGGAGTGGTAGCGTCTCAGCATTTCATCCGAGGATCCCAGATTCGAATTCCGGTCAGGCGTAACATTTTCATACACTACAAAAATTGCATTTCCATACTCCCACGTAAGCTTCTCTGGCTCTCTGTAAGCTTCTGTCATGAATTAATTTACCAAGTAAGAGAAAAAAAAAACGCACTACAAATAAACAATAATTTTTAAATTCAATAACTTTCACCTTTTTAAAGTCGGCTCCAGATTAAAAATTAAAAGAACTATTAATAACTATTGCTTATTCCGTACCTATCGAATCAAGTAGCTTGTAAAAAAAAACAACTGAAATATTAAAAATAAGTAATAATACGCCAGTAATATACGTTAAGATGTACGATAATTTATTTTTTTTAATTTCAGGCAATTAATATACTAGTGTATATGTATATATATGTGAAAATTAATCAACCGTAAGAAAGCCAAATTAATCTGAAATAGAATCTAAGTATAGAACATTTATTTTTAAAGCTACCCGAAATTAATTCCTAAAAAAATATACTTTTAAAATGATTAACCGAAGGACTTTGTTCTAAAACCGTTAACATATTATTTAGGAAGCTTTAAAAAGGGTGATACATTTTAAAAGTAAAATATTTTTACTTTTAAAATGTTTTTGGAAGTTGGCTATCAAATAACTTATTTTATTATATAATAATTTAAGTATTACGTTAATAAATACGTATGTAAAAAATTATTAACCCTTAATTTGATATCAAAAATTTGAAATTTAAAAAAGAGCAGAAAAAGTATTAATTTAAAATTTTAAATGAGTTTGATATCAGTTTTATTATGATTACTAAGTATTTTAGTAATGATTAGTAATGAATTTTAGTAAGTATTTTAATATTTTAGTTTCATCTTATACAAAATATAGGTAAAATTAATTTCCAGCATGAAAAATAGCTAGTCGTAAGAAAAATGTGAAGGCGAAAAACCTGCGACTTGATGCAACTATGAAAAGGAATGTACAGATACGATAGAAAGACTCTAGTACCGACTAGGAGCTAAGCCTGTCTGTAGTATGGAAATATATATTATATTTTTAATAGTTTTAATTTTCTTGAATTCCGCGCTAATAAAATACTTTGAATATAAAATAAAATCAGGACTATATATATAATATTATGCTATATAATTCACAACAATAAAAACAATGAATAAATCAAAAATATCTTTACATAATCTATGAGGACAATACATAGACACCTTTATTTTTGTTATCTGGGAAAAACTATAACGAAATTATCAGAGAAATTTCCTTTGTAATATAATGGAAGATTCATTGAAATGTGACTGGAAAAAAGTAAGGCTTAAATATAAAAAAATAAATATATATAGATTGATTTAAGAACCTCCTCCTCTTTTAAAGTTTATGTTAAAAAACGAATATTAATGAAATTTGTTGATTATTCTGATCATGCTTATTTTTATTACGTTAATTCTATTGAAATATCATCATTAAGAATAATATACAAGAAAAAATTATTAATAAATTACGTTAATTGTTTAAAATTACGAATAAACTAAGCAATAAAAAAACTGAAAATATAAAACGATTAAAGGCAAGAAAAAATAATCAAAGTTGTAAAAAGAATAGAAAAAGAAGGTTGATTATTAACAAAACTAAGGGAGATTTGCACAAAAGGACAGTTTCTAACTGTTTTCGAAAGGGTTAAAAGTAGGTGAAAAGAACTTTACGGGGCACTTGTAAGTATGAGGGTAGAAAGGTTAAAGTAGCGAAAGAAAAATTTTGAATTCTATAAGTACAACCATCGCTACAGAGTGCTAAGCTAAACTCTTTTCTTTACTGCTTTTAGAAAACTGAGAAAATGACAACGACTTGCTTGCATTTCAACTCAAAAAGGAAGATAAGATTCATTTGTTCAAAATTTCAAGTTGTTTTTATTTGTTTCTTCTTTACTGAAATCGATTAGCCGAACTGTTAACATACAACTTCAATTCTATTTCGTTCTTTACTTGTTCCGATAAAAGAAAATTCAATCAAATAAAAATCTTCCATTGAAATAAGATTTACTCGAAATGATTACTAAAGAAATTTATTAGAATAAAATTCTTTAATGTTACATAACGATTTGAAGTTTGTATAAACAATAATCATAGAACAAAAATAAAATAAAACAAGTTATTATTTACTAAAAATAATGAATAAAATTTATTTTACCCCACCGGGTTGGTCTGATGGTAAAATCGTAGTTGAAAATCAGCTGACTTCGAAGTCGAGAGTTATAAGGTACAAATCCTAATAAAGGAAGTAGTTGTTTTTATACGGATTTGGATACTTTTTTCTTTTTTCTGTTTGGCCTCCTAGATATGCATGAGGATGGTGTGTAATGAATATAAATTAAATGCAGTCTTGTACAGTCTCAGGTCGACCATTTCTGAGGTGTTTGGTTAATTGAAAACCAACCACCAAAGAACACCGGTATCCACGATCTAGTATTCAAATCCGTATAAAAGACCTTTACTAGGATTTGAGAATTCTGAAGTTCATAGGTTCTTTGGTGGTTGGATCTTAATTAACCACATATCTCAGGAATGGTCAACCTGAGACAGTAGAAGACTACACTTCATTTACATTCATTTGGATACAAGATATTTTCTCCAACTACTGAATGCAACTAGTCATTATTACTAAAAATCCGACATATATCATCTATATTACGTGGAAAAGCAAAACACTTCTTTGATGGTTGGGTTTCAATTAACTACACGTCTCAGGAATGGTCGGCCTGAGTCTGTTCAAGTCTACACGTTTACCGGCACATTCATAAATATTTTCATGAGTCGCTAATGACTTTAATTGTTGATGCGACTATAGATAAAAATAATAATAACAAAATTATTTTATAATTAGTGAGATTTACAAGGAATGTAATTAACTAATAAAAATCATCTTTGTAAATCAGTTAGACGACCTAAATTTGATAATCCCTGTTGAATTATGTTTATTCCGTTACGATTCTTCGTATTACATTAACGTAAGTCACCAAAAGCTACGTTTTATCACATGTTATTGTAATATAAAGAGAAATTATAAAAAGTTAATCTAACTAAAAAAGAAGTTTAAAGGAAAGTTTTTTTGAGTGCTAGAATAAAAACGGTTTCATTTTATCGTGTAACGAACTGATGTCATAAACGATTTAAAAACTAAAAAAGAAAAATGGTTGCATGAACTTCGTTATTAAGAAAATAGTCCAAATTATATTCGAATTAAACCGCCAAGACAACGTACAATCTTTTTCTCCAACCACTTATTAAAATGGAATGCAACTATAACAGTGATAATTACTATAAATCCGATGTATATCCATGTTACGTGCAAAGCAAAACGTTTCCCTGGAGAACTAAAGCTGCTTACGTGAATCTTATGTCAGCAGTACAATATCTTCTGATAAATAGCTTAATGCAGAATCTAAAGTACAGTAAATGATATCTTTCAATATTGTTCAACTTATTTGTAATCTAATTATTTATTATGAGATATTAATTATTATTATTATTTTTATGAAACAAAACTGTTTGATAACATTACACATAATTTTATTTACTCTATTTTTAGAGTAGAAACTTAATTATTGTATTTAATTAAAAATTTATTATATAAAAAAAATATATAATGCTACTATTTTATTCTGAAACGACTATATTTTTTTATTTTTCTTGAGTTCGCATAAATTAAAATTTAATATTATCAGCTGTAAAAAAATCGTTAGAATTGTATTTTAAATAGAAAAATACTGATTTTATTTAAACAAATTCATGTTAACCTATGAATTATGCCAAAAAACGAGACAGTTTAACATAAACACGAAATAAAAGCTATCGTATCATTCTTATACATTCATTCTCTCTCTCTTTTTAGATCAGCGTGAACAAAACCAGTGCTATTATCTTATCAGTATTAAACAACCAATTTTATCATATAAAAATAATAATATTTCAAAATATTCGATAAGTACGAAAAAAAGATGAATAATAAACGAATAATAAAAATAATTCAAATCCAATCACTTCTCTTTCACATTTTAAATATATAAATTATTTCTAATTTGAAAAACTTGTAGGATGTACAGCATCCGTTATTGGAATTAAAGAACAACGTCGCTAGTCACTAATGAAGTCTACCCGTAATTAAAAGGAAACTATTTTGACGTGAGAAAAAAGCTATCTTTAGGTTAAAAAATTTATCATTCTACTTGGAAATTTTTTTTTAATTCTCAAAGCTTATGGGATACTCATAAAAATAATAATTATTATTATATCTGTAATGATAATAATAATTTATTCTAAATTTAACGTTATAATAAAAATATTTTTATTTATTTAAACCTCTACAACTTTATGTGTAGAATTTATTACGATAATAAGAAAATAACAAAAAAAACCTATTTAAAAAAAAGGAAGAAAAACTAAAAAAAAATTCTTTTTCATTGAAATAAAACGGATAAAACAGAAAACTACATCGATTTAAGTAGAATATTCTGAAGAGCTTTGCAAATAGTACTTACAGCAGTTTCAAGAAGTCATTTAAAAAAAAACTGATCTCTCAAAAGTTTTTATACTTGAGTTCAAATTTATGCTGAATATAGAAGTACAAACGGTTAAAAAAATTGGTTTAACAAAATAAAAACAAAGTAAAAGAAATTTATGTAAATCGATGTACGAAGAATATTCATGGGTACATATTAGCTTATAAGGATGTTCTTTCGAGAGTATTAACGTATTAAAGAAATCAACAATTTACTTGATTAAACGAAACATAAATTCAATGTACATCGATCGATTCAATAAAAATGAGCCTACTATTTTATTTATATTTTTTATTAAGTTTTAAACTTTTATTTAAATACAGGTAACTTTAATTCTGATACATTATTTTTATCGCTCTTAAAAAGCTATATGAAAACTTTATTACAATGTTTGTTTTGTACATTAATACGATCGATCAGTTATGGCTGAAATAATTTACTGTTATTTTAAAATATTTTGCTAAATTAATAATTAAGTAGATTTAAGAAAATTCACTAACTTAAATAATATAAAATAAACCCGGATGATTTATTCACAATAAATATGTGAATTACAATAGTTTCAAGAAGTCATTTAAAAAAAGAAAAAACTAATCTCTCGAAAGTTTATGTATGATTTCAAATTTATACTGAATTCCAGACTTTAATTTAAACCTACATCATTAAAAATTCACTTTTAATAAAAAAAATTTATTTACTGTAAGGGGTATTTATAAAATTTTGGAGGTAACATTGTTTACGTCAATTATAATTCCTCACTTGTTTTAAATATTCAGACAATAAAGGACACAAACTTTTATTATAAAATATTATCTTTTTAATAATTTTAACAAGTTACGGCCATGAGACACATAATTATGTCTTACTCAGATTTTTAAAAGTGCTATGAGAAATAAGTTTTGAGACTCGCTTAAAATTTTCATGTTGCTTTTGAAATATGATTTTGTGTCTCGATGTAGAGCAATATTTTTAAGAGCTGTCACTATTGTATTAATATATGCGATATATAAATATATTTTTTGCCAATCGCCATGGTAGAGTGGTACGTTTGAATTCCGGCCAGGCATCGCAGTTTTCATATGTTATAAAATTGAATTTTCATATCCGTCGCACACGCTTAAGCTTATGTGAAAAAAAAGTTAAATTTTTTTAGTCAAAATGATTTACATTAAAACTGAGATATTAAGTGATTTTATTTATCTGTACGATCAATAATATTTTCTATTTCTTCTTCCCTTTAATATGTACAAATGATAATTAAAATCATTTCATTATTATTATTGTTGATGCGATTATTGTTACGTTATTTTATACATTTTTTAACTTTATTTGTTTTGATATATAGCACGCTTTAACTTTTTCGAGGTATGTCTTATATCGTCTAGTTGGAACATAGATTTTTCAAAAATTGCTTTCCATTCACATTAAAAAAATGAGTGATAGGGAATAGAGGTATAAAAGTTTACTAAAACGAAAAAAAATTAGCATCTTCCTTTATACAAATGTAGGATGGATACTTGGATGTCAAATATTTTAGCAAGGCAATCAACTTATTAAATACCTTACATTCTGATGATGTATTAAGTACCGAAAGTGCTCGAGATTTTTATATGACTACGTTAGTAAGTATTAGTTAGAAACCTTTTTAATTTTAATAAATATCTGTACAAGAAATTCTTCCTTTTATAATAAAAAGAAATTAGATATTAATCAAAATGAAAAAAAAATTAACTACACCATCTCCAATACTATTATAGTTATTAACCAAACTATTAATTTTAACAATTTACTATTACTATTATTATTAAAATTAAATTATTACAAAATAAAAAAAATCATTTTACTGTACTTTCCATTGTATTCATAACAAAAGTGGACAAAAATAAAAATAAATGTACGTTTAAATATTTTAAACTGTTAATGTTGCAATGTATTTCAATGAAAAGAGATAGCAAAAAGGGTTAGCGGTGGGGAAATAGATAAAGAGAGAGGAGGAAACCTTATTCTTGAATTAATGATGGGATGATGTTATAAGGGAACCACTCCTGACTGAAATAAGTAACTTTGTACCCAACTTTATCGTGTACCGGGACTAACCGGAAGGGATATAGTTAAGCCAATAAAAACGAGGCGTTCTGTTCAACAGGAACGAGTAGGGTACTGCTTTTGGCTGATCGATAGGTTTTTATCTCTTCTGCTGAACTAAACGTAACGTATGATTAGAATGGCCGAAATGAACTCGAATTCTATTTAAAATTGATTCCGACGTTCTCGATAAAAATATGAAAAGATTTCTTCATCTTTTTCCATTTAACTGATAAGACTTTAAAGTAAGCGACCCGCGTTTGAAATACATTTATCATATCTCCTTCTCAGTCTAAAACTTTTTTCTTTTACTTCATTTTCTTCAACTCCGACTTACTTTTCAACTCAATTATAACTTCTACTTAAAATCGCTTTAATTAGTCGCTCGGTAACCCGACTATAGATACTTTGACAACCACCATTCATCCGACAACTACAGTTTAATCTTCACAGTAAAGGAATAAAATTAAGAAATGCTGATTTCAAAATGAACAACAAAGAATTTATTTCTGTAGAATCGAGCATGTATTCTACGTACTAAGTTTACGGAAATAATTATCAGTTATTCTGTCCTTGACCCTCGTCAAAAAAAGTAATTATTAATTTAAAACTGGAATTCAAAAGATAAATTGCCCATTAACGAAACGGGTAAATAAAAAATTATCCAAAATTTTTTAATAAGAAGTCAAAAATTATAGTTTAAAAAATTTCAAACTCTCTGAATAGTGTTTTATTTTTTGTGTTTCAGAAGGTTTTTAACCACCGGGACCACCGTTAGGTATTGCTTCAGAGGATGAAATAAATGATTTGTAGCGTGTGTGAAAATGCCTGATCGGGATTCGAACCCGGGACCTCCGGATAATAAGGCGAGACGCTACCACTCGCACCACAGAGGCCGGCAGAGTTTCAAAAGGTTAAATTTCTATTAAGCGAACATAATTTATCTTTTTAAAATAATTAATACACACACACACACACACACACACACACACACACACACACACACATATATATATATATATATATATATATCGTGAAAAAGCGGTTTGAAAAAAAAGAAAGAAAAAAGATTAAATTTTTAAAGAAGTATGTTGATTTTTTTAAAACAAAATCTTATTTTTCTGTTGTTTTTTAATGACTGTTCGAAGAAAAATTTGCAATTACTTTCGGTCGCATGTTGGGAGTAAGAAGTGAAAATGAATTTTCTTTACGTTTTGAGGCATGAGGAGTACAAAAATACCATTCACTTAAATTGGGGTTTCCTACGTATAGCATTTTGTGGTTCGAAAGTCTTCAAAACTATTTGATCAATTTCACTGAAATCTGGATATGCTGTAAAAGTGTATTTGAAGTTGTGCGTGTGAAAATTTGATGAATATTGGCTTTCTTTTCTTTTCTTTCTTCTGCTCCCCCGGGAGATGAGGATTGGTCGAGTCGTTCTTGAGTTACACTCAATTTATGGTCAAAAAAAATTCGGGCGGGGTAGATTAGAAGCGTCGTTTGTTATGCTCCAAGTTGGAACGTTGACGGTTTTTTATCTGCGGTATCTATTGTTAGCAATATTAAACTAAATTAAAAAAATATTAAAACATTAAAACCAAATTAAATTAATGAAAGTCGGTCTTCTTGCGCAGAACTGTCCAAAACATTTTTACTTTCCCTACTGTAAAGTATATAACGATGGAAAGTATTGCTGATTGTGAAAATATGACGATCACCAACATTTTTGTATTTTTTTAGATTTTCAAGTCTGTGTGTACATTCTGTTTAAAATTAAAAAAAATGTATAACTTGTAAAAGAAAAGAAAACACGGGTGACGGGTTGGGATTTAAGAAGTCACTTCGCTGAAAGTTGGTTAGCTATTAATATCTTATTGAGGGTGGATTTTAGTTAAAAAAAAATATTATCGGAAATAAGATAAATTTGTATAATGACTACCCGCCCCTAAAATTTTTGTTTTTACAAATTTTTCTTACTCTTAACCTATTAACTTAAAATTGCCTTTTAATATTTTATTGTGACATTTTCAAGGAAATAGTTTTTAACTTTTGTAATCGATGGATGAAGCCGTTACTTGATGAAAATCCATCATAACAAAAGAAAATAAATAAAAAATGTTATTAAATTTTCACAAAAATTGTTTTAAAAAATAACTAACCAATAAAATAAAATAAAATAAATAAATAACTTTATATTGGACAGACTGTTAGATCTTTTGAAAAACCTGAAAGGAACTACAAATCTTGTTTTTCTAATAATAAGAAGGTTTCTAATTATGCTTGTCATTTAATTGATGAAAATCACCTTTTTAATGGTTATTTCAAAGTACTTTATATTGACAAGAAAGGTCTGAAACTGAACCTTTTAGAGCCGTTGGAAATTAATAAACTTAAAAATTCTAATTTACTTCTAAATAGACTTGAATAGTTCGGCGATGTTGAACTTATGGATAAGAGAGGGCTTCTTATCTTTTTGTAGGTACCGCCCCTTTTTCTGAGCTGACCAATAGTAATTACTGTTAATTATATATTAATGATAATGTGTAGACTCTCTCTTTTATGCTCTTTATGTCTTATGTATTTTATCTCTTTTGGTTTTTGTATTTATTTATTGTTTTGTTGTAATGTATTTTCAGTTTTTGTATTCTGTTCTTAACACTTGAGGAAGGCGCTGAGTATCGAAACAGCTACTGTGATTTTTTCAAATAAATTTTGTGAAAGACTAATATTATTTTTTTTCTATTCAACTTTTTTAACAAGAGGAAAACGTTATTCTTCTTAAACTAATTTTTTATTCACGTAGCAAAAAATATTTTTACCTGAGGTGTTAACTACATATTTTGATACAATATCGTACATTTTCTAAAAACAAAACCGACTCAATTAATAGCAAGATTGCTTTTAGGTCAAACTTATAATAATTTGTATATAAAAAAATAAGAAAACTTTTTTATCGGTTTAACAAACTGTAATAGAAAAATTAAATTATTAAAATTAATTTATAAGAAATGTATGGTCGTAACAGTATTAAAAGATAACGCTATCTTAAGGGTTAAATATTAAGCTTTTTCGAAAATGCCGAAAAAGTTAAGCAACACTTTCCTGATTTATTTTTAATAATTTACTATTTTCAAAAACCAATGGTATATTCTACATTTTTTGCTTTTTTTTTTTTTTTTTTTTTTTTTTTTTTTTGTTAAACTGGTTCGTAATCGTAATTGTGTATAGATTGAACCAATATCGGATTGAACCTATTTCAAAATCTGCTAAAAAGAAGATATACCATTTGCAAAAAAACTAAAAAAAAAGCAAAAGGAAATTAAATTTTTTGTCCAGAATATTTTCTTTATCTCTTTCTTGAGAATGAAAAAAATTAAGTTTTTTTAATAGGTAGTGGTTGGATAAACCAATCATATTATATAGTTAAATATTGTTCTTTTTAATTATTTTTTTTTCATTTAAATTTCTTAACTATAAAACCTAGTAAGGATATTTAATTCTATAAAACATAACAAAATAAATCAAACTAACTAGAATCGTAAAACACAAATCGATTTAAAAAATGTATGTACTCTAGATATTATGTCGTCGATGTAATTTTGTTATACAAAAAATTGAAACAATTTGCATAAAAAGATGCAAAATTTATTTATTTTTTTTCTAACCGCACATAATGACCCTGTATATTTTATATCGGTAAAAATTCATTCAAAAATACTTTTCATTCAAAATTTTGTAATAATTTATACAAAATAAAAGCACAATAATAGGGAATGAAAATTTATTACATTTATATATTTGAAAAAAAATTATATCATCTGAATATACCGTACATCTGTGTTTAAACTGTCGATTTACATTTAGTTCTTATATAACATATAAAAACTGAAACGCCCGCATTTTATAAAATACCCAATAAAACTGCTTGCTCTGAAACTAGAAACATCCGCGTAGAATTTAACGGAAGACAATGTTCTTTAAATTGTAGCGATAATAAGAAAATTCGGATGCAGGCAGTAAAGGATATTGTAGAGAAGATACTACTGCAGCCTGCCTGCTCTGGTGTGATATTGCCTCATAGATTGAAACGTTTAAGGCTTTTGAAATGACTGCTATCAGTGAAATGGCACCGTGATGGTTACGATCACGGCAATGATATCGTCATTTGAAAACTGAACTATCTTTTATTCTACTTAACTAGGACATTAATTTAGCATAATTATGCAAGGAAAAAAAGAGATGAATATTTAGGATTAGGTAATATTATAAATGTACGTTATTTCTAACAATTACACCATTAAAGCTTGAAATTTATTTTTAACAAGAAAATAAATAAATATCAAAGAGTTAGATTTATTTTAAACAGTGTTCTTTTTTAGTGAATGTAATATGTTAAGCGAACAGAAAATATAGATAGACTAACATAAGTTAGCTTTCTTATATTCTTCAAGTCCAATTTTACAAATTTTTTTCAGGTTTA
The DNA here is from genome assembly GCF_047948215.1 of Lycorma delicatula. Classification (NCBI taxonomy): domain Eukaryota; kingdom Metazoa; phylum Arthropoda; class Insecta; order Hemiptera; family Fulgoridae; genus Lycorma; species Lycorma delicatula. The sequence goes on from NC_134456.1 coordinate 198,966,298, forward strand.
GATGCCCGGGATTTGACAGGATAACTTTCTTGATACCATCCTATTGTAAAATTCCAGCAACACAAGATGGAAATATACGATTACCCATCAATTAAAAGATTATGCTCGATGTATTTTAATGGTACCTGGTGTATTGATACACTATCAGAATGCACATGAAAATGTAATTTAAATTTTATTGGAAACCAGATTTTGGAATATTCAATTTATTATTACTAAAATTCATTTCATTTCATAAAAATAAATAAAATAACAATTATAAAAGATGTCTGAGGAAAGTAATAATTACATTACATTGAACTATATTTAAAAAAAATAATAGTAATTTTAAGTGAGTACTCCAAATAAATTAGTTTCAAAGGTTTAAGTTAAAAATGTGGTGATAAACAATTGAAAACTTAAATATTTATCTTAAACTCTAACAACTAAAAATAAATTCATAAATATCGAACAAGAAACATCAGCCTAAAACAGAATTTGTTAATAAAAATTACCGAAGATAAACTCTATTTATTAATTGTGCTTTATAATAAATAAATAAAGGAACTGGCTTTTATAAATAAAGGAAATGTTTTTTAAGAAAGATGTCCACAATTCACTGGATATAAAAAATAAAATATTTCTTAAAAATAATCCGTTCTCTTTGGCTTGCAAATCCTTTTATAAGTTAACTTGGAAATAGGTTTTTCTTACAAAAGAATACAATTACCAATTTCCAGTTAAAAAATGCGTAATAATATTAAAAAAAATTGAATTACGATATATTAAAAATATTATGATATACTACTTCCTGATATTGTTTAAAGTTTGTTGGCATAATCTGAAAAGATGTTTGTCTTTCCTCATATTACTGCTCAAGGGAAAAATAAATTAAGTAAATATTGAAAAAAGTTCACACTCAACGTTTTTTATTTTTTGCAATACTTTAGCAGGTCCTATTCCCTTCAGGGAATAGGACCTGCTAAAGCACGTAACCAAGGGATAGATTCATCTATCCCTTGGTTACGTGCTTCTCAAAATGGTTTAATTAAAATCTATCGGAAATTATTTTATTAATACAGTTATTGTCGTATTCTGTTCGGTGTTAAGTTTTATTGAGACCATAGGAATAATATAATTTTTATATTAACAATTACGTCCTGTTAATCAAAACCTTTTTTAATCTTCAGGAATTCTGGCAGCTGAATTAATGGTATTTATTATACTTGATAGTTAATATCCTTTTACTTTCAGTGGAGTAGGTTCTAGACCTATTAAAGGAAAGATATTTTTAGCATGCTATGGGCTATGAAGAGTGCTATTGTGGGGCCAGTTAGCGATGTGTTAGAATCCGACTACGTGCGTGCACGCACACATACACACATACATATATTCACACCCTTCTTATTCACAGTCTATTTTTCTATCTCTATTTGTAAACGTAGCCTACTTATTGAACATTATGAGAGCTTAGACTATTCATATTGTTTATAAATACGGATAGCCTACATCAATGAAGAACTGTTTATTTTGTTGATTGATCTGTAATATTTTAATACATTTAAATAGATATTCGTTGTACATTTTAAAACGTTAATTTTTTTTAAATTCCTGTAAGCATAATGCAAATATAAATTTGTAGTATTGTAATTATAATTAACTAATACTATTATGTGCACCTTTAAAATCAAAGAAATTAATTCATAATTACGAAAAGAAAATTACGAAAATTTTTAAGTAAAAAGTATTCGTAAAAAGTCTGTCAGGAGTATCACTGCTCTTTGACTTTTCATCGGAATTAAACTTAAAAATGGATTTTAAAATACGAACACTTAGAAAAGATTAAGTTTATCGGCAATTTTAGTCGCTATCTTCGGTAAATACTTGCTATTAAAAATTAGTTCAAAAATATATTTTTTCTGAATTAGCGATTAAACCAATCTCTAATTCTGCGTGGGATAAAATTAAAAAATTTGATTAGAAATGGAAAAATAACAGAATCCCAAATGTTTATAAAATCCGGGCACTGATTTTGACAAAATTCAAAAAGCTTACAGCACATAATAAGCTCAATGAATTATAATATTTTTTGTAAAATATAGCATTACTCAAACAACATCCATTCCATTTTTTGAGATGACTCCATTTTTGAGATACACAGATATCAAATAGATAAATATATATTTAAATTTTAGTTAGATTACGATTTGTATTCGTGATTAATTTATCGTATCTATCTTTTTAATTTTTTTACTAAAGAGTAATAGTCTCTTATCGCATTTGAGAATCAGATACATACAGTAATGAATATCTCTATTTGTTTTAAGATATTACAACATCCCGCAAAGTATGAGTAAATATTATATTTATATTCTTTTCTATTAGTACTCTATTTACATTACATAATTTTTACGCAACTCAGTTGAGAGAATGTGATGCATTGTTTCATATCAGAAAAGGATAATTAATTTGTTGCTTTACACCATCTGTCCCAGTGTTTCTTGTGGTTGTAACACATTTAAAGCACCTGAGATACAACAGGCACCGGCCAGAGTTGCTCTCTTGTTGAATAATGATATTCATTATATATCCCTATGGTGAACAGAACGATGGCGTCACATATGTTACTCTTCACCTACATTTCAATGCGCTTGACATGCTGATGTGCAGATGTACAGTATAAATGGGATGCTACACATTCTCGAGATTTATTTATGCTAGTTTTTGCAATTGACTTCTGACGCCCGAAAAATCAAAATAATAATAACCTTTACAATGATAAAAAATTTTTTTTTATTATTTAGTAGTTATTATGCATCGATAAACGCATTTCTTAAATCCAAGCTGCAAGAACCGTATTTAAAGTGAAAGATTTTAAAATGCAACCAGATTAACTAAATAACAAAGGAATTTTATAGAAATTCCGTGAAATATAAACTATATGAAGAGAAAATATCTTGTAAGAAAAAAAAAATTGGTAATAGCAACTAAAACCTAGCTGCGACAATTACTGTGACAAAGGAAACATAAATTTCTGACTGGATAAATGATACACAATTAAAAACATTACGTGTTCTGAGCTCATAAATCAAAAGGTAAAATATGTTGAAGCATAAAAAATCTCAGAGAGTATACAGTAAGTGTAGCGCTTATATATATATATATATATATATATATACTATATAAAAGCTATATAGGATGAGGTTAGAGACGAATGGACAAATTTTTAATTAATCAAAGCTTCGTCTGGAGTTGTGCACGCGATTATAAATAAACCTAAACTGCGCTGTAACGTTACAAAACGAAATTTTAACTAACAGTACTTATCTGCAATGAAAATCCAGAACATGAAGGGGACAAACAAAAACAGTACTCGCGAGTGAAAAGTTCGGGACTATATATAACAGATAGATGCACACACTATGCACGCACAAGCATATAGAATAAAGGGTGAAATATTAAACAGAAATGAACAGAGGGATATTTACCGTGTTTGAAAAACAGTACGTAAAGTCGGTAACGTATTATGAATATCACATCAGGAATACTGTGTTTAGAACTTGTGCAACTTTTTTTATTTATTTAAAAAGTATTTCGCCGTTAGATAAATGTAAATGAGTGAAAAAGGTACACGTAGTACAAATAAATATATTTTAATTTTACGTTTTTTTTTTCATTCTTTTGTCGTTAACGGTAATATATCACAGACTTCTATATCAATTTACCGGCAAAATAACAATTAGCATTTATTTTTTTAATTAGTTTTCTGTGTTAAAAAAATAGTGGGTAAAATAACTAAGATAAAACGGAATTGTCAGTTTTCCCAACTATGAAGTAATAAAAAGATTAATAAGAAATAAATATTGCTATAAATAAAAGGTTTTTTAAATTTATTTTCATATTATTGATGTCGAAAAGAATATGTCTTTTGAATATTTAAAAAAAAATTAAATCATAATGGATGAATTGTATCTCTAAATCCTTATGTTGGTGCCGTGCACCATAATCAAATGATTACAGGTGATTTCATACTTGAAGTATAAGTCAATCTCGTAAAGAAGAGTTTTACCTCAAGAAGCTAAGGTTAGAAAAAAAATAGCTCATAAATAGACGACCACTTCAGTAATCTCTATTGCTTCCTTTACTGAGTTGAACATATGGTTGACATATCAGAATGATATTCCAAGTCCACTGAAAAGCAAGTGATATTCATCCCTAGAGTAGTAGGGATGTATTTTTATTTTGTTTATACAAAGACTAGCAGTTCAGTAGACATCATTACTCTAAGAAAAAAAACAGTAATTACTTATACTTCAAATTCTTTACGTGAGTCACAGCCATAAGAAAGATTGAAACAGACGTTTTTACCTATAAACAGTAAAAAATACAATAAAAGAAAGTTTTGAAACGAGACACCGAAACTTAGCATTCTAAGACAGAATATCTCTTTTTAAAATTAAATTAACAAAAAAATAAATAAGATGTGGAAAAGTCAACTATTTTTCATTTTTTCTTAATTATCACTCGCTTAATTCGACACATAACATCATTAAAAACAAAATTGGTTCTGTATTGATAAACAGAATCTGAACACGAATAAGATCGATTTTTAGAATTTAGAATTTTGGAAACCCTTTTATTGGGTCATCTACTGAAAAATACCGAAAGACTTTGAAGATTATTTTTTTAAATTATTTTATCTGTACCAATTTGAGGTCACAGAAATGTGTACCATACACACTTTCTATAAAAACAAAAAGGGTTGGTCTTTTTGGTGTGGAAAGGGAATAAAAGACGTAGGACAAAGGGACTGCGAGTAATATATAAATATAAAAGAAAAAACAAACAAAAAAACATCCCTTATTTAAGTAGGTCGACAAATTACTCAAAGTATTTTTTTAAAATGAAATTCTTAATTAAATTACGCTTTTTTTTAAGAAAAGGGTATTAATTTTTTTATAATCCTCTATTATAAAGAAAAGCCGATTTTTAAACTCATCCGTATCTTTGTTAACATAATTAATTAACATTTTATAACTTCAAAAACACAACAGAATTATACGATCTTGTCTCAGCTTAATTTTAAATGATTTTGCTTTAAACCATGCACCGTATAAATAAACAGTTTTATAATTTATTTTCTGGTTTCTAAATAGCTATTTTATATATCCAATGTAATTAATGAAAAATAGGCTTACGAATTTCAGACATAAAGTAGCTTTTTGCTATCAAAAATTTATTTACAAAGTGATCTTTGGGAATAAACAAGTTATTGTTTATTTGTTGTTAACTAACAACGGAAATGAAATGAGGACTACCAAAGTTTCTAGATTTTTTTTTCTTCTAAAAATTACTTAAAATATATATATATACATCAGATGTTTTATATATATATATTTATAAAACATCTGATGTGGACACTACATGATTTCCTTGTACGCCTATTAAATTACACATACATTTTCTAAAAATGAAAGTACATAAAAATTTATTTCATTAATAACTTCTGATTTTTTCATTTTTTTATTGTTATTATTGAATTATTATTTATTGTAAAACATTTTTTACAATCAGAGGTTAATAATTATTAATAAATCAATATATTTAAATTAAAAAAAAATTAAAAAAAGGAGATGAAGTCGGATTCGAATCGATGTGCCTTCCCCTTCTAAGATTCAAATATTTCATTAATTAAAATCTTATTTGACTATAACTCTGAAAACAATGAAAATAAGTACCACTTATGATATATCGTTGAAAAGCTCTCAATGAGAACTTATTACTGCAGTTGAAAAAATGTCCAAAATTCAATTTTTTTTTATTTTGGGCTTTTTCGGACACTTTTGGTCCAGTCGATTGCAATCAAAAGGGGAGGCGCACAACTAGATGTTACAACAGACCTACATCCAAAATTTCAACATCCTACGACTAATCGTTTTTGAATTATGCGAGATACATACGTTCGCACATAAGTACGTACGTACAGGTGTCACGCTGAAACTAGTCAAAATGGATTCAAGGATGGTCAAAATGGATATTTCCGTTGAAATTTGGAAACCGAAATTTTTCCTTTACTTCGTACAAGGAAGTAAACAGAAGACAAACGCAAAAGAATAAACATGACGCTATCAAATAAATTAGAAAAGTTAGATAATTTCAAATGGAATTTTATTTTTTAAAAATACTGAAAAAACCCAAAATTTGGATTTCTGATAAAAAAAGGAAATAAAATAACTAAAGCATACAATAATGCAACACAAACGAAAACTTCGGTAAGAAGTAAACATAAATTTATTTTTTATGTAAAGAATACTTAGGAAAAAAAAAAATATATTTTTTAAATCCAGAACTGGACTTACGAACAGTAACATGGGATTTGCTTTGAATGGCGAGATGTATACGTATAGGAACATCCTAAGAGAAATACATGGAAACAATTGAATCTGTCTTGGGAATACTATTCCAGCATTAAAGTCAACAAACCAGGAAAACCAATTTCAAACTATTCCAGCCTAGAACGTAACCCGTAAACTCCAGACTACTATTACGCATTTTACTACTGAGTTATATGATTCAGTTAAAGTATAAATTAAATAATATTCACATAAATAAATGTCTTATACTTACGAGCTAAAATGATTTACCATCAAAATAACTACATTGATGCATTTCAAAAATGAAAAATTATGAGATCACGATTTTTTATTCAACATTCATATAACTGAAATTCAGAATTTAACAATATTTGAACAGCCATTTTATGTTTAACATTTATCACATTTCAGTTTAAATAAATATTAGCCCAAAATGTAAATTCACTAACATACTGATAACGTACTGAACGCACCTAACTCAATGTAGATTCAGGGAGTAGAATAAATTATCACTTCAATAATAATTAAATAAATAATCGCCAATATCTTAAATGTTAGTTTAAATATATTAAAAACGAATGTTAATCAAATTTACAACCGCAAAATTACACTCATGATTGCCTTTCTTGCAATTAATAATACTTATTATCAATAGTAGATATAATGTAAGTTTATAGAAGAGTACGTAGTATTTTCCACTACCACTCTCTTTCTAAATAAACAGTTTATACGTGTACATTCTTTACAAAATTAATTATTATTGTTATCTATTCGATTTATCAATGAATAAATTCGTAATTAGTATACTATCTACTAAATAAAAATCGACAAATATTTCTATAATTTATTAATACGTAGTATACGATAAATGTAATTTATTAACTAAAAATTAAAAATAATAGCACAAGCATATATGGAAAGGGCTAATTGGTAGTGAATCTCTGGTTAAAAATACACACTGAATGTTTCGGATTCGATTCTCAGTTCGGGAGAACATTTTTAAATTATTTAAAATTCATCTAATTTTTACTTCCTTGTACGAAGTAAAGGAACTATGGTGATCGCGAAAAATTTTGGTTTTCAGATTTCAACGGAAGTATCCATTTTGACCATCCCTGAATCCATTTTGACTAGTTTCAGTGTGACGTCTGTACGTACATACGTATGTATGTATTTACGTACTTATCTCGCATAACTCAAAAACGATTAGCCGTAGTATGTTAAAATGTTGGATTTAGAACTGTTGTAACATCCAGTGGTGCACCTCTCCTGCAAATCGACTTAACCAAAAGTGTCCATAAAAGCTCAACATAAAAAAAAATTGGATTTTTGACTTTTTCTTAATTGCAGTAACAAGCCTCATTGAGAGCTTTTCAACGAAATATCGTAAGTCTTATTTATTTTCATTGTTTTCAGAGTTATAGCAAATGAAATATTAATTAATAAAATATTTGGATCTAAAAAGGGAAGGCATATCGGTCCGAATCAGACTTCATATCCTTTTTTATGTTTTTAACTTTTTTTAAATTTATTTTTTACATTTTTTTAAGTTAAATATATTGATTTATTAATAATTAATAACCCTTGATTGTAAAAACTTACAATAAATAATTATTCAATAATAACAAGAAAAAAAAGAAAAAAATCAGAAGTTATTAGCGAAATTAAATTTTACATTCTTTTAAAAATGTATGTATGCAATTTAATAGGCGTTATTACATATGTGTATACGTAATAGAGCTGGTGAAACATCTGATTATTTAATATTAATTGAAAATATAATTTAAAATCGTATTATTTTTGGATTTTCTGGTTTAATTTTATTTAATTATTCTGGAATTTCTGTTTAATCTTATCGACATTAAAGTTAACTACAGAGTGACTGAAAAATAAACCCTCACAAGAACAAAATATACACTGAGGCATACATGCCCGATCTTTAATAAATTGCAAAAAAATCTTATCTTTAGTTAAATATTCCTCTGATATTGTTGGAGAGTATTCTTCCTAAGTCGGAGCTGAAAGAAGTTAATTGATGATAAGCCCATAATCATGACTGGTTGTAAGTGACTGAACATGTCACAAATCACTCTTGAAGACGACAACGATTCCTAAAAATAACTTTCTTACAAGTTAAAGTAAGAAGCGAAATGATTTCAGAAGTTTTAAATGGTAGTTGTACGAGTTTTCTTTCAAAAATATGTGTCCGATAATATTATTTCAAACGGTACTTCTGATGATATTGTCTATAATAAAATAAAAAAAACTTTTCATAAAGCCCAAACCCTTTTAAAATAAAACATTCCCTCAAACCTCACGAACCCTTGTCCAATATTTTTTAAAGTTTAATGAAATAAATATTCCTAATTCACAAGCAATTATACCACATTTTTGTGTGCTAAACTGTTCTAGACAAAATAAATAAATGTAGACCAAAACCTAGAACAATAAGACAGACACACACACACACACACACACACACACACACACACACACACACACACACACACACACACACACACACACATACACACACACACACACACACACAGAGAGAGAGAGAGAGAGAGAGAGAGAGAGAGAGAGAGAGAGAGAGAGAGAGAGAGAGAGAGAGAGAGAGAGAAATTTTGTAACCTAGATTTTAGTATTTTTTTGTTTGGGGATTTCAACAAATTTACAAATTTGGGAAGATGAGATATTTTTTTTATTGATAGCAATAAATAAATTCGTTAAAAATAAATCTTAGAAGTAAAAATAATTATTGCTTGTATTTTATTCTAATTGTATTACAAATAATAACTAATTACACAGTATTTATTGTGTAATTTTAATACAATTTATTCTTAATTGAAAATACTCTTGCAATAGTTTGCAAGAATAATAATTGGCCTTGTCTGAAGATAAAATATAAGAATCAATTCAGTCAAAATAATGTTAAATTTTGGGAAAATCTTCAAAATAACATTATGAAAAAAAATCGAAACGTAAAATATCAAAATTTTTTATACCTACCGATAAAAACCTTTGCAAAAGAAAAAAATAATAACCTTTTTTTTAAAATTAAATTTAAAAAAATTCTTTTTAAAATAAGTAAATACAAAATATATAAACATACGAATACGCATGCATATGTATATAGATATTACAATTATGAAACCGTTGCAAATACATGTTATACTTCATACTAACATTAGTCTCTTTTATAAATGAAAGCTAAGTTAATAGGACGTTTTAGTAAAATAAAAATAACTGAAGCCATAATAAAATTAATCATGATTCTTCATTTCTATTTCTTTTTCTTCCTCTCCGTCCTTCCTCAGAGGGAGACTGAGTGTCTCCCTCTGTCTATAAATTAAGCTCTCTGTTGTTAAATTATAATCAGATTGAGGTTACACTCAGTATTTGAGACACCATACATTAGTATGAGCTGGTTAGGTGGCATGAGATTATCCATTAAACAAGCAGCACGCTCTACTATACTGCAGTGTTGTTTGTGACAGACATGTCTGAGATAATGCCACAATATGTTGTTCAACATCAAGTCTATTAACCGTTGTAATAATTGAGAACATATAATATCTCACGCTGGTCAACTAGCAAACAATAAGGGTACATCTGAAATATTGATAATTCATTTTTAATTTGATCGGAAATATTCTTACAGATGTACGTCAATTATAATACCTCAAAATTCAATTAAATTTAACAAATAAATTCAATTAAATTTAATAACTATACTTTATAGCAATTTATTTGAATTTTCGTACACGTAATTAAAGTTAAAAGAGACAAAAATGTATCAGAAAAAATTAGTGAGCAAAATCCTGTTCGATAATATTACATTATAATGATAAAGTTCATATAAGTAAAAAAATTACTCTACACTTTGTAAAGGTGATATTTAAAAATTTAAATTTAAAATAAACTTCTTTTATTCTAAAAGAATAAAAATAAATTTCAGCATATTACAGCAGCAAAAAATCCCATAAATATAATCCTTCTGTCATGAATACAAAGTAACAAAAGCTATTGATTGTTTTGCGAACGATCTACTCGTTTTATATCTAAAATATTATTATTTTGTTTCGCAGGTTGTCAGTAACTTCAACCCTTTAGACTGATCGGCGGAGATGTGACCTCGTCTACAAGTGATTAAGGATTCTTGATCAGTGATGTTAACAGGTTCTAGTTTACTAAGCACGGACCTGCACTCCACAGAACCCAAAGTGGAGAAAATGAACCAAGAATAAGAGTTAAGGGGTCTCGGTCGGTTAGAAAAGACAATCTAACATCAGCGGAACCGTAATATAGACACCCGGAGGAAAATGCAAGGCTTCTCAAGAAAGCAGTTGCCCATCCCACCCACAATCCTTTGCGAGAACGGGAAATTTTTAAATGGATGGAAGTAGAAAGTAAGTATTTCTCAATCTGAATTGCTTTTACTGTTGAAATTAAAGAGCCATCAGAGAACAGCTATAGAGATCCTAAAGAAACAGCCTTGCCCATTCCCGAGTTTGAAAGAATCTATTTAAAATATAAAACGTATAGTCAATTACCATTAGAACTTAATAAAAAAAAATTCATTACCATAAATACAAAAAGCTGTGTAAGATTAATAATTATTACGAAAGATTGGGAGCAATAAAAGATGAACTGATCGTCTGAGAATGTTGAATTTCCGAGTTGAATTTCTTTTCTGCATTTTTTAATCACATTTCAAAAGCTGTTGTTATTTACATTTCTAGTTTTCCTGTTGTCCATACTTCGGTGCTATTTATCGCTTAATTCTAAATAAATATATTAACCATTTTCTATAATTCCTAATATTAAAATTGATTCTAATAAATTTCGTTTTTGTGTAAATCTTCTTTTTGCTAATCTTCTTTTAATGTCTACTTACAGCGTACATATTTTGTAATTTTATTGCTGTGTAACAAAAGTAAGAATTAATGGTATGTATAACATTAATCTACCTCCGCATATTATTTTACACTATTATAAATAATTTTTTTGATTATATGATACGAGTATATATGGTGATCTACCCTCAGCCAGGTCCTTTGAAGAATTTTTATTTCTATTGTCTTCTATTTCTCGATAAACTTTTGAGTTACTCTAGCTTCTATTTTTTTTAAAAAATACATCAATAACATTTACTCTTTTCTGTCCTTTTTCTGGGTTTTCTTCTTTCTGTCTTTCATTTATCATTTTCCTCTCATCATATGTTGAAGTCTACTGGCTTTCCTATTTTAAATTAAAATTAATCTTCTATTCTCATCCGTTATTCTCACTATTCCTTCTTTTTCTCCCTGCTATTCCATTTAACTTTCCCCAATCTTCTCCATATTAACATTCTTTTCTTTATCCTTTTATGACAGCTACTATGTTTTTCATTCGTACATAATATTTTTTTTTCCCAAAATAAAAATCTTAAATATTTTTTTATAATTTCAGGACTATAAAAATCGATAGTGTTAGCTACATAGTCACAATAGAGATATTTTCTTATTATTACGATTTTTTTACTGTTTATATATACTTCGTGACTTTAATTTGTTCATTTAATTATGCAAGATATTTATTTTTACAATTCTATATTATAAACAATTTTTACTTTTTGATCCACTCGATAAGATACTACTATTTTCAGCAATTTTTAGACTACTACTTTACAATTTAGAGATTTTTTATATATATGAAATTATTATATTTATATATATATACACACACGTTATTTTACGTACATAATATATTTATATTATATTACATCATATATTTGTATAAAATTACATATCAAACAAATTTTTTTTGTTAATGAAAATTAAAAGATTAAAGTATTAGAATTACAATCATATATACAAAAACATATGTAGTAAGTTAAATAAAATAACTACTTATATTATATAAATATGATGTTTCATAATTTAAAAAATTAAAATTAAATTTAAAATAAATAGAAAATTTACACTACGTAACCTGGCCAGCCAGTGTTATATTACTCTTTTGATTGATATGTAATTTTATATAAATATATCTTATTTACAACTGATGACGCGGGATCCCGCGAAAGTGCTTTTGGAATAACAAAAAAAGGTTAGTGTCATTTCATTTACTTTGTAATTCTGTACTCGGATTGTTCAAGTTGGTTTTTGATTATAAAAATAAAAAAATAAAAAATGTATATATTATATGTAATATGGATTTACTAGAATGCAATAAAAGTCAGCAAAAATCTGTAATTTAAAGTTTAAAAACCTGAAATTAATTTTTTATGTAATGAATGTAATTATTATAAAATATTAATTAAAGAATAACATTATTATAATTGAAATCAAAAATTTTTATATTTTTATAAAATTTCGTACCACGCTCATTATACTAAAGTAAAAGTTGTTCGCGGTAGAACAGGAAAATTTAGAATAACTTTGGTTTAACTTATGATTTATTCTTAGAGAACGGTGGGACCAGTTGGACGGTGAAGTAAGATGAATGGGTTGTGAATAAATGAATGAATATGAAGATGGTTATCGACTTAAGAAGTATTACAGGAACAGATTGGTAGACAAAGAAGCTGAAAATGGAAGGTTAGTTAGAATGGAAGTGAGGCAAGAAAGAGAGAGATAAACGTGCAGAAAGAGAATTAGATGAAAAGGAGGGAATATTTTAGAACGAATAGTATTAAGAACGAACTGACAGAACGGGTACGGTCGGAAAAACGGAGAAAGTTAGGCCTTCGCCTGTTACGCATATGTATCAAAATGCTTCTCATCTCGTTTCCTTGTCTTAAAGAGTTTGAGTGAGTGTTGACGTGCATTCAACTTTCAATTTGGAGCAAGAAACCGACCGAATGAGACGGACTACAATTATATATATATATATATATATATATATATATATATATATATATATATATATATTAAAATAGTCGACTCAGTCTTTCAGAGACGGAAGAAAACTGAATAATATAAAATTAACAATTTCTCTTGTGGTGGTAGCTAGCAGTATTGAAGTACTGAATATTCTGACGAGGCCACTCTCTATGGGAAAATGACGAACGAAAACTTTGCTTACAATTACTTAGCACAGTATAATATTTAACTCGGAAATTGCATTTAAATTAATTTCCTTCTGGGAAAGAAAAAGAGAAAGGAGAGAAATAAAAAGAAATAACAAGAAAAGAGATGGATTGACAAAGAAGAAGAGACCTAACCACACACAACTGCGCTCACACACACACACACACACACACACACACACACACACAAATATATATATATTTGCGCTTGTACGCGCTCGACGACAATGGACCTTTCCTTTGACTTGCAAACTTATCCCTATTTACGACACAAATTTGAAATTCAAATGTTTCGCTTTACTTCTCTTTTCGACCTAAACGAACTCTAATTTTTATTTTGCGTTCTTGAACACTACGAATACAGCTGCTTACACAAGCGAAAATTAAATAATAGGAAAAATAATCTAATTAAGGTTTTAGGGGCGACCGACCGAAGAACTGAATTCCTTCTACCAACCAACTACTTCATCATAACCGCTAAGCTTATTTTTCTGAAAAAAAACTGCTTAGCCTAAAACTCTCAGATTAAAAAAGTTAATTTTATTCAGGAAAATAACTAGAAAAAATAAAAAATAAAAATTAAGCAACTTCATAAACAATTAATTTGTTTTAAACACCTTTATAAACTAAATAATAGACTGAATTTCCACTAATGAACGAGTCATAATTTTATTGATCGTGAAAAAAATTCTTGGACATATTTTTAACCAATTTAATTTAATATTTTATTAATTGTTAACAAATAAAACGGATTTAATAATCTTTCCTCATTTGATACATAAAGAAAAAAATAAAATGATTTTACGCAATGGTTCTTCCAAAACTCGATATATTGTTAACCACAAATTTTCTATAGAATTACCATTTTGTTATTTAAACAAAACGAAGTTTATTACCGCAGTCACTAACCGAAGCACTCGACTTTATTGTCAAGTAAAAATAGACTCTGTGTTTTTTAATAAAGATCTAATAAAAGGAGTAAACGAAAAATATTGGGATAGATGTTCATTTTAACAAAGATTTTCAGGAATCACTGAGTCCACTGCAAGATTTTTGAAAAAGTTCGTTAAATTCAGTATTTTTACAAGATGGAGAAGAAAGAAATAATTAAAAATCTCATTCTATTTAAAACTTTAAGAACATTTTTTTTAAATTTAATAAAAATTCCTTTAATATGGTATTTTTTTTGTTCCTGTGCACAAGACGTTTTGGAATAATCACTTTTTTAATACTTTTTGAAAAAAAATTTGTTTGGCCTCATGAATTTTTGGATTATGAAATAATTTAGTATTTTATGCAAAATATTTATCCTTTTTTCATCGCTTAAAAAGGATATAACAAATTTACTAACCGGTGTAAATCAATCGTTGTAAAATATTATAATTGTAAACTTAATTGTTTAAATATTACAATTTATATGTTGTTATATATTTAATATATATTAAGTAAAGCTGTCCATAAATTAATCTATTATTGGGTTTAATAAATAAAAATAGCCACATTTTTAATTAATTCAGTCTGTTATAACTATTCATTAATAAACTGACCAAAATATGAGCGCAAATATTAACGATAACAAGTAAAACTAAAAGTAAATGATACTCATACAAAATTATTTTAACATAAGAAACAAGGTCTATAACAAAATTAAAAAATGTAAAAATAAAATAATAGCAAGACGATTAATTAATCTTTTTCATATAAAGAAGAACGATTTTGAAACTTAGCTATCTCGGTTTTTGTATGTGTCTACTCTTATTAAACGATAACCATCGGATGGGGGAAACGAATCCATGCGGAACTTTGAAAGACTGTTCCATGAATCTTAAAAGGAAGTAACTTAGTTGGGGGAGAAAACTGATCTACGGATATGACCGTCCTACCGGAAAACAGCAAAGGAATCGATTGTAATTTTTACCGTAAAACATTTTTATTCTCCCGGGTATGACTGAGTACAGTAACATAAGGCAAAGTATTGTAGAAAGTTAAAATGTTTGTAACCCGCTTTTCTATACTTAACATTTTAGGGTCTTATGAATTTAAAAATGTAAAAATAATACGAATTCTGTATGTACGAGTATGTTTTAATTTGCGCAATATCTTTGGACTGGTTTAAACGTAAAATCGTGTACGGTGACCCGTGTAAATAGGAAATTAATGCAATTAAATTTTTATGAAAATCGGACAAAGGATAAGTTCGTTTCCCCTTACCGCATAGGCAGATTAAATACAACCGAGAAATTTCATAATAATAATAATTCCTATTTTTTTCCAGTTTATTTTATAGTAAAAGGTAGCTCAAATATTAAACTAAACATCCTCTTTTAAACAAAAATTGTACTATAAGAAATGGTTTAAACGTTATATAAAAGTAAATATATCTTATTTAATATAGACTACTATTCGTGGTTTAGTTTTTACGTAAACCACGAATTTTTTTCAAAAAATTAATTCAAAATTAGTTTCGGGAAATACTTAAAAATAAACGTAAGTAAATTTTACAACGGTAAAATGTAATTTTTCAGTATTCTTTTATGAAATAAATTCATTGAAATTACAAATAGTATAGCAAAATGACACTACTATAATATAAATTACATTAATGTAGAATTAATGCTGTTGAAAATTTATTTTAATTACTTGAGAAAATGTAATGAAATTTTACAAATAAATCTGAATGAATTCCAGTCGGCCTGTACAAAATAAGCCAGTTAAAAAATTTTAGTCAGAGTGAGAAAGAGAGAGAACTTTTAATATGAACCTATTGATGGATGGAGCTACTTACAGGTTTTAACAAGCTATCCTATCAATCTCTTTTTATAAGGTAAGACTGGGTCTTACCTCTCCCATTCTCATTTATTCACCCTTTTATACCTATCCATTAATAAATTGATTCGAGTATAAACATTAATCAACACAAATAAACCTGAATGTAAAACATTCATAAACCTAAAAATTTTCATAGTAAAATTTGCGAACTTAAAATGACAAAAGAAATTTGTGATTAAAATATTTGTGAACAAAATTAAAAATCGGAGGAATACAAATTTTTTCATTGTGTATTAATAATAATACGATTTAAATTATGATTTTACTACATTACATCCACTGAAAATAAATTTTAAACGCTTAATGACGCAACATCATCTAAAACCCTACTTAAAAATGTTTCTTATAAAATAAAACATTATATTAAATGTATTATATGAGCAATAATTTGTTCAGAACACCTTCAAGATACGCTAAAAATAATAAGGTTATTTGCTTAATTTACGGCTTATCAATATCCTTGCGTTGGATATTCATATATATATATATATATATATATATATATATATATATATATATAAACTTTTTTTTATTTTAATTTTAAAATACACCCATTTATATTTATTAAAATGAAAGTCTTCTTTTTCCTAAACATTATCGTTTAGACACTCATGTGGAGTATAACAACAAATACATGTTACTATACGATTTGAATTTAGTAATTTATCAGAAAAATTTAAATAAAAAAAGGAAAAGAAATTAATTAATAAGAATCATTTGTTAAATAAATAACATATTTTTATAAGAATCATTTGTTAAATAAATAACATATTTTTATAAGAATCGTTTGTTAAATAAATAACATATTTTTAACGAACTAAAAGAAAAGTAAAAACCTAACGATCAAATTTATGTGTTGGGCACATTCGTGTTTTTGTAACAGAAGTATACCAGTACAGTATGCATGTATGAAAATGTGAATTAATCGATCTTAATCCGTTAATAAAATAGTTTCCGTCGTGAAAAAACAATGACCAATTCTACAGATAGTAAAAAAAAGAAAATACTCTTAACGCTGATACAAAGATCCAGTGATCAATTCATTTACAACAAAATAAAAAGATAAAACTTTCATAATGTTTACTGCAAAGAACGATTAATTAATTAATTTTACTGTTAAATCTATAACAAATACGAATACATTAAAACATAAAAAAACGGTGCGTACACAAGGTTAATTTATGACGCTAATTTTAAAAGGGTACACCAGCTGATGTTCCTTCGTTGATGGATGGAAACAGATGTAGCCAACTAACACTATTCCGGGATTTGTCTGGACAAACAGGGAAAGCCAGACAGGATTAATTTAGAATTGTCATATCAGTAATTTAACCACGTGAACACAGGAAGAATCTGCAGCAGATATGTTCACCATTTTTCTTTGTAACTGGATTAAAAGTTTTTTGAGAAAAAACTCTGCTCTCTCTATACGCGTATGCGTAAACAAGATAGAATTTTAAATTTATATTTCAAAATGGTAGTCAATGGTTACATCTTTTAAATTATTCAGAATTAATTTACCCAGCACAGAAATATACACCTATTTAAAAATGGATTGTTTAATTTTTTATCCAAAATACACGAAAAATTAATACATATATACTCGTAGTTTCTGTCACCGTTGTCCTTTTAATATAACAGAAACATTTTACATTTTATTTGTTAGTAAAAAATTATTAGAATAAAAAATTCTAAGAATTCACCATACAGTACTTGATATTAATGGGTTCATGTTTTCGCGTAGGTGTGGTAATTCTGTTATACCACAGGTATGGTATAAGGCTCTACGTGGAAACAACCTCACTATTTATGATGGACTATATGCGAGACCACTGACCACCTAACCGCTCGCTACGGAACAGAGAAACAGTACAGCCCAATACAGTAGCCTACTTGTTAAATATTTACCACTTGATTAGAGCGTGAACCACAATCGCCACATTCCTATCACATATACACACACAATTACACTTTAAAATACACTTACATGCGCGTCAGTGTTAGTTATGGATCATAAATGAAATGACCACATGTTACCCGAAATCAATCACTGGATTCAATTTGGCCTGTAACTCATTTAAATGAAGCAACATCTTATCAGAAATGTAGAAAACATGTAAACACAACAATGGCAATTAAACAAAATTTCATTAACGAATTTTTTTGGTATTTGTATTAATGCAAACAAGTAATATAGAAAATAGTTTTAAATAAAGAAAAGTAAAAAAATATATACAAATAAAAAAATTTTAAACATATAATATACAAACAAAGATATACTCTTATATTAGTATATATGGGAATTACCCATCTCATCTTCCTCATTAAAATACATAAGTAATTTATTCGATTTATTTGGATAATAATGTTAAAAATTAAATGCCTATAATACATGCAGTAGTTGGTTTTATGGAAAGATTTAATTGTTTATAATATGCAATGGTGTGTAGCGTATAGTAGTCTTAACTTGGTGGAGACTAGTAAACCGGTCACTAATAAATGTTTTCAAATGGGAAAGGAACCGGCTACCAAATTAATATTGGCTGATGGTATTCTTCTGAGTTTTCTTTTTTATACAACAGCTAAGAGTATAACTGAAAAGAAGTGTGATCATGCGAATTAATAGATAATTTTTATATGTTCTTTTGAAGTGGAAAGTTTCTGTCCGTTTATTCTATAAATTTTGTCGAGATTATCTATCTAGTTCTACCTACGGTTAGTGAAACATCTGACTGTACTTGTAGAGAAAATCAATGGTCACAAATCAGGTTACACGGATGAAAGAACACATTAATACAATCATAATAAGTAATTTTATAATGGCTTTTCTGGCAAATGAACATTATATTATTATAATTTATAATTATAAAAAAGTATAAAAAAATACGTTAAAATGAATTAAGAGCTGAGACATAATTATCCCGGTAAGAGATAAAACATTCTAGTAATACATAGGAAAATCTTATGATGCTTACTGTTCTTTCTACAAACTCTTTCTTTTATTAGATTATTTATTTTTTCAGAATAAATCACTATTCGTACGAAATAGATTACAATATATATATATATATATATATATGTAATCTAATGGTTATAGGTGAACATAATACATAAAAGTTATTCACAAACTGTGCACAGCATTTATCAAGAATAAACAGACGATGCAAAGCCTACTAGAAAAAGTAAGAAAGTGAAGTAGTTTCCCTTTGACTTCATAATTGAGCTGAATAAACTATTGCATATCGACTTGTTAATACCTCCGAAATGGAGACAATATCCAATACAATCACATCTTCGTTCTGTTCAATACATACATTATAATTATCATCATTACTTTCAGACAAAGTAACTAAAATAAATCCAATTGCATCTCATAAGTCGTATATGTATAACAATTATAATAATGGTTCCAAAATACAGTAAAAATGTTGCTAAATAACAAATAAAGTAAAATGTACTTGCTATTACATATAACAGGTAATGTAAAAATATACTAATTCCTGATGTGAAAAAATGGACAGTCTATTTGGTAGGGGCGATTTGTAACATGTAAATATGTAACTTAATAATACAATATAAAAATAAAAGTAACATTAAGAAAAACTAATGAAGCAGTTTTCCTTCATTAAAAAAAAATTAATTAAAATTTCTTTTATTCACTTTCGAAAATCCAGCATTTAATAAAATAAAACAAGAAATTAAAATTGTCATTAATTTTTTTTTAGGTACAAATAAAAATTACTTGAAACTAGTAATTTTCCACAATAAAAGAAAACTTTAAAATTTAAATAAAATGAAAATATCTCTTTTAAGTTAAGTTTATTTTTTATATTTTATACTTGCCAATAACTACTCTTATAAAACGCGATTGTATTGCAATAAGGTAATAAGGAACGATTAAAATGTTGGAAATTAGCAATAAGAAGTAAGTGCACTTTATATTTATATTGCATATATGTATCCTAACCACTATTAAAAAACAAACCGATAAAAATTAGATTATTTTATACGCAATCTATATTGCTCTACAGGGAAATATTTGTGTTGTTTTATAGCTATAACTATTGTGATTTAAATAATTTAGTCCCGCCTTTTTCCCATTCTATTTTATGTTCCCCATTTATTACAGTGCACTCAAGTGCTTCAAAACAATTTATTTTAAATATATTCCATTTATTTCTTTGCACTCAGTCTTTCTTCTTTATTAATTAAAAAAAAAATCTTACGTGGTCACCCTTGTACGCTTATTAAATTGCATATACACATATTAAAATGTACATAAAATGTTATTTCACTAATAAGTTATGATTTTTTTAATTTTTTTTAAATGTTATCATTGAATTATTATTTATTGTAATTTTTTTTACAATTAGATGTTAATAAATATTAATAAATCTACATATTTAAATTTAAAAAAAATTACAAAAAAATGAAAAAAACGAAGAAAATGTTGCAAACCAAAAAAAGTAAGGAGGAAAAAACTATTGCAAACAAAAGAAAGAATATAAAGATTAAGAGAAGATGATGAATATAAAGAGGAAGAAAACCTGAAAACTAGAGAACGAGTACACAAATTAAGATCAGAAGAATTATGTCAAACCAAAGAGCGATTAAGTGATTGGCAACAAAAAACAAATAAACAAAATGATCAACTCCGACTTACGAAGAATATTGTCCGACAATATCAGAGGCGTAATAAACTAAAAGATAGAATTTTTGCCAATTTATTAAAGATCGGGCATGTATGCCTCACTGTATATGTTGTTCTTGTGAGGGTATATTTTTCAGTCACTCTGTAGTTAACCTTAATGTAGAAAAAATTAAACAAAAATTTCAGAATAATTAAATAAAATTAAACAGAAATTAAATTAGAAAATACAGAAATAATACGATTCTAAATTATAATTTTCAAATAATACTAAATAATCAGATGTTTCACAAAATCTATTACGTATACACATATGTAATGCCTTTTAAATTACACATACACATTTTTAAAAGTACGTAACATTTTATTTCACTAATAACTTCTGATATTTTTTCATATTTTTTTTTTTAATTGTTATTATTGATTAATTATTTATTGTAATTTTTTTTTACAATCATGGATTAATAAATCAATATATTTAACTTAAAAAAAAAAAAAAAAAAGTTAGAAATTAGAAAAAAGGATAGAAGTCTGATTCGAACCGATATGCCTTCTCTTTGTAGATCCAAATATTTTATTAATTAAAATTTCATTTGGCTATAACTCTGGAACCAGTGAAAATAAGTACCACTTATGATATTTCGTTGAAAAGCACGATTTTAGGTACGTACAGACGTCACGCTGAAACTAGTCAAAATAGATTCAGGGATGGTCAAAATGGATATTTCCGTTGACATTTTCACGATCACTATACTTTGTACAAGAAAGTAAAATAAATTTTATTAAAAAAAATTTAATAAATACATTTAATAAATTTATTTACGATAAAAAAAATCTGTTGCGAATATTTCTGCGCAAGATTACCGAATTTTTGTTCCCGACGCCCTAACTATTTCACAATCAGAAACTCACTGATTTTCAGAGTACAACGCAC
Organism: Lycorma delicatula; assembly: GCF_047948215.1. Lineage (NCBI taxonomy): Eukaryota > Metazoa > Arthropoda > Insecta > Hemiptera > Fulgoridae > Lycorma > Lycorma delicatula. The sequence goes on from NC_134456.1 coordinate 198,988,137, forward strand.
TACATACGTTCGATTAACGAGTAGACTCTACAAGAAAGCATCAAGTTATATTCACTTATCACTGTCAGTGATTTACGCACAGTAAATTTGCATGCTTATACAGTAGAATAAGCGCGAATAAAAAATATATCATCACAAAATCAATGTAACCTCAAGTTGAAGTTATGTTATCTGTTGTTGACCTTAAATTGAGCGTAACTCAAGAACTACTCTACCAATATTCATCAAATTTTAACAAGCACCACTTAGATACACTACCACAGGTTATAATATATATACAGCGTATATTTAGATACAGCATATCTAAACTTAAATGCAATTAATCTAATAGTTTTGGAGATTTTCAAGCCAAAAACTTTATACAACGACATATATATATATATATATATAGTCTTTGACACTGCATTATAGTCAGAACACTATATATATATATATATATATATATATATATATATATATATATATATATATATATATGCATATATAAGGAAATTACATTTTAAATGAATGGTATTTTCATACTCCTCATACTTCAGAACGTAAAGAAAATTCAATTTCACCTCCCAAATCTCATCGTATTTTTCTTCGAAAAGTCGTTAAAAAAAGATAATATATTTACTTTCATGTACCCAGTTGAGGCGCATAGTATTTGCATTGTTCCATAACAGAAAGGATCCTTTAATTTGTTTTATATTATCTGGATCCGAATTTATTATGATTGTGGCACACATAAAGCAGCTGAAGTACAATAATCATCATTTAGGCTTTTCTAAGAATTTAGTCTTCATCTAAGATTAATGACTTTCACTATTCATCCAGCCCTTTAGTGAACAAACAAAATATCTAACATGGAGGTTTGAATATGGACTGTATTTCGACAGTCTTGACATGCTAATATGCTCAGAATATTTGGCTCATAAGAAAACAGGGAAAAACGACTTTTCTCAGATAGCATTGTTTAGTACGCTTCTTATTGTTCATGTAAATGTAGGTTCTGAAAGGCTTCTTTAGCGAGATTCGGTTGGTGCAAGACTTTGCTCTGATTTCTGCCAAAAAATAAACTCAAGCTGCAATTTTTAAGAGCAATATTAAGATATTTAGTGGCAAATTTAGTGGTTTTACATAAAATTTGAAAAAAAAAATAGGTCCCATATTGTATTCTTAGTAGTGTTCTAGAATTTGAGTTAAAAGAAAAAAATTAAGATTAACAAACTATTTTATGTTTGGCGTAAAATAACTTTGTTAAATGGACAATAAATGCATAAAAACTATAAGCAAAAATTGTAGAGAATTTAATTCTGAGAAATTTGGCATGAATAAAATACAGAAAAATTAAATAAAAACGTAAGAGTTTTGAAGTTAATTAAAAACAAATCTCAAAATGTGGAAGATATTAACTAGATATACGAAAATAATTGAAATTGCTGAAAGTTTGTAACATTAGACATTCGTCTAATAATGTCACAAATTTTCATGATTCACCAATGCTTGGTCAATCCTATGCGTGTGTAATATATATATATATGTAATATACATATATATAATATGTATACATATATGTATAATGTAAGATACTAAATCATGAGAAAAATTAATTAATACAAAGGAATGCAATTTATTTAACTGATTCGATTGATTTCAGTCCTTTCTATTTTACACCAGTCTCCTACGTTCAAAATTCATGTCGCATCCAACATCAACAATTACTCTTCCATATTTCTTAATCTTGTATTCTTCTACTGCTTTTTTTAACTTTTAACTTCTTTCCAACGAAAATCATTAATTTAAGTTGTTTTTTCCATTTTTTTAATAAGATTCTAGAACGAAATTTTATCTCCTGTAATTCGTCTTAAAACTTCTTCCGTTTTATATTTCAGTAACCCTACTTTAAATCTTTCATTAAACAGCTGACTTTATTAGATATTATTATTTAATGAATGATCTTCAAGGTTTCGTGTTGTCTGTATCTTACTACCATTAAGTGATACATTTCTTTAAAAAAATATATGACACAATGAAATAAATCTGGTTGATCATTTTTATGTAACTAAATGTTCAACAAACAATTAAAGAATAAAAATAAATGTATGTTATTAGGAATTCCAAAGAAAAATCAATTTTTATATGTTACAAACAACAATTTGAGCTATAACACAAAATATTCCTAAAATAATTTGAGTACTCGACTTTGCATACGTACAACGTATACAAAGATTTGACGTAATAAAGTGTCTATGTCTGTTTAAAATGTTAATTCGGTTTTTCGTATGTCAGAATCTGCTTGCTTGACGATAATTTTCAAACTTAAAATGAGTTTCAATAAAATATTACGCAATTATTTTATAAATCTCGAGAAAAAACTTTAAAGAAAATACATTTTTCTTTTTTCGGACATTTATCATAGTATCTGGGTATTTTTAGGGTTAAAAATAATTTGGTCAGATTCTTTAAACTAATAAATGATGTAATATCTACTTAATAAGGTAAACTGATTTTTACTGGAACGAAAATACTTTAAATTCTTTATAAAATTAGATATGTAATTAGGTAAATGAGAACAAAATTAACATATATTAAAGCTGAATACTTTTTTCGTAAAAAGGATGGTTTGAAAATCGTAGCAAAGGAAAGGAAGGCTTATTTTTCTACCAAAACAAAATCATTTATTCTGTAAGGTATAACAAAAAACTTTTTTTTTAATATAACGTCTGTTTTACTGTTTACTGTTTAATAAACATACGTCCTGGCTAAATCTGCACGCTGCTTTTGTTACAAATACACCTTCAAATTATAAATATATATATGTATATATATATTTTTTTTTATTGAATCATTTATTATTTTAATTTATAGGACATAATTCGTAAAAATTAATCTGTAAAATATTAAACAAAAAACTTACATCTAAGGAAAATTTTATAATTGCTTTCCCTAATATTTCGAGTATTTAAAAAACCATTAGAACGTTTACTAGCTCAAAATAAATATTTTGTTTACGAACGACCGTACCAAAATATTTTGGAGTAGTTCAAAATATAAAGCAAAAGTAACACATTAATTTGTTTTATGATTGTATTTTCCATACAAAATATTTACTATGTGCACGCAATATAACAATATGTTATATTGCTCACTATTTAATATGTTAATATTAACTCGCAATATGTTAATAGCTCACTATTTGCAGTTGGTATATATGATACAGCAGTCCAAAATTTGAAACCATTACAGCTCTCTTTATAGCCTAAGTTAAAACAATTTTAAAAAGCTTTTACTGTGTGGTAAAGAGTTACGAACCAGTTTTAATTTTCTGGGCGTAATATTATTAAACTATGAATGATATTTAACGTTGAACTGAATGATAAATTAAAGATTATCATGGATATCATCAGCTATGTCTAACCAGAATAAGAAAAAAGAGCCGATTATTAACTATTTAAATATTTAGAGCCGATTGTTAAATATTTACTATAAAAATAAAACCAAATTACAGAAAATAATACTAATCTAAGACAACTTTTATACTTAACTGTTTCATCGCGTACAGAAAAAGATTAGAGGTGGTAATAAAGAGGTATAAAATAAATTATCAACTAATGAGCTTCCTCGTCGGCCACCCGTATCGAATATCCAAGTCAATAACTCTATAACTGTAAATTTTAGCGCGATGATAATTAATCACCCGTTCTGTGTTTTTACAAAAAAAAGAAAAAAAGAAGTGTTTGTGCCTAAGTGTACAAGAGTGGTATTTAAGTTAATGTTCGTGTGAGCAGATGTGATGATGGTGATGAAACTTTGTCCCTTAATCAATAAAAATCGGTACAGTCGTTAAGGCTATAAAATGTAACAAATATTATAAATAAGCGCATTATTCTAACAAGGCCTGGGTTTACGAAGAAAATGATCTCAGCAGATGTTATTGTTGAGGTAACAGAAGTAAAAAAAGTTTTTACCTTACATGAAAAACGAAAATAATCTTGAAATATTCCTTGCAGTGATATTTGACCTAATTCAAGACTTTTCGAACGGGCAAGCTGTTCTGACAAACTTAAAGTACTATCATATATTTAGTTTATAATATTTCTTTGTAAAGGAAAAGTAAATAAGTATATTGAGTACAAGGTATCAAAAATAAAGAAATACGTAGACTCGGCATTTATACAATAATCTTTTGATAAATGCATATAATTTCTAACTGATGCAGTGCATTATGTTAGGGTTTAAATTGTGAGTAATAAATGTTATATTTCAAGGTGTTTGCCTGCATATTTGCAACCTGCTTCTGTCATATATTCAAATAAATTGTCAAATAATATTTTATTACTCACCCGAACAGAAAAATTTTCAAAAAATAATGTACTACATCTTTTTATGTTAATTTTCCGTAATTTTAGTTTTTGTTTCAATATAATTAATATTTAATAATAACAAAAAGTCAAAATTATTTACAATATAAATTAATATTATGTATACATATAATAAATAAATGTATATAAGCTGATGAATGTCTTCAGAAAATATGAATGTTTTGGACGAGTAAAACAGTACAGATGTTTAAGTACCGTGTTAAGGCTAAGGATATCTATTAAATAGAAAGAAAAACGTTATTATGTAATAAGATAAAGTTGAAGAAGTGTCTTAGAAAACGTAATGTTTGAAGATAACTGCTAAACGAATTCTAAGAAAAAGGCTGAAGTCATTTGAAATGAGCATGAAGGAGACTGGAGAAAATTAAATGGATGAAGTGGAAATAAAAGAAATAATGAGGAAAATGAAAGATAACGGAATCCATACTTGACCATTTTTCAATAAATGATTAGTTGATTATTTTACTCACCAAAAAGTAATGGATGGTAACCTCCAATACAGTTATTACTTTAGGGGGTACCTAGCTCCACAAGATTAATAAATACTTACTTTTATTATTTTATTTCTATTTCTATTTTGTTTGGTTATATGTCTATTAAGCATATGTTTTAAGAATTTATAGTGGTAAATCATTTTATTTTCACTTGTAATCTGTTTATATTTTGTGGAATAAAGATATATATATATATATATATATATATATATATATATATATATATATATATATATATATATATATATATATATATATATATATTATATCACGGAGTTCGTTAGAACTTCGTCGGTCAACGAACTACGTTTACAGTTCTAAACATGACCTAAACTAACAGTGAAATGAAAATTAAGCGTGAAAACATTGGATTAGTAATAAAGAATACTTTCAAAAAATACTTCGAATTTTGTTAGCCAATGTTTTTTTTTCTCTATCTGATGAACCGCGGGACTCGAATATTTCATTTTACTCATTTTTTACGGTGACTTTACGAATCGCTCCGCTAGGTAGCAGTACTTGATAGTACTAAATAGCGTACAAAACCTTGATAATGTACTTGAAATAATAAAATTTAAAAGAAAATATACTATTTGTTTTAATAGTAAATGCTGATATGTAAATGAAAGTACTGAAGATGAAACAATTTTTTTAATTCCCATCTCTTCTTTAAAAAAAATAAAAGTATTAGTTTACAAGAGATTATACTAGTTTTATTAAAAAAGGAAAAATATGGCATGAAGTGAATGATATGACTATCAATAAAAATTTGGCCGTGAAATTCAATTGGCTTGTTCTACAAAGGCAATAAATTTTAATAATAAATCTATAAGAAAACAACCAATAATTCATAAAAAAAATAAACAAAATAAATACAAGAATAATCTAACAAAACGTACTGATATTCAAAAAAATTACAATGAAATTGTAAACCGTACGGTAATAGTCTCTCAGATATCATTTCTTCTGCTAAAAAAAAAAAACAACATTTTTTTAATATAAATAAAACTGTTCTTAAAAAAAACCATACCGATTTCTATTATCAAAATCTATTATTAATTTAGAATTTTATTTACAAAAAAATTCATGTTAAATATATGTAATAGACAATAGTTATACAATAATAGATAATAAACAATGTTTAAGCGTTCCATATAATAAGCAAAGAAAAAATAAAAATTTGTTATAAAACTCTTACTGGCTCAATTTAATTTATATAATACATATTACATTTACGGAAATAATACAATTCTTATGATTATTCGTTGTTTAATAAATGAAATCGGACCGGTAAGAGTTTTGTAAAAAACTTTTATTTTTTTTATTACATGGAACGCTTAAACATTGTTTGTTATTATCTATTACATGCATTTTTAAAAAAAATAATTCTAAATTAATAGCAGATTTTGATAATAGGAACGTAGTGTCTTACCTTTTTTGATATAAGTATAGTTTTGTTAAAAACAGTTTTATTTATATTACAGAAATTTTTATTTTTTGAGCGGAAAAAAATGATCATCTGCGAGACTGTTACCGTACGGTTTACAATTTCATTTTAATTTTTTTTGATATATATATAAAAAAAAAAAAAATTAAAAAAAAAAAAATTAAAATTAAAATATATATATATATATATATATATATATATATATTTTATTTACAAAAAAATTCATGTTAAATATATGTAATAGACAATAGTTATACAATAATAGATAATAAACAATGTTTAAGCGAGAGTTTATATATATATATATGAGAAAGAGAGAGAGAGAGAGATAGATAGATAGAGAGAGAGAGAGAGAGAGAGAGAGAGAGAGAAAGAGAGAGAGAGAGAGAGAGAAGTATTTATTCGCGTATGAGCTTGAATTTTTAGGAAAATAATCGTTGAAAAATATTATTTAAAGAATTGGAAGAGAATTATTTAACGTCATATTTATAATGTTTATACAGAAATGATGTTATAAAAAAGATCAGATGATAATGATTATAAATGAAGAAGTCATTACAGTGATGTGACTTCCGATGAGTGGAAATAAAAACAACTAATCACGTAACGGATGTGACTACAATTATCATCTCATACGCATATGGGCTTGGCAGTCGACGTAAATTTCATAATGACAAATAAACAGCGTATTCCTCGCAAATTATTTTTCTGGTAAGACTAACAATAATTACTTACCAGGTTTTTCAAATATTTATTGTGAAAATATATTCTTTTTAATAATTTTACATAATTGTTATTGCAAGGACATGTTTTGTCGTCTTTTGTACAAAATCATAACTTTTTTTAAGTTCAGAAAATTAAGTTATTTTAACCGAGTAAGCAATATGGTCAAAGAAAGTGGCAAAAATAAGTTTTAAAAATAAAAGAAGATCCTAACTATGTTAATTTATTTAAAGTTCTGATGATAAAGAGCTAGATGAATCCAGAGTTAGTGAAAAATCAGAGTAAAACAAAAAACAGTCGTTTTAAAATAATTGATGTAAACTGAGTTAAAGAATTTTGTTGTTAAATATTACTATTTAAATTACATTAATTTCTTCTTTTTAGTTACCTGTAACTAGGTTGAGAGCTTACTTAACACTAATAAAAATGCAGTATATAATGTTTCTCGTAGTCTTTATACTTACGTAAGCAAACGTTAATTTTCTCCGACATTTCCAAGAAAAAACTAATATTATCAATAAAAAATAAGGTAAGTGCAGGACATAATTCAGTGTTCACAGCATTATGAATTTATACGTATCGCATTTTTATGAAAGCCATAAAATTGTAAAGCAGATTAAATAAAACATTAAAGTACTTTTTAAAAAATAAATCAAAGTAAAATATGTTTGATAAATGTGTGGATACAGTAGATAAAAGGTGTTTATATTAAAGTACGTAGGGTATAATCTACAAGAAGACAGGTGAATTTATGAAAAGTGCTGAATAATTTTTTTTTTATTAGAGGTTTAGGTATAGAAAAGAGTATAAAGATGATGTAGAGAGTACACAATAAGTTTGAAGTGGGGTTCGTAGAGGTGTCACTGGTCGGGTGGGGAAGAGTTAGGAGTATATGTCGACGCTCTGTTCGGCTGGGGTGACATGTGGATAAATCAGAGTCGGTTTCTACATCCACCCCTAACCGGCCCTGAGGCCGAGTACAATGAGCTCTAATATTGTTTACGGAAAACCTGACACACCCCTTTTATGGATTTCTTTCGACTCTTTTGACGTGACAAATTGGTTAAACCCCACCCTTTCATCCCGTCAACCGTACCTACCCCCTTTATCATACCTATCCTTTGACTTGTGTGACGAATAAGCATCAAATTTGTCATTTTAAACGACAAACTCTTTTAATTTATATCATACAAGTCACTAACATGTTCGAATTTTACTTTGAAATGCGGAGTACAAAAAAGCAATGGACGACTTTTAATGTGAACTTGCAGTTGGAACATGTAATAAAAAAAAATATTTTAAGAGCCCTTATTCATAAGAGAAAGTGTCGTAGTAAAATATATATATATATATATATTTTAAACAACTAGTAAAACAATTATTATCCAGTTTAAGTGAAATATTAAAAAAAAATCAAAATGTGAACCCGTAAGATAGAATGATTCTAGGCGAGAAATACAGAACCGAGCAGTATACGGAAAATTATTACGGTGAATTCAAAATTGTCAAATAAGCATTATTTCCACGATATAATAAAAAGCAAATAAATTAAGCTTAAACTAACTTTTAAAGGTAAGATTTTTGTTTTTGCCTGATTAATTTCACAATTCTTTAAGCAATGTAATTAAATAATAATAAGTTAACACAATGTTATCAACATGAAGAATTAATTAAATAAAAGTTTAATTTTCTTAAATAAGTAGGAAAGAGAAGTAAAATAGTTTATCGTTTGCATGTAAGAGAAACGATAAAGGAATGACGAGGTTGAGAGGCTGGTATCAAACGTTCAAATTCAGCAATAGCCATAGCAGAAGTAGGAAAGGTGTGAGTAGTAAGTATTGCTTGTCTGTGGAAAAAGGAATTTCGAGGAACGACACCTCTAAAATCACGCCTAGATCACTAACACATATTATTTTTTAATTTCTTAAAAATTCACGACATAATTATTTGTATATCTATTAAAAAAAAAGTAGAAGAAAATGAGATTCGGGAAAATTGCTAAGATTAAAGAATCTAACATTTCTCCCAAGAAAAGGCAAGTCATTCGCGAAGTTCCTTATTACTTCTTTGTACGAAGTAAAGGAAGTATTGTAATCGCGAAAAATTTCGGTTTTCAGATTTCAACAGAATTATCCATTCTGACCATCCCTGAATCCATTTTGACTAGTTTCGGCGTACGTCTCGCATAATTCAAAAACTATTAGTCGTAGGATGTTGAAATTTTGGATTTAGGACTGTTGTAATATCTAGTTGTGCACCTTCCTTTTTGATTGCAATCGACTGGACCAAAAGTGTCCAAAAAAGCCAAAAATTCAAACAATTTGGATTTTGGACTTTATCTTAACTCAGTAATAAGATCTAATTGAGAGCGTTTCAACAATATATCATAAGTGGCACTTATTTTCACTGGTTTCAGAGCTGTAGCCAAATGGAATTTTAATTAATTTAATATTTGCATCTTATAAGGTGAAGGCTGATCGGTTCGAATTTGACTTCATTTTCTTTCTTTCTTTTTAACTTTTTTTTGTTTAAATATATTGATCTATTAATAATTATTAACCTCTGATTGTAAAACAATTTTTACGATAAATAACAATAAAAAATTCAATAACAATAAGAAAAATCAGAAGTTATTAATGAAATAAAGTTTTATGTACTTTTCATTAAAAAAAAATGTGTATATGTAATTTAATAGGTGTACAAGGAAGTTATGTTGTGCCCACATCAGAATTTTTTCGTTGCATAAAAAAGAACATTATAATTTTAGCATCTCTTCTCTTAAAGGGTTCAATGTCGTATGGGATATTTTTCTGATTTAAAATAATGCGTGAAAAACATAATTAAACTACTAATTTCAAAATACAAAATCAAGACAACAAAATTATTATGAATTTTTCAGTACAGATATTTGCAATTTTGTCATCTGTATCTGGATCATCAATTTCAAATTCTAATTGCTTTTTCATTTTAGCCTGTATGTTAATCAGAATATTGGTAAAATATGCCTTTATTACATCAAAGATATAAAAAAATGTATTATACTTGTGGATAAAAAATACCAGCAATTTCTTTTGGCTGGTTCAGTAGTAATTTCGGTAATAAGATTTTCTGAAAAAAAAAATAATAATAATTATGTTAAAAATTTACTATATAAAAAAACGGGCAATATTGTGCATTTATTTACAACATTGTAATATTCCTTATAGGAAATGATAATGTTTTTATAAAATTAATAAATTTTATATCAATGTTAAGGTAATGTAAAAAATGAACCTTGTCAATTAAAATTAATTGTCAACAATATGGAAGTCCCTTCTTTCTATTTAAAAAAAAAAAAAAATACAACTATAATTATAATATTCGTTGAAACAAAATTGAGTGTCTTAATATAATTTAGGCCTATTGGTGCAAATATATTTTTTGTACAATGATGACGTGTAAGGAATTACTTTTAAAACTACTCGTAACGGAACAAGAAAAGAGTGTGATCATTAATTTTTTCGTAATATTTCTGTTGTTAATATATTCGTCAGTGTAATTTTATCGGAAGCTTTCCTTGTATCTTCTATTTTGTGTTTAATCTTCCTTTTGGAAGGCCCAATACAGTAACTTATTAATTATGATAATGAATAATAGCTTCCTACAAAAGAAATGACTAAATTTACTTGAATAGTGATCAGAGATTTATATTTTCTCTCGTAGATTCCAGAATTTAATTTAAAATTAGTAGAATAGTGTTTTTATACCTTGCTGGAATGTCTTAGTGCATAAAGTTTGTTCTTGATTGGTTTCCATAGCAACAAGTTAAAAAAATGTTATTATTATTATACCAATTATTCAAAACCTTCAGAGTATATCCTAACAAAGTAGCTCATTCGGTAATTATTTCAACCATCTTAATTAGAAGTCTGGTGAATATTACGAAAACTTAACAAAAATAATCATGAAACCATAAAAGTAAGAAATGAAATGTTTCGTTAAATATAAATATTAAAAGTACGTCATAAATAGACGTATAATGTTGATAAACCTAATCAAGCACAAGCAAAATATAAGAAAGTATGTTATACATTTCTTAATTTAATAAACATAAAACGTAGAGAAACATTAAAATATCTACTAAAACAAACTCCATTAATGTGACATTTAAGTAAAAAGAATAGAATTAATGTACTTTATAAAGATTAAACAAGTTTTTATACGTTCCAAGTACAATAAAAACTAATGGTAATTTAATCTTTAAATACATATAGAGTATATTATACTGTTATATACACTATTATATACATATATAGTATATATATATATATATATATAATAACTTGTATAGTATATATAAGTCTATCAATAATAAAAACCACAAAGCAAATATAAATTATTTAATACTTTTTATGTCAATCACTCACTCATGAACGTATATTCTCTTCTAGTGTAGAACTGCTGCAATTTTTGTTAAAGCATGACGTTTGATCTTACCTGAAACAAAAAATTGAACATAAAATATAAAAAATCTAATATGTTAAACACAGACATTTATGGATCTTGTAACGACAAATTTATATACATATATATATATATATTTATATATATATATATATATATATATATATATATATATATATATATATATATATTTATTTATTTATAATATTAACATTCTAAATCTTCAATATTTGAGTTGTATCTTTCGTATTATTCCAATGTTTTCTTATTTAAAGAAGAAAAAATAAACAATATTATAAACAGAGTGTAAAAAACAAGACTTTTTAATACTTTTTAAGTTGTTGAGTCAAAGAAATAAAAATGTCAGTCATATTTGATGTGATAACTATACGATGAAAAAGTTTACTAGACTAACTGTTACAAAGTAAGCTTAGACGAGGAGTTAACTATACAAGTTGATTGATAGCTTATATAAGGGGTGCGAAACATCACCAGTAGAAAACATTAATAGCTAAACTAATAGAAAAAATTATAAAGAAAAACATTAAAAAATAAATAAACTGTCAAAAAAGGAATAAAAATATCATATAAAATTCTTAAAACCAACAATCTCTAAAATAGTCCAGATTTATTTTTTTTCTACATGGTAGGTCTTTTGTAAATGTCAATGTCAAAATATATTTATTCCATGACATAAAAATAAAAAGTACCGTACTAAAATATAAAAAATAAATTTTATTAGACATTTTAAAGGCTGAAAAAAGTTTCATAGATGCTGGAACGTATCCCTTTTTATAACAGTTTCAATTAAAAATATTTAAAAAGTGTGTGTTTGCTATAGAAATAGCTTTAATAATAAAACAAGCTGTATGGGAGTAACATAAAAATTATATATATATATATATATATATATATATATATATATCATGTATTTTAATGAAATAAGAAAAAAGAAGAAATCTTTAATTATTAACATGCATAAGAAAAAATGTAATTTTAATAATTTTTAATTAATTAAAATTCTCCGATAAAATTATTATTTTTTTTTTTAATTACCATCTAGGTAGGTAGTTTTGAAGTGGGAAATTGCTTCTTATTTATTTACTTAGATGTACTGCTTGAATAAAATAGTTTTGTTTTATCTCGTGAAACGAGAAATCACACTAAAGGAATATTTATAATGTAAGTCCCGTGGAATAGTTTTTGTAAAATCAGGACAGCATAAAAGAATCTAGGTATAGAAAAATGTGAATGAAAGTAAAAACATTTAGTAGAACCTTTTTTTAGTGGTTAATCAGTTTAATCAGCTACTACAGTAAGTTTATAATACCATTATTACCAAGAAATATCAGATATATACTTAGTTTAAACTTGGACGAATGATACGTTAAAATTTACTGGCTCTAAAAAATATTTTTCCATGACCGTTTGTTTTGTTTCCATCTTTAGTAGGAATTCATCTAACTCGCATTTTGTATCCTTATTCTATACTCATTTTTACATTTCCTCTGTACTTTTATAATGTATCTGCCCAAGAATACTTCAGACATTTTTATCAAACCAATCTCAAATCAAGTCATTTTGAGTTGTCCTTGCATCTTTTATCATTTTCCGAAGAATATTTGTTCTATTTTACTTTTAGATCTCGTTATATAACTAAAGACCACAATGAGAAATTATTTTAATGCTTAATTTAAGACTAATTTAGGATAGTAATCTTTCCTTAAAAATGATTTTTCTTTTTTCGATGGTTTTTCTTTTACTAGTGGTTCATAGTCAATCAAATAAAATAGTTTTAGAATAGTCTAATAAGCATTTATAAAATAAAAATATTGTATTCTGCATTTATACAAGTTATAATATAGTAAATAGTGAATAATCGTAGATAATTGCCACAAGCGCCTGGATATCAGTTTATTCCAGGAAATCATTACAATTAGGAATGTATTGCAGTTGCAGCCTTTGTCTTTTTAATTAATAATTTATTTCTTTAGTCTCTGTTAGGAACTCAATTTGTTAACATATATACTTATCTATATGTTATTCTGTACAGTATTCGTTCGATTTATATCTCCTGTTCAAGCTGGCATGTACGCAAAACTTACATTAATTATTACAATGAATATGTTGTAATCATCTATATTATATAATTAGTATTTTCCTGTATATCAAAGAAATTAAAAATAAAATTATTTTTAAAAACACGATCGTGAAACTCAGTGTTAAGTAGCGTATGTTATTTTATTATGCATTTATACTTTTTCGAGTAGCATATACAAAGTTTCATCTTTTCTTTTACTATTAAATAATGTACATATTTCATTAAGTGGATTTAATAAAGATAAAAAAAGAATCATAAATTAATCAATATATTACTTTTTAAAACTGGACTTAAATATACTGACTTAATAGAAAATTCTATTTTTTTACAACATGTGAATAATTCATAAATGTACCCAAACTTATATATATATATATATATAACATGTATATATGATTATATATATAATATTAAAATAATAGAGTTTAAATTACCAAAATAAATTTGTAAAGTATGAGTACGGTATTGTTTTCCTTTACTAACCCAGATTAATTAATATTTAATAAATATACTCATAGTTACAACCATATGTTTTTGATAGCGATCAGCATGATAATATACCAATGATTATATATGTCGACTACACTGAATTTCTAAAATTACACAGAATATGAAACAAATACAAAACATAACATATATATTCATACAAACGCGCTCCCTTGCAGTTGGATATATAGAGAATGTACTCAAATACATATTGCTGTGTAGGAGAAGTCTTTTTCTAACAGTGATAAATTGATAATATAAACTATGTTTATTTCTTTCTTTTATTAAACAGTCGTGAGTAAACAGAAGGCAAATAATTTGGTTCTTCTTTCAAATTGGATTGCACATCACCAGATAACATTATTTTTTATTTGTTATTTTAATTTTATAAATACAATCGAAAATTAGAAAAAGCTCAGAAAATGGTAAAATGTTAAAATCTCTACAACTAATTTCGATTTCAATATAATCATCATCGGTACTTACCGAGGAGGAATTAGTGTACATAATTTGTCGTATGTAAAGCACCTGAGATAAAAGGACACTTGTTATGTTTTATTTCTTTGAGAATAATGATGTTCATTATACAGCCAGTACAGAACAAAATGAAAATGTCACGCTCAGAATATGCTAAAATCTACGACTAATATTGATTGTTATACGAGGGTAAGTCAATTATTAACCGCAATTTAGTCATATTTTTGTTTATGTTGGTAGTACTGTCGTGTTGCGTAGATGACGCATGCGTGGTTTAATTTTTGTTATGTCTGTGCAGGTTTGATGCTGCTAGGTTAGTTCCATTATCGCTGCCCTGCCGTTAACCATGGCTGCTTCGCTTTCTGTTTGCACCAAACAAGAGTAACGGTCAGTGATCCGTACTTTGTGGTCGGAAGATGTATCAGGGACCAAAATTCATGGAAGACTTTCGGTACAGTACGGGAACAGTATGTTGCCGCAACGGAGTGTCTACTAATGGATTGAAAAATTCAAAAACGGTCGCACAAGTGTTACGCACGACGAAGGAGCTGGACGACCGTTTACCGCCACAAATGACGAAAACATTGAGCTTGAACGTGACATGGTTTTCTTAGACAGACGATTAACTATCGATGAAGTGGCACATCGTCTGCAAATTAGTCACGGTTCTGCCTACGAAATCATCCATAACAGACTTGGGTTTCATAAAGTCTGTGCAAGATAGGCCCCAAAACAACTCACACAGTTGCATAAACAAACGCGCTTGGACATCTACCAAAAACATTTGGATCGCTATGGTAACGGACGAGACACCTTAGACAGAATCATCACTGGTGACGAAACATGAATCCATCATTACGAGCCAGAGAGTAAACGGCAGAGTATGGAATGGAAACATCCAAATTCGCCCTGCAAAAAAAAAATTCAAGACCCAACCGTCCGCAGGAAAACTGATGCTTACGGGTTTTTCGGACTCACAAGGCCCAATACTGGAACATTATGAGGAAAGGGGGACGGCAATAAACAGTGCGCGTTATAGTGAGATGCTTACTGCCAAGCTGAAGCCTGTAATTCGAAGCAAACGCGAAGGACTACTGTCGAAAGGTGTTGTATTGTTGCACGATAATGTCCATCCACCTACTGCTGCCCACACTGCTGAAACGCTCCAGAAACTCAACTTTGAAGTACCGGCTCATCCTCCGTATAGTCCTGATCTTGCCCCCTTCTGGCTACCACTTTTTTGGTCCACTCAAAGAGGCATTAAGGGTTCGTCGATATACCTCTCACGAAACGGTGAAAGAAGCGGTGCATTCCTGGCTCGCAGCTCAACCGAAAACCTTCTTTTATGAGGGCATCAGGAAGCTTGTGCAACGATGGACCAAGTGCGTTGAAATTCAAGAGGACTATGTTGAAAAATAATGTACATGTAAGTTTTCTATTTGTATTGCAATAAAATTTTGCAACTATATTGCGGATAATAATAGACTTACCCTCGTATAATCATCGTCAGTAGTTACCGAGAAGGAATTAGTGTACACAATTTGTCGTACGTAAAGCACCCGAGATAAAAATACACTGTTCATTATACAGCCAGTACAAAAAAAGGAAATAAAATGTCACTTTTAAGGCTGAATACACCTGCAGTTTGATGGGCTTGGCATACTGATATGAAAACATACATTTTGGTCAATGCAGAAGCCAAATGTGTAACCACTTCGCTCCTCTTTGTTGTTAGTAAGGCTTGAGAAACTCATTATCATAGATGTGATTTCTGGGTGTGACTTGGTTCATGTCAGTTTACTTAAAAAAATGCGTGTATTTTTTTTTTCTCTCTCTCTCTCTCTCTCACACACACACACACACACACACACACACACACACATGAAACAAATTTAAAAAAGAACGTTTTAAAGGTATAACTTCAAATTAATGTTATGGTCTCTCCGTCCTCGGAAATGCTAATTTAGACCGTTACTATAAAGGCAATCATAAACATGTAGTTTTCCAACATTGATTGAACATCCTCTTTCAAATGTCATTTGTATTGATTACATTTACTAAAGTTACAACGGTATAAATGAACCAAACTGAAATGCTAGCGACTATAAAAACAGAATTGAAATGTTGATATCAGATCGAACGGCCAACTAATTAATAAATACGAATTGTTTTTTCTTTTTATTTAAAAACTTAATGTTATTTTTAAGTTAAGTATATTTTAAGTTAATTTAAACGTTAGTACCGCTTATATTATAATTTAATATTAATTACAGAAATATGTTTTTATATTCTTAAAACTATGTCCTTTTAACAATTTAACAATTTCTTCTTTTTTTACACCAACCTGTAAATTATTATCATTAATTTTCCTAATGTGTAAGTTGCAATCTGTTCAACTAGTGACAATAAGCACCCCCTCCCACGACCAAACTGAGATGAGGATGATATATATGACTTGTAGATATGGTATAGTCCTGTAAAGATTCAGGCCGACTATTCGTGAGACATGTGTTTAATTGAATCTCAATCACCAAAGTACACGGGTATCCACTGTCTAGTATTCAAATACGTATAAAATCAATTAGTTTTTACTACACTTTGAACCTCAGAACCTTCGAAAATCAGCTGTTAAACGATTGATTTACGAGGACGAGAAAGAACCACTAGACCAGCCCGGTGGGCTTAAAAAACCTGTAAATAATGAAAAAAAATTCAAACTAATAATATACAGCAGTTTATTGAAAACTGAATTGCATAAGGGCAAGTGGACGGGTGAATACTTATTAACTTTTTCAACTAAATCAAGTCGTTAAATTAAATTGAAATATTATTTTCATCTTGTAATGTTTACCATTCATAAGGCAATTAAAAAGTTATAACCGCTCGTCTAAGTTTTAAACTGATACTAAAAATTGAGGATAAAATAAATTTATACAGCTAATGAAGTAAAAAGTACTAAATTATAACGCGGTGCTCAATCATAATGTGACGTTAGAACGTTATGAGGGGAAAGAAAAAGGGACGTCAACCAGTCGGTTTAACTCAGATAAAAAACAGGAGCTAACAAGTTGTACACAATATGGAAGCGTACAAAAATTCCAGTATGACTTCTCATTTTATAAAGAATAATAGAACTATTTTAAGTAATTAGTAATGAAATTTGATAAATTGCTGAACCAAGTTTTAAAAATGTTAAATATCTGTTTTCACTATATAAATTCTTTAAAAAATAATATACTGAGATAACGAGTCGTAATTATCGAAATGTAGATAAAACTTTATAACATCAAAAAATAAAATAAATTGAATGAAAAGATAACAAGAAAGAAATAAGTCTATTAAAAAAAAAGATGCTTATATACGTGTAATAGAGAACGAAAACTAAGTTGTCATATAGATAGATTGTACCAATAATATACAAATAAATGTGGAGTAATTAGTAGTAACAATAATAATCTTTATTCCGTTGTCAAAATACATACAAATATATATATAAAATTAAGAAAAAAATACCACTGTTATCATTATATGCGATTATTTTTCACTAAAGAATAATTGAATTATTTTACTTTATTAGGTTATTTTAAAAATTGGATAAAATAATCTAAAAGAAATAACAATTTAGAATTTGATTTCAACATTACTACCCGCTTGAGTATAAATTTAATGAATAGAAAAATCATATATTTTATTTCAAATATTGCATAACCAACAATTAAAGGCATCTAAGAAGCAAAAGGTGGAAGTGATTAAAATAAAAAATAAACAAAAGAGGTAAGAAGTAAAATATAAATAATAGGATAAGGTTATTAAAACTGAACAGAGTTAATTTTCGTAGTACTAATAAAAAAAAAAATTAAGGGGAGTAAGAGAGTTATTGAACTGATCGATAGAAGAGATGACGGCCATTTTAAATGTATCTAGTGTATTACAATTAGTGGTATGCCGGTTGCTCATTTCGTGAGCAGTATTGCCTGGAACAAAAATTGAAAAGCAGTAGTGATTTTATACTGCTCCCTTACAAATTTGAATATTCTCCTCCTGTACTACTAGCACTGCAGCCGCAGGTGAAAAAAAAAATGAAAAAAAATGGAACGAGTATTAACGATTAGGAATTTACTTTATTTTACAAAGACATCAACATTGTAATTATCGTTCATTCGTAGGTAGCTTTCAGCAATATAAGATTTAAATGGCGCCTGGCGCGTGATTAATGTTAAATTCTAAGGCGTCAATTTGCTGTACTTGTGTTATGCGTTGCTACTTCGAACAGTAAATCTGGTTGTACAAACCAGATCGGGTTGGTCTAATGGTGAACGCGTCTTCCCACATCAGCCGATTTGGAAGTCGAGAGTTCTAGCGTTCAAGTCCTAGTAAAGGCAACTTTACTAGGAATTTTGCTTTTACGAGGAAATCCGTATAAAAGTAATTACTTTTATACAGATTTGAATACTAGATCGTGGATACCGGTGTTCTTTGGTGGTTACCACACATCTCAGGAATGGTTGAACTGAGACTGTACAAGATTAAACTTCATTTGCAATCATACATATCATCCTCATTCATCCTCTAAAGTAATATCTGAACGGTAATTCCCGGAGGCTACAGGAAAAGATCAAATAAAGTTGTACAGCTCACTGCTCGCATTTCAAATTCGTTCGAGTACGTAATATTACAGAAGTTGATGCAATCGCAACGTTCAATCGGAGCAAAGAAAAATGTAGTGCACGTACTGTCCTGGATTTTTTGTCGAAGCAGTTAAAAAGCAGCATCGTTATTTTTTTGGTAAGATCACTACTTAAAATATTGCCTGTATATATATAAATGTCTGTGTGTATGTCGGAATATTCAAAGTATATTGTGATTTCATACTTCTAGCCAGCGGGCATTATAAAAACATACCGATGTTTAATGCAGGATTATTTTTGTCTGCAATCAGATAAATTGTTTAACTCCTGGAAAAAAGAAGGAACTTATAATTTATCAAAAAGAGATGTGTTTATAATTTTGAAACTACTGTTACAAGGAGCCTAGCGACTGGAAATCCCGTGACATTATTGATCTCTTCCGTTTCTTTTCTGTCTTCTCGAAATAAATTTTAGATGTGATCTAATTACAGATCGAAAAAGTCTAACTGTATTCGACCTACATAGATTATATTATAAGAGAAAAAGATGTTCCAAAGATGAAGGACGAATATCTTTATTCTTTATGGACAGCAGGCTATATACGATAAAAATGGCTGAAGCTTTTGCCTAAGATGGGCATCTACAACTTCTAGGTTATATATATATATATATATATGCTTAAAGTGAACTTAATAAAAATGTATAATTTGATTAATCCAGTAATCCAGCAGTAAGCAGTGCTCTTACGAGCTTCACTTATTTTTTCACGCAAAAGAAAAGATAAGAAATGTGTTTCTATTTTAACTCAACAAAAACTCAAAGTAAAGAACATAGCTCATTATAATACATACATATTATAGCTCATTACAGATGATACTACTGTATTAGAAAAAAAAATTCTCAAGAAACAACCACGTTACGGGTAATTCAGGAAAAAAATAATTTGACCAAAAAAACAACTTTTAACGGTATATTATTTTAAAACACAACGGTTATGTTTTTCTGTTACATCTTTTATTGAAGATAAAATAAATCATATAATGTAATTTGTTCCATGCACTTTAACATAAAACGAACATGAAGTACTGTATTTAGTTGCACGTAACATTAATGTAGTTGAATAGATAAAATAGGATTATTAAGTAAAGCATAGTGGTGTATGATATATGTTACACGAACCTAACATCCAACAGGATAATGTTAAATAATTACTGAAATTGCTATTTAGAAAAAACTATCTATAAAAGGGACGCATTTATAGCCTGTTTACCAATTATCAGACAAGTTAAATCTTACAAATTATTATTACCATTATTTTTAATTATTTAAAAATATTCTTTGAAATAAAAACATTTTTTTTTATAGAAAAATTTGTTTTTATTTCATTGCGCAATAAATTTCAATAGTATATACGCAAAGAAAGAAACCACTGTTTGGAGATTTAATGTAAAACCTAGCCAGAGAAATGAAAACAATCATTAGTAAGATAAAAAAAAAGATAGGAAGCTAAACTGGAATAAAAAAAACAGAAAATGTTTAATATTTCTTTACAATACGGCATCGATATAAACTGAAATGAATTTTCTTACCGCATCAGATTTACCATAGAAACGTTTTTCAATAAATAAACAAATAAAAGAAGAGAAAAAACGAAACAGGAAAAGAGAAGTTATAAGACAGGAAAGAAAAAGCTTCCCTCTTCTTTAGGAATAGGGTTGTGCAACCTGTCCGATTGAAGATTTATAACCTCAGTTGTGGACCGTGAGACCTTCCTTAATATTTATAAAAGACTAACAGACCATGTTTTGTGCCTTTTTTGTTTTAAGAACAGAATTCACTGTTCAACTCAACTTTTTTCTTTTTTTTTTTTAATATAGAATTATGTCATTAAACGGAGAACATTTTTTTATTCACCTTTTAATTATTATTAAAATGATTAATCTGAGGTTAAAACATATCAAAACTTACAACATACGATTTTAAATAAGCTTTATAATAATAAAAGTTTTTAGATGTAGTCAAGCAATAAGAATAAAAATAGGCCAACAAATTAATTTAAAAACCTTTAATGCCAGTTTTGTGTGTAGTGGAAAACCTGTATTATAATTTATCGTAAGTTCATTATTTATTAAAAAAAAACTTTCATATGAAGCTCTTTATCAATGAAATGCCAGTTTTAGCTGTAAAAAAAGAATCATTTATAAAAAAAAAGATAGATATTTAAACGAATTACTACTACGGTACCGTATGAAGTCAGCTGTCTTTTTTATACGACATCCCCACAGGTTCATTCACCCATGATATTGCAAAAATAACTACATCCACTTCTACAAGAGGAGAAAGATTAAACTTTTTTTTTCTTAAAATTGACTAGTGAAGTAGTTTTTTTACGCTGGTCTGCAAAATTGTGCCTTCTATAAGTAAGAAATTAGGTTTTCGATTTTCACATAAAGATCAACCAGAATGAGATTCTTCTGGGGATCTGTGCTATAGTTAACAAATTTTATTTAACCCTTTCCTAGATAAACAATTTTTTATTAATAGAAATTTTAAATGCGTCATACATCTGTCATTCACCGACATACCTTCAGTTGTAGTCTTATAAGATAATCGATTTGAACTTAATAAATATAAATGGTTTATACGGTTATTGTTAAGAGTTAAGTTCACGTAAATTGTAAAATTGATTTCGTTTACAACAATATCGAACGATATTATTTCGTTTTGAAGTGTCTCAATTATACGCTAAGGTGCCTTGCATAATTTTCGTGATGCGTTGAGTAGGGGATGGGGTATGACAAAATATCACGCGATGGATACGGAGTGGTTCGGAAAGCTCATTACATAACGACTAAAACAAAATTACAATCTACACAAAACAATTATGCATTATTTTATTTACGTGTAATGTCGATTTCTAAACAGTAGATACATACAATAAGTTAATTAAAAATTAAATAAATATATTAATATTTAAGCATCTATGATAAAACGTTTGGGAATTTATGAATAGTATACAAAGATGTAACCCCATGTTACTATACTTCTATGTTATAAATTTACATTACAGCGTATTACTAAACCGTTATGTAAATAAATCGATATATTTCGAAAATGGATATATATATATATATATATATATATATATATATATATATATATACCAGCATCCCCGTCGCGGCTTCGCACTATATGGTTATTTGCGTTTTTCATTGCAGTCAATTTTTTTTAATTTTATGTTTTTTATACAAGTAACCGGAGGCAGATGTAGCCAGTCGCGTTGCACATACAGCAGCAATGGTAGTGACTGTGTTAGTTGAGTCGCCGCGCAGTCACCGACGCACACCTTAAAATTCGAAATGAAAAAAAACCGAAAATATTTATCAAAGAATATTTGTAAACCCTAATCTAGTGAATATCTCGTTTAATATAGTCGGAAATGGGAAAAATTTGCAATCATTGTTCAAATTTTTTATACCCCTTTCAAGATCGAATTTAAAAAAAAATCTGAAAATTGGTTTTTAGATATTTACATGAAAATGACACATTCAAAAATCAAGTTTATATCTTCAGTTGTTACGGACAAATTAAAAAAAAAAAAAATAACTGGGTTTAAAAAACCATTCAGAATCCATTATTTAATCTTTTTAAACTCACAATTTCAGAAAATCTAGAAATTATTTTTTAGATATTCACATGGAAATTACACACACCAAAAATGAAGGCGATATCTTCATTTTGTAACGAGAAATAAAAACAATAGTAAATTTCATTGATACTCCATTTTAAGCCTTAATACTCGAATTTGAAAAAAAACCTTTCTTAGTGCACGCTTACATTGTAAGAACATGTACACAAATTTTCATCCATTTATATTCAGTAGTTTTTGCTGGGCGTTGATGAATCAGTCACTCAGTCAGGACAAGTTGCGTTATAGATACAGATAGAAATATATATATATATATATATTTTTTTTTTAATGAAAAATAGTTATAAATAAAGTATGCTTTATTTCTTTTAGGAAATAATGATAAATTATTTCTAAATTTATTTGTGCACTTCACCAAATATTAATCTATACTTGTAGACACAATAATTTTATCAAAATACTAAGGTTATTTATTTTTTTTGTTTTAAGAGAAAACTGATAATTTCTAATTTTTGTTTTATATAGTAATCTGTAATCATAACCGTAGTATATCGTAATCGTAGTAACTGTAATAACCTGTAAATTTTATTTTTTTTTTTTACTGTGATGTCCTTTTTTCATTAAAAACTTTTAATTTTAGGGGTAAAAGTCCTGAAAAACATCACGGTTTATGACGAGATAGAACGATTTAAAATTTGTAAAAATTGTACAGTTCAAAAATTGTAAAAGTGTACAATTTTACAATTCACAAAACGGTTTGTAGATGGCACCTAAAGTTTTTTAACATCATAAAATATTATAATTTTGTTTAATTACTTTATTTTGGGTCACTTTCAAAAAATGAAAAAATAAAAAACGCATTTTCATGATACAAAAATGGGTGTACTGTTTAGCGTTGATTAATTATGAATCAGAAAATAATAAATTTTCAAAGAATTTCTGAATATATATTTTGCTTACAAATAAGTAGTTTATCAATTTTTTTTTGTAGAAAAAAAAATTATCTTCGTGTTATGCAAAATAAATCGATTAACGAGGAATAACTTCCATGCAGATTTTAATGAATTACTTAACCGCTGGAAAGATCATCCGATCATGTAATTCAAAATTACATTAAAATATTTCCTTTTAGAGAAAAATATCACTCTACTTATGATTTTTTAATAATAATAATAACAATAATCTTAATTTTTAGATACTGGTTTTTTTTATCACATTTAATTAAACATGAAGAAAAATAATTTTCAGTTAAAAATTCAATATTTTTATTTTACTCTGTAATAATTTTATTTATCTTCACTTAGTTGCATCTACAATTTCAAATAATCATTATTTTTC
Source organism: Lycorma delicatula (assembly GCF_047948215.1). Taxonomy (NCBI): domain Eukaryota; kingdom Metazoa; phylum Arthropoda; class Insecta; order Hemiptera; family Fulgoridae; genus Lycorma; species Lycorma delicatula. The sequence goes on from NC_134456.1 coordinate 199,012,290, forward strand.
TGTATTAGTAAAGATCAGGTTCAGAATATAATTTGTAAAAATATATATATATAAAATCAATAAAAATGCAGTTAATGAATAATATTGAAAAGAATTCCTATCAATCGCTTTTCTGTTTAAGATAAACGATTCTAATCAATCGTCAGTCGAGTTCAATTGGCCACATTTTTTACCTTACTTTTCTTTGTTGTCTATTTTACCTTTAAAAAACATCAAAGAAATAACTTTAGCAAACAATTTTAATAAATATTTTCTTCCTTTCAATTGTTATTTTGATTATGTATGTAGTTGTTATCTGAAGAAGCAGATAACAAGTGACCTACTAATCTCTTCCGCCATAATTTAAATCTACTAATCTCTTTATCCTACTAATTCAAATTAATTATGAAAACCATAAAAACTGTGTTTGCATAAAACTAGCTGTCGAACTGAATGTGAAGATGTCCGTTTGAGGCCTACGTGAAGGCGAAATTTGATTTGTATTTTACTGATGCAAATGTCTGCCGAGGCGTTTACATCGGTGGCATCCCGAACGAGGCCTGGCTGATGACTGTAAGGTGTAATCAGTTAGAGGGTCTAAAGACGACTTCCGGTAAAGCCCCTCCGGGATTGTAACGGAGGGGGTGGTGTGGCGACCGGTAACGTCACAAGGTGGTGTCTTTCCCCTACGGGGTTGGGATATCGAATTGGATTAGTATCGTCTTTTTAAGTAGCAATTTAGTTACAAATACTAGAACTGATTGTAAATAATAATGTAAGAGTAGAAACGGATTATATAAACAACTAAGTTAATATCACGTCAAGAATATTCTAAATGTCTTTAAATTAGATCACAGTAATTTCTGTTTAACTTTATTCTATATCAACGTAAATGTGACCTGCATGTTACGACTATAATTACTGTGAATTAACCATTTGATATTAGCTACGAAACAATACGTAAATGATGTCTCTAAAATATTGATTGAAAAATGTGGTATACCAGTACCTAATGTATAATTGTTTAAAAAGAGAACAAACTAAAAGAAAAGAGAGGAAGAATAAAAAACAGCGAGAAAGGCGGTAAAATAGAAAGGGAGAGAGTGTGATAAAGAGTGGAAACTGACATAAAACTGATATCGCAGTTCCATTACAGCTCTCAATACATACATAATTCACACCCTCCCCGAACAATCTCAAAGTGTTGACGTAGGGCGCACTGAGTAAACACACCCGAGAGACTTCAAAATGTCTGTATTGACCCTCTCGCTATATCAGATCGATTTAAATTTCTCTTACCCGTCAAATATATACTATAAAATCTAACAGTTTAGAAGAAGATCACTAAATCAATCCATAATTCATAGAAGAAAGTACTCAAAAAATATTTCAAAATAACAAAACAATACACGCCTACTGCTTTGTAACATCGTCACTAAATTATAGTTGTAGTTCAAAATGATTTATAATACATAAACGTATGAATACTTAGTGTACTTATAGCACTACAAATGCATAACTCATATTTAAAACATTATCAGGTGTCAATTTATCTTTCTGATTTAAAAAAAAATTCACCGACGGTTAGATTAATTCCAGAGAAATTGCGTGGCAATAAGGCACGTTCTTTTAAAATATAAAATCCTACATAAATTTAGCCGATTGAAAATCGTAAGAAGAAGAAGCTATTGTTTATAAATCGAATTAAAATGTTTGATGACTTCAATTAAACATGCGCAAGTATTCAGTGGCTGAGGAAAATCTGAGTTGGATCGATTGGAATATCGATTTTAATTTGAAAAGTGGAATATCGATTGGATCGATTGTCCAATCATTCTCCTTTCTTTTTTCTTTGTAAAGAAATAACTATTTGCTTTATCACAAACATAGATTTCAGATTAGACGTTTATCATAAATAAATTTTACAAAATTTTAATTATAAATATACCGATATAATTTTTTTAAAAATAAATAAATTCAACTTATTCCAAAACAAACTTTTTAAATTCTTCTTTCTATTTTTAGAATTGAGAGCTAAATTAGAAACAATTATCTAAAATTTATAACGCCTTTAATTTAGTGCCAACTTTAAAAGCAAAGACTTTTGATTTATTTACTTAATTTTTCTTCTAAAAATAATTATTTTAATGTAAATTTAAATATATTAATTTATTAATAATTATTAACCTCTGATTGTAAAACTTTTTTTTACAATAAATAAAATTCAATCGTAACAATAAAAAAAGAAAAATGAAAAAAAATCAGAAGTTATTAATGAAATAAAATTTTATGTACTTTTCATTTAAAAAAAAATGTGTATGTGTAATTTAATAGGCATACAAGGAAGTCATGTGGTGTCCACATCAGATCATTTCTTCTATTTTTAATAAAAAAAAAAAAAAAATCACCCACACTGCACGTATTAAATAACAGCCGTTCGAGAGAGAAACGTAAAGGAGAGTAACTTCATTATATATTCTGTTAAAAAGTAAGAAAAGAAAGAGCTGCTGATAAACCATTTAAAGAAATCGGTACTGAGTGGGAGCTAAGGTTCTCTGGAATGCAGGAATATTATTTTTTTTTATCCTTAGTGTTCCAACAGTTTAAAAAAAATTGAATTACAAATGCTTTTAATAACAGATTGAACTCATTGCGGTAGCCTATATAACAATCCAGTATTAAGCAGTGAAGGTTATAATCAAATCAAAAATATATTCACGTACACAAAGTAAATTTCTCACTTGAAAATTTAGAAAAACTGACAAAGGGACTGCAGAGAAAATGTTTTACCAAAAAAGTAAGTATAAATAATCAATATTAATACTAATAATCATCGAAATCATTCTACATGTTGAAGAGTATATTTGGAACTTCAATGTTGAAGTACAGCAAGTTGAATTGAGAACCTAATTTTTTTTTTGAAGTCGGTTATAAAATACAATAATGTTTCATTTGATTACATGACAGATAAAAATAATTTATCAACTTTATATTATTATGTTTTCAATAAATTTTTAAATCTGTTAAAAAACTTAAAGTTATTAATTAAATCGTACAATGTAAAAACTGCGTACTGTATATAACAAAGTGAAAGTATGCAACAGCAAGCATATATCTAAATCGATCATATCTCAAGCCCACTCATTCCTGTAACAAATCAAAATGTTGCACAACACTCAGCAATCATAGGACATATGACGCTTAAGTCTTAATATGAAATATCTGACATACACGTTTTATACGTGCAGTAATGATAAATACTTTAAAAATAAAAAACGAAATAAACTCGTGTTAAATTAAATTTTAAAGTGGATTTTTAAATTATTAAATTAGAATAAAAATGGTGTGACAATTTAACATAAAAGCTGACGTGCACAGTGAGTTTCCACTCGCTCTCTTACACACAAACACATCCATAACATTGGTTGAAAACATACGCTTTTCAAAGGTATTACACTGTATATGAATAATCAGCGTAAATTAAAGTGGATGATAGTGACCGTTAAAGAGTTACATACCATTAATCAATAGCTCAATCATTCGGTATTAAATAAAATTCGATTTAAAAAAAAATCTAGGATTCTGATTACTTCTTTGTTTCAATCCTATAAAAAAAAACCTTCTTTTTTTCGCCAGTGACGAGTTATTTTTATCAAAGGCTTAATTTTTCAAAATTAACTCTTTGTAAAATCTATATATGTCCTTTCAGTCGCAAACAGGGGAAACGAAGATAACTTTTTAACATCTATTTGGAACACAAATAAATGCTCCAGAATATGATTAAAAGAATCATGAAAAAATCTTGATCAGAGCAGTATTATCAAGTAAAATGATAAATAAAAAGAAAATTTGATATATTCGTTATTAATATATAACAATAATAATTTTATAGGAAAATTCCTGTTATCACAATGCGAAGATAACAAATTAATGAAACGGTACAGAATAAAATAACGATCATTAATTGCTAAATATAAAATAAAACAATAAAACATTGCTAAAATATAAAAACATTAATTGCTAAATATATTTAAGTACATGTTAGAAAAAAAAATAGAAAAATCAGGTAAATCTAATAATTACTGATTTTTAAGAAGTCGTCAACAGTGTACCATTTTTCCTATAAAAGAACATCTTTTATTTTAAATGAGTTGATAGGAAGATGAAAGTTAATACGGTAGACTGTCTTCAGAGCCTGAATCTATTTAAGTAGTATTTGTTAATCAGAATTTTGTAAAACTATATTAGTCCATATCTCAAGTATACCATATTTCTAATGAAGTATTTCATTTCTAATGAAGATACTAATCAAGTATCACAATTGTAATGAATCAATTATTAGGTGGAATTATATGTTTTTGGAACGGAAAAGTAACCAGTAATAATGTATAGGAATAGATAAGAATGGCATCCTCGTGCGTACGTTTAGTGATTGGTCATTTTTTTTTACAGCAGTTATGAACACTAGAAAACAAGTAAATTCACTTTCCGGAATTTTCTCTTTTCAAATAAATTTGTTTCATAAAGAGTATATGATTACTTTTTATTTTAATCACAAAAATATCGTTATAATAAAGTATAATTACGCTAATTTATATACAATTTATCAAACTATATAATTTTATTAAATAAGTTTTAGATGTACTGTTAAATAACAAATAAAATTTATCGTTTCATTTAAGTTCAATTAAAACATACCAAAAATTAATAATAACAATAATACAAATTTAAGATTAAATTCATAATTAATTAATTTTATATATTATATACATGTATATTATATACAAAACAGTTAAATTTAATTAAATTTATTTGTAAGGTCAGGCCGAATCAACCTTATCAACAATAGAATTTGATCTTTATCGCATGTACTATACGTGTACCTAAAATTACGTATTACAACTGAAATCAGACATGCGGGCTGTTAACACCCAGAGAAGTCGAAAACAACGTTAAGATGGTGTAAACGTTGATGTATCGTTTGAAATTTGAAATCAGTTAAGTTCTCTTATTGACGAGAGTAAGAAAGGGATGTGGTAATAGCGGTAAGGGTGTTCGTAGGCGTGATGTAATGGTGAACATGGTGGTAGGTATTAACATCTCTTTGTCTGAAGAGACTTAACTACGAACAAACGCCAAGAAGGAAGGTATCCTGTTTTACAATGTATTTACATACTCGTACCACTATATTCATTGTTAGTTGTTGTTAAGATTTTCATGAACAAAAAGACAAGAAGAGGTTAAGTGTTCTGAACAAGAATTACCATTATATTGTATTACAAGACTACTCAAAACGTTACGTTAGTAAGAAGTAACAGAAGAAGAGGTCTTACCTGAAAGTTATTTCACGCCGTGACTTCTAATCCTTCTATTGTATTGTTTTATTTTGTATCAATATTTCAATATTAAATGCATAAAATATTCAACAACATCAAAGAATGCGACTTATTTTATTGAAAGACATTCATTAAAAAATCAAGTTTTATTTCAAAAGTTACGAGTTTCTAAAATCGTAAAACACTGACGTGTTAAAAAGGATCATTTTAAAATTTTCATTGAGTAATTTGTATTATTCAACTAATGTCTGGCTGAACGACTTTGTATATCCTCACATGATAAAATTACGGGAACGTAAAAACGAAGTAAGTGTCAAATATTTGCAATCCATATTTGAATAGGTCAAGAAAATGGTTGATTAGTAATATTTTGTCACGTTATGGATAAAAGAAGTTCAACTACTTAAATTCTAATACGGAATAGGAGTCTGCTGTTCCTTAAATCTAAAAGTATACATAAATACAAAATTTGGGTGAAATTGTTTGTTTCTTGCCGCGGCATATTTATAGATAGATTTTTCATCTTCAACATCTGTCTCTCTCTCTTTCATGTATCTACTTCTCTAATGTATCCCATCTACCGTCGCTTTGGGTTCTATTATCGATGATTCTCGAGAATTATTGGAAGTCTCCACATAACTAGTTCAAGTTTGATGATTTAGCGGCTACAGCTAGCTTATCCGATGTTCGTATAATGGAGTATACCTGTAGTTTGTTAAATCATTAGATCTCCAAAATAGGAAACGTCATTAATTAAAATCCAGCAACAGAATGGTGGTAGGAAGACCATATGAAGCCGTTAACATTAAACGTAACCGGTCCGATACATCTGGTTTCTGTAAGTGTATATCGGTTCTCCGTTAGGTTCTTACTGAGGATATCGGAGGTTTTGAAACCTGCGCATCCTTGATGGGATCTGATTTCACTGAATTCCTAAGGTTCAGTGACGGTTTCCGATGACTGAATAATATGGAAGAAATGCCTGTTGAATAAAGCGAATTAAGAGACAAAAAAGTATAAGCTTGCTATAAGTATAAAAGCGAACAAAAATTTACAGGATTAGGATATTTGTCCGTGATTGGTTCTACTGATTGGTGACTGATATCTGGTGATTGGTTCTTGTGTTAGTTATGGATCAATAAACTGTATAGAAAAAGAAAGAAAATAGCTTGTTAAAAATGAATAAAAAGTCACATGAAAAGTTTCAAACATGCCATCTTATTATCAATAATAGCAACCACAAAACAGCATTTTCCTACCAACCTTTTTTGTCTGCCGTTTACTAATCTAAACATTCAACAAATTTTCAGGCTGATGTAAGTTAGTAATGAAAACGTTCACCGGCTCTAGAATTGTTGTGAACGCCATTTTTTTTGATACTTGCTTTTGCAATATAAAGGAATTCCTAATTTTTCAGAAGAGTAATGGATATAAATAATTGCAGTAATGGAAAAAATGAAAAGTTTTCTAAACAGAACTATAATAAAGGCGAAAAGAATTAAAGATAAATAAATGCTATATAAAACTATATAAAAGATTTTAATATAGAAACCTCCTAGATAGCAATAAATGTTTCCAAAATAGAAATAATTAAAAAGATTAAAGAATAAAGTTGAAAAACTATCTAATACCATAAACAATAAACTTACGTATTTACAGTTACATATTAATTTAAATTTTAATTTATAATGCACAAGAATCTTTATCTGAAATTTTAAATTAAAAATTATTCTTTAATAAAAACGTCTTCAGCAATGTAGTACGGTAATTATTAAAAATCGTATAACAGTATTTACATCATTAGTAAACGAATCTTTATTAAATTATAAATGATTAAATTAGAGGGACTGGTTAATTTTTATTGAAGAATCGTCTCAAACGTTTAATGCATTTAAATTTCCTTTTATTCAATCAGTATGAGTTAGGTTTGAGCGGTAATGAATTATTCATGCGATACAGAAATTAACAGCTAAAAGAAAAAGTAATATTTATTAAATTAACCACAGTGTTAATATTTTATTAAATTTAATTATTAGAAAATAATATATATTCGGATATTATTCTGTATTTATTTATTAACTAGAAAGTTAGCCTCTAGAACCACTTAAACCTTTAAAATTTATAATATAACAGATCACTCAAAAAACAATTCTTTAAAACTCCATTTGCTAATTTCCGTACGAAGTATGAAATTTAAAATCAGTTTTTTCTTTACGTTTTTTTTTTAAATTAACGATTATTCAGAATTTCATATGACTTTTAATTTCTTTTTTTACTGGTAGTGACTATTCGGGCAATACAATGAGTTTACTCGCTCGTTTTTTCCATACTATATTCTTTATACATTTCCAGTTATTATAAAGGGATTCAGAAGAAAAAAGATATACAGATAACAATTTAATTTACTTTTTAATAATATATATATATTTTTTTTAATTTAAATTGGGAGAGGAGTAGTATTACATTTTGAAGTGAAAATCATGCTAGCTGTCCCAGAGAGACAAGATGGTTGTTACCATCATGCTACCAAATGACAGCACATAATACTTACACTGTACGGAAAGCACATCTTAGGCGTTGAAATGAGAATTGCAACTTACATTTAAAAAAATAAACCAACTATGAAAAGACTAGAATAACGAGACGGAAAAAAGTAAAAATTCTTTATAATTCCCCCTAGGGAAATTAAAGAAGCTAAGAGTTGAAAAATTGAGATGGAAATTGCAAGCGAGAAAAATAAACGGTTTGAGTCGTTTAACTTTCTTCAGTTAAGTCGGTATATCACAGAATAAGATTAAGAGTAAAAACCAGAAAAATGTACAATAATATTATAGAAATAATGAATACAGAAGGTTCACTGTGATGTCATGCAGTGTGAACGGTTGATGACATTTCATATATTTCTGTTAAAAGAAGTGATATTGTTGACATAAAAACGATTCGGGAACTGAAGAAATAAAACCGAGTAACATGTAAAGCTTATATTTAAATTGTTTTGCTGTAATATATTTTTATTATTTTTTGGCATGAAAGCCATTTTTATATTAAAACCGACTTTTATTATTTATTTATTTATTCTGGTAGGCATTTTAATTCTACAATTTAACACTTCAGTAGCGTTTCGATTTACATTAATTAATCGACCGATATAAACTAAATTTGTTAATAGTAAAATTACTTCTTTATTCTTTACTTTTCCACTGTCAAGAAAACTTATCTGTCATTGTGTTCCATTCACGTTACTGACAGCAAAACAAAGAAATATTAAAAAATAAAAAACACGAACGAAGCAATATGTGTCGATGAAACTGACATCAAAGTATTCACACGAATGAACATTCTACATATGTTTCTTTAACGATATAAAACAGGAAAAAAAATTTCTAACAAAATTAAAATCATTAAAAATTCTTATATGAAATTACAAATCCAACAATAAAAATATTTTATAAAAAGCTAGCAGATGATTTGATATGACCAAAAAATGCCAATCCTAAGAATATCAGTCATCCCATTCCCGGCTTATATGAAATCATTTCTTGTTTCTTTCTTTTGTAAACTGAATATACTGTTGCATATCAGCAGGCAATACGAAGCGTTGATAATCAACCGCATTCGTCTTTTTAACTAAAGAGATTAGTTTTTAGAGTGAATATCATCACTCTCAGAGAAAATAAATCTGATGACAACTAGTGATTATAAATTAGGTGCTTTAGATATGTCAAAGTTACAAGAAAGACGGGAACAGATATTATAAAGTATAGTAAAAGGAGTTAACTCTTTTATATAATGAAACAATCCATTAAAAATCCTTTTTCTATTGCAATAGGAAACCATGTAAATAATAAATAAAAAATGATTCGAATTTCCTAATTGGTAGAATATTATGAAATAAATATTACTTATTCAAAAGAAATGTTATTAAGTAATTTATTACAACCGCCCTGTCAACTACAATGCCAAATGTTATTTGAATTTTTTCTCTTTAGGCTTATTTCTTTGTTATAATACACCTGGAATTCATAAATTCAATTAATATAGATAGTAGTTTAACTGAAAAATTATGACAGTATTTCTTACATTGCAAAAAAAAAAAAATATCTTAATCTAAACTACAAAAATTGAGCACTGAAAACTCATATTAGAATGAAAAGTGTAATAAAATAATAAATTAGTAATAACCAAACTGCGGTTGCATGTATGGAAACAGCAACAATACAATATTTTTTTGCAAAAATAAAAAAACGTGGTGTTACTACCACCAGAAAAATATGAGAATAAAAAAAACAACAGTATTTCTATTTGTACATAAATAACTTTTATAAATGAAAGATAGAGAAAAGAAATCCCATGTAGAAGTGTTTATATATAATAGAACTAGTAGTTCAATTTATATAAAACATGGTGTAACAAAGAGTGCCTTGTATTAATGAATATCAGAGAGAAAAACAGTATCATGAGAAATCATTTGTACTGGGGTGAACGACAGAACAAAGTGAAACCCGTATAACGGCTGGGACCAAAAGCACTGCACGAAACACGTATTCATGCACCCACAAATATAAAACACCAAAATTAATGTCGGTATTCAAGAAGTCTCATGAGAAGAAAAAAGTCATTCTTCTGCATTAAAGAATAAAATAAGGGCACATTAAAAAAAAAAATACAATTACAATATTACTGTTACGGTAACTGCGTACATTACAGTTTAAAAATACTTCGATTTTTTTATTAAAAAAAAAGTGAAAACCGATCTTTTACAACCAGATACCAGTTTCACGCTATCGATAAATTAATGAACAAGTAGTCTGCGATCTACAACTATTCAGATAGGCGATCCACAGCAAGGATTGCTTTTTCCTTATTACATTCTTTTTGTTTTCAATTTAATCATCAACTAATAAATGAAAACGGCAGAAAAACTGTACCCAATGTCGGATAGCTTCGGTGGTCTACGTAAACTGGCTAAATAAATATAAAATTTCAATCTTTATCTGAATTTTAAAAGTTTTGGTTTTTTTACCCAAAAAGGAATTCAGCCATCATGATTCTTGTGTGCTATATAATAATCCTCGATAGGAAACAAAGTCCCCGGATCGGTCCAACGACTGTCCCCTTTCAGATCTCACTAAAAATTAACTAGTTCTATAATTCCCCACAACTTCGGATGAACCTATTTCGGTCAGACTTTCATCCACAGAACCGAAAATGGGGAATAAGATTTTTGGGTAAGGAAAAGGAAAGGGTGGTGAAAAAGGACGATCTGCTCTCGGAAGAATTGCAATGCGAGACAAATAGCTCCATACAGAGTAAAGCTCAAGGTCGCTTTCGTGAAGAAGACACCAATTTTCTGTACTATTTTCGATGCATTTTTACCGGGAAAATGGGAACAGCACATTACTGATCGAAGTTTTTAACAATGAGCAGCTTAAATATATACTACAATAAAAACTGATTATTTCCAGAAATTAAAGAAACGACCGAAAAGTGTGTAAAAAAGTTCCCAAAGTAACAACTTCGAATTTAATTTTAACTTTTCATTTATAATTTTTAAATGTTTCGCCTTGAAACTTCCCAGATAACATGAAATCATCTAAGGGAATTCAATTTAGTCCTATTCAGAGATTTGTAATGTAATACTATCCACATTAACTTTATAAATTGGTACATTAAGATTTTAGGCTGAAAAATAAATATGAACGTCTATAATAACAAAGATTAAGAACAACATTCTTATAGTACAGTAAAATATTTTTTTGTACTACACAAAGTAATCCCATACCGAGGAGATAATAGATGTTAATTCATATGTAGTAAATGATTGAGTTCATTTAATATAGGAATCTTTGAAAACGAAATTTTAATATGTAGCTAAGGTTTGTTTAAATGCATGTTACCGATCAGTTCTTTCAACTCTTTCTTTGCGGATTATAAGTCTCATCGAGGTACTATAAAAAAATTAATCATAACGCATGTTATTAAAAATTACAGAATTATCATAAATTAATAATAATTATTATGCATAAGTGATAAAAATAATTTTGAAAAAGTAAGGTCTGATTTATCAACAGACCGATCATATATCAAAGCCATGTGTCCCAACATGTGGCAAGTGGTCGAGTGTCAAATAGAACGAGGTCAGCGTCCTTTAAAACTTTATAATAAATTGTTAAATTCATTAAATTATCAATAAAGAATTGTTTAATTTCGGTTCGGAGATTGGGATATATTAACTGGGCTACAAAAGGTAAGAAAGATAAAACTAGCAAATAGATTCTATAAATTATATGAAATTTTAAGAGTTTTTCGAAAGAATTCTTTCGAAAAATTCTAAAGTTTCTCACATCGTATGCTGTGAGAAACTTTAGAATTACCATTGCTAATGTAAATAATTTTATACAACGCACAAATTTATAAGGAGAGTGCTGTAGTTCGGGAGTAGAGATGATGTTAACTTCAAGGAACTTTCACAATGTAGGCTTTGATGCGGTATTTTCCTTGGCACTTTCAATAGATGTCTTTTAAAGTTATTTCATTAAATTTTACATTTGTAAACCACATGAAACAGCTACGTTGAATACTTTCAACGGTAACATTATATAAACAAATCAATTTAAAAAAAATTATAAGCAAATGTGACGGATAATAGGAACAATTAACTAGAACGTAATAGTGTGTATAGTTTGTATATATACACAACATAAAATCTTTTTAAAAATATAAAGAAACCAATTAAAGAAACTAACATAAAAAAATGAGAAAAAATACTAATTTGAAATACCTAACGCGAATCAAAATATTTTAATTACCGATTTTCACAGATGATTACTGAAGAGAAAATGAAAAGGTAGAATATAAATATGACACGATAATATTATAAAAATTGCTCTCTTTTTTCTCACTCTCTCTTTCTTTCATATACATATGCATGCAAAGAGCAAACTAATATATGCAAGACTAATTTTGCTTATATGCAAGAATTGCGGAATGAGAAGTTTATTGATTTATATAATCAACAGGATAACGCAAAGTTTTACACAACCATACATAAAAAACTACATTTTCTCAGCGTGATTTTTAATCTAATTACTTTTTTTTGAATTTAAAAAAAAAATTAAATTTTTTTGTTATACATACTTTATGTAATTATTTAATTAAGTATTTACATATTATGTAATTATTCATAAACTACAGAAAAATAAGTCTTTAATTGACTATATCAGTAGAAAAATAATACGTTTGGTATATTTATTTGTGTCCCTGCAACTATGCGCCCGCAACTACAGAACTGCTGTACTGTTATTTTTATGCAACAAGTAATAAATGCCCATTGCCCAAGCATTAGTATTAATTTGCTTTGGAAATTAATTTTTCAAAAGCAAAAAATAAAAATCTTGAGACTCAACCAAAGGTAACGTGACATTTGGGGAACGTATAAAAGAGCTTGAAATGCGGTTTCAATATATATTACAGAGTTTCGAACAATATCAAGCGTAAGAATTATGAGAAAAAATATATGCATAATTTTTTAAAAAATATTAATGAAAAATATCTAAAGAAAAGTGCTAAAAACCCCAGTAAATCAGTGAATAAGTTTAAATATTCTACTTGTAATATCTTTTCTTTTTTTTTTGTTTAACCTCCGGGACCACCGTTAGCCATTGCTTCAAAGGATGAGATGAATGATTTGTAGCGTGTGTGAAAATGCCAAGCCTAACCGGGGTTCGAACCTGAGACCTCCAGATGAAAAGCCGAGATGCTACCACTCGCGCAACGGAGGCCGACCTACTTATAATATCTAAAATATCTTTTGTTTTATAAATATGTGCCACTAGCTGCCTACATATGCGTTGTTCATTTGATTTTGTAATTCAAACAATAATGTATTATAAACTGGAATAATCGTAAGACGGATTTATTTATTTACTTAAAATATTTATCTTAATAAAAGCCAAGAAAAAGAATAAGTTACTATTAATTGCAATTTGATTCACGTTGTGTAATCACATTTTACATTTTATTTTTTATTAGATTTTTATTACATATTACTTTTATTACATTTTTATGGTATTATATTATTTTATGAACCTCCAGTAGTAAAAATTCTAAAAACGTTTTTAAGTCTGGAAAAAACTGAAAAGTACGGAGATAAAAACATTCTGAATAATTATAAACCATGACTTCGACTTTCAAAAAGTTGAAATTTAAAGAAGAATAAAATATTATTTTTTTTACAGTTTATTGGTTTTTAAATGTTAAAAACGTACTGTTTATATAATGAACAGTAATGTACTGGTCATATAAAATCCTTAACTAATAAATTTAACTACCTGGCTTGTATTTATAAAAAAATTGTCGGCAAGAAATGGAAAAGCAAACCTTAGTCTTTATAAAAATAATAAAACGAAAGCAGGGGATGGACATGAGACTCGCTACAGAATGAAGATTCTTCGGAATGAGAGAATACAAATTAATTTTTTAAGTCTTTTCAAATAATTTTCTTGAATTTTCACCGAAAATATTTTAAATCAGAATGATATTAAATTATATATAATTAATGCACAACAATGACGACAAAAATAATTAAAATTACCTACAGATCTTTAATGTAAGCATTGTCATTTTTCATTTAAAGAATATTTTATTAAATTAGTATGGAAACACTTAAAAAATTTTTACAACCGAACCAACAAAGGAACTTCCTTCAGAGAAAAAAAAACAAATTGGTCCATTTAGTGAAGTGTGTGCATCTTGAATATTAATTATGCTCTTCTTCAGTCAGTTAAAACAATATATAACATTGTAGTTAATGAGAAATTCACGTAAAGCTATCAGTAATATTTACACGAATATAATGTAATCATAACACCTATAACATTATGCTTTAAAAAATCCAAATAAACCTTTATTTATAAAAGTGAACAGTTAACTTGAGCATAATCACCGATGATGTGTTATGAGAACTATTTTGTAATGCAGAATAAACTTGTTTTAAATCTAATAACATTTATGATTACATTTCAATATTTTTTTTTTTGCTTTATATTGATCGCTGGAATTAAATCGTTGGAACTGTTTCCGAAATATCGGCCTGATATTGGCGAATACCAATCACCGGTCACACGTTGTGAACATGAGCTTATAGCGTAATTAAAACGCTGTGCGAGCACAGCCTGATCCCCCAAAAATTATTATTAAAAAAAATTCACTATTTTTAATAATTTTATATTAAACCTACTTACATTGCATCAGTGACAATTAATCCAAACAACACAATACTTTAAACAAAGAATGGTCACTAAATGAACGCGTACAATATAGCACAGTAGAACAAAAATGTTAACGGGTACACTGTTGCTTTTACTAGTCAGACGCATAATCTAGCCATTTATCAAACAGACAAATAGACAGAAAGACAGAACTTTAGAAGCACTATTTACATGATCAAGTTACAGAGAAAGGGATTAGAGATAGGGTACAGGATGGGACGAAGTGATAGAGAGTCGAGTGAGAGAGCTAATTCCAGAGGAAGAGAGCTCGAGAAGGGAGCGGAGAGACACTTGACTATACACAGATAAAATGGAAATGGATCTGTCGACTGTTGAGGATAATATCTGCAAACTAAACCGATTTACTAATTATCAGATAATAAGTAAGAAATATATCGAGGGGGTATTTAAAGAGCAGAATAACTGTCTCTCACAGGATATAATTAACAACGATGTCTAATTTATATAATTTAATGACTAGCGAGTTTGTAACCAAATATATTGCTGTAACATGTTGCTTAAAATACAATCTAAAATTTTAACATTAAAAATTATTTATTAAATACTATTTATATCAAAATATTATAATCTCTTTCTAGTAAAGTGACCCCCTTAACTAAAGACTTTTGTGAATAATCTTCATTGCATTTTTACTGGTTACCTCATAGTAAAAAATGTTGAAAATGAGGGAAAATATTATTCACCATTTTTTTTTTTTAGAAATAATTTTATCGTATACTGTTGTAAAGAAAAATCACTATAACTTACATTTCATATGCGTTCGCAATCGTTGACCAGTTGTAAGAAAAATCATTTCGATACTACGGTTGTTTTAGATAGATAACTGCACTTTTTATTGTATTTAAAAACTGATTACGAGTATTATTACTATTAGACATATTATTCAACCTCGGATTACTCCATAGACAAGATTCCAATAAGGATACGCTGACTCTACAGGTCTCCGGATTTTCAGTACGGACCGAACAGAATCCCACGTAGATCGTCAATAAGTAAAATGAGAAAAAAACGAATAAAAAAAAAGACAAAGTTAAATAAAAAAAAAGATCCACCTATAGAGAAACCGCAGTAGGAGAACAATATCTCGATCAAACATAAGCAGGGAACACCAAGCTCATAATCCTTCGAGAGATCGGCGTATTTACTAACCCAGGATGTATTATATTACTAATCAATGATTTTGCACTGTGCTGCTAAAATATATACACAGTGTCTCACGTTTCTCATTGAATATCAATCGCGTATTTCCTCACTGATGCTATTGAAACTTTACAGACCTTTAACTAATATTAAAAAAATCTTACGTAAAAATTTCAACCTTCTAGGATTTATAAAAACAAAATGGTGGCTTTCAAACAAAAACATCAATTTCATATTAACCACATTTTTTATTCATTACAAAATAGCTGGTAAAAATGGTTAAAAAACAGATAATAATTTAAACTAGATTAATTAAAAACAGTTGTAATTAATTAGTTATGGCTATGACTTATTAATTATGGTTATTTGTTTTATTCAGTTTGAACAGCTGTTCAACAATACATGATCTGTTTCTAATTATTTTTACCTATTTTGCAATGAATAAAAAACGTGGTTTAACTGAAATTGATGTTTTTGTTCGAAAGCCGCCATTTCCCTTTCTATAAATGCTAGAAGATTGAAATTTTAACAGAACATTTTTAAAACCTTAGTTAAAAGGTCTGTAAAGTTTCAGTAGAATCAGTGGGGGAATGAAACTAAATCAACAGCGTATACCTCTTCGAGGGAGAGACCCCTTCGATACATTACATATATATAAAAATATAAGTTCCGCTTACCAACAATTGTGATTAATTAAGTATGTTCAAGCGCTTTCGGAAATATTATTTTCCATCTTCAGGAACATATGATGATCGAGTATATTTTATAAATATTTACATATTAAAAGTTAAGGTAGAGTACAATAAATTAAAATTTATATAAATATAACAATAATCGACTTGGTAATAAAATTAAGTCATCTAATTTTACATCTACTCAAATAATAAACTGATGATCGAGCAATTGAATTTTGAAAACGATAATTAATTCAAACAGATTTTAAACAATAATTATTGATTCTCATGTTGGAGAAACTGCTTTTATACTACACATAAAAATTGAGATTCTTCCATTAACAAGACGTATAAACGTTGACTTAATTTTATTACGATGACGATCATTGTTATATTTATATAAATTTTATTTTACTTTATCTTTAATATGTGGAGTGAATATTTATAAAACATACTTGATCATCATATGTTCCTGAAGATGGAAAATAATATTTCCGAAAGCGCTTGAACATACTTAATTACTCACAATTGTTGGTAACCGGAACTTATAATTATATTTTTATATATTATATACACCAACGGACCAAGCTAAGTAAAATTAATCTAAATTACATGTATATATATATATTTTTTTTGACTTCAAAAAAAAAAAAGCTCCATCATTTGACTGGCTTGATGCAGCTCTCCAAGATTCCCTATCTAGAGCTAGTCGTTTCATTTCATTTCGGTATACCCCCTACATTCTACATCCTTAACAATTTGTTTTACATATTCCAAACGTTGTCTGCCTGCACAATTTTTTCCTTCTACCTGTCCCTCCAATATTAAAGCGACTATTCCAGGATTCCTTAATATGTGGCCTATAAGTCTGTCTCATCTTTTAACTATAATTTTCCAAACGCTTCTTTCTTTATCGATTTGCCGCAACAACTCTTTATTTGTCACTTCATCCACCCATCTGATTTTTAACATTCTCCTATAGCACTACATTTCAAAAGCTTCTATCTTTTCTCAGGTACTCCGATCGTCCAAGTTTCACTTCCGTATAAAGCTACGCTCCAAACAGATACTATCAGAAATCTTTTCCTGACGTTTAAATTAATTTTTGATGTAAACAAATTATATTTATGATTAAGGATCGTTTTGCCTGTGCTATTCGACATTTTATATCCCTCCTGCTTCGTCCATCTTTAGTAATTCTACTTCCAAAATAATAAGATTCTTCTACCTCCATAATCTTTTCTTTTCCTATTTTTACATTCAGTGGTCCATCTTCTTTATTTCTACTACATTTCATTACTTTCGTTTTGTTTATTTTCTTGCGCTGGTTCTTGCGTAGGACTTCATCCATGCCGTTCATTATTCCTTCTAAATCCTTTTTACTCTCAGCTAGAATTAATATATCATCAGGAAATCTTTTCACCCTGTACTGTTACTCCGTATATATATATATATATAAATATATATATACAGTTCTCTTAACCCATCCCTAGAATTATTTGTTACGATGAAATAGCAAACTAATCTACAGAATCTACCCTAACTGAAAATTATCTAAAAGAAAAATATAAATTAATATTTAACAAGTCATATTTTGAGAAAAAATTGATAAATTATAAAAAAATAGATAAAAATCAAATAATAATCTTAACTAATATTACTGTCATGATTATTTAAGATAAAAAAAAATGAGAAGAAAATCTTCACTTTAACTTTTTTTATTTTAAATTAAGACATTTACTTTTGAAAAGAAATGAAGTAGAAACGTAAAAGAAGAAATAAGAAAAGGAAACTAAAATTAAGAAAAGTAAAAATAAGAATGGAAACAGGAAAGTAATGTTAAGTTGTAAAAACCGTTCCACCAAAACACTATCTTCACATTCTACTCTAATGAATTCTATACTTGCTTCCTTTTCTTCTTCCTCGAAACACAACGAAGGAAGAACGAAAGGGATTTCTAATTAAGATAATGAATATTTATTGTCATCCTTCGTAGAGGTTAATCAGTTTATCTAAGAGCAACCGTACCTGGTGCAAGTTGCTCTTCATTCAGCCTATTTTATTAGTAGTATTATTACAATTATAATTATTGACTATGAAAATATTGTTTCTAAAGATTAAGCTTTGTTTACGAAATGCCAACAGAATTCTCCGTAAGTTTACTCAGGAATAAATATGGAGACACGTTATACGCACATTTAAGAACTATAACAACATTTATAATTACTATACCATTATTAAGTTATTAGAAATAACGAGTTTATAATTAGATTTAATAATAATGTGATTCGATATAAACTGTTATTACAGTAAAAACATAGCTATTAAAATAAATTCATACATTTCTCCTGTCGTTAAAAAAGAGTTTAAAAATTATTAATTTTGTACAAACGTATTTTATAGGCGTAGAATACATATTTTACAACGATGGAGTTGAATTTAAATTGATATACCTCATATTAATCCAGGACTCCAAAATTAAATTGGCTGTTAATTAAATTTTGGCAAAATATATCGCAGGCATACTGCATCATCACTCATCGAAATTAGTTATTGTATAATTAACAGAAGTCCAATATTATTGTCGTTTTATTCTACATTTGTTACAGCAATATAAAGAGAAAACAATAACGTAAATTACTTTAATTTTGTTACTTATAAAAATATATAATTTTTACCTTAAGATGAGAAAAAATGTGAAATATGAAAATAAATCTATTTTAACTGAATATAACTATTCTAATGATTTTTAAATTGGAACACTAAAAAATTTATCTGAATAAAACAAACCTTATAAAAAGAATTGTAGCTGGTTTTCACATTCCGAAATTGCTTTCAAAAAAACATAATCAACCTGTTTATCTAAAACAATTAAAGTAAATTATTACATAGACCACTCAAGCAGGATGTCTAATAAGAGAAGGGGTCCGATATTACCGGATGTCAGATGGGCAGAGTCCCGATCTTCAAGTTAATTTGCATTCATATAAAAAAACCAGTAAAAGAGCTTAACATGACTATTAAAAGATAAACACTGAATCGGTTAGCCAACCCAAAGGCAAATAACCTTGGAAGGCTATAAGATAGATGGATGGAAGGAATGAGGCACGAGGTAACCGAAGAAAGAACAACATAAATAATTTTGAGAAACGTAATTTTTCACTACTATGATATTTTAGAAATAGAGTTTCTTGTGTGTTAGAATTATAAATAAAACAAAATTTAAAATCTGAACTTTTGACTACATGAAATACTTCTTTAAATTAGATTAATTAATCAAACCCTGATTAAAAATCACAATAATAGTTGGGGAAGATCAAAACACACTTTCTGTATTAGATATAAAAGTATAATACTGAACTACATTTTTCTATTAGGGAATCACTTTTTTATTAAAACAAAGTAAACAACAAAAAACTTAATATTTTTAATTCATCGGTGTATCGACGTAAGAATTATTAAAATAAGCTCGATTAAAAATACCTTGATTTAAAAATTATATAGTATTTAAAATTTGTAAATTAACGTATATTAATATAACGTACTTTTTAGGAAAGAATAAGAAATCAAGGTAGTAAGAACAATTTAGAATTTATAATAATTTTTTTAAGCATGGTCCGTTGGTATTAGTATATAATTAAAGTTATTATATAAAAAACCGGCTACCATCAATTGAATTAGAAGCGTTGAAGCGCTTTCGGAATTAAATTTCATCTTCAGGAATTCTAATATTCGTCCTGTTTGTAATAGTAATTAAAACTTCACATGTAAATTATAAAAATCGTAGTATTTGCTTAAAACATAACAGTTGGTTGTCATGTGGTATAAAATCATGTCAACGTATGGTGGTCTCAACGTCCTGAGACCACCAAATTGACAGGACGTTGACGTTGACATGATTTTATAACATATGACGAACAACTGTTATATTTTAAGCAAATACTACGATTTTTTATAATTTATATGTGAATTTTTAATTACTATTACAGATACGACAACTATAAGAGTTCCTGAAGATGGAATTTAATTCCGAAAGCGCTTCAACGCTTCTAATTCAATTGTTGGTAAGCGGTTTTTTTGTATATTAACTTTAATTTAGAACTTAGACAATAAGTAAAGAATCAAAATTTGTCGCAACTAAAGTCAGTTTACCCACAACAGAATATTAAAATATAAGTTTTAGCTGAATATATGTGAATTTTTATGATTGCTTTTTTTTAAATATGGTATTATTTGCAATAGAAATTATTTATACAAATTTTCATATTTTTTTAAATTTATGGAAATTTTTTAAACCTATAAATTATTTTAATTAAAATTGTTTACCGTAGTTCTTAAATTACTGGTAAGTAAATAAATATGCAGTAAAAACTATAAAAATACTATTCGACAAGTTTATATATAAAATACGATAAAATTCAATAAAGAACATTTAGATGTAATAAAAATATTGCATAAGTTGATTAAATAAAAGGTTCTCGTAAAAGTAAAGATTTAAAAGAAATCTGATAAAATTTTAAACGTTAAATGAAGCAGGATGTTAAAAATTTGTTAACAAAAAACCCAACAATGAATACTTCAACATTGATTGCAGTTGAGTTTTACTGATATCTAATTCATTGATTTTGTGATTATGTCAATGCATCCATAGAAAGAGTAAATAAATTATTTTTATGTTGAAAGAAGAGGACAGTATTATTTTTATTAACCGGAAATGAGCAAAGTTTCACTACTACTAAGTTTCGTATATCTTAAGTTAATTTTTTTAACCTGCGTGTATCCAGTGTCACTTATAGTACAGAAAGTGAATTTTGTAACTTGTTTGTAGAATTTTAAAATTTTAAAGAAAAATTAAAATCATTTTGATTTCTTTGAACATCCAGAATTTTGGTGACTGGGAATTGATTTTAGACTTATTTCATAAAAATCAACATACTCGTACTAGGATAAGAGAAGCACAAAAAAACGACAAACATAGCCCTACCACCCGATCATAATATTCTACCAGGTTCTACTAGTACGGTAAATTAGGGTTTAATTTGAAACGTAGACAACCCGTGCAGGTCTACTCTAAACAAATAAGAAATATTTATTAATATTATTCTTTTAAATCATAAATACAGTAGCTGATTTCAACGAATGATTAAACCGATTAAAAATCCATAAAAAAATACGGCAGCGATAAAACTATTTTACACGATATTAATCCAATAAAAATAATTCCATAACAAATTTAAACCTTCCAGTCCAATATAAAATGAAGAGATTACTTTTATCGTATTTTGCTCGCGATACTTTTATAAAATTCAAAAGCAAAGTTTATTAAATTACAAACTTCATACTGAATCCGTATCTACAGCATAAATACTTTTAAAAGTTTGAAAAGTAAAGTACGAGTGGATTTATTATTGTTTAAACTTAATTTAATGTACATATAAATTCTAAGTTAGATAAAAACTTTTGATTATTACGTATGCTATACCCTCAAATAGAATGGATTTTAAATAATAATTCTACGATCAATTTTTATATAAGTATAATATTTTTCGTATACTAACTCATAAATTCTTTAAGTTTTAAATCAGAATTTATTACAATAATAGGCTACATGTTTCCCTCATAAACACGCAATACAATAATAAAAACAATCGTCGTAAAATAAACTGTAAATGTTAGCTATAAATTACCACTATAGCCCAATCTTAGTTATATAACTTATTCATTAAAGTTTTATAAAAAAAGGAACACACACACACACACACAACATTCCATATTAAAACTCTTAAAACCTATGTAACCAAACTACATGAGTAAAATATTCAAATTAATACTCTTTTAAAGCGAATAGTCTATAAATATGTACAATATAAATTTACTTATTAAAGTACCGTATTAGTCTTTCAGTTAATTTAAGCACACACAGAAAACTACAAAGAAAGGTTCCAATAGCTTATAAAAGTTTTGCATAATTGTTTTAATGCGTTAAAAGATAATTTAAATTACTTTAGACGTAAAGAAATATTTTATAAACATTTAACAAACCATTCAAAAAGTCTGGGAATAAAAATAATTTGTAACAGATTTTATTTAAAGTAACATAAATTATACGGCGTTTTCAATCTAAAGATATATCACCAAACCTTAACCAATTATCAAACTATGTATATAATAATGTTCAAATTAAACCGTCCAAAAAAAAACATGAAATAAGTAATTAGGAGTACCGATTTATACGTATAAGAATAACTTGATAGAATGATCTATAATTTAGCTCGGTATGTTCACATCTCACAATTATGAGGAAGTACTCCTACATGCGTTTTCTTTAAAGAAGTCCGAGAATACCTACACTCTGGTAACTTGTTAGTATTTGGATGAAAGGAAATTATTGCAACAAATACAGAGTAAGCGTAAAAGAACGGTGAGGTTTATGTCATAAATTAATTTTTTTTTAAATCTTAATTTATTATTGCACTTGTCAAATTTTTCATATCAAATAGTTTTGTTACATACTCAATAAATTTAAATAAGTGCGCCCTTCATCGCTCGGCAAATGTCCAGTTGAATTTCAGTTCTTGTCCGTATACGATGTAACATACCTTCTATAATATTTGTAACTGCTTCTTAAATTTTGTCTTTTAATTGATTCGAGTCACGTAATTTTTGAGGGCAAAGAATATTTTTAATCTCCTCACAAGGAAAAATCACAAGAGGTAAGTTCCGTATTTCTTGTAAGCCAGCGTCATTCATCTATCTACAAGTTTTTAATTCAAAACCTGGCCAATGAATGTATTAAATTGTAAGAGGGCACCATTTCGTTGAAAATAAATTTAATGCACATTTTAGAGTTCATCCGATTGAGGAAAATGATAATCATTTAATATATCAAGATAAAAACGTATAATATTAGTCTTTTCAGCAAAGAAAGCAAGTCCGATTGTATGATTTTGAATTAAACCGCATCAAACATTAACTTAAGATGTGTCGCGTACTTTCTTAAAAATTATATGTCGGTTTTGAAAACCCCCGTATTAATGAATTGTGTTTATAAAATGCATTAATTAATGTGAAAAGTATCTTCATGCGTAAAAATTACTTCGTTTAAAAATCATTCGTGAATTATGTCTAAAATTTCAAAACGAACTGGAAACAATTTTTTGTATCAAATAGTTTTACTATTTCTTCCTAGCTGAATTTTTCATGCATTCAGGTGCAACCATTTATTGAACTAAAAATACTGACTTCAGTTTGGCATGCCACAAAAAACGCTTTTCTTTTTTTTTTGAACAGGTTTCTGAGTGGAAAGTATGCCATGCATTCTATCATAAGCACACCTATTTGAAAGGCTGCCCAGTCTCACAATTCCACTAAAAGTAGTGCTGTTAAACCTTTTTCATCTTCAATACATAAACCTCATCCTTAATTTGTTTCTTCTCACTTCTCCCGAGGTATTCAGTGGATTTCGGTTAACCTGTTCACTGAATCCATGCTAAGGATACGTGTATTTAGAACTAGATACACATATCTCCAAATAGTAAATCCTTTGTATCTTTTCGGTTCAGTCGCTACCACATTGTCCATCCAAAACTCGTTTCCTAACCCGTGGCTACAACCGGACTGGTAAAAACTTGTACTTGAGATGCTTATCACATAAAGTTTGGCTTACTATCCCTCTAAAATGCATGCATCTATCCGTTTCTTTAAAAAGAATCATGAAATGTACAATGACCAAAAAATTTCTTTTGAACAGTTTTTTCCACGAAATCCGAGCATTTTCAGATTTAAATCAAGTAATGGTCATATATTTCCTGAAAAAGAATTAATTATAAAATAATTAATTAAAAATTACTTAATTAATTATACCTTAAGTCCTGGTTTTCCGATAAATTAAGAGTTTATTTAATTTTTGATACAAGTCAAGAAAATGGTGGTTGTATTTTCAGGTGTATTTACCATAGCAGTCGACGTCACATAAAATACGCAAGTACATTATGAGATTATAACAAATTATTCTTCCCTATTAATTCAGATATTCTTCATTTTTTCTTTTTCTTTTTTGTAATGTTATACAACAGTATTACGATACTTAAAGAACGATAAAAACTGTTCATAATCAAATTCAAAAATTAGATTGCATTAAGAACAGCTTTTTAAAATTTAAGGTGTAATTTAAGTTGAAATTAGCATGAAACTTAAAAAGTATAAGTGTAAGCGCTAAGGAAGTAATTGGTTGAGATATTTCTACCATGCTATTTAAAAATACATTACCATGTATTAATTCGAATTAGTTAATTCTTATTGATCTGAAAATCAAAATACATTTTTAAGAAAATGCCGGAAAAGTAAATATTATAAATGAAAAATGAGGAAAATCCAGTCAAACCGGCACGCTAGATTTAGTTGTTTATTTTAATAATATAGTTAAGTTTCTATGTAAGTTGGTAATTCAAGCAGTAAATACTAGAGTAAGCATTGATCAAATAAGACACTAAGCCGCCACTAGAGGTCGGGTCGGGTCAGACGTACCGGCCACTATCTTATTACAGGCTGCGTTACTAACATTACCTCCACACTGCCGGCTAGATAAGGTTTATCTAGTATCACCCCATCCTATATAACCAGTAAGCATAAGCTTAATTTACAGAGTGCAGTAGCGTAACTGTCCCTAGTGTGTATTTTCCTTCGCGCATGCGCAAATCAGTAGGTTCCTCAAGTACTGGGCACGCACACACATACTCGTACTTAGTTATAAAGGGCGAGAATGAGGGAGAAAGAGCGACAGCTATAGAAGAAGATAAAGAAAGACGGAGAGACTAAGTAATCTCCGTACTCTGCCTCGGTAACTGAGCATGGAATTGAACTGCATTTCAAGTAATTAACACAGGGAACTGAAACAATTCATTTGCTTCAACTGCATTACAACAGAACTGTACAACTATGTTTCTACGTTATATAACTGTAATAATAATAATAGCAGTAGTAGCCGACTAATAACAATAGTGATATTATATAGCTAGTTGAATGGCGATATAACAAACTCATATACATTAAAGTAGTGTCAACGCCAGTAGCAATATAAACACTACAAAATAAAATTACCACACAATAAACGATAATTAACAACTAAGAGAACCAGACTACATATAGGCGACTATTACGTAGAACAAGTTTTATGTTAACAATAAAGTACCCTATTTCACAGTCGTTTTCAACTAAATAATATTAACACATTTAAATTATTAGGGAAACATGTCAAAAATAAATTATTACTAACGAATAAGTAAATAATTTTTATGATAAAACAAAAAACCATATGATTTCTGAAGGTGGAGTGACTTGGCATCCTGAAAACAGTTGTATAGATTTCACAAACACTAAATTATATTTTTACAGTTAATTTGTTTTTTCATATATTTAGTGTCACTCACAAGATATTATAAAAGTCTCATATTTTAATTCATAAAAATTGCTATTTTTGTTTATCAAGAAGAAGAAGAAGAAGAAGAAAAAGAAGAAAACAATTTTTAAAAGTTATGTAACAATTTTCCAGCACGCTTTGCTTGATTTCGAAGTCCAGAGTTCTAAGGTTCAAATCCATGTAAAGGCAGTTGTTACTTTTATATGGATTTGAATACTAGATCGTGGATAACGAACTGTGTTCTTGGGTGGTTGGATTTCAATTAACTACAACATCTTAGGAATGATCGACCTGAGACTGTACAAGACTTATACTTCATTTAAATTCATACATACCATCCTCATTCATTCTCTGAATTAATACCTACGGTGGTTCCGGAGGCTAATCAGAAAAAGAGAGGACGCCTTGCTAGAGTGGATGTTGAACCTTAGCATGTTAACCTTTTATGTCTCTCTCTTATTTTTGTAGAAACCCTACTTCAATTTCTTTCCACTAACTCGTATAATTTAATTTTCTTCACGGAGAATATTCAAAAGGTTAGTACCTACATTCAATTTTATTGATTATTTTATGGACTACTGTTTTACTGTACTAAGCATATTTATAAAAATATTTTTATAAAAAAAATATTTATCATATCGTATGCTGTATTACGATAAAGCATATTTATCGTAATAATAAACGTAGTTTACATTAATTATTCTCTTTTATAAAACATTTTAATGCAAACTCCGTTATAGATAATACTTTACTAGGATTAATATAATAAATATTAAAAATTTCAAAGACTTTGTTATAACTCTGAAAACTAATGAAAAATAAAATTATAATAAATTATTAAAAAGCTGGTTCATAAATTCAAAACAATTATTATCTACATTTATTAAAATATCAATGAAGATTTAACATTAAAATATCCAACAAACATTATCAATAAAAATAAAATATCGCTTTAGGAAATTTAAATAACGTTCAAATATAAATAAGTACATAATAATTACAAAGATTTTTTTCAATCCAAGGACAAAATGATGAAATTCTTAGATTAACTGAACCAGCACGGGAAAGTTTGTGCAAACAAAATTAAATTTATCAAATGGATATGTTAATTAGCAGCTATTTGTCGCTTACGACTCAAACCAAATCAAGATTTAAATCAACGATAAAAATATGCACAATAGAAATTTAATTAACAAACGCAGACACGACAACTATTCTGCTTGCAGTAGTCTATTACTGATTCTTCAACTGGATAATTTGAAAAAAACAAATGTAATTTAAAATTAACGACAATTCTTAAGATTTATTTTTAAATATTTTAAAGTATTTCAAATGTTAACTGTTTTAATATATTTCAGACGTATTCTCTCATGTGGGTATTAAACAGTATACGCAGTTACTAGCCAATTAATACTGATTATTTTGTAAACATTCTAATAGCAACACTGTCGCGTTGCTATGGGAACGAGCATGTCCGCTGTTTATAATTAAGCGTACACAGCGGAATGATTACCGAGGTCTTATTTCGTGACACCTTCTCATTTTAGAAATAAATTATAAATACACAATTTTTCATTTTAATTATAAACAGCAAATAATTATAATTAACAAAGTTTAATTTATTTTTTAATATTTCTTATATCGTTAAACCACTAGCAAAGTTTTAGAAACTGCTATGGAATATTAAAAACAACGATTTTAAATTACTGATAAATTTATTAACAAAGGCTGTAAAAAATAAAATATCGATATTATTTAATATTATTGTAGTATCATAATAGATATGATATTTTAAATAAAGTGTTAATAAATAAGCCGTAATTCATTGATAAATTTGTTAATAGTTTAATAACGTTAACGAGATCGACGACAATGACAATGAAAATTTTATCACAGAAAACAAAGAAAACGACGTTTCTAGCTGCTTTATGGTGAGATGCACCACCAACTGTCTGGTCAGTTCTAATGTACGCGAACTGCCACCAATTATGTTTCCGAACATCAGAGTCGTTTTAAAAAGGCCTTAGTTATAACAGCATAAAATAAATAATACATGTCAAAATATAATCTCCGAGGACTATAAGAGAACAAATGATAAAAAATCAGTGTCTTGAACATTAACTTGAGTTTTAGCGAGAATACATATAGCGAATCGATGTATATAGGGTGTATACACTCTATATACGTCATGATATCAATCGTAACAATCTCGATTCTTTTACAATTTTTACTAAAGGTTTTTGAGCAATTTAAAAAAAAAATATTTTTTTAGAAATCTATAATTTTTTTTCAATTAAATTAAAGATCACTTTTAGAAAAACCGGAAAAATATAAAAGATTATTCTAATTACTAATTATGACTTTCAAAAAAAGTTACAAACAAATGCTAAAGGAATCAGAATTAAATATTATGAGATAATTGAGAATATTTTGTTCAGATAATTTATTAGATTAGAATAGAATTTATCATTTTTTTTTTTAAAACAAAAACATTTTTCTAGCTAAAGGAAGTAATAGATTATAAATAATTCTAATTGACTAGGAAGGAAGATGTCGACCCTGTCATCCAGTTAGGCTATCTCGAATTAAATTGAAGCAGCCTATAATTATTTATGTATTATACTCGTAAATTTCACCAACAAATAATTTAATTTTTGTAGTTAACTGAAAAAAATTAGTCTACGCAAAAAGGGCCGTTAATTTTTTTTTAATTTAGTAATGCATAACAAAGTGTACTATTTAATACAGACTAATTCAACTTTTTGTTTTGTAATTTAAAATTTCTAAATTGATAACAAAGTTTTAAAATTAACAGAAACAGGTAATTAATCAATCAGAAAAACCGAACAGAATAAATATTTAATCTATTTTTTCTCCTAATAAATAAATATGAGATCAATGGCGACTACCACTTACTTAATTTTTAAAACTAAAATATACGTTTAATTAATTAATTAATTAAAATTATCTTTTAAGTTACGTTCTCAATTATATTTATATCGTATCCGAAACAAATTATTTATGAATTGTCTTTTACAAGCGACGTTACTGGCCGTTTTATCAACCCGTTTCATTACTTTTCATTTACCCGTAAATAATAGGCTCTTTATCATCGCCTGCAACGGAAAGATCATAATCAAAGTGATACGGAAACCAGTGCTGTTTACTTCACATTTAAAAAATTTGATATTTTTTAAATGGAAGTGACCACATCACTTCCTTGTGCGCCTATTAAATTACATATACACATTTTTTTTTAAATGAAAAGCACAAAATTTTATTTCATTAATAACTTTTGATATGTTTTCATTTTTTTTTTTTATTGTTATTATGAATTATTATTTATTGTAATTGTTTTATATAATTAGAGGTAATAATTATTAATAAATCAATATATTTAAATTAAAAAAAAATGAGATAAAATCGGATTCGAACCTTCTCCTTCCCCTTGTAAGATCCAAATATTTCGTTAATTAAAATTTTATTTGGCTACAACTTTGGAGTCAATGAAAATAAATACCGCTTATAATATATCGTTGAAAAGATCTAAATGAGGGGTTGCTTATTACTGCAGTTAAGAAAAGTCCAAAATCAAAATTTTTTAGATTTCGGGTTTTTTGGGGCAGTTTTGGTCCAGTCAATTGCTATCAAAAGGGGAGTTACACAACTAGATGTTACAACAGTCCTAAATCCAAAAGTTCAACATCCTACGGCTAACCTTTTTTGAGTTATATACGTACGTACAGACGTCACGCCGAAACTGATCAAAATGAGTTCATGGATGGTCAAATTGGATATTTCCGTTGAAATCTGAAAACCAACATTTTTCGCGATCAGAATACTTCCTTTACTTCGTACAAGGAAGTAAAAAGTAATAAACTAACAATTGATAAGGATTAAAAATGTTGAACGTTAAAGTCTACACTTGTATATCCACATCACGTTTTTTGCGATTTTCATGTTACAAGTGGTAATACGGATTCATATTAGAGTCTATTTTATTTACGGTTACATGAAAAGGAATGAAATGAGATAATGAACTGCCGCTTGCACCAGAACGAATGTTAATAAGAACGCAAGTGTGTCGGGACCCAATATATTGCAGAGCTTGAACTTATGTCCCTTGCTCCTTGTTTGCTTATAAGATTGTAGTTATATATTTTTAAATGAAGAAATCTACATTGTATTGACGATCACAAAATTTCAAAATTGCGACGGTTACAAGCAAGCGTTGTATCACTATGATGCAATGATAATTGTATTCAGTGATTCCGTAATAAGATCGTAAAAGCTAATTAAAAATAGAAGGAAATATAAAAATAGAATTACTTATTGTGTTACTAGATTACAAACTACTCAGAAATAGAATACAGAAAATAATTTAAAAAAAAAATTAATACAACTGGAAAGAAATGTTGTCCAGTTAGGAGGATTACAGCTATTATTTTATTGTCCATCGCTAAAATGAAACTACCACAGAGTTTTCGCACTGATTTAACAAGCATACCACGTGAATCTTGGATTGCACGTGTATAAAGCACACAGTTTATGACACGTATTACAACCGAAACCAGAACAAATAAGAGAAAGCTTACACGCCAGATATGGCTTGTCTATCACAAACTAAATGTGTTTAGTTTGAAGCATATGCTTCATGCAATTTTTGACTTACTAAATTTGGAATGTTAGGAGCACTGGTGCATAATTTCAGTTTCTAAATTGCCATTAGAACAGATTCTTAAAGATTTTATTGCTGACGTTACATTTAGCAAATTCATTGATTGGATACAATTCTTATACCATATAACTTGTGAAATTATAGAGGCTGCAAACGATAAATACAATAAAATCAAAATAAGTTTGTTCCTTTATGTGGGCCGATAATTTCTTCAGTGCTTTCTTTATACTATCAAATTTAAACGATACATGAATTATGATGATACAGTTTAAATCTTTAATTTACATCATATGCAACGTGCAGCCAGGTTTTAAGCTGCCCTTGAGTAACAGTTTGGTATGATAGTTTCCTTACAATTTTTAATATACTTTACAAAGATAGAAACCTTCAGAAGAGTTCAACTGTCATAAAATAGTATTTTCTGATTATATTTTTCTTTTTAGAACTGAATTTACTTATTCTGATAGACTGAATGTGCAAATTATACGAAACGATTGCATAAAAAATTCTGCGCAAGAATTCAGCATAAAGGGAAGAACGAAGGAACATTGAGAAACTGTTATTTATTATTTTGAAAATAATAATGCTGAACTCGGAAATAATTCTGAAAAGCAATAATTTTAATCCAGTTAAAGAACGGATCTGCTGCAAAGCGAGGTAAATGTGAGATTCAGTATTTTGTATGCTACGATTGCAAATGTTTGAACGCGCGTTCTAGTACGAGAACCAACAATACAGACTGTAGGTAGTCTCAGTTATTTATGAAGAGTCGCCGGTCTTGGTAGTAAAATATCGTACCATTGGAATGTAGGATATACAAACATCCCTCCATACATCGGCACTACCATTACTTAACAGACCCTTAAATTTTATCCGTACTTACAACTACTTCATATTAATTTATATTTTACTCGGTAGACAAGTCTATTATTTTTATAAATTCTATTTTTCGCTATACTGATCCAAACCCAATAGTTACAAATCATATGCATTACCAAGTTAAAAATTCAAAATCACTATACTATTCAAAATAGTAGTAGTACGACTACTACTATGAATACAACTAGCAATCAAGAATCGAGATAGCGAATAAGTTTGCTTGTAATAGTGATAAATACTGCAATATCATTCTGATACTTAATAAAACTAAAAGATGACTCGACACGCTTATATTATTTTTACTAAGAGTTGTTAACAACTTATTTACTGTGTATATAATATATATGTATACTTATATTCATATATTACATTGCTAACAAACTTAAGCGTTTATCTAAACGAAGAAGCAATACTGTTTCTGTCGATGTCGTACTATATAAAGATAGGCTAAGAGTAGCACAGTCACTTTTATAGCGTATACGATTAGGTTATCTTATCGTTATTATACAGCATAATTATCCAACTTTCAAATAGCCTTGTCAAAAAATAATCTGCATATGTTGTTTTATTTATTCCTCGTTAAAAGCAGATAATTTTTTTGGGGGTTTGATGATATCGCCAAATAAGCTTGAAGATTGTGCGTGGAATATATCAAAATGGAATTTGTAGCGTATGAAAAATGCCATGCCTGACTGGGATTCTAACTCGAGACATCCCGACGAAAGGCTGAGACGCCACAACTCCGCCACGGAAATCAGACATAATTAACTCGTACATTCATTTGAGGCAGTCCATTTTGTTCCTCAGTAGGAATTTTATACCAACAACTCTTACGCAGAAAATATAATTGTTACTGTCAAATCTAAACTTTTGAAAATAGTAGAAATGTTAAGAAATAACAATAAATTTGTTAAATAGTTTTAGCGATTATAGATAATAAATATTTTCAATATGTAGATTCATTAAAATTTATTATTATTATTATCATTAGCAGTACAGTAATGATCAAGGTAAAGATTTAAAAAGCTGTGTTGAAGAAAGCGAAGTATTTGACAAAGCAAGAAAGGAGAGTCAGTTAATTCAAAACGTATTTAAAACTTCTAGGTGGACGTAAAATCTTGAGTTTTTAATTTCACATTCCTAATATAAAGCACAGCTTCGTTCTTTTGATTTCTTTTAGGTTCAGTAAAAGATTGTCCCATACAGTCTGACAATTTTGAATCCGATAAACGTGTACCGTTCGGAAGGACTTAAAATCGAGGATACATTTATCTAATGAAAAAACGACCCTAGAGTGTAACATCGTACCATATATACACACGTGCAATGTTAAATTATATCTCAGTAAGTTTGTACCTCGATATTCTTTACATCTTATGGTGATTATAACTGAAAAAAACTTTTCAGTAAAAAAATCTTTTTACGTATTTCTGTACGATAAAGTAAATACATTGTACGATAAAATCCATTTTAATATAAATAAATATCCATTTTAATATATAAATATTTAATATAACAATGTAGGAGGAAAGGGAAATTGAAAAAGCGATACACTTATAGACGAGCGTTAAGCGGACACACTGTTCAGTCAAGTGCGGAGCCATGTACAATAAAGCACAATGGTGTCCGCTAGGAGCGCCAGCTCATTGTACTGATGTACACGCTCTACGGGGCGTAATCATTACACAACACCAGTAGACTTGCCCGCCTTTAATCTTCAACGCCCCCACCGGCTCACCACGACAAGTGCACCCACGGAGTCTTTTCCTTTACCCATCAGACTTTGTTAATACACTTCTTTTCATTCCTTTATACACTTTCTACCGCAATTTTATCATCCGTCTTTAAAGTTCTAACCGCAAAATATATTTTTTTCTTTGACAACGTTAATTAAGTATTTCTAGAAAATACGAGATATATCTATAAATACCGAGAAGTTATTGCCTTTATACACGTAACGCATTAAATGCACTGCATCCAACCCATTAATTAGATAGCTAACTGTATTTATCGTTCAAGAATGTAAACCGGCAATGTTTAAATTAATTATTCATAACTCCTCCTAAAAAATATTCCATTTAGCTTGATAACACACTACGCTACTATAATTTCACTAGCATATGTTTCGTTATAAAGTACTTTCTCGCTTTACGAATTGTTTACTCTTCTTTATAAAAATGACGAAATTAATATTACGTTCATTATTATGTCGCCGATTAAAAGAATTTTTTTAGTAAAAGTAGTTTTTAAAAGGAATAGCTTATCATTAAAATGAAGTACGAAATCGAATACAGAAAACATTTAGGATAATTAATTTTTATCATTTAAAATGGTCGTACCCTTACGAGATTAAAAATGATTATTCCATTATGGATGAAGCTTTAAAAGTTATTACTTACGTTTTTAAAATATTTATATCGTATAACCAAGGGAAATAGAATTTTACAGTTCTTCCTTTAAAATCATACTTGTTCATCGATATATAAAATGATTTGTTGGAAGGATGGTTGAAAATGACAGGAGTATTGGAAGCTTTGAATTTGATTTGCACGTTGCAATCTGAATACCAGATATGCATGCATTTAGTATTACAGTAATGAAGTGAAATAACTAAGTTACCGCTATTAAATTCCGGAGCTGGAACAATAATTAATTAATAACGATTTTGTGGTGTACACATCAAATAGTTGATAACCGAATAAAAAATAAATTCAGCTCTACAGTTGACTATTGAAGCAATGGAATATTAATTGACAAGTTACATACGCACACCCAAATCCATGCGCACGGCCCTGTTATTTTTCGTACGCTGCATAAAAAAGGCAATTTTTATACAAAGAGTTGCCAAAATAAAAATTTTCTTCCCCATTCTTTTCATTTCTATAAACAAAGTGCAACTCGATCAAAATAATATAGTTTAGTATTTTAAACAATTACATCCGACAAATATCATATTATGTTTTATTATTACTAACTGTAATTACAGATCTGTAATTACAGAAATAGAAATCTATTTACAAAGTTTAGTAACTATTAACAAATTTAGCAACTGGTTTAGCTGGAAACCCAATTCTGGGAACAGCGACATTAATTAATACTAATTTTTCTGAGAAAGGATGTTATTTTATTGATAATGAATGTATTAATCATTTGTAAAACCACGATTTTCGTATAAATAATCCGTGGTTTTACAAAGATTATATATATATATATATATATACATATATAATATTACAATGAATCAATAACACATTCAATCAATGAATTAAAAAAAAGAAAGTATAAGAATGTCAGTAAGTGTTCAACGGGCTAAAGCTGAAAAAATTTTCAGTAAAATATTTAATCCTCGTTTTTGCAGTGAGATTAAAGAGTGTTTTATCCATGAAGATATAAAAACGGACAAAAAATTATTCGTTAAGATAAGTATATGCCTACTGCCGATAATACACACGTACGACTCACGAAGATAATATGTCACCCAAATTGGTATGTTGCTCACAAACACCAACACACACACACACACACACACACACACACACACACACACACACACACACACACACACACACACACACACCATTCACACAATACCCATATAAAAGAAATTCCTTGTTAATTGTTCAATTATTTTATACTAGTTTGTTGTAAATATAATTTTTTTTTTATCATTAAATTTCAGATATTTATCTTAAATTATAGTTTTCCATATTATTAAATGTTAGAAGTATTAAACAATACAAGATTTACTAACATGATTAAGAAATAATAATTTTTTCTCAATATTCAAAATAAAATAAAATAAAATCCAATCGTGTGAAGAACGTTAACTTTAGTACGCTAATATTCTATTAAAATACGATTGGATTAAATCTAATTAACTTTACACTATAACTGAATTTAATGTTAAAAAAAAAAAAATTTATAAAAGCAGTTGCTTTACTGATAATATAACAAAATCGAAAGTAGTGCTTTCTGTGAATGTTATTTGTTCGGGTATTGTGTATTACAGCGCAGCTGGTGATCAAATTTTTAAGTCGTAACCTTGAAATAATGTTTCTCCGGAACTCCGGAAAAATTACTTGTGTACTTGTTTCATTTTTATTCCATCGTAACTTTCCTTGAATAGAAATAAAAGGAAAAAAGTAGTAAAAAGATTAATTTAAATATAACTGTAGAATTAAAAAAAAAAGGAAAAGAATACTTAATTTGACTTTTATTACACATACCACTTTCCTAATGTAATAAGAATACAGCGTAATTATGTACGTGATTTTTATGTTTCATTTTGTTGTGTGACGTAGCGGTTTTTTTGGAGTCGTGAATCCGATTTAGCTAATTTAATCCAATTTAAAAACTATACACGTAGGTGAGTAGTTTTGCATTAAGAGATTAACTCATAACGATTTTGTGCATCGTAGTTTCACAATCAAGATAGGGATTTGAACAATATTTACTAATTAATAATTATTAAAAAAAATTAATGTTTTTAAATAAAAATACTCTGAGCTAAACTTGTAAAACGAATCTTTAAGTAATAGAATAAGAATATTATTTCAATTTTTACGATTTACCAATTTCTCTTTTCAAATAAATTATAAACAGAAATTAATTTTGTAAAAAATTATCCCGAAAAGGACGACAAAATATATTTTGAAAAAATTCATAAAACGACTTTCAAAAATTACAAATACAGCAACATTTTATGAAATTAACGTGTTAAATGCATCCAATTTAAAAAAAAAAATGTTACATTTATTTTCAAACTTTAAGTAATAATATATTTTGATTCTGTCTGCAGAGGATGTAAAAACAATCAGATAACAAGACAGATGGGTATTATAATCAACCGTATATACAATTAAAAAAGAGAAACTTTTAAGAGCTCACGGAATAAAGATTTTAACCAAGCTGGAAAATATACAACTTTGAAAATTTTAACTAAGCTATAATTACAGTATATCAATGATACTGACTTAAAGAATAGTTATTTTCAATTTGATTAACTATTTTGTAGTAGTGGCTGATTAAATAACGCTGCTGAATTTAGTTAAAACGCCACAGCCACCGAGTTAAATTTTTTTTATTACAGTTGCGTTGATTGAATGTATCATTCTATTTTTATTAATATACTGGTACTTACCTAATTTTATGGCCTGAGATCAGTACTTCTATTTTTATGTTTTTATCCGTGGTAAATAATATGATGACTTTAAATATGGCGTTGATTTGAAATTTTGCGCGACCTCGCGAATGGCGAAGACGCTCGGTGTTTCTAGAAAAATTTTACTTAGAATAATTCCAATAATAATGCTAACAAAAATAAATTAATTTAAACCAAAAAGAGAAGGATTTAAGCTTCAATATTAAAATTATCCGTCTACAGATCTCGTAGTAAACAAGCGTTGGTCTTGATTATTCTAAAACATCTCATTTTTTTGCGTATAGGATTTTTCCGAACACTCAGACATTGTATATAAAAACCATTAACATCCTGCTGTTCTTAATATTATTCTATAGTAATACGCAGTAGAATAAAAATATTTATTTATTCATTTGATTTTTAAATAGCTACATCCAAAAAATTCATACACGCGTATATACATGTATATATATACACTCGTATATAGATAAGTAGCTGGAATTAACTGCCAGAAATAATGGGAGAGAATTCATTTTTGTTTGTATTATCGAGTCCGTTTAATTTCTGGCAATTCTGTTTTATTTTAGACTATGTTCTTTTTTTGTTTTACTAATCATTATTTATATACTCTTTCATTGTTTCACAAAATCAAAAATAGTGGTAAAAAGTAGTATAAATAATGGAAGATGCAAATATAAAACAACAGAACAACAACAAATATAAAATATATGACATAGTAGTTAAATACGTTAAAAGAGAACGTTACGGCAAAAATTATTGTATTTAATAATAGTTTTAATAAAATAAATATATTTGATGTTATAAGTCATGAATAAATTATTAACTCATCCTAATGAGTTTTGACACGGTATCAACCACTAATTGTCACTCTCTGTAAAATATAATATTAATCAAGCAATTAGCATAATGCAATTAATGAAACTCACTCCATTAAACTGCTTTGTCTTGGATGACATGGTAAAAAAAATATATATATATATTTTTCCAGTAAAGTTATTTTTATTTACAGTCAGACCTAATTACCAGAAACCATAAATAAATCTGATTATAATAAACAAGTGACATGGAAAGAGAGGTTTCCATTGAAACCTCTCAAAAATTATAAATGCAATCTTATACAGTACACTCAAGGATATAATAAACAACTAAATACATTCATGAGTCCAATGATCATTGATGAAATCCATAACATAAAAAGAAAACAAAAAGAAGTATAACTTCTTGTTACTTCTTCTTTGAGTTACACAAAGAATAAAAAAATATTTTGAAATTGCTGAACGACGTCAATGTTACTCTCGCTTTTAGTTTCCCGCAGTTGGATTTTGTAGAGCCAAAAAGGCTTCAGGATTGTTTTGTACAACAACTGTTTGTTCAATAATGATAACTGTGACTCCCTGCCCAGCAACCAGTTCATCTCCCTGACATAACGTTAAGCTGTTTCCTGATGGAGTTCCTCACGTCAGACGGCGCTATTAAAATGCGAGATGAAATCGCCATTCTGTTGAACTCGAGAGTGAGCCACCCGTACCCATCGCAAAAATTACCTGTGTAGACTTTGCCGGATTTACTTTAATCTTTCATCATTTAGAAAGTCGTGTACCTTATCAGATTCACTAATTAACTCATAAGATCTAATACAGTCGGCAATTTTGTTAAAAGCTGCTACAGGATTAGCATCCTCAGCCAGGAATGCCGTGTCATCCGCAAACAATTCAACGGACCTTCCTCAGGAGTCGGAAGGTCCACTGTGAAAATAGAAAATCAAGCTGGTCCAGAACCGACCCTTGAGGAACACCCAACTCGGTGCGAAGAATACCGACAGGTTCTGATTGTACTTCAATTCTGAGAAACACAAAAAATGAAACACACATTCCACTATTAACGTTTGTGTACTTTCAATTAAATCTCTTCACTTTCTATTTAAAAAATCAATAAATAATAATAATAATTAGAGATAATTAGTTACTAAATAGTTTATAAGTGCAGGCCAGTCCTTACACTAAACAAAAATAGTTTCACAATACGGTTTATGAGTTTATTACTCATGGAGTTTAAGTCGCTTGACTTAAAGTAAAGCCACTATATCGATGATTCGATATCATGCATTACCACAAATAATCGAAAAGCCCGTGTGGATATCAGCTCTGTAGTTTCAGAGGAATTACTGACACAAATATTAAATTACAGATATATTCATAATAAAAATATATGCCAATTAAGATTTATTTTGTAATTTTCAACTTTTCCGTAAATTGGATTAGTTTGTAGGAAAGTAACTGTAAGCTACACTGACTCTCCATAAGCTAAAAGAATAGGTACTTCCTTGTAACGACTTGTAATCTCAAGATTAATTGATTGCCTTATTTATGACATTCTAGTCTTGAAAGTCCTAATACTAATTACCAAATTACTACAAAAAATATTCATAACTAAAAGAATTGATAAACAAATATACAGAAATAATTAAAAAAAAGGTGAGAGGGGTAAGAAGTTTGTAAGGGGAAAAATTCATTTAAATGTATAATGGGTAATAAAGAATTAACTTGATGTTAGAAAACATTTAATTGAATAATTTAAAAAACAATAATTAGAAAAAATAATAAACTACAATACATAAATAATGTAACAAAAAAAAAAAATATATATATATATATTTCAAAGAAAGTAAATACGAGTATATAAGAGGGGAAAAATCAATTATAGCATGTTAGAAATACATTACTTCTTTTAAGATAAATTGTATAAAAAATTAAGGTACCTCATGGGTGCTGGCTGTTACTTTAGTTTTTATTATGTATTACTTAAAGTTAATGTGCAGTTAATAAGTAGGTCGAATAACAAGAAAAGATATTGTTATTAATTTTTCTTTCGAGTCAACCTTACCGGTAATAAGTAATAATAATTAATGATAAAATTTCCCTGATTAAATATAGCAATTTAAAATTATAGGTTGTTCTGATTATAAATACACTTTCATCACGTATAAGGAAATTTAGTATAACGGAAAAATAAAATCAACCTAAGAGAAAATTATTTATGACGCAATTTTTTTTTTTAAACGATAACGTAAAAGATTTATTTTATATCAAAAAAAAAACGAAAAAAAACCCGATAGTAACATGTTGCAAACATTTTTAGAATTATTTTCCATGTGATTTAAAGATTGATACGTGACACAAATAGTTAAAATAGTATGAAAGAGCAAATCAAAGAAAACATAGCAGAAAATCTTGTTTCCATCTTCAGAGACAGGTTTTTGAATATTTGAAAACTGAATACATTTTCCTATCAACCAACCGCTAGTTTCCATTTTGTTTCTTTTTACAGTAGCTGTATTTTAAATTAAAGAAATCAAACAGAAGATAAATTCAGTATAACTATAAGCTAAATAAAAGCAGTTTTAATATTTCTTAATTTGATACTAATGTTAAATAAATTTTATTCTTATCAAGTTACATTTTTCATGCCATAAATTTAATTGAAATTACACAATTTTCTAAAGGTAATTTTTTCCGCCCTAAAATTCCATTTTTTGGGTGACTTAAAAGTAATCACGTTATGTAATAATAAATTCACTAATAAATTTGTTGTAATTTTTATGAAATTACTTAGTCGTAGCAAGGAAGAATGCGCATCCTTGCAGGCATTCCTTGTAAGTTGGTAAATAAGAGTGCGACGAACGAACAACATATGCGCCTGGTCCTAGCCTTACGGGTTTTATCGAGACGCTAGGTATGTGTTTAATATCGAATGTAACACGGGAATCAATATCTATGATTAAGTATAATTGTGTGTACCACTCGGTAGTACAAAACCTGGCGTCAGCTGTTTCTTCAATAGGCCGCAGGCTCGCTTTCCATAATTCGCCGTAGACTATGGAAAGAGATTTTTAGCTATCGTACATCATCAGCATTCCCAACGGCCGATCAAAGAAAAGCGCACCGATCAACATCTCCGAGTGACGCTGTCCGATTAAAGGCTTCAAACTCAGCCAATCCTTCTTCGGCGTCGTCACCCTGTTTTTTCTTCCGCGGCTGAGACTTGACCCGATCGGAGATCACCCACAACCATGCGTTTGAGGTCAGATTTAGTTCACCAAGTTTGATAACTCAAGCATTCAGGCTATAAGTAAATACATCAAGTAACGTATTTCTTTTTAAATAAACCTTATTAAATAAGGTTTAGGCGTTTAGGAGTGATTTGTGAATTAAAAACAAACTTTACCATTGTTTTCTTTTAAAAGTTAGCGTATTTATTTAGTAAATAAATAAATTACCAGTAAATAAAAACACCATACCAGAACATATAACGTGATTAATATGGATTCCTCAGCAAATCAAGTTGATACGAAGATAAAGAATAACTAACTTAAGTCTATCATGAAAGACAATGATGGTTTGTAATAAAGAATTGAATAAAAAATCCTCACTGTGTCTATTCGTTACAATGCAAAAGTACGTATTTTGCAGTGTGTTTTGTTTTTTAGGTTTCTTCTAGCTTTCATGTCTTGAGTTTATACCATTTTATACATAGTAAATATCTGTATCTGTATTATGTCTAATTAACAGCAGTAAGAAATTATGCGAATTGATAATAATTAAATAGCTGATTAGAGGCTCTGACTGGCAACGATACAAGATGGAACAAATTTATTTTCTGTACAAATTTAAGTAAAAAAAAATTAATTTATTACGAAATAATAGAGATACAAAAATATAAAATTATTGTCTACTACAATAATAATTAATCTATAAATAGAAAGAATGATTTAATTTAATTCAGAAAAAAGTATATAAAAATGTGTATTTACAGTATATAACTTACAGTATACGTTAAAATAATTAAAGAAGCGTTGTTAATTAATAAATAAGAAATAAAAAAAATGGTTTTGTCGGGTCAGGGAGAAAAGTGACATTTGCCCCTAAAGGTAGAATGAGTATTACTATTATGGTTGGTTGTAAAGAAGGCCGCGATATAGACAGGAACAGGGGGCGTGGCCCAATTAAAGATAGTGCATTTGAGTGGGGCCTCACTGCTGCTACTACAGCTCCCGTTTCTCTTCACCTCCGCGCTATCATTCACACACCACGCGCGCGCGCGCGCGCGCGCACGCACACACACACACACACAGAGAGAGAGAGAGAGAGAGAGAGAGAGAGAGAGAGAGAGAGAGAGAGAGAGATACGCGCGTGCTCGAGAAAGAGTGGAGTGAGGAAGCAGGACATAAGGGTAAAACAAAGGTTATCTTTACTGGCGATCACATTCTTAGTTTAGTTTATTAACAAAAATAAAATATGAAAAAATATTAGTGAAGCTAACAAAAAAATCTTTCACATGATAAAATTATTTTACAGAAAGATAATTAAACTGTATCAATATAACTTATTTTTTCATTGCTTCAAAATTATTTATAAAAATTAACGGAAATCTTAATTAAATTAATATTAGTTAAAAGAAAAACATAAAAGGCGGTAAGTGGAATAAGTCGCTGGTTAAGTGACACATCACCAGTCACATCATCAGATTGAGGGAGTTCAAGAGCAGTAAACAATCTAAACGTAAAAGGCGAAAGATTTATGCGAAATGAA
The DNA here is from genome assembly GCF_047948215.1 of Lycorma delicatula. Classification (NCBI taxonomy): domain Eukaryota; kingdom Metazoa; phylum Arthropoda; class Insecta; order Hemiptera; family Fulgoridae; genus Lycorma; species Lycorma delicatula. The sequence continues at coordinate 199,054,433 of NC_134456.1, forward strand.
AAGAGACCAGAGTTAGTTTATAGCAGGGCTGGGCGGACAGCCCCGTTCCCGAGGGCTCACATGCCTCGGTGTGTGGGTTCCCGTGATGGAACGGGGACGCCTGGGGTCAGTTAGGTGTGAATGAATGAAAAGACCGAGACCCGGTCGGCGGTGTGGGTTCCCGGATACGCTTTGGCGACTTCGGCTCCTGCGCCGTCGGTTTGAGGCTGGCAAAAGGAAAGACCGAGAACCGGTCTCCGGCGGGGGGGCTGGGAACGGCATAGCCCATAGCCGGGCCTGGTTCTCCCGTTGGAGATTGGAGGCAGGCAATTAAAAGATCCGGAAAGGGCTGAAAGATCCGAGTCGAGTATACTTAATTGGATGTCCGGTCCGTGATGTAGGGGGGGGGGAGGGAAACAAAAAATAATCTAAACGTAATTTTTTTTAGAGTGTCATAATGTACTGATACAGATTATACATTTATTTCATGGCATTTTATTTCATATCATTTTTTATTTTTTATTTCGTGACAGCCATGAAATAAAACAAACATATATATGATTAGAAACAAATATATGATCGATCGTATATAATAATTTACTAGTACAAGTTGATGTCGATATGAAAAGCGATTCAAACAACAATATATAAAGGACTCTCTTGTTCTTGATATTTGTATTAAATAATGTACACTATCTACAACATAAAGCCTACAAATACCAAAGAGGCGTACTCAGCCAAGAATTATAAGGTAAACGACTAACTCCTTTCCTATATAAAACATCACAAACTAAAAACCGGTCCATAAACTAGACTGAATGCATATTAAATAACAATAATTCCTCATTATATTATGAGTCATAAAACTTATGGAGCCGAGTTCGTAGTTAGAGAGTTGAAATATAGCTTATCTATTGCGTGCAGGTGATCTGAAGTATCACTGTTTCGCAGGTACCCGATTAACTGCAGGTAAACTTCTTCGAGCAAAAATTAAAAACTTTCAGCTTTAGCAAGAAAGAAATTTTGCATTCATCACATTTGGTTTCTAGTAAGGAAATAATCCACGAAGGATCAGAAAATAGGTTTGCTTGTCGCAGACAGCCGGACAACGTGTTTTAGAATGTGCTAAAATAACTTGAAAAAATTTCTGCACAAAATTATATTCCTATGTTGAAGAAGGAAATTGTTCAATATTTTTTAAATGGTATAATGTTTTCATATTAAAAAAAAATGTAATATCAGAGTTCAAAGTATAATAGGGAGTCTTCGATGATGTACTCTACAAAGCTTGGAAATTGAACCGGTCATATCGACAATAAGAATTGATAAAGCATACTACGCCTTTTTACACTGTATTTAGATATTTAAAAATTAACATCTTGATATAATTCTTTTTTAATATTAGATTAATGGTCGATATCCATTCTGTGAAATGGAAAATTTGTGTAATTATTGCACTTGGAGAGATTTTGATCTACACGCTAAGTTTATATTATGGAAGACGATATATTACCTTTAGGATAATAAATATTTATTACTGAAAAAGAAAAAGAAAATGGAATGCAACAATCGCAAAACTTCAAATAGTCTTTAAGATAAAAGATAGACTTAAAATATACGTTGAAGATAATATAAAGAAATGTTCAGACACCTTTTTAAATTTATCTCTAGTACTAATAAAATTAAATTCTCAGACAAGTATTTTATTTTATAAATTTCAGCTATAATTAAAAGCTATTACCGTGGTTATATCACTTAAGTTCATTTAAGCTGGTAAGGTTTAGGGTAACAGAAATAAGTAGAATAAAAAAAATATAAGAAACGTGAACCAATGTAAGGAAAAAGGCAAAAAAATAGAATGAGGTATTCGAAAAGGACTGAACATTTCATGAAGAAGGGTATCGGGTCGTAGTAGTAAAGACGATCAGGTCAGATACAATTAAGCTATCAGAGTTGCCTTACTGATCGTAAAAGACCTTGTAGGATACAGGGCAAGTTTCTCTCTTTTATCACTCGCTATACAAAGTAGAAGCCTTTCTGTCACTATGTAACACTATGCGTTCATTACAAATAGACCATTTCATTAAAACTAAACGTTTCAATTTTTATGCACCAATTTAATCGTCATCCCCAATGATAATTATACAAAGTAAGGTGAAATTTATTATTGAATGTGTATATACCTGTTTTTTGAGCTGTTTTTTTTACGAATTCATGAAATTTTCAATGAAAAAATAATGAGACGAACCGACCTAGAAATTATGTTCGGTGTAATAAAGTTACAAAAATAAGCTGTAAATATCGATCGCCTTTACGAAGAATAACATTAATTTAAAAAAATGCAAATTAAATTCATTAAATTAAAATAATTACATAATAATATATGTATAAAACTCCATAAAATGTTGTTATAAACTTAGATATTAATAGAAAAACCATAATTAATTATCTTTTTGCTTTATCATTAATTCACTGAACACTCTCTTTAAAGTTTTATTTTTCTAATTTATCTCTACAACTCAATGTATGCGATATAATGTATTAATTTCATTAAAATTTTATAATAATTTCATGTAATCAATCGATGCAAACGATTAATAAGTAATATGAAACGAATTTATAAACAAATTTATCGTTAAATAGATTATTAAACCGCATTATTTTAATCAGGATTATTTTCTTTGAATTTAGATTTAATGAATATATATTTCAATAATAATATAAAAATAATTATGGAATACCCTTGATACCCCTAATACACTTGATGTATAGTAAATATTAAATTAGTTGCTTATTTTTGAAATATTATCAAATAAAGGTGAGGCTAAAACTTCGACACAGAATGGAAAAGAATGAAAATGTCCACGTATTGTCAAACTACAGAAGACATAAAAAAAGAAATAAGGTAAGAAAATGAAGATAATTAGGAGAAGGAAATATAATTATGAATGCTTACAAAACAACCATCAGCTGTGAATATTAATGTTTCGGCTAGGATCGATCTCAATTTTTGATGTCCTTTAACTGATATCGGTGTCCTACTTTTGTAAATTTTATTAATCTCAACCGTATCAATATAATGGAAGGAAAAGGATTCAAACTAGCTCCTTTAAACCTTTATCTCTAGTAATAGTCCTGTATTCAATCTAACCATTCAGGATTCTACCTGTTTGATATATCTTTTTCTAACCGATATGTTAAACATTTTCAATTCCAAGAGTTCTTCAATAAAAATTAATTTAGAATAAGTAATAAAAAATCGAAAACGCAATGTTCTGTTTTAGCCGGTACAAACATATCAACTTTGATCGATAAAATTTTAAGTTTACTTCATAATGTTTAATTTTCTAACGTTTCCTAAGAGTTGCATTTCAGATATACAACCATCAGGACATTTAATTTATCGACTTGTTCAACACCTTTTGCTGTTAATTCAGTGAGATTTTTACACAATGGAAAGGGGTAGTTACGCATTTGATTCTCTAAGTGCATGCGTATTTTACGAAATAGCAACATGTCATAAATAAACTTATTTTCTACAAAGTAAGGTCAAAGTTTTTCAATATAACTAAGAGTGTTCTTAGGAACATTAAACGTACTGTAAGCATGTACTTTTGAAGTCACAGTTAATAAGAATATTATTTTGGCAAAAAAAAAAAAAAAAAAATAGCTTTACAAACTATTCTGTTGGTAATTTTCGCAGATATAGAACTTAGTTCATTTATTAACTAAACGTCTATTGTAACAATCGACTACCCAGTCGATTGTTACAATACATAATTAGAAACGATTGCTCGTCAATTTAAAAAAATTCTCAATGAATCAAGTTAAAAGAATTAGCTACTCGTAACACACCTTCATTGATATAATAACAAAGATTGACTGATGAATATGGAAGAACGATGGGAAATTTTCTTCTAAATTTCCCTTCACATCACCTTACCTAATATCCTGTAAACTAATGCGTTACAAATACATTTAAATTACTCCGCGTAATTTATCTGGTTTAATTCTTTTTATTTATAATCGAAGTACATCTTCAGTATGCTTTCTACTCCGTATAATCTCGCTGCAGTGTATAAATAAAAATAAATTTGCGTAGTTCTGCATAAGAAGACCGACTTCTCATTATTTTATTTTGTTTCCACGTTGCAACTTGCAACATCATAAAGAACCACGCTTCTAATACGCTCCGCTAAAATTTTTTCGACATTAAACTGAGCGTAATTCAAGAACGACTCAACCAATCTTCATCAAATTTTCACATGCACAACTTCAGATATACAGCATACCGAAATTTCAATGAAATTGATGAAGAAAGTTTGGAGATTTTCGAGCTACAAAATAATATATATAAGCCTATAAATAAATACGTAAATATATGTATCGTACTTCTCATTCTTCAAAACGTAAAGAAAATTCATTTTCACCCTCCACTCACACCATACGACCGAAAGTAATACAGTACTTTTCTTCGAAAAGCCGGTTAAAAAAAATAATAAAACTATTAAAATGTAATTTCAGTGAGATTACAAAATTGTTTTGATTTTTTTCTGAATTTTAACTTTTCTCTTAAGCCGGAGTGTTATACTGAAAAACTTACCTAACAAATACATAAAATGACATTCACGTAATTTCTTATATGTACCTTGTGTTAAGTTACGACATTAATCAAAATTTAATCCAAATAATATTCAATATTGGAAACACACAATACAAGATGTTACGTAGATTAATGAAATGTTCCAGTTATAATGATAATTGACAATATTGTTTATCTTATAATATTGACAAGCGTCAATATTAATGGTGGTTAAACTACGTTAATTGCTCCTACCAATTCTCTATAGCATAGGCAAAGTAATTAAATACGTATTAACATAATTAATAACAACAATGCAAGCCAATTATATAACAATGTTCGGTATCGCTATTATTAGATAGTAGCTAATATACTACGAAATGTACACATTAGACTGTTACTCGTACGTAAGTAGATATGTCTTGATGGTGCAATAGAATGACAGACATTACAATTAGTATGTGCATGTGTCGAATACTAATACAATAGTCATGCTACCTTTGGATACTTAGGATATTACGTACATAACTTTATATTAACTAAGAGCAAATATTATTTAAATATAAATAAGAAAAATAATTTCAGAAACATTTTCAATAAAAAAAAATAACAATAATCTCCTTTAATAATATCTAAGCTTCACTTAAAACTTTAATAAATAGCGAATTAATAAACTGGTTTTGTACAACTCCATACTCGAGTAAAAGAATTCATATCCAAATCTAACTTTGCGGTAATTGTGTATAATACTAGCAGACCCGGAAATGGTTCGCTATTGCTAGATTTGAGTATATATATAGATTAAATGAACACAATTGAAAGTCTGATAAAACATTAAAAAACTGAACATTACGGAACTTCACAAAATTTAACGTTTCACTTTTTCCCTTTTTACCCGCGCGTAAATCGGTCCAGTAGTTTTTTTAGTCTATAGCGAACACACATACGAACGTTGCCTTTTACACTTATAGAAGAAGAGTCTGTTTGTATATTTGTTTGTTTGTGTCCTAAATATCTCGACACCGGTGCCACGTAGCGGGTATAGTTTTTGCAAAGATTTTCCTTTTCACGTAACAAATATATATTCTGAATACGATCCAAATCGGACCACAAATACAATTTTTCGAAATATCTCCACCCCAGCGCCACCTAGCGAGTCCAAACTAATTCAGAAACCTTCGCGGGCGTGCGCACAACTCACCAAAGTTTCATCGCAATCGGACGAATCGTATAGGAACGCATACGGGACAAACAAACAAACATTTATTTTTATTTATATAGTATACGATTAATAAGTTAAGAAAACAAAGTATAAAATAGCCAATGATTTTTGGCATGCGGAATATGAACGCAAAACGTGAGAAAAACCCTTTCCTCTTCAGAAAATGTTCTCTCTATTTAAGCTTCTGCTGATTTCCATAGTCAAAACGGGCACCGGCACACTTAAAATGAAAAATTATTGGGAAGGAAGACTTACTTATTAAAACGATACTAAAATGTATGGAGTAATTAAAATATTTGATTGCTAAAATCAATAATGCTGAACTTAATTATTTACATTAATTCACAAAAATATTTTACAAAATTACGAAGAAAACCCATTACTTTATTTAATTTTAAGTTACTGTAATTACGCTCTGATTTCAACATGATGGAAAGGGAATGATATTTATACGTTAGGCAATACGCATAGACGTGCGTAAATATCTTATATGTTTATTCATAAATAACTGAGCAGATATTCGGGTATGAGTAATACATACGCGTCAATTTAGTAATTTTAATAATATTTATAAGATATATTATCTAATAGTATAATTTATTATTTATACATTGGTAACCGGAAAATATTTATTATGTAAAACTGTAATTTTTAGTCATAAATTTTGATTTGTAAAAAAATGTACACCAAGCAGTACTATTTAAGTATATGATTGATAATAGTTAGGCGAGAGATACACAAAATAGGATGAAATTTTGTATATTAACAATAATACCGTTGAATTGTTAATAAAATTTTATTGTTAATTCCACTGTATTACCAACAATGTGAATGAAGTAGAGTTGAAAGATGCAAAGAACCAATAATAAATATTTGCAATTTTGGAAGCTGATTTATTAGTGTTAATCGAATATATTTATTCGTAGTTAAAATGTGTGGCTGGTCAGTCCAGTTTTTTTGGCAATGTTTATTTTTATACTCGAAAAATCGCAAAATTTGAAATAAAACACTGTCTAATTTTTGCCAATTGAGTTTTTTTTGTTTAGCTTTAATTTTTTAAATTTAATTAAAATTTTTTGTGCTAGTGTTATTTTATATTATAGTTGTATTATATAATAATTATATTATATTAATATAATATTTATATTTATACAATTATTAACCATAAGAATAATAATTAGAAGAATACTGAAAAATAAACGTCATGATTTTTATATAAAAATCAATCGTATGTATGTAATGTTCGTTATGTATATATATATATATATATATATATATATATATATACGCTGAGCGACTATAACATTACAAGCGGAAAAAATGTTAACTACTAGCTATTTCACCTCTCTGATAATGGAGTACAGAGTACTCTAATTTGAATTTCAGACCCGAATTATGGTTGTTGCATGCAAAAAACCTTTTTTTTATTTTATTTTTTTGCAGTCAATTTTTCTCTATTGTTAAATTCTATATAATTACTTCCGGTATCAAATTATTATAAATTATTTTTATTAATATTACTATTTTAAAAGATATTCATTACATCAACTGGTTTTAGTTTAAAATTAACTTAAAATTTTCAAACTTTATAAGTGTGAAAATTATAAACTAATTTTATAAAAATTGATATAAAATAGCCGAACGATTTATTTGTTCCCCCAATCAGTATCTTTTAACATGCAAATTCATCTCGTTACTGAACAAAAACTGAAAAATAACTGAAGAGTTGTATTATTTTGTAACTATATTTCAACCAACATAAATTTAAAACGTGCAATATAAATCTAAAATTATGCTATATTAAGCGCCTAGTATACTAACTCTTCCCTTGTTATTACCCAGTTTGAACGTTTTTTTGGAGAACCATTTTCCCTGTTATCGGCTACTTACCTACTTCAGTTAGTAAAGGTTTTTTAAAAATAATATACATTACTATGACGAAAATAAAGCGGAATTTACAAGGAAAAACTCGGCGCATTACTGGTAACTACTGTATTGTGGGTATACTGGTGTCGATCGAGAGGCCGAGCCGTCGAGTCGAGATTGGATGATAACTTGGCCGGCTGTTACATGTACACACATTGTGTGTTTGTGACATATATATATATATATATTATATATGTCTGCTTTTATCAATAGCTGCTTTTTAACAATGCGGTATGAGACATTTGCAAATTTGATATATAATGTGGAGAATTAGCTAATATTGAATTATTATGCAGCAAAGAAATGAATGGAAGAATGCTCAAACCACACAAATTGCAGATAATAATAATTTTGTATGTGGAACTTATTTGAAGTTCTAAATTTTTAGTTACTAGTTTCTTCAAACATGGAATATTTAGGGGGTTATATCCCTAATATTTTCTACTATATAAAAGTTAGAAAAAAGTGTAACTAAAAATATTACCTAATATTATTATTTGCATAAATTACCTAATATTAAGATTTACCTAAGAGTTAGTATTTTTTTTTTTTTTATAAATAATAATTTCTTCTAATACAAAAACCAAACTGATTGTGTGTGTGTGTGTATATATATATATATATATATATATGTGTGTGTGTGTGTGTCATTTTTATAATTTAATGTAATTTAGAGAAGTTTTAAGTTCAAGGAAAATAAAGTGAAGACTTTTTTGGTGAATGTATGTGTGTTTTAGAGAGGAGAGACAAACCACGGTTATGTAGAAAAAATATTAATGAGCTTTTTAAAAGAAAAATAGATAGAAAATTTATATGTACAAAGATTGCAACAAAACTACCGCATAAAAAAATAAGAAAAAACGTGACCCGTTCCAAGAAATGTTACCTGACTGATTCCCTGACCTAGCTATGCTCAACTTCATGCATACATTTTCATTCTTAATTTATTATTTAAATTATCAAAGTGTTGTGCTATACAGGTAGTCGTACATTACTAAACGTATGTTATAAAAATTTCTGGACGTAAAACAGTGGAGTTATGTAACTAAACATTTAATTTAAGTTACTATCTAGGTTATATACCTTTAAATGTGTAACAGTTTTAGGAAACACCAGTCCTAGTAATATAACAAAATATAAAATAAAATTTCTGGTAGAAATAAAATGTAAGACATAAAGAACAAACATTTTTATGATTAAAAAGAGGAGGAAATTATCTAACATACATAAAATCTAAATTATTGAAAAAATAATCAACCAAGCAATAAATCTCAATTACAGTAACAATGTAATTCCTTCATTTTTTAAGTTAATGTAAGTATAAAAGTATAAAAACAATTTATTAACAATAATACAATAATCAATCGATCTATTAAACTCTGGAACCACTAGAATATAGAAATAAATAACACAAAGAAGGAAACTACTAAGTTTCGACCGAAGAATAGCGGATCAATAGAAAAATATTTAGTTATAAAGAGAAAAAGACGGCTATTTCTCGAAGATAAGCCCGTTGTATCACGGAAGCTGCTGGAGGACGGGTTAAAGAGACAAAAAAAACTTCCGTGGCATTGGTTGGGTTTGTTTGAACGACGTTCAGTTAGATACTCAAAGCCGTTACGGGTACTCAAAGCCTAGCAGATCGGAGTCTTGGACATTGAGGTTGCTTCTCGTAGTACCCTAAATACTACAAAGGGTGAAGTCGAGTTCAGGGATTTGTTAAACTGCACAGAAGAGGAAATTGTAGATGAACTTCTGGAACAAGGGTTGTTGCGTATAGTCGCCTAAACACATGACACAACGGAGTAGTTCTACCCTCTGCGTTACATGTGTTAACTTTCAATAAACCGAAGAGTCCAGAATAGATAAAGGCTGGATTTCACAGGTTGGTTGTACGTCATCCGTCTGTTTATTCCGACTCCTTTGCGTTGGTTTGGATGTCAGAGATTCAGACACGTAGCAGCACGTTGTACGAGGAAGCAGATCTGCGTATGTGGTGAACCATTACATCCTGATGACCCGTGCAGGAGTCGTCCTGTTTGTATCAACTCTCATGGGCACCATTCTGCAAGATCCAGGAATTGCCCTATTTACAAACAAGAAATAGCCGTACAAGATATCAAGACAATATAGAAAGTCAGTTACTTTGACTCAAGGAAATTTGTGCTTGGCAGAACGCCAAAGATCGCTTCATACGTACAGGTTGCGACCGCTCCTGCAAATTTCTTTAAATCAGAGGATGTGCTCAAGAATTGGCACCTGCATTGGCTAAGAAGGTTGAAAGAATCCTCAATGACAAACTGAAGAGTCGACCATCCAGGAAAAGTAGTCCTAAACCGACACCGATGAAAGGAGAAACTTCCAAAGAAACATATTATGTGTAACCTAGCAATGAGTCTTCAAGCAGTGGGAAAAATAAAAAAGAGATTGCAACATCGAAGAAACGCGAATCAAAAGCAGTCATGCAAAAGTGCAAATTGAGAAAATGATCATTAAAGCACCTGTGAAGCCATAAATTAAGCTTTTAAAAAAGTGGACTTTGAACGTCCAACAATGCAGCCTCCAAAGGTACTGAGACCTTTAAATGAGAGGGCGAACACTTCAGCTGCCCCACACGCATTAGTAGGGAGAGCAACGATCCTTGAATCAGATGTGCTGCTGACCGCACCATCAGAGCCGGTATCATCTGATGCCAGGAGATCCTCCGTGATTTACTGCGGAGGGTCAGAGGAATCCATCTTTGAGGCCTTAGACACCCTGGAGTTCGACATTGAGGTCTTCAGGAAGATGGAAAAAAGAACAAAGAAAGGATGGCCTAAGAGCAAACCCAGGCGATAGGAAACAAGTTTGTTAAACGTTTTACGAGATTATGATGAATTTAATAAAAGAATGAGTTTTTAATAACTTTGTCATTTTGAAGTTGTTTTGATAGAACTGACAACGTTTCGAATGAAATGTTTTGTATTTTTTAAATGATAACGGCCCTTTACACGCTTGTCATCTGATGTCTTCTTTGGGGTTATTGACTAGTATACCTTTTGACTATACCTTTTGACTAGTCTATTTCTGGATTATCTGTTATGACAAGACTATGTCATTAGTAATTTATCACGGAGGGAAAGAAATATTTTTTTATGTGGTATTGGGCTAACGAACACAGCAGTCGATGCCCCAAAAAATATTTAAAAAAAAACAGAAGAGCAAGTTGTAAATCCGTGAGATTTACTTATAAATTTTGCCATTAAGACTCACTGGGACAAACGTTTTGGCTTTATTTAAACTGTTTTCAAATTCGGAAACTTCAATAGCATAATCGTTTTAAAGTCGTTCTATTAGAGTTATATCCACTCTTGTGTCTGTGTCGTATCCGATAATTTTGTGGAAGTTAAATTTACTAATCTTCAATGCATTTAAGAACAATTAATAGAATAATTAAATATCTATACATAACACCTGTGATATGTAATAAAGATTATAAAACCTAATTTAAATATGTAGCAATATCATCTGTTACGATAAACAAAACTAGTAATCCCAGGTTTTCTAACAAAACTTAGCATTTCCAAGCAACAAAGTGCTGATTAAATATATGGTGGGTTCTGTGAAGGGTAAAACGCAATACGTATATAAATAAACAATGATTAGAAGTGCTGAGATAAAGAAAAAGGACTTGTATTTACGTTCAAGATTATGTACTGAATATTTTATCACATACGTACATAAAAGGTTTTCTACATCTCCCTAGTTCTCGGGATGAGAAACACCCAATAGCTTAAAAATCAACACGGTACACTACAGTCATTTAAGAGATAAGTAAAAAGGTTTTAATTAAATTAAATGCACATGAATTACCTAATTTAAATTATTTCAAACAAATCTATTTTTAACATTTACTTGTGTTTCTGATACGTATGGGTCTTAAACATGCATTCAGTTTACATGTGCTCTCGCGGGTATCCGTATGTTTTTATGTAAAAATACTCAATTATAATATTATTAAAAAAAATTATTAAGTAAATGAATAACAAAAAATATACTAATACAGTTTATTTAATTCAAAAATTAATTAGACACGGATTATTACAACATTTATTTCAGAAAATATACTGTAAAAGAAAATAATAAGATACATAGGAAAGAAATAAACAAGTTATTACTGATTTTTGTTCATCAGAACGCATTTGAGGGTGGTAAAGGGTGTTGTTAGTGGAAGCCACGGTCTGGAAGTCTGGGGGGTGGTTCATACGGGATTAACACATCCCATCTCCGGAGGTTTCCTACCGGCTAAATGTCGGACATTTCCTGTTCCGCTCCGCACTAACGCCAACAAATCACAGCTAAATTGCAACCCCAAGCCAATAACTAGAACCAATGATCTCAATATCGAATCACGGCAAAAGATAGTGACGTGCAATATATTGAATCTTCTGGATAAATTAAATATTTCATAATTAAAACGTAGCGTTTTTTGAGAAAATTATTTTCTGACAATTATTTATTAGAATACGTTAACATATTGTCTTTAAATTTTAATGGTCTTTTTTTTTAAATAATACAGAATATGAAGAAATTATTCAATCTTCAAACAACTATTATTAAGACTTAGTATTATATTAGTAATACAATTTTGTCGTATTGGGAATACGACAAAATAATTAATAATACAAAACACAAACAACATAAAACGAAATTTAAAGTTAAATATTTTAAATTATTGTAATTCAAATAAAGATTACCTTACATGAAACTGGTAAAAATAATTCATGATTAAACAGATTTTTGTAGTATATTCTCTGTTTGTATTTTAGTCTAATCTAATTCCGGAAACTAAAATTTCTATCTGTAATCATCATAATGATTATCATGGCAAAATTGTTTTAATGTCTTCTTGCATGCAAGATACTATACTTGGCTGTGTTACTATTTAATAATAATAACTACAAACATAATAGTAATAATAATATTATTATAATTCATCAGTTTGCCATGCAAACTATATTTTATATGAGTATATTAGTACATGCAATCTATCAAACAAATTTACTTAAGAGTATTATTTATGACTTCAGATCATATACAATTATTGTTACTAAAGCTGAATAAATAAATTAAAAAATTATTACTTTTACATGAAATGTTATAATAAAAAAATCAATTATATAGAGGGCAAACTTATTTTCACACAAGAAACTAATCGATTAATTAATCCTTAATTTTATCTTAACAGTAATTTTTGTAGTTAATGAACACACTTTAACATAACTTCCTACAATTTCAATAATTTTTTCAAGATTTATCATTATTTTTTTATGGAAACGAAATTTGATGTATAAAATTTTTTGAAATTAATTTAAAAAGGAATATAAATTTCATGTAACGATGAAACATGTCTACTACTTCACTTATATTTTTTACCGACAAGTGTGAAACTTGCCGGCCTCCGTAGCGCCAGTGGTAGCGTCTCGGCCTTTCATCCGGAAGTCCCGGTTTTGAATGACGGTCAGACATGGCATTTTCACACACGCTAGAAATCATTCATATCATCCTCTGAAGCAATACCTAACGGTGGACGCGGAGGTTAAACGAAAAACAAAAAAAAAAAAAAGCTTCATAAAAACGATACAAAATAAAAAAAATATTTTTTATCCTAATATTTTTATTAAAAGCTTTTATTTAATTCGCTTTAGGAATAATCAAATCTTGCAACTACTATATCTTTTGACTTATCGCATGAAAATCAATGAAATTTGGTACACGTATGTAACTTCGATGACAATACAGCACTACGGTGTCGGAATTTGATATGACCCACCCCCACATCCCACGCGCTACCCCTACGCTAAATTCATGCATTTAGTTGAAAATTTTCATTTCTTATGAACTATCGTATGAAAATGATTGAAATTTGGTACACGTATGTAACTTCGATGTGTAAAAATTTTTTTTACTTTTTTTAGTCTTAAAAAAAATTAAAAAAAAAAAAAATTACAAAAATATATTTGATTACATATAAAAAATTATTTTTTTAAAAAGCTTTTATTTAATTAATATTAATATTAAAATTAATAAAAATAAGGAAACAAATTAGCAAAACCCTCTGAAAAGTAAAAAATAAATGATATAAATATCTAATAAATAACCAATAAATAAAAAATAAATAAATGTAATAATTATTAAATTTTTAAATTAAAAGTAATGAAAATATTTAGTTAAACATAAGCGTGGCGCAGTTTTTAAAACAATCTTTTCGAATAAGTATTTATAGACATTTACTGTATTTTAAAATATATTTTTTGTTTAATGAGGTTGTTTAGTATATGTATATACTTTATTTATCTGTAATAAAATAACTCAAGTTTTAATTCTTTGATAGTTCAAATTTGCACCAAGATGACCTTTAAGGGTTAATAAGATTAAAAATAAAAATTAATTTTAGAAATCTTGCACAAAGTTATTACATTTTGACAGTAATCTGAAAAATTATTATTATAATTGTAATCGTAATTATGAATTCATTAAATAAAAATCATAATTAATTAAAATCAAACTTTTAGCGGAAAGAGTGCGTTAAATTTGGCTTAGATTACAAGCAGAATTCGAATATGAACTTCAACTATGTGAGAACACGTACAGAGAAAGCGAGTGGGTGTATTTTCCCAGATTGTTACTTGTAGCTAGTCAGTCTCAACTGGAGAGGTTCCAGCAGACCTTTCTGCCTCCTCGCGTCGTTATTGAAAATGAAGATTAATTGTTGTAAAAATAAAAGTTGTGTTGTTTTAAATAAATTATAAAAACTGCGCCACGCTTTTATTTAACTAAATATTTTCATTACTTTTAATTTTAAAATTTAATAATTATTACATTTATTTATTGGTTATTTATTAGATATTTATATAATTTATTTTTTACTTTTCAGTGCATTTTTATATTTGTTAATATATTATATTTTTTTTGTTTAAAATTCCCAATTTGATTTAATTCTTATTTTTTACTTTTTAGAGGATTTTTCTAATTTGTCTCCTTTTTTTTATTAATGTTAATATTAATATTAGTTAAATAAAAGCTTTTTAAAAAAAATATTTTTTTTTATTCTTAAAAAAGAATTGTAATAAACTACTTAAAAAAATTCATGTGCTATTGCTGAATTCTCCAAATATTTAATATAACTTCGATGATTAGGGCCAATATATAGCTACTGAATTTTTGTTCCTGTAGCGAACGAAGCGTGCTTATAGCGTGTTCCTCTCTCGATCTCCAGGTTAGGATGTGTTGTTAATTAAAACAAAAAAATTAGAAATATTGCCGGGAGCAGTACACAGAGCTGTTAGCATTAAACTAGTCCGGACGGCCTCGAAACGTCAACTACATACGGCCCGAAAAAATCATCACTTACTCCTGTCGATTCACTCTGATACACACAATATACATTACAATTTTGACAAAATATAACTTCAATTATATTGAGAAAAAATTAAATTATCATCATTTGTTATGATTTTAGCGAATAAAACATAATTAATGTGTTCCACATAAATAATCTAGTTCACTATGTTAAAATTGAAAAGATTGTTTTGAGTCGCAATTATAATAATGTCAACGTAAAAATAATATCTGAATTAATTGGCTGGTATTAACTAAAAATGTGAATAAATATAATAAAGCAAATATATAATAATGTAAGTAAAATAATAAGTATAATAGCGTAAATTATAATGTGAAATATGAATTATGTATAATCCGTTACTAGTTTGATAAATAAAACGAAATCATGTTACCTTTGTTTGGTTTGCATGCTAAGCAATATCTAAATAATTATAATAATTATTTCTGGTCAGTTTTATTTCACGTTATAAAAAAAAAACAAAAACCAAAAAAACAAGTGAAATAATATATTCCATGCATAGATACTATATTTTTTACTATATAAAATGAAAAAAGTAGTAAACAACTGGAAATTTTAGTCAACATAATTTTAATTAAAATTATTTTAATTAACTAAAATTAATCAATAATTATATCCAACCGGGACGACTCGGAACAAACGTATTTAACTAAGAGATATTCATTTTAAATAATAATAATAATAATTGTAATAACAGCAATGAACAATCGCAATCATACACCTTTGTGAATAAAAAATCAGAACTTTTATATACATGCAACTATAACTAAATAGGCTCATATTTAATTGGAAATTTCATTAAAAGTGAAATTAATAAATAAAACCCGTTGCAATTAATGTAGTTAAAAAATGAAGTACGTGTCACTGATATTTTACAGTATGGAATTTTTTAAAGTGCTCTAGGTTACAGAAACGAATTACCGTACACCGAATACAACTGAACGCGCATAATTGTGTGAGAATGCGCGCGCAAGTACGCAACTTAGTGTGTAAAATTTTGTGCAAATGAAAGCATCAACGAACGCGCGCACAAACATATATATAATTTTAGCTGAGTAATTAGAAACAGAATTGTTTATTATAGTGTACATGAAGTGTTAAGAAGTAACACGGGAGAAAAGTAATTGGTCTCTTATCCCAACACGGCTTATGATTTCTTCGACGTGGCGTTGTACGACTAAGAGAAAGCTACAACAACGCTAGACGCTCCTCGTTCTACGAAATAACGTAAAGAGAGATAGAGCGAGTGAGAGAAAGGTCTGTAAATTAATTAGGAAAATCCGGCGGGTCCGGGGGAGAACAATAGAGGGCTCAAGTGAAGGGACCCCCTGTCTTTTTGTCGCTGCACAATCCCCCTTGCATAATTACAAGGGGCACCGTCCTCCTCTTTCCTACTTTCCTCGCTTACTCTTCATCCGTAGCTATAATTAAAGCATGACGCGCTCTCGGTATGACGGGCGTAAGTAACATAACACCCTGTTGTACTTAGAGACAATCCTTTTTCATTAAATACCAACGGCAACGGTACAACAACCAACGTGGCCGGTAAGATAACACGCTGAACAAACAAAACTTTCTCCTAATTCATTGTTCACTGTTAAAAGGTCTTAAAATTATTCCCACTGGAATTCGCAATTAATTAACGTGCTATATATTATATTTTCAATTAATTAGCATTAATTAATGGTATTTTTCATTTTTGATACTACGAAAGATAAACAATTATACTCGTAGTAAAAACAGAACACTTCCATTATAGTATCTCCTCTCTCTCTCTCTCTCTCTCTCTCTCTCTCTCTATATATATATATATATATATATATATATAGTATATAAATTATGGATAGAAATCAAATTTAAATTGATGAAACAATCATTTTATTATGATGATTTATATAAAAAAAATTAATATTACATGAAAGTGATTTTAAAGAAGTTTTTGGACTAGAAGTACTTTCTTCGTATAATTAGGACAACACAAATTAAAAAAATAAAATAAATACTTCCATATTTTTCATTTAAGAAAAATTAATATTCAATAATAAAAGATAAATACTTTGACTTATTTTTTTTAATACAAATTATTATTGATTAACTAGTACTAGGTACTTCACGCACGAGTAAATATAAAACGAGTAAAAATATTTATCAATATTTTTGTCTATTAAAGCTGAAATAAATTTTCTTTGTCTCACAAATCTTAAATTTACAATCGGTTCGGATCAAAGATCACAAGTAAATAGAATTAAAAAAAGCACGTGAAGAGGAGTTTCCAGCGAACACCCTCAGTAAAGCGTACATATATGTATGTACACATATAAACAGCATATACAAAAAAAGCTTATATAAACAATCACACTGCATTAATTGGGATCACAAATATTCAAGAGATCACAATATTCTAGTAAAAAACAAACCAAAAAAGAATCCACAGTTATTAAAAATATATAGAGATAAACTCTACTACAAACAGTAGTAACAAAATAGTAGAAAGAAATAAAAGGGCTCTAGGCTCCTCAGTAAGGCTAGCTAAAGACGTTTATCACATGTCTGATACCGAACCAGTTCAATTGTCTCTCAGATATTCCAAAGCGTACCGTTTGAGTTCGTCACGAACATATAGGTAATCCAAGATAGTCGTGAATTTCCTCATTCCGAGCGAACCACGGTGCCTGTGCAATGGATCTCGCCAGCTTGTTCTGAAAATGTTGCATAATATCAACGTTACTTTTGCACATCATGCCCGGTAGCTGTATACACATGTCCAAACCAGGCTTGTATATCAAAATTTATGGCACAACGACAGGTGCAAGTACCACGTAATAACCAATAAAGCCTCTTTATACTTAGTGTTAAGTTGCTTCTTTTTTCTTTTACGTAAAACGACGATCAAGCTGGAGCCCATGGTATCGAACCCGGTCGAGTGCGGGATGACAACTACTTCCAGGTGGATCTTCGGACAGTCACCCTTCCTCAACCAAAAATATGACTTCACTTATTCGGAGTTACTTTTATCCTGCATTTTAATAGCCGTTCACCGATCAGGTTTAAAACCGAGGCCTGCAGCTTCGTTGAGGCCAAGTGAGGGTCCTCCCCAACGTCCAGGATAGCTGCATCGTCAGCAAACGAGGCGACGCGACGGTGATATGCCCGGAGCTGGAAAGTCCGTAGTAAACTTAGTGCACAAGCCTGGTCCTAAGACAGAGGCTTGTGGAACTCCTGAATAAAATTAAAAGTAAGTTAGAAAAAAGGTCAATGGTAAAGATTTACCTACAAAAGAGAAATTTAGATTGGAAGTATTAAAATTCAGGTAACGAAATGTAACAAAAAGGAAAAAATAGATGAGTATCACATATCATAGAAGTTAACATTTTTTATACGGTTTGAAAAATAATAAAGGATAAAGATGTATATTAAAAGCAGATTTAAGAAAGAGAATAAATTATCGCAATCAAATATACAATAATGATGTAGTAAGACGTAAAAATGGATATGGTGAAGTGCTGTGGAAAGAAATAGAATACATAAAGAATAAACGATAATTAAATATGGTATAGAGGATGCTAAAGACTGCTCTAGTTGATAAAGTCTGAAATGATTTAGAGGCAAATAATCTAAAGGCTGTCGCAAAATAGAAGAAAGAAATGAAGATATACCAAATGAGGAAAAAAGTCATGCAACCATATAATATTAAATTAAATTATTTTGATAAAATGTGAAGAAATTAAGCAATTGTTTACTTACACATAGCTCTCTAATTTCATATAGTACTTATGTTGTCGCTCACCTGAAAAAAAATACAAATTCATAATTAGAATTATAACTATAAAATTATAAAATCCAAAACCTACCAATACCAATGTTGGTAATACTAATATTGAATAATTTTTTATTATTTATGTATTAATCGAGAAATAAAACTTAACAAAATTACCATGTACGGATTAATAATTTGGTTATCAGTACGTTCCGAGCATTTTTATTTATTTTTATCTTGAATTCACTAAATATTTATTTTAGTTCCTAACAATATATCATAACTTTTTAGACGTTTAAAAACTATTGACTAATAGCAGGTATGAATCATGAAATGTGGTACTTAAAATCCTTAAACAAACTATTTTAATCTGTTTTTTCATTTACAATATTATCTTTACTTTATGCTTTTTTTAAATCAAGGCAAATGTAAACTATTGAAGTTATTTAAACATCTTCATAACTCGAAACCCTGAGATAGGCATATAATTAATTTATTAACCTCCAGAAATTTTTACTTTTGAATGGTCTTCTTTTGCTCTATAGTCTTCTATATGATTCCAACTAGAGATATCATATTCCGTTTGATAAGTAAATATAGAAAAAAAAAAAACGGAAACAGAACAAATGAAAAAAACAGTTGTGTAAAAAGTACGAAAAACGAAAAAATATATCTATACAGTTACGAAAAAACTGAAAGACTAATCTAATGAGAAATGTTTTTTTTCGTTTGTTAATTGTTACGACAACATTACAACTCATTTGACAATAAAAATTAATCCTTAAAATCAGAAAGCGTTTTATGATTAAAAAGCAGCCCAATATCTTTATTACTAAGCCGAATACAGTATCGCACATAATTACACGGAACCCATGGAAGTATAATAATGCCCTAAAATCTGTTACTCACAGGGACAGGCTCAGTAACAAGCATTATTATTCTCAAAGAAGGCATTTGTGTGGTCACGATTATACCTTAAGTACCGGATATGAGTCATAATAAAAAAAACTGAAAACAGTTGTAGCACTTTCCCAACACGCGTTCCCGGGTAAGTTCTAAAACTGCGGGTTGTTTCTGATGCGCGGCTTACACACACATAGACACAACTTAATTAAAAATATTTATCATTTTATTTAAATATAATATTTTTTCGTTAATTCAATGATTCTAACTAAAGCGCGCGCGCATACCGTATTTAATTTTCGCGGGTGTGGCGGTACTAGCGGCGACGGTCGTCACTAGCTAAATTAGTGTGATTTCTCAACATACCAAGAACAAATTTCTCTTGTACGGTCGGCAGACTGTGCAGCCGCGAGGCTTAACACACCAGGTACCGAGTCGGCCGGGCGATCGAGTTCGAGACCAGCTATACCGAGTTACTTTTTTTTTTTCACTTTAAATATTATTCACTTATTTAATTCTACCGCTCACCTATGACGTCACAACATAGCAAACGACTACAACAGCATTATTTGGGGTGTGAGTGTGATTTTGCAAAAACCATTTTCAAATATTGTTATTTTTTAATCGTTAACAACGATACCTAAGAAAAATATGACCTTAATTAGGCGAAATCTCAAGATACTAAGGGTGACCTTGCTCTACAGCCTCACTGCTTTCACCTTTTAAGTTGAAAATTTAAGGGCATCAATGTCCCATACATAGAAGTAATCTGACCAAGTTTGGTGAAAATAAGTCCAGTAGTTCTGGAGATATAAGGTGATTTAGAGGCCCAACACCGAATACACACACACCTACATTAACATTAACATCCGGAAAATTTCCATCCGGTTTTTTGGGTTCCATAGGTGTCAAAACGTCAAGATCTCGTGAAATTGCAAAATATGCTCAAATTGGACCCATACAATACTTTCCCTTCTAGAGTTATAGCTCTACTATAACGTTATATAGACGGAAACGTAACTAGAACAGAGACGGTAAAACAACAGATTAATTATTCCTTCTGTTATGAAACAATAAATTACAAACAGGCCTTGATTAAGATCTGTTTCATTAGGTATAATGTAAAATAAGAAAGAAAAATATTGACGAATGATAAAATCCATTAAAAACCACAAAAAAGTTCATCTTCGTTTCGAAATGAACATATTTTAAAATAATATTTTCTTATATAAAGTAAATTAACACGAGAGAAACTTTAAATTGACCGTCGAACAATATTACTTAAAAAAAAACTTGATATCCTTTCTATCCCGCGTCATGAAATCCCAGCACACTTATCACACCACTACAGTAAATAGACCTACAGTGATGGATCACTGGTTTTCACTTTTTTCTTTACAACTTATTTGTCTTCGTTACTTTTTATTCTTTTCCAATAAAGTTCCAATCCTCCATTATTTTTTTTTATAGCAGGCTTAAACATCTAACAAAATTTTTATTTCTTTAACAGTGCATGTAAAAAAAAGATCTTTCTTCTTTTCCTAAAACAAAAAAAAACAGACAAAAACTAATTGTGTACTACAATTACGAAGTAATAATAAGTAATAAGTATTACGAAGTCATTACAATTCAAAAAGCATCACTATTATTAATTAAACAATAATATATTAGTAATAGGGTACAGTATATTTATAATAAAAAGGCTGATTGTTAAAAACAAACAGCTAAAGTTTTTTAAAAATCTTTCTTTTGGGTTTGATGTAACATTCTATTAATACATTCAAATAAGATTTTTTTTACATTCATTTCAGTAAGAACAACTCAGCAAAATAATATTTATATGCGACAATGTTCAACATGGTACAGGCTCTCTGAATTCATGTTAATTCATAATCGGAAAAAAATCTCCATGTCTTTGAAAAATTAAATTACGAGCGAGTATCGTTCGTATCAAGAAGCAAGGTGCGTTGGTTTGTTTGCTGTATGAGCTCATATTTGTTATTTTGAACTAGCAGACCCGGCAATGCTTCGCTATTACTAGATTTGAGTTTATATATATATATATATACACACAAGTATGTAGATTAAATGAACACAACAATAGAAAGTCTGATAGAATATTAACAAAAAGAACATTATGGAAATTCACAAAATTTAACTTTCACTTTTTCCTTTTCCCATCTCCATGTTTACCATATTCCCTTTCCCTTTCTCCCATTTTCCCCTTTCACTTTCTCACCTTTCTTCCCCATTTCTCTTTCCTTTAATTAACTTTCCCCTTTCCTCCTTTCCCTTTTTTATTTTTCCTCCTTTCCCCTTTCCATTTCCCGTTTTTCTTTTTTTCATTTTGCCCTTCTTCCCTTTTATCTTTTTCAATTTTCCCTTTTCCTATTTTTTTGCTGGGATACAGGCATTCGGAAATTTTTCTACGAATACTAGACGTGATTCTTCAAACGATCTAGAACGAATGTAGGCCTCAACAACAGCTACCTTCTCCTGGGTTGAATAAGGCATTTTACACAAACATAACTGCACTGCAACAAAACTTATACTGCACTGACACGAAAGGCCACCTGACAAACGGCAGCAACAATCAGTAGTAACACATACATCCACTAATCGGGCTAGTTGTGTGAGAATCTTTCATAAAGCCTGTTGGGTAGCGGTTTCATTATGGGTTCGGTTTTATGTTGCTCACTCTGTACACAGTTAATTATGAAGCTGTTCAATTTTTTGTCATTATTTTTCTTCATTTTGATTTTTTGGGGATTGTAATGTTTTTATTATTTATTTTTTGTGAAAAACATTGGGGTTACAGCTGTGTTAAAAATCACAACTCAAAAAACAGCTAAATATGTTTAGGATTTTGTAGCTTTTCGTTGTAAAATTTTTGTTGTTAGTACGCTAAATTTAGTTACGATTGGCAAAAATATTTAACAAAATCATGTGTAATGAAACATAAATCATGCAACATTTTCGCGGCCGCCTTTTTTCTAGTATGTTATAAAAATATATTAATTACTTTTATTCTGTTAAAATTAAAAGGTAACAAATGTAAAGATAAAATTTATTTACTCGGATTTATGGAATTTTATTAATTTTTTCATTAAGTCGACATTGCATATCAGCATTTCCGTATTAAATTTCTTGGTCCGGATGAAGAGCTATTTAAGAAAAAAATTAACAATATGTAACAGGTAATATGAATTGTCATTTTTTAAAGTTTTTCCGTTGTATTAGAAAAATCGCTGTACATTGGTAAGTTATAGAAGGGTAATCATTAATTAAAAAAAAAAAATTACCAATTACTCTTTTTAATGAAGGAATTTAATGATTCCATTAAAGTATAAGGCAATACTTTCGCAGATTGACAGTTAAAAAAAAGTCAATAATTAACTACTCATCCCTTCACTTATTTAATACTAATAAACTAAAGATTAATTTTTTCTTCGTTCGTTTTAATATACCTTTCAACAAGTAATTAATTAAAAGTCTAATATTACTTAAGTTTCAAAATATTTTAACTACAACATACATTTTAATGCTATGTTGATAAGCATTCCTCTCTATATAATCGTAATTTTAAGTGTGTACCAAAGAACATACAAGTACATTTAAGGGAGGTGATTATTTCTGACGTTTCGTCTTCATAATGCACACCCAATATAAAACAGTTGGTTGGTTTGCTTGGAATTTCTCCCGTCACCACCCCATTCGGTCGCCCTAAAGCATAAGACCAAATGTCTGTGTTACAAACGGCTACTGAGCCACGAAACAGTTTAGCGACTAGTGTCGTAACTAGCTTCTAGAACTAATCTAAAAGCGTGAGCGGAATAAGCGTGGTACCATACACCACTCGCTTGCGTGTCCCACCGCCCACTTTTCATATATCACTAAAATGGGTAGGCAACTACGACTATCAATAATTAATTTATCTTGTCAAAGACAGCAATTCGCTGCCAGGCCTAGGTCGCTGAATGCCAGCAAGTACCTGTCCACCATTAAAACAGTTGTTTAACTTATAATAATTAGTTCTTTTTATAAATTATATTGGCGGATTGATTTTTTTTTTTTACTGCTGTGACTTAACTATTAGGAGGGCTCGGTATGTTTCAGGATAAGCAGGTAATCATGAGAGCAACGATCATTACACAAAATCTAGCCGGCGCTAAAACTGCCTCTAGAACGTTTCCTTAAGTTTGGTCATCGCAAAATAAAAATTACCGTGAAAAGTTTGACTTCAGCTGGACGAGACGTTTAAGAGGTACTGTAATTTATCAACAAGTGAAATATCCAGCTGGTATTCATAAATTTGGTGTCGAACTACTTTTTACATCCTTGAGAAATGTTGCTAAGTTATTCTAGTTTTACATCATTTTTAATCAGAATTTGAACCCTCAACCGTATGTATTATTCAAAAAACGTAACTACATTAATCGATACTGAAATGTAATAACTGTGTAGTTGTAATAATAATTATCGTAACTGCTGTTATCTACCTGTGTTTATCACCTTACTGACCCAGTATCACTTTTAAATTTTAAATTTAGGATTCATACAAATTTCATGCACCTAGTAATTTTATCGCGTTCACATGTGCAGATAATATTAGGTCCGTTTTTAATTGTTAAAAATTTAGATCCCTTTTAACTAATTTATTTTTCTTTATTAAAAATAATTAATGCGTATAAATTCATATATATCATTCATAAATGGTAAATATAAATACAGTAATCGAAAGACGAAGCTACAGTATAAAATTAAGTACTTAAAAACTCAGATGACAATATTGTAGAATTAATTAAGGATAAATTTTAATATTTTCAAGTAAATATATTTCACGTCAAAGATTCTGAAAAAAGATTGTAAAACCTTAGAAATACGGTTATAGTTTAAGTGCCTACCGTATTAAATGTTGGAAATTGAAATCAGATGTACTCCGATAATATATTTATATGACTTAATTTAAGTATTTTGATTTTATATTAATTAATGCTGAATACTGTTGGTTAAAGAAAACAAAAAATATAATATTAAAATAAAAATATATTTGAATAGCGCAGGCTGACCCAAAAAATTACTGATATAAATCAGAAAGATTTATTTCTGGGTTAGAAAATGGGAGATTAATTTGAATTGCACATTTCTATCAATTCTTACTTTCAATCTCTTATGCTTGCTTCTTTAAAAA
This sequence comes from Lycorma delicatula, assembly GCF_047948215.1. Classification (NCBI taxonomy): domain Eukaryota; kingdom Metazoa; phylum Arthropoda; class Insecta; order Hemiptera; family Fulgoridae; genus Lycorma; species Lycorma delicatula. The sequence continues at coordinate 199,079,395 of NC_134456.1, forward strand.
AAAGTATCTCTTAACATGAAATATAATTTTTCAAAATACTTGTTGTTTTAAGTTAATAAAATACGGTACGAAGAAATCAGTTACAGTTGCACATCTATAAATAAATAAAATCAGGGTAAAAGAAAAAATTATATTTAAATAGTAGTTCACTAAATTAAGATTTACACGTAATATCAGAAAGAATATTTAGAATGCATACGGGTGTTCCAAGGCCATAAGTAATAAAGAGTGACGCTTAACATGATGATACATACATATACACAAATGTTACCCACATTATTTACTCATACACACTAACATACCTTTTTATTTTAATTTAAGCGCGGATATGCGGGCTTTATCTATGCCAGGTAGATTTTAAACGTATAAAGAAAGAAGAGGTAAGAGAAAAATGTAAGAATTATAATGTCATTTTAAATTATGTTTAACGTAAATATTTATTCTATATGTTTAGGTTATTATTCGCTGATGCATTCTTTAGTCAGATTAACAGGGATAAAAATATATAAGGGAGTAAGACAATTTTTTTAATGCATTATATACAAAATGTACTGTATTTACAAAAATTCTAAAGATTGCGCAAGAAATATGAAACATTATGTATGTTTTTTTTTGTTTAATGAAAAGCTTAGCGAATTGTTAATTTGCTTTTACCACAATTAACATAACAACATCTGTGACCTAAACCCTAGGGGTTTTTTTCTTGATAATACGGATGAAGCCAATTATGTTTAATATCGTTTGCAAGGGTTTGTGGCAAATGTAAAAGGTAAACGTAGGGACGAATAAGGAAGAATAGGGAGAGGAATTCTAGTAAAATTACAATCCTCTTGCAAGTAATCGGATACTGTTGTTTCTATTTAATTTTTATTTATTTAAATTAAACAACGGAGTACTACAAGAGATAAAGGAATTTATTTTATATTACAAGTACGTATCTCTTAACTCGATTCTATAAGTATTATAAATACGTTCGTCGTTCATTTCTTTTTTATACATAAATATATTCTCTCGGTATCAAATTTTCGATTCGGTAACACAGACAGGCTTTTACATATTGGATAGGAAAAATAGAAAAAGAACGAAAGTAAAGATGAATATACAAACTGTGAGATGTTTGATGGATAAGGAAGAAAAGTAAATGTTTATAAAAATGTTAGAAGAGACGAATGTACGTAGTATTATTGAAATACCAAACGCATTCAACTTTCAATCTTGTACAGTAAACCTTTATCCACTCTTACTCTCACATATGATCGCAAATCAATCAGCCCTAACACCACTCGACCCAAATTTTGAAAAAATATCTGGAATCTCGGTCAGGCTACATTCTAAATTCATATATTTTTTTTAATTTAAATGATTTTAAAAGTAATATCAAACGCGTTCCATAAAATAAACTGTTTTATCCAACAGACTGTAAATTCAATATAGTTTTGCTGATCGTATTTTCCAGTTTCAGGCCGATCAGTCTTGAGGTAGAGGCAATTAGAGAAATAACTGATAAAATTAAATTGAAGTATAATTAAAAGTGCACTATAGCGTTACTCTTTAAGGTATCTCAAGTTTAAAAAATATCAGAAATAGCGACCTCCTGGGGTTCTAGCTGCTCGGATCTCTCTTTATAACATACAGACTGGAGACACACTCATAAGAATTTCTGTACTGCATACAAATCTTTACATTTTTCACAACACATTATACAAACATATAGCAGGAAACAAAATTTAATATTTTATTTCCTCACACAAACAAGTACTAAAATGTATATTCTAAATACTGTATTTTAAAATGGCTTCTCAGAAACGAATTAAAAATCATTAAAGATCTCTTTGAATTTTTTTCCAGTAAAATCCTTTTTTAACTGCACATAATAACCTTCATTTCTAAGAAATCTGATAATAGGTGATTTGCTGTTTTTAAATGGAAATAATATGTTCAAGAATAATCTAAAACCAAACGAACTTTTTTGAGAGTATCAAAAAACGTTGTACAACATTTCAAAGAATCTGGTTGGCATTTATCTTGGAATTTTAGATGCCGCACCTTTAGGGTAAAGAAAAGATTTTGATGCAGTCCAAATACAAAGGATAAGAACGGGGAAAGATTTAGAAGTAATGGTGTGTATAAAAAGAATTTTGGGCTGCGATGTTTACTGCTAGATTTATACTTTCTTTATTTTAAATCTAAGCATACCTGATTTGAACATGAGTTCTTTACAGCAATGCAACCAATAAACATCAACCATTTGTAACGGTAATTTTAAATAAGCGTAACTAAAGCAGCGTTTCATAAATTTACGATTACTTTTGACGAAATTTTGTCAAAAGTAATCCTTGGTTGAAAAAAAAAACTTGTAAAACGTTACAAACAACAGATTTATTAAAAATCGGAATTGTATTGTCATTTACTATGGAACAAAGCAATATTCCCAAACAGCCTTGTCTATTATTAAGTATTTTAAAAGCACATCGATTTAATTTTTAAACCTCATAAATAATTTATATCTCTAACTTAGAAAACGTTAACAAATAGGTTACATGCTATCTTTTAGGCAGCTAATTAACTGTGTGTTGACAAGTCACACAATTACTTTTCGTAATTACTGTTATATTGGCAATAACGAGTGGTAATGTGACATTGTTTCCAAATTATTTGTTTTTCGATAAAGCCAGCATTCATTCATTCCGTTACTAACCGTTTTAAACACCATTTTAGTTTTTAATTTTACAATATCAGAGAGAAATATATATATATATATATATATATATATATATATATATATTTCCCTTCTTGTCGACATGATAACTGCCGTAATTTCGCTCCAATCACCTTCAAATTGCTACATAAAATATAACGACCCAAAATCTTGGTCGAGTTTGTTAACAACCAAAATAGGACCATGGGGGTGGAAATGGTGGAGCTTTATCGAAAAACAATTGCTGTAACTTTCTTATTAAGTAAAATATCGAATTCGTTTAAAGTTCCTACTATCCTTTGGAAAATGGCCTAAAACTTATCTAAGTAAATTTTTTTTATATCACTAACCATTCGCCCAGGGGTTTGAAAAAATGGGGTTTCGAAGACAAAATAGAATCATATCTCCCTTAATAGGCATAGTATAGAATCGGTTTAAAGTGAACGTTAGTCTTCTAAACATTACCTAAAACTTTTGTCTGAAACAGTTTTTGATATGACCAAACCTTACGCAAGGGATGACCAAAATATTGTTGGAATTGTAAGAAGATGGGACTTGTCGTATTCTAAATACGTGAAACTTTTTTCACATGTAACTACTGTCGTATTGAATAAATTTGAAATTTTTCTTAACTTTAAGGTGGAACTCTTTTTTATCCCCTACTTAGCACCGGTGAAATCTACCTCCGCCTTACGGCGTGCCGAAAGAGATTTTTTTTATACGTAATTTGCAAGAATATATTCGAAATTATTCAAAATTTAAGTTTGATTTTTACGAAATAAGTTCAGTTAACCATTTTAAAAACTGACAGTTCTATGGAAATAAAAATAACCGGAATTACAAATCTTTTAAGTTGTTTTGTATTATTCATGTTTCTACACAAATGTATTTTAGCGAATTTTCTCAAGAATAACTAAGAAAGTATACCAATGCGGTATCGATTAGCCTCTAACTCAGTGATTAATTTCCCACTGGGGGATCCTGTCTAACGGTTTACAATTGGTTCCCAACTCCAAACAATTTTAGGGATGGGTGGGCAAGGATTTCCTTATAAAATCCTACATTTGTTCTCAGGTGGTTCTTTAGTATCTGGAGAAAAGGCAATTAATTACAAAATATTTTAGGTGTGGTCGATGCAAATCCGTAGATCAATAATGTGCTGTTCTCATCCTGGATTAAAACAACCCGATCTCCTGAGGAATTGAGGGCAGGACGGATGTTCACAGTAGGAAGGGCTCTTAAAGTACTCTTTCTTGCGTTTGGGTTGTTGCGTTTCGCGATTCCGCTTCAGCTAGATAGTTTCTTTATTACTATCAACGGTTATCCTTCTCCTACCAGGCAGTGTTTACCCTCTTCCAACGAGAGGTGTATATTTTCATTATCCCTCATAAAATATATATACTTTACATAATTATACAAATTTTTAACGCATGGGATGTACTGATGTAATGAAAGTCCTTGACTTTCTTTACAGGTATTTTTCTGTAAATAAAACGTAATAAACGAAAACTAACGGACAGAGAAAGAAACGATATAATCAACGTGGTAACAAGATAATTCGGCAACGATAAAGTACATATTCCAACGTACATATATTTAATAAATTCTGTACGTATTTATAACTACATTACGTGTTTAATAATTCAAACAGGAACTCCTTGGAACACATCGTCGCCCTCCGCGTAAAGTTTTGCGTGTGCTAAGTAAATGGTGTAATAAATAACTTCTGACGTAGTCCTTGATAACGTGTGATGCTAAAGTCATACTGTGCTGTGGTGTGCCACCGGGGTAGTGGACGTACGGGGAAGTACAATAACCTACAAGTAATTATATTTGAACAAGACTGTACGTTACAATAAAGTACAGTCTATAATCTCAAGCGCGCACAAATACACATACACAAAAACACACACACACACAAAATACAAAGAGCAGGGCGAGAGTACAATATTCACCTTAATATGTAAATTATTGGTTTGTGGTTTGTGGGGTATGCGAGTCTAGCCACCCTCATCGCGTTATCAAAACTAAGAATTTTGCTTTACAATTCAATTATGAAATTAACAATAATAAATGTAAACAAATCGTAAAATAACATTTTTAAACTTTATTTTTTCACATAAATTTATCACGTTTCATACATAATGAAAATTTAACAAAGATAATAAAATAACTGATTGTCTGATAAAGGCTATATAAAAAGCCAAGGGATTCGATTTTCTGCTAGGATCTGAAAATTTTAAAAAAGTAACCGTAACGAAATCGCAAATTATCTCATTATTTGATACAAACTTAATAAAAATTCCAAAATAAAATGTGTAACCAATATTTTTAATTTCTTTACAAATTTCAAAAATTAATAAAAAATTTTTTTTTCATTAACTGCGTTATAATACATAAATATATTTATACACTTAGGGATAAATGTATTTATTTATTAATGTAAGAAATTATGAATCATAAACAGTAATCGATTTTGAAAAAAATTAAGCTGTAAGTAAAACGAAAATTATATAAAGCGGTAAATTCGGCTTTTTGTATAAATAAAACGTAGTGTTTTTCAAGAAGTTTGAGTATTGATTACACTCTCTGTAAGATAAAGAAAAAACCCATTAATAGCAATAAACTTAATACATTTTTTTTTCAATACGTGTGTTTGCGCGTGCGTACGTATAAATTTGTGGGTGAGTGTATATATGGTGGAAAGGGGAAGCAAAGAGAGCGGATGATAAAAAAGATCATGCTAGAGATACCATGTACAGTCAGTTTTTGTAATTTATGACTTGTACAGTCGTATGTGACACTATACGGTAGAATGCGTCGGAAAAGAGTAGAGTTGTACGAGTGTACTAAGCACTTAGACGCAGTATTGGAAAGGGGTGGCGTTGATGAAGTATGGCAGGGATGAAGGGAGGAGGTCAGTCGATCCATCTAATGTCACCCTAGTTGTGAACCAGAGAAAAAGAGATAAATAGAAAGAGAAAGAACGCGTTAAGCATCAAATGAAAGTCTAGAATGATAAGAAATAGAGAAAGAGAAAGAAAACAGGCATACAAACAGGAATACAGACAGATAGACAGATAGATAGATAGATAGGTAGATAGATAGGAGTGTAACAGAAGTCTAATGAATTAAACTGCGTAACCCTTGTGACCTTATATAAAGCGAGTAGACCTTACTTAGGAGACGACCAGTGGAGTTACCCTCTGTCCATTCCAGTAGCTTAGGGACACATGACTACCGTCCTTATTAAACTACACCGACCCTTTCACAACTCCACCCTTTAATTCACTATCTTACAGTACGTCAATCTTACTTGTGAAGCCTCTAATCCTTGTCCTTCCTTTTTGTGATCAACACTATCGATAAAACCTAAAACCGTATACGTTTTAAATTAAAAAAGTAGTTGATCAGAATCAATTTAATAAAAAGGATCGGTAAATTATTTGATTTTATATAAAAAATTAAGAAAAAGTAATAAGAGTGTGAAAATTAATGTTAATACAAAATAGATTAAGTCAAAAAAAAATTAAATGAAGAACTTGTGATTCTGTTACAATACAATCTAAATATTCTTTCAAAAGTTATCGAAATGAAACTTATAAAATAATGATTATTAGACAACAGAAAAAAAAAAATCAATAAAAAGACATCTAAGAAGTTTAGCAAGGAAAGTTTGATAAGAAGTTATGGAAATGTGTAGACGCACTCAGCTAGGAGCTTCCTTAACTTTTTCAAGCGATAAAAATGTATTTTTTTCTTTTTTATTATAAAACTAACGAAAAAGTTGCAAAAAGTAAAAGTTATAAATATTGATTTACAAGTTCTTATTGTATTTGTTATTCTACAGCCTACAGAAAAAATTAAAGATGAAATTTATATCTTTAAACAGTAATAATGTTAAAAAAGCAACTGTTAATTTTTCATGAATTACTTTAGGAAAAAAAAATTTCTGAAATATAAGCAAGTTGGTATCTGTACTTTAGTTTTCATGCAAAAAGAATATAGCAGTAAGATATTTTTATTTAACTAGCGTTTTAACACAATTATTAGGCTAGTAACAGAAAATATTTTATTTTTTGCAACTGTTTAAAAGGATTAAAAATTAGAAAAGGTATTTTTTCAAATTAATGAAACTTTTCTTCCAAAAGCCTATCGGAACAAGTTATCTTTCTTAGATTCGAAAACCCTTTCTTAGAATAATTCTATTACTTTAAAGTTAGATTTTTAGTAATTTTTAATAATTTTAAAGTAGTATTAAAATTGATCATTCTGTTCAATTAATTTTGAAGAACTCCATCAAATTTCATGACGTTCCGTTTGTTTTTTCGGCGATGGTAATATTAAAAGAAATTCTTATTTTATGGTATCGTACCTGTAAAATTGATCATACCGATTTACGTACGTATGGTATGGTACCGATAGAAAGAATAATGGCATATTTAGATTATTACCGTTTATATATGGCAACTATCATTACCTAACTAGCAATGCTGTACTCAGCGCTCCAAAAACCGATTTGAACCTACAGAATCCAACTATGGAGCACGACAAGCGAGTGTAACATCGAAGTTGTACAGCGATTTCAGGATAAACAATTGAGAAATATAACAGAAGCGCCGTAGTTTGCGAAAAACATTGAAAAATACGATTATCTGGCATTGCTAATGCTCGAAATGAGATACGATGATTCGATACAAGATACAAATCGAGATTGAACAGAAAATCATGTGAAATGGCTCGCGGTTAACCTCTTGGATAATAGCGGTATGCAAGGCGCCTAAAGCGACTGCATATATTAGATTTATAAATTCTCCGAGATTTGAGGTGAATAAGCTACGTAGGGTTTGTGCAACGTCAAAATTGTTCTTTTCGTTTCGTCACTTGCCCTTGTCAGTACTTTAATTTGTTTCACATTTCTATGTTTCTATGCTTGAATAGTTATTCGTAGTGTAATTAATTAGACTACTTTTTTTTATTGATTTGTTTGCTATTTATGTTCTGAGCTTTATCAATGTTTCTTGGACTAATGTTTGTATGCACTTATTAATATTTATTATATATTTATATATGATACGTAATACATACGCAAACATATACATTTCTTTGAGGGATTTCAATGGAAGATCCTCACTGCACGAAATTTGTATTCAAATTTGCTTATGCTTCCGGTTAATTGGAAGTGATTGTAAATTAAACACAGCAAAAAAAATTACATTTAACTGGGAAGTATGACTGCATGTAATACGGCATAATATACTGTTGCGATATAGTAAGTAATTGATTTAAGTGTCTGAATTAATTTCTCTCTTTATTTGTAACTAACGGTCTAAATCTATAAATGTTTGATTACTGTTAACAATTTATCTGCACATTAAACCAGTTTTTTTAAATGCCTCCGTCATCGAAATTTTGATCTAGAATTTTGAAATATAGTGATGAGGGTAAATGTAAATAATGAAGCTCTCAGATTGTGTATACAGGAACAAAAAACTTAGTAAAAACGTACAATTATATATATATATATATATATATATATAATCTTAAATTTATATTAAAAAAAAAGAATACATATATATAATTCTATACATATATATATTCTTTTTTTTTGCTAATTAAACGAGTTTTTAAAATTAAATTAAGAAATAAATTAAAATAAAGGATATAACTTGGTATGTAATTTGCTAAATTAGTTGCTCATGAAATTTTATAATATCTTAAAGATAGGTTTACTTTCGTTAAAGAATTAAACGTTGAACGGATAGCTAAACTTTTTGTTCAAAAGATAAATAGGTATAAATATATCTCGCCATAAGGGTTATAATAGAACCCAAAATAAATCTTTGATATACAATTCAAAAATTCAATTGCTACTTAAAGAGAAAATAAAATTTAAAAAATTGAAGTTATTAAGCTCAATTGTCTGTTTTAAAATAATGTATTTAAATTATTAAAGATAAAAAGTAGATTACATAAGAGTTAATAAAAAAAATAAATAAAATATAAAAAAGAAATTGTATAACGTTTCAATATAATATGGTCGTAGAAAAAAAATTTCAATTTGATTTGCGCTGATTGCCACGTGCTCTATCGTTTTATGCAGAGATCAAGAGAAAGAAAGAACTCTCCTCATGCCATTCCTCTTCATCCTTCGTTACAACATTGTTCCATCTCCGTTGAACTACTCAGCATGATATCGTTCACTTTTTCTTCTGCCTGATTCAGGAACACCACTCAAAATCCCATTCAATCACATACTCATATTTTACTTCAACCATCTCACATAGAGCAAGCAGTTCCTTCCTTTCTTTCCCCTATACTTTATATTTTTTAACATATACTTTCTTTTATTCTTTTTGTATATTCCATGAATATGACAATATTCTTATTTTATCTGAAGACAATCGGAGTCAATCACAGAAAACGATACATAGACGCTATTTATACACTTTTATGGTTTAAAAATAAAAAGAAGAAGAGGTAATTCTTTTTTCTGCTTTATTTAGATCTCTACTTTTTAACATTAAAAATTCCATAAAATAAATGCGACTAAATGTGTTTTAATTGAAGATTCATACGTACGTTTTCTTGAGTGATGAGGGGAAGTTTTTATTTAAAAAAATATTAAGCTTAAGTCAGGATTTGAACAAGAGACCTTCAGTATAATAGTCGACTATTCTTTCTTCTGAAATACCTAGAAGATTTACAATTAAATTTTATCTAGTAAATTTCATAATTCATGAGAAAAAACTAGATGTTTAGAATTAGTATTTTGGAAAGGATTAAAAGCTATAGCCAGCAGGTAGGAAAAATAAGGGAAATCACAGCTTCACTTACATCAGACCGATACCAGTCACTGATGTACTCACTGGGTCAATCAATAGGTCCCGACATTTTCTTTTAGACGTTTTAAATCTACGGAAGATTTCTTTCTTTCTTTTTATTGAAAGACTTTTGAAATGCGATAATTAATTTCAAAGATTAGGAATTTATCTATGTACTTTCTTCTTAAATATAAATTCCTGTGCCTTATGCAAGGATAAGAATTAAAAATAAGTACAAAGATTAGAATCGTTAGGAACTTGAAATGAAAGTGATTTTGAGGCAATGGTTATATTATATGGCCTAATTTCAGCCTTCTAAAAATAAATTTGTTTACTTTTCAAATGTTACTTTTATTAAATACGAAATTCATCTGCTACAATAGAAATGTCCTATCTAAAAAAAAATTAATAAATATATTTATAAAACAAATAAAAATAAATAAAAAGGGGAGAAAGGAAATCATTTTAACTGTGCACTGTATACTGTACATATATAAATATTTCTAATGAACCATCCCACCAAAGTAGAATTAATGTTTATTACTTAAAAAAAATTAATATTATTATTGTCTAGACTCCATTATTGGTTTTAAAAATTCGTATGCTATTTAAATTTTAGAAAGTATTAAAAATTTCGGCTTTAATCAACATGAATTTTAGCTGTTAGGCTTACATAAAACCAAAGGTCAAATCTACAGGCAACCGTGCCTTAGTATATTATAACAAGGATGCATTACTTCTACAACTTTTACGAAATCCTCAACACAGACCTAGCAAGTCTAAATACAAAACCTAAAATAAAGAAGGTTGAGAAAGGGTTATCTCAAGATACCTTCCCTAGCCTCTCTCTATTTTTCTATTTAGTCTCCGGAGCCACCTAAGGTATTACTTCAGAAGATGAATGAGGATGTTTTATGTAAGTTAAGTGTAGTCTAGTACTGTATCATGACGACCATTCCTGGGATGTGTGGTTAATTGAAACCCAACCATCAAACAACACCGGTATCCACGAACGTATACGTATTCAAATCCGTATAAAAGTAACTGCCTTTACTAGGATTTGACCTTACAACTCTCGACTTCAAAATCAGACCTTCCCTAGCTTGGAATAGTATGGCATTTGAAAAGATCTAATTGAAAAATAAGCCATTTCTACAGGTAAAATTAAACAACAAAAATAAGAAAATTAATTTATAAACAAAAAAATAATTTTAAAAGAGTAGTCATTCCTTTTTTTAAAGGAATGATTAAATTAGAAACAAATTTTACTGTTCAAAAAATATAAAATTACAAAAAAATTACTTGTTTTCTTGTCTAACATATTTAATGAACAAATACTTTTAAAATTTTACCAGATAAACATTACAGACTGCAATTTATAATCAGATTTAAGTAAAAAAATATACGTTAAATTCATGGAATATATTTTATTAACGTAACAATATTATAAAATTTTTATTTATTTAATAACTAATAAAAAATAACGTATTGAATATAAATACTAACCATTTTTATCTTTATTAACTTTAATATTTTGTTTTCTTTTTTATTTCCTTTATTAAAATATTTAATTACAAATATCTACAAATGATATATAAATATTTTAAGTACAGAATTGCAACTTTTTTTTATCTTTAGCTGTATAATTAGTTTTCATAAAAATTGTAAAATATATTTACACTGAGGTCACGATATAATAAGTAATTTTAATTGAATCTTTATTTTCAACATTCTGAAAAGTATAAAAATTACGATTAATTTATATTATTACGGCAGTTTAATTACAGTAAGATATGAAGATATTTTTACAGTATTGTGATACAGATAAAAACGTAAGACATAAATGTAATTATAATCAAAAACTTTCCCGTTTTATTATGCCAGAAACACCATAAATTCGAAGTTTTACATGCACGAACATTAAAAAAAATTCTACTTTCTTCTGTTGACGAATTTTAAACGATTAAATTAATACATCTAAACGTTCGACATAATGGTGATAGAAAAAACAAAGATGTTAAAGAAAAAAAAAGTGGGACGTAAAAAAAATTTTCGAAGTCAATCTCAACAGAAGGGCGCATTATTGTTTAATCGATTTCAAAAACAGAATAAAAATATAAGAAATACGCAGTAAAATATAAAATTGCTTACAAAATATACATTCCATATATGGAAGAGAAGAGAAGAGAAGGTAAAACGGATTCAGAATACAGGTTACAGAATGAATTCACATCGATTCAGACATGCAAATATGGCACGGATGTAAAAAGACGGAAGGCTAGGAAAGGTGTATGTTTGTACTTATAAAACTTGTATGACTTGAACATAGTATATACAACGGGGTCCAGTTTCCAACCACCCACCATCGTTCGTACTGCATTCTGCTACAATACCGATGCAACAGTAAAAGAAAAATAGAACATACACAAACTATCTAATCGTACATGAAGTTACGTATTTTAAGTTCACTAGTTGAACAGATTGAAAAGTAAAAATGAGGGAAAAAAAGATAATTTATATATTTTGAATTTGGGACCTTTAAATTATTATGTGTGAGATATTTTAATTCAAGAGAACGTCTAATTTTAAGGATTTAATTTTAATTATATACAGCATACAATGTATTGTACCTTAAGTTCATTTACAGTACAACGTAATTTATTATACAGCGTCATAAATAATAATATAGTCCGTTATAAAAAAATAAATAAATAAAATGCGAAGAAGAAAACAAAACAATAGTTATCTACATCAGTTTATTACAAAAAAAAAACCTACAACAAGCTTTTATACAAATTGATTTATACACGCTATAATGAATACTACAAAAATTGTACGTATTGCATCATTCCTTAATCGTAGGCAATGATGTTATTAAGTGAAAGATTCCTGAACTAAGTTTCTTATGTGATGTTTAAGAAAAACCAAAATAAATTTACAGCGAAAAGTTTTGAACACAATTTTACACCTAAAACACCGAAACAAGGATATATAATTGAAAAATAAAAAACAACAACTTAAGATTATACAGAAAAAGATTTTAATAAAAGAACATTTACGATAAGATAAGGTTGTGACTAGAAGGTTGTGAACTTTGTCTAACTGCTCTTCTATTCTATTATACAATGGAATATATTTGACAGTTCATTCGGTCTATTGGGGTAGATTTTACGACCCCGCATTGGAAAAGCTGCCAATCAAAGTTAAGGTAGATTATGAAACAAAGATCCTTATAAAGAAGTTACGAGACTGCTTACAAAAAATAACAATCTTAACGCATACATTGTACGAATTTTTTAGTGCAGTTAAAGTTTTTCTCTTCGATATATCTTAATGGAACATTTTGATCTTTTACGTATAGAAAACTAAGAGAAGGTGAAAATATATTATAGTTTAATTAAATAACAAAATTAATCTATTTTGCTTTGGAAATTTCTTCCGTTTGAATTAATTTAAATAATGTTCTTTTTGTTCTATTTCTACCTTATATTTCGTTTTTTTTTTGTATTAATCACTTTATTTATTAATTAATATTCGTAATCCTAAAGAAAAACAAACGAAATTTTCTCACATTTTAATATCTTTCAAACATCTGTATCTACACAAAATAACTATTTCTGTACTATCGATCCGTAGCATAAACAGGGAGAGACTCAATGTAAAGTAAAACTCCAGCCGTACTTCAACTACCCCGACCTTATCTAGGTTACTAGCCATAACGTCGTTCGTCTTTCATTCTTGGAATACTTTTTATCAAAGTAGTGTAATGCCTCACAGGATGTTTATAGATAAATTTCCTTTGGCAAGGTATAATGATGTATATAGATAAAGTTTGGTTAAACGGCAACTCTTTCACAAAATCTATATAAACCGAGCTGATAAACTTCTTTAGTTAAGGGTTTGGTTAGTTGCAGAAATACAACCGTATAAAATTAACTGATATATTATTTTACCGTTCAATTAACTAATTATATTACAAACATTGCAACTATAGCCAATTTAGTTTAATAATATTTATAATGGGAAGTAATAAATGCAAGATATTTGCTAACATCATGCACGCAACTCATATGGTTTACCTGCAGAAGGACTCATGTTTACAGTTACGTTATTGTTATCATAATAATAGCCAAACAATATAATAATTTTAGTTGTAGCAAACAAGCAGAGGAAAAACATGTGATCTGTTGTTTTAATTCGATAAGTATATTGTGTTGTATTTCAGGCCATTGCATTATAAACTTGTTTCCCAAACTTAATTTAATTTATATGGAGATAAATTTTCATATAGAAATGTGAACTAAGTTCAAAAAAAAAAAGTTCGGATATAATAAGGATTTTTTTTTGTTTGTTTAAAATTACTTATTTATATACTAGTACATACATTATTAAAATATATTACTACTATTTTTCGGCGATAGAGTAAATGAATAATTGAATATTGTCAAATTCTATTTATTTAACTAAAAAACTGATTTTAACTAATTAAAAATCCACTGGATTTATGGGTATAGTAGTGATGCTCAAAGATATACCTTAAAGTGAGACACAAAGCAATTATCTGCGTAATTTTTTATAGGTAGATCATTTCTGGTTGATAATATCAGTCGCATAATCATACACAAAGAATTGGGCAACCTAAAATAGTTAGATAATTTGCTCAGAATACACATTATGATAAAAAAACATATATCACGTCTGCCACAATAACGGGCTCGTTGATGCCGAATGACAATGACCAATCAAGCGACTTGGAAAAGTTTCATTTAGAAATACGCGGACAGAAAAAGATCTTCAGCAGGATGGAATACCGCAAAGTATACGATATTTAATGATTTAATTGTTATTTAATGATTACTGAATGAATAATTAATTCATTAATATCAAATGAAAAAGGTTTAGTTTTCAAGAAGTTTTCCTTTCGGCTTACATAATCGTCGAAAAATGATATAAAACAGTTACACACTCTTACCCGACTAAGCGAAATTCAAAATTTATTGTCATTTCATGAATAATGAGACTTCTAGCTATTTTATATCAGACACCCGATTAGTTAGATTGAAATACACGGATAAACTACTATCTTCATAATACAGTTTCTAATCCTAAACTTTGCTACGTATTTTTATTGTTATCTTCCAAAAAACTTTGAGTTTAGAATTATTTACAAGATCCTTATACATAATTGTATTCTCTTATAAAGTTTTCAACTTAAAACTTTTCTAGTAATATAATCTACAAACTAAAAATAATAAATAAATGAAACTATCTTTGTAATATTTCCAACTAACTTTGTTATTATTATGAGATTTTGACAAACTTGACTACATTTTTTTCCAATTTTGATCCATTTAATTTGCCTTAAATTCTAAACAAATATTTAGTTTATTTTTTCGAATTCTTCTCCTTTCTGGTTTCGTATAGTCCTCATTTCGGTTCAATAAAGCCATCTCTCGATAAAAATACTTCTGAGAGTTTTTTATGATAATAAAATGTGTTTGGTACTAGCAATCGTTCTTTTCTCTTATCATGCCTAAATTATATAAAACAATTCTTTAATTTCTATTACTTCTTTTGTTTTTTTTTAACCTTCAGGATCACCGTTAGGTATTGTTTTCAGAGGATGAGATGAATGACAATTTTTGTAGAGTGTGAAAATGATGCCTGACCGGGTGATTCGAACCCGAGACCTCCGGAGAAAGGCCGAGATGCTACCACTCGCGCCACGGAGGCCGGCAACTTCTATTACTTAACGATATTTTATCTTACTTAACCGATTATAATAATATTTACAAACGTTACAGCATGTAATAAATTATTTTTTCGCATTTAACAAATTTGAATACATTTAAAGAATCAAGCTTTTTTATTATTTTTAATCTATAGAAGTTAACTTTATCCATAAAAAAAAAAATATATATATATATATATATACAGTTAACAATAATTCTTATAACAACTTTAAAAAATTAACAGTTTTAAAAGTACGTAACGAAAATTTGTAGTATTCAATAGTTTTGTAATAACAACCATTTTAGTATAATAAAAGTTATTTATTTAATTAAATTCTAACTAATATTATTATACAAAATTGTGAAACTTTACTAATAAGTTAAAGAACACAAAACAATATCAATAAAGTTACAAAGTATCAACTGTTGAAACTTCAAACCTCAAAGAGGAAAGACTTTCAAATAGTAATTATAACAGGAACAGAGAAATTATCTACTATTTCCTCCCCATTACGCCAATTTGCGACGGGTCGAGTTGCGTTGCAAAGTTACTTCGGCTATTAAAACTTGTATATTACTTCCACAACCCTGAGTGAATGAGCGAGTGAGAAAGGTGACTAGGAAGGCTTTTACCTCCGTTGTCTACCAGGTAAACAAAAGGTAAGGTTTTGCAAGAAAAGGTAGAAATGAATAGAGTAAAAAGATTAAAGATGGAAACGGGGTAATTTTCCAAATGAAAATTTTAGTCTTCTTCCTTAAGGATAAAATCTTTTTTTATAGATTAGTTAAAAACACTATAACAAGGAAACATACGACTTAAGTATTTATGCTTTTCACAGATTTAAAAACTAACTTTTCAAGTTTAATTTGAAAATTATATTTTAAAACGTTTTCAAACGGCTTTTTGATTTTATATTAAGTAAAACGCTTATGTGAAACATGTCTTGTAATAAAAGTATAAATAAAATACAAGAGATTATAATAAGAGATACTGTTGATTGAACTGCCATTGAGAGAGAGAATAATATTATTTTCAAGGAAATATAAAAAAATACACCTCCTCTTATATTTTAGATGCTTTAGGTACGTCAAAGACATGGGTTTTAACAAGCCATTTCAATTCATTTCTGGTATGAAACAAGTATTTTTTTTTTTGTAAGTTAATCTTTATAAATTATTTAACTTGATTATAGATAACAAAAGCGGATTACTACAAGCAAGAAGGGTTTTGCAGTACGAAAGGAATCAAACGCTATCAAATATCAATCTAGAAATTTTAATTTAATACTTAAATATAATTGCACAGAGAGTTGTGCTTTACGATAGCAATAAATATGCAGTGGAATAGTAAAAAAGAAAAACAATTTTTAAAATAAAAAAAAATTTAAAGCTTTTAAAAATCGTTTTACGAAAAAATATTTGAAATTACGTGGGTTTCATTTCAAAATAAGATATGAAGACCAATTGCCTTAAAAAAGTAAGGCCAATTCGCCTTACATAAGGCGGAATTGAGGAAAAAAAGAAGTGGTTGGGTTGGAAAAAGCAAAACAAAAACAAATTTGCATGCCATAAAGTGGGACTTACCGCAAACATAATTAATTAGTAATTATGGTTTACGGAGGATTAAGGGTATATTTTTTATACTTAATGTGCCATAAAGTAATGATTGTTGATTAAATACCAGCCACTCCGAAAACCGACATAGCTATTTTTCAGAAGTATCAAGCATCCATTACCAAGCATCGTAGAAAATGAAGATCGAAATGGTTTTTTGTAGTCTTAAGAATAAGTATAGTAATACATAAAAAAATCTACACTCCTTCGTAATGTGGTTAATAATTGCAACATTTTTGTTCTGTAGATGCGTCAAAGCTATAAAAAACTGAAAAGATAGCGTAAAGCAACAAAAATAATTTACAGCCTTTCGTCGAAAACAGGGCAATGTTTTATTATCGATTAGTAATAATGTCTCCACTGATTAGGAAAAAAAGTATAAGTGAAAATAAGATTAGAATACATTTAGCAGATATTATTCTGGATGTAGGATTAGAAGAAATTTTGAAATTACTTAACATCTTACTTAAAGAAAGAAAAAAAACATTAAACCATTCAAATGTCAGCAGAAGAATTGCACCGGTATACTCATTATATATTTATATTTGATTTCTCTATTTACCGAGTAATAATGTCTTTATTGGTGAATTCATGAATCGACCAGATATTCGCTTTTGACATAATATTAATATATATTAAGTTAAATATTGTAGTGCAGCGCACTGTACAAAGACAAATGAATAAACTCGTTCAAGTAAAAAAAAAAAAGAGTAAAGTGAATATTTTTTTTTTAACTCGACAAAGCAATTGAATATAACAGCTACTAAAGAAATATGAACTAGAAATTCTATTGTACTCGACCGTGAATATCTGTGTTACAAAAATAAACCGCTATCAATAAGCACACGTTACTTATCCGGTAATGATTGCTGAATATCGTGTTAAATCTACATATAAAGTTATTTATATCGGCTTTATAAATAATCGGTGGCAAACAAAGGCGATATTTGTGTTTATGTACGTTATACAGAAATATGACAGTAAATCCAAATTTTACTGTAACGATAAGTACAATTTAAAAACTAATTTTATGTGGTAGTACTCTACAAAAAATGATAAAATTTAGCTCTCAAAATAAAAAAAAATACTTTACGAACTAGACGATAAGTTATTTATTAGATATTCAAATAATTTAAGTATTTATTTATTCATTTCTAAAACAGCAATATTTATTAAAAAATTGGAGGTAGTTTATTTGAAAAAGAGAAAAATTAACATACCACAAAAATACAGCAAAAAGGTAGTTATGTGGGATTTGAATAATTTAATATAAAATATTTGCATTAATCTATAGAATTCATAATCTGTACGCTTTGCATATATATATATATATATATATATATATATGTATATATATATATATATATAATAAATTGGCTAAAAAAAAGTCAACGAAGATAAAGAGCATGACGTTAAATTTTTGTTTGTATTAATAATATTAGAAAAAAAGGTTTAATCCAAACATCATTAATATTAATTTTATATATTAATTTTCAATCGTTAAATAACTTTTAAAAATTAAAACAAAATTTTTATACAAAACATAAAACATTTTTTTCCCGAAAAGTATATAATATAAAAAAAAAAACTAATTGAAACACTATGAAAAATACATACCAACGTACAAAACTTTTCGATTAAATATTTATCTTTTTATTATTCTACGAACAGAATTAAACTACCTTAATACATAATAAAAACAAACATAACTATTGATAACCAGAAATTAATACTTTATCTTTCTTGGCAATACCCAAGTTGTACAACACGACCTACTGAACAAGCTGGGATAGATTTCAGGGAAATAATATGCAGTTTTAGATACTTTTTTATTTTGAAGTTTATTAAAAAAAAAAAAAAACAATGAATATAAATCTGTCTGGATGACAAAAAGAAAAACAGAAAGAAAGATCAACTTTGATTATATAAACTTTGTAATTTTCAAAGAGAGGTTTGTTAGAAAAAATTAAAATTATTTAAAAATCGATACTTTAAAGATTTCTGAAAAGTTACACCATTCATCGTTGTAACTGTAAAAAGACGAACATTTTTAAGATCACACTCTTCAACTTGGAAAATATTAATATTTTTAATATTTCTATTACAACTTAAATTTTCTATTATAATTCCTGTAAGATATTGCAGTATAAGGTTTAGGGCTGTTATGATGTAGTTATATTAAAAGTCTCGCCTTCTAAGGCAATTCGCTGAATGGAGAGATTAAAAAAAGGAACATTGCAATATACACATTTCCTCTATTATGTATATAATATATATTATATGTGTATATATATATTATTATTTTTTCTCTCTCGAGAAAATATGTGTGTAATTTAAGATTTAACAATATAACATAAATACAAGAACTAGCTAACCTCAATTGTAAGTTCTTTTCAACATTATAATTTATCTCTCACGTACATAGAACTAAAATTGACTAAATAAATGATTGAAGTGAAGGATATGATGAACATGACAAAAAGAAGGGGACCGCTTAAGCTTTGATTATCTCCGTGGAATTACTTATGAGGAATTTCAGTAAGACAAGACTAATTTTTATTATTTTCTCAAAAATTCACAAATCTAACATATTTGTGAATCTCTACCGAGATGTTTTAATATTCTACTTGGTAATATTAATATTAATATTCTAGTCGGTAGGCATAATGCATTATAATATAAAATTGGTTCTCGAGCGATTGAATTAAAAGATTATGAGTCAAATAAACAAAAATACACACATTTATGGTTTAGCTAGACATTCTAAAAGCTGAACATTATTTATTGCGTCAATCTCACACGCAAATATACGCACGCACAAAATTACAATATTGGAAATAGATTCAGAGATTGAAAAAAAATCAGAAATAAATTTAAAAATTGTTAATAATGTTGTCAAAATGTATTAATAGTTGCATTAGCTTAAAATTTAATTGTTGTTCAAAGTAATAAATTTCAAAACTATTTTTGTAACCATATTTAATTTTTATTTAATTTTCTTAGGTAAATAGATTTGTAGGACGAAGACCGATGTGCTATGGATAAGTTCCAAAACCGCTATGAATGGCTGTAAAATTTGTAAAAATTAAACATAAAAAGTAATAAATAAATAAAAAGATCTTAATTGATTTATTAAACCAGAAAATATTTGTAAAAGTTTGAACAAAATAAACCCACAGCTTATGATGTACTTTGACATTAATGTCGTAAAATATTGATAAAAAACCTCAAATGACAAAGTTTAACAAATTAAAGCCTATTTTAACAAAATTTAATTATTATAAAGACTAAAAATTGACTCCGTATCACTGTCGTAACGATTTAAAAATTTAAAACATTATATTTTCGTTTTACGACCCAAGGACTCCTAAACGTAGAAAAATAAAGACAAACGGAAGAGGACTCTCAGCATTAGCTCAAAGGTAAATAGAAATTATTGTAGAAAATGTATTTATGGTGACAAACTTTCTTCTCTGGCAACTAACAATTAAACTGTAATAGTGTTAATAAAATATTAACATTTTTATACAAATATATACTAATGAATAAATATAAACTAAGCCATTTTATTAATATACGTGTTATGAATCCAAACTGAATATATTAAAGATGAGTTATATATAATGTAATTACTATTAATATTAATGTATTTTAAACAGAGATACAATCAAGAAAGTACCGGAAAAATCGTACTATGGAAATTATTGTGAGCCGACACATTTTGTGTATAATAAAGATAACACAGAAAGTTTTAATAATAACATCACCAAAGGCTGTAATTAATTTTAACAATGAATATTTATGTTCATAAACTTATTATTAATTCATTTGTTCAAATTAATTTACGACCGTATTCATCATCAGTATATTGAATTTATAATTTATTAATAGAATTTTGAATGACAAAATTCTTTCGCATTAAAATAAATCAATAAACAAAATAAAATACAAAACTGAGGTTCATTTGAAATGAAAAGACTCAGATCACAATTAATCTATATATTAATAAATAATCAAATCGATTTATAAAAATTTAGATTAACTGCCGCCAAGTAAACCGAAGTTTCTAATTCTATGTATACATTTTTTCGATCCTGAATACCGTAAAAATAATTGTTTAATGAATAAAAAACGTTATGTAAAATTACAATAATTATTTCTTATATCACATATTCGAATTCATTAATGCATACCTAATACTTACTAATTCAACTTTCGCTAAACCGATCTTCTGTTTACATCATTTCCAATCATAAGTATTGAATAAACATAAATGGGATATATATATTTCTGTAAATTTTCTAAGAATCGGGTACACTTTAAAATAGTAGCACAATCGCTCATTCGGAGTTCAGTTTATTATTATTATTGAACGCTCATCTGAACTTTATTAAAAAAAATAAAAACAAAATATACAAATTACTTCATTAATATCTCGATGTAATTCGAAGAAGAAATTGATTTTTTCAAATAAGTAGAATATGTGCGCTTAACAGATAAATTATTCTCTATGTACAGTTAATTTAGAAAAATTTAACCCAGTAATACCGCCGACCTCTATGGCGCGGGTGGTAGTGTCTCGACCTTTCATCCGTTGGTCCCGGGTTCGAATCCCGGTCAGATATGGCATTTTCACACGCTACAAATCATTCTCTCATCCACTGAAGCAATACATAACGGTAGTCCCGAAGGTTAAAAAAAACAATAATACAAAAAACCTTGATCCTTCTTCTCGTTGGAGATCAGTGGGTTTGATTAAGAAATTTCAGGTTTTGTTCTTTTATACGGATTTGCTTATTTGTACGATTTTTTCTTTTACAAGGCAGTTATTTTATACGGATTTGAATACTAGACCGTGAGTACCGGTGTTCTTTGGTGGTTGGGTTTCAATTAACCACACGTCTTAGGTATGGTCGACATGATATTATAGAAGACTACACTTCATTTGCATTCATATATATCATCCTCTGAAGCAATACCTTACGGTGGTTCCGAAGGCTAAAACAGAAAAAGAGAGAGGTTTTGTTCTTCAGAAATCTCTATAATATTGTAAATTCTAATAATTATCAGATCCAGTTCTCTTACTTTGAAATTATACCGCCTTAATTGCCGTATGTCAGACTGCACAAATATTTCATCTAATTCAGTCTCAAGTTGTGTAATGCTGACGATGCTATTTTGTATAATAAATTTATCATTTTAATAACAAAAATTAGTTAAACAAAGAACTGGAAATTCTTAATAAAGAGAAAAATACGTAATTGTGAGCAGGATTTAAAGATCGATAAAGCTTGCCTTCCATTCTTGTATTTATAATACAAGAATAATATCCACCTCTTATTTACGCGCATAGAAGTATTAAATTATTAGACTTCTATTTATTGAGTACGAAGAAAAAAATTGTTATTTACAATTTAACGAAATATTTTTAATTTCTCCAAGATTCACTTAAATGTAGCGATTCAATTAATCATCTTTAAAATAAAGCTTCATTACGTATTACCAAGATTAACTTCGTTAAACTTATACAGCAAATTTCATCGCATATAACTCGATAAGATTCCTATAGGTATTATTAAATAATGCGGTTAGTTAGCGGATAGAATGAAGGGGGATTTTAACCTACAGCGTTCATAATTTGATCTGTTTGAAGAAGGAAATAACCGATATAATGTAAAGAAAGTAGGGGTGTTGGACGAAGAAGAACAAGTTACAGCGAACACTTTCCTACAGAATCAGGATGCAAAAATGATCCCAGGATTAAGGGGTGAGCGTACTATAAGGACGAAGGGGTATGTTTGGAACAAGCGAGTTGAAAGTCTTGGCATGCCTCGCGCTCTAATAAGGGTAGAGCGCGAATAAGGCTAGAGTACGGACTAGAGGGGATAGAACTCACGTACCCGACGACCCAACGGGCTAATCTTATTACGAGGACAGCCATATTGCCAGATCAAAGTCATCACACTCTCGCACATGCACACTAACACGGCAACATGTTCCATACCACCCGTGTTTTACCTAATTTCTAAAGTTACAATTCGATTTTCTATCGCACAGTCACAGTATTATACTCCATCGAACCGCTTCGTCAGTGAAGTAACCCCCTTCCTCGTTATAAACCTCTCGATGCCTCTTTCTATACCCCGAACTCATCGTTAAACACACTCTGATAATTGGACTGCACTAACTAAACTGTAATACTAGTGCGGTAATTTTGTTAACAGAGTGTGCTGGACTTCACAAACGCTATGTGAAAAACAAGTGACCTCTTTTCATTCATTTTAAACTGCATCCTACAGTTCGTCACAGTAAATTTAAAATTACATAATTATTCCTTAGAATTACATAAATAAATGATCTATCTGTATGAATTAGCAAATAAAATAAATCTTTTACAATTATATTATTAAAATTCTCCTTTGGGTTGCAAGTAATATATATTAATACACTGTTTTAGGTATAAAGGATAGATTAATTATTGCTATGCATTATTTACCCCGTCTTATGACTTATGACTTTGATGCATGTTCATAGCCTGTCTGTGATTCATGTTCATAGTCTCTAATGCATCTGACACACAACGGAAACTAGGTCACTAATGGTAATTCAGAAAGTAATGTTCATTGTTCAGCCAGTTATTGTAGTGAACAGCTTCGGTGGACTTAGCGTCCTGATATGCAACAGTGTATTCTATTCAATGAGAAACCACTTCACCTGTTACGACTCCTGTTAAGTGTGACGTGAAATGTTATTTTGAGAATATCAATAAAACTTGATTCGAGAGTGGCAATAGACAATCCCGAATCAAGTCGCCTACAACCGTTCGGGTATGACATTTATAATACAGATACTGCTAAAATTGTTAAAATTATACAGTTTTCTTTGCAATTATATAGTTTTTAAGAAAAAAAAGAAGAAAACATTGAAAAGTTATAATAATTATTTCAGGTTTGGATTCATACATTAGTTTAAGTACACACTCGTAAAATTATTCATATCTTTCAATATATGCATATTAAATAATGTGAAGTCATTTAAGACATGATTGTTCGCAATCTAAATTAGATACATCTGGTAGCTAAATGTAAAAACTGCCGCCAAAATTTATATACTTCTATATTTACTCTTCTACACTTCTAATTTATATTCTACTGCATTTTTAAAAAAAGAAAAAACCGTTCGTTCAAAGTACAGTTAAAATTAGGTACATAGATTTCCAGTTAATTAATGTTGATTGGTATCAATTATTACAAGGACTACTGAAGCCTTTACACAAATAAAACACAAAATCTCCCTCTATATCATTCTCTATCTCTCTCTCTCTCTCTCTCTCTATATATATATATATATATGTATATATATCCTTGTTAATATATTTGTAACTTCGTATGCTTGATGTAAATATCGTCTAAATAATTAATATTGATCTAATAAAAATGAATCAAACACTACAACACAAAAACATAAAGTAATTTATAGATAACAAATTAATGCAGGCGCAGATTGTAACGACTGGTCGTTAATTGCTTTTTTTGTAAATATTATACTCTGATGGCTAATAACAAAACTACTACATCATCAGAACAAACATGTAACGAAAGTATAGTAAAACCAAATTATACATTAACGTAATAAAAATAGTAATAAAATTTCCCTTTTTTCGTTAGGCTTCTCTGTCCTCCCACTTGAATTGTGGTATTAATTTGGAAACGTGTTTATGAAAACTAAATTGAACATTTAATGAGATTTCATTCGTACAAAACTCATTCAGGAATGGGTTATTGTATTCTGATTTTTTAAAAGTTAATTTCAACATTATTTGTTATAATTTTAATATTAACATATATGTTATAATGAAAGCATTTTTGAAACTTTGAACGTAAAATTATCCAACTGAAGATTAAAAAAGGAAGTAAGCTGAACCTTGTAATTCAATGGAACGAATGAAAATGTAATTTTCATCAGACTTTGAAAATTATCGCATTGCATAATGATAAAATTGAAGGCGGTTTTAATTAATCCCGTAGTCACTTTTCTCTTAATCTGTGCTATTCCAGTTCATTCAAGGGTTTTTATTTACGAGAACTGAAAAAATTAAAGAAAAATTCTCACCCTAAAGTAAGACAATCTTCATATTTACAATAATTTTTTATTTATTTTTTTATTTCCTGCACTAATAATGCGAGTTATTAAACTTCTAACTCATCGGAAAAGATATAACGCAAACGAATGGTTATTAAGAGATGTTTACATTTTTCGCTATTAATTTCCCCCGGTTATTAGAAATTATAAACAAATAAAAGCATTATGTAAATGAATAATAATAATAATATTGGTAGCGTCTCGGTTTTTCATCCGGAGGTCTCGGATTCGAATCCCGGTCAAGCATGGCATTTTCACACCCTACAAATCATTCTTATCATACTCTGAAGAAATACCTAAGGGTGGTCACGGAGGTTAAAAAAAATAAAAATAAATTAATAATAATAATATTAATAAGAAAATTGTGTAATTTTTAAAAACATATTTTTAATTGAAAAAAGACAACTGGAAATTACACAATCGAAAGAATTAGTATTACAAAACAAATCTAACCCATTGATTAATTTTACATACCTATTTGGGTTTTTTATTAATAAATATACGAGCGTTCACTTAAGGTAGTTACAAAAAGTTTAAATTAAGTATTCCATTGCTCAGATTGCTTTTAATAAATAAATGAAGGATTACCCGGTTAGGACATTTATTTTTCTTCTGCTTACATATCGTATTCTGAGAATTGTAACAAATTTAAATAAATCTCATTGAATACATTTATTTTATAATAATCTTGAAATTTACATAAAAAGAAACACCTGTACAAAACTATTGACTTTTTTCCACTGAATTGCATAAAACGTATTTTAAAAACAAAAAAAAGAAGAAAATTAAGAGCAGTAAATTTGTTCATAATCATTTGGAAACATTTTTAATATTTTGACCAGGGACTCCATCTTACTCTTCATGACAACTCGACATAGAATACTTACTTGCTCAAGATTTATAATAGCAAAACCTTTTAAAACATACATTAAAAAGAAATTAAATAATACGTGTAAATCTGAAAATATTTTCCAAATGTTTAACCGCTGTTTCCTATCTCATAAATAAATTTGTTTTGTTTCAGGGGGCAAGTTCATTCATTCTATACGATTAATTTAATTTTGAATGGTAAATAAACGTAAGTAAAAATTAAACTGTAAAAGATACTAAAATGCGAATATCACTACTTAATAACTAGCTCATGTAACTCGGACACAACGCGATGCTACACACAATCGTATAGCTTAGCTCTTAAAGAATATCGATTTAAATAGCCTACAAGAAAAGATAAATAAAACATTACCTTTTACTGCTAGCTGAAATAACATAAGTTAAATTTTACACTGCACTAAGTTTCATTCATTATTACATTTAAAGTCTACGTATATATTGCATATATAAAATTTTTCAGTTATTTAATGACCACTTATAAACTGCACCATTTTGTTTTATTTCTTCTCTCGAGACAATATAATATTTTTCAGGAAACTGATGATTTGATTATAGTTACTATGTTAAAAGGAATTAAAACTAAAATTAAAAAAACTCTATTGTTCTGATTTATTGGTTTTTGGAATTTATTACTTTTATTAAAAGTATTAAACCGATAACATATAAAACAAAATAAACTCTTGTTAGATTTATCGTCTTTTTAAAAATATATGCTGACAATTATTATAATATTAAATAATATAATATACAGTTAAATAATATTTATTTATTATTAAATTAAATAATTATAATTAAATAATAAAATTATTATTATTATTTATTTTCACGCACTTAATACAGGCTGATGCGTATTACAGCTACCTCCTCTCTTTTTTTTTGTAATGAGAAATGAATTATACCAACCCTAATGTGAATTCGAACCCAGAATCTACCGGAAGAAAGGCAGAGATGACTCTCAGCCATGGAGGTTGGCGGAGTGAAAAGTAAATTACTTCCTGTACAAAATTCATCACACACATATTTTAAATATTGACTAAAAATTTAGATTTTTACAAACATTTGGTTTTAGCTGTAATTAGAAACCTAAAATATATTTAAAATCCCGATTAGTACCCCAGGGATCAGAACTTGGTCCCGTTTTGTTCTTGACTTTTTACTAATCAACATAGAAGTTGATTACGCATCGATTTTGATTTTTATTTATGTCATTAAAGTACCATTTAATTTTATTTAAACCTTCGATTAATCAAAACATTCTTGGTGTACGCTGAGTTTGGTGGACGCTATATGTAAATTTTAAACAAATAAGAAGACCCAGTTGCATTGGAATAATACTAATAGCGAGGCTTACATGTACGTGCTTGATGAACAATTTGGTGTAAGAAGATGTAATCACACAAATTTATTTTACACTGGACTATTTTTTTTTATATACGCGTACTTTATCTGAATTTTTAAAATGCCAGTCCACCTACTTGTGCATGATAAATTTATTTCAAAATATTTTGAAATAATTCTTCGGGAGTGCACTAGTAGTTACGAAAGAACTCTCTCTATATATATATTTTTTAATCCTGAAAAGGTTTTCACATTATGACAGATATGATATATAATTCGATTCGAGACATTTTCTCAATACAACGTGCTTCAGACCAATTATTGTTCAGTGTCAAATTCTATCACCAGTAAAGTAGTATTCTCGATGTTCTCTATAGGATAATTTTAATAAATAATTTTAAAATTAACCGAGACTTAAAAACTAAGAGACACTCTAGTGTACATTTACTAAAACTATGGCTTCGTTTCTTTAAAACATTTTTTAATAAATTTCTAAAGAAATTCACTTGACCTGATTCGAAAAAATTAAAATTAAAAAAAGCAACTTAAATAATTAATTTGTTTTATAATATAAATGAATTCCTAAATAATAATAATACTACAGTGTAACAAACTAATAAATGTTTAATCTGTGTTGATTAGGATAGTACTAGAAACAAAATTTATTATTAATGCAATTTGTAACTTAAATCATAACTTTTCTATTTTAATTTAAAATTCACATTTTATGCGCATCAAAGTATGTACATATTTAGATTAGAATATTTATTTTTTCTGCTTACATATAGTATTCTGGGAATTGAACCAAATTTAAATAAATCTCGTTGGTTACATTTATTTTGCAATAATCTTGAAATTTACATATAGAAACCTCCGGTGCAAAAGTTTTAACTCAAGTTAAAAAAAAAGTTAATGAAAAGTTTTTTCATTTAATTGCATAATACGTTTAAAAACATCAAAAGATGAAAGTTAAGTGCATTACATTTGTTCGTATTCATCTGGAAACATTTTTAATATTTCGAACAGGGAAATATTCATGGTCTTATTTATGTTCAATTGTAATATGATTGTTGCTAAGTGTTTAATAATGTATTATTATTATTACTATCATCATTCAGCTGTTTTAATGAAAAATAATATTTCAACTAAAAATTACAGAATTGTAGAAGTTCCTTCTCACCTCAATAGTATGGATTCAGTGATTGATACATTAACATTTAAGAATTAACATCCATAATGACTAATACATTATAAAAAATGAAAATATTATTAATAAATAATTATCAGCTTAAATATGTATAAAGTACTGAAAATAATAATAACGAACATAGATAGCACGGATTTATTTTCTGATCGAATAATTTATAGAAGCAGTTTAAAATCTAGGATGAATATTTTGTAATCTTTTTATTTTAAAAATATAATTATTTCAAAATGACGAGTTTATAAGCAAATAACGATGAAATTTTCATAAAAGAATTGTTTCATAATATTAATTTATGAAAAATGTAAATTGATTTGCTTACATCCAAGATATAAACGCTAGGTAGACTATTTTTAAATCAATTACACCTTCAGAATTCCAAAAGCTAGTCTAACTAAATAAACAGTCTCCACGCGAATATTTATATTTCTTTATTTTGTTATTTAAGAAAAACGAATAAGAAAATTAATATGAGGAGAAATTTTTTTTATTCATGAAGTTTAAAGAATGTAGTAATGTATTTAAGAAAAGAGATAAGGTGCTGGCCTTTTGAGAAAAAAGTGAATACAATAAAAAAACGAAGAAAATTCATTTGATTGTATTCGTGCACAAAAACCGAATGAATGAATGTGTAGGCAGAGGTTCGTGCTCAGCGATCCGAAGAGCGAAGAAAGTAACAATTCCGTTTGTTAAGGCGGTAATAGTGACTTCAGGTGGTAGAAATGTGGCGGCTAGCCAGCAATTTCTTCCCCTTAGTTCTGTAATATCGTGCGATCCTTTCTATGAACAACTAATAAGAAAATTACAAGCCGAGTATAAACGATAAGAAATAAAAAGTAAAATAAGATAAACGATAATGAATACAGATTGGTACAAACAATGCACAGTAATTCAATAAACAAATTACAGGTATTATCATATTAGAATTACATTATAAAATTATAATAATCAAACAAAAAAATATGTATTAAATTCAATCAAAATAAATTAGATCAGTTTATTTTATCAATGGCTTTATACCTTTATAAATTACTGACTTCAAAAATACATGTATTCTTCTCTTTTAATGCAAATAATGAAAATTGTGGATCGATTAATTTACGTAAGTTATTAATTATTGTAAAAGTTTCACGATACAGTAAATTAAACGAGTATTTTGAATCTTTGGGGCTTCAAAATGGTCGTCACCCCACCTATATTTGTAATTACGAACCCTCTGTGAAACCATAAAAAAGTTCTATAAAATTAAACTAAAGTCAGAAAAAGGGGATAGCTTATAATTTATTTGAATCAAACTTTCCTTTTTTTGTTACCATTACATCACTCGAAACTTTTCTAAGAAAAATAACCTGCTTTTCTCAAATATATATTTACACATTTCCATTATATTTTTAAAGATATGATTATTATATGTTCGTTAATGAATGAAAAAACTTGAGTTTTGAGATGTTAGAATATGTATAAAAACGTTGTATCAAAAAAATAATGACAGTTATATGAAATTCAAAGTCTTTTATCTATATTATGTAGTTAAAAAAACGTGTAAAAAAATAAAACATTAAAACTGTTTTTAATCTTTAAAAAACTAGAAAAACACGCCTTATTGTCAGCTTCTATAATTTGTACGCTTCTCTACAAGGGTAATTAAAAATAGAACTTTCACATTTAGTCAAGTTTTATAAATTTCATCCATTATTTATGTGACATACAACTACATTAAAATAGGAACAATTTACCTATTAAAATGTACCAAAAAGAAAGAAATTTAACAGGAATTAAATGGAGCCTAAGGGAAAAAATTCAGAGATGAAAACAAGTCTATCTCTAAGAAAATTGATCGACTGATATTAAACAATGACAGTAATTAATTTTAAAAAAAGAGAATTAGGAAAAAATAAAGAGATAAATAAACGAAGATCCATTGACGGTCTGAAAAACCGTCAACTCAATAAGAGCTATAGAAACACTGCAAATAGGAAAGGCTGATTAAAAAAGATTATTAAACTAAGATAGAGGAAAAAGCCAAGAAAGTGTCCCTTGGAAATAGTTAAGAGAAATCTTTTAGGAAGTAATAAAAACTGGATGAATGAAAATGACAGTCTAGAAAATGGATATCCAAAAAAATTACTGAAAGGCAAGAATAAGAAAGAAAGATGAACATTTAAGCACAGAATAAAAATACTGATTTAATAAAGATTCCAACAGATAGAGATGAAAACACAATGTGTGTTAAAACAACTAAAATAAATTATTGCGATAAGAAATTAATAAAGAACACTCCAGAAAACTAGAACTGAAACCGGAGAATTCGAAAGTATTACTTGATTTATCCTGAAGTCATTTACAATGCTGGTACGTTACCCTATAATAAGATAGATTGATTCTAGGATAAACACTAAACTTTATATTATCACCATGCACTCGTCAAAAAAACTTTTATGTAATATAAAACTGATATCGCATTGAGACAGAACTCGATATTTATTTGAAATACAGTAAAATAACATCAAAATAAGTTACAATGAAAAACAATTTATTTAAATTGCTATAAACGAATGAAATATTTTTTTAAAATAATTTTTATTAAACTTAATTTGAAAATATAAAGAAAGAACGTTTACAATTAACATTTTAATAATATAATGTAATAATTTACGGTTTGTATTAAATTAACAACTTGTATTTCATTCATAACTATAAGATTACAAAGAATACCTAGTATGCTAATTTAATAATAAATACATTTGATATAATAGTAAATTTATAAGATAACTAAAAAAAGGTTCTCGTTAATAAATTACGTTTTTATTCTCTTAGTATAAAAAAAAAACTTTACAGAGTAACTTCTCTCTCTCTCTCGCTCTCTCTCTCTCTCTCTCTCAGGAACTAACGTACGAGTAACATACGAAAAAAATAAACACCAGTACTTTTAGTTTAAAAACACATGTTATATGTGTATAGTTTGAGTCATTAAAATCATCATAACAATTGAAAATAATATCCTAAACTTAGAATGAAATTTAAAAATGGGCAAATATTAATCTAGGATAACATTTTATACAGTTATACAATAAAATAAAAGAGAATCAGCGACGATAAATGTAAGCAATAAAAAAAAATCACATCTAAAATTACTTTAAGAAAAGTATATTATCATGTATATAAAAACACACTAAAATTGTATCGATAAAAATTATTAATATCATTGAAATATTACACGTATAAAATTTTATATAACTAAGATTAAAACTGAAATCAAATTCACAAAGTTTTTTACCAATATTTAAAAAGTTTTTTTTTATTCTTCTCCCCCGGGCCGGATCCTGCAGTTAGTATTAATAAATATTTAAAAAGATTAGAAAATTATTGACACAAAAATGAACTAATTTAGAAAAGTACCTTTCACAGAATAATGAGATATATTCGTAGGAGCAAAGTGTCCGATTTCTACTATTATAAATATGTACTTTAATAATATTATAAATTCTGAGAGTAATGTTTCAATGATTCCAATTTAAGTATTTAGTTCAGTTATTTTTAATGAAATTCTTAATAGGAAAAAATACTTGGAGAATTTTAGTAAATTAGTTACAGATATTATCTAGTTAAATTTTGCTAATTATTTTGTTAATTTTGTTATATTTCTTTATCAGTAGACTATTTCAACTAATGTATGTTTACTTTTAAAATCAGATCAACGTTTTATGAATTGTACTACATATTTTTTTGTTATTAGAACAGAAAACGAAACGCGTACCGATTAAATAGTAGCCTCTGATAACTCTTAAAAGCCGAGCGATCAAAATGACAGATGCCTTAACGGAAATGGAACCCGTAATCAGATGACTTAGAAGTTACCATGCAAACCACTAGACCAACTGTCATTTACATATCTTGATTAAAAATAAAACAGAGAATAACATTTCATCAAGAAATTTTGATTTCTTGTTTTTTAACTTGATTTGATTTACTTTTATATAGATTAATTTTGTCGTTGTGGTTTACTTAATAGCACTGTCTAAAGAAGTTTCCATCTGTCACTAAAAATTATCAACATTTAAAAATACTCTAGAAACAGCTAGTTATACTTTAATCCCCAGTGTGAGTTGTCTCCTTCACTTCTGCTCCGCCTCTTCCTTATCTGAAAAATCAATTTTTACTTCCACAACCTTTTGCTAATAAAGTCGTATTGTAAAATAAGACACGTGAAAAAAAATAAATGATTCCTACTTGGTTGAATTTTTGTAAAAAATGATTTAATAATGCTGATTTTTGATGAAATAATATAAAATACTGAAGAATTCATCCGTTGTCAGTACATGTTTTCGTCTCAAGTAATGTACTTTTACTGTTAAAAAATCTCAGGAGTAAAAAATCGATTAGTAATAAACGAATATCAATTACTAGCCAATTATCACTGGTTATTTTCTAAAGAAACACGACATATAATACTAGTATGCGTATGCTTCTATGGTACAATAGCATATACAGTTTGCATCGATATTAAGGTCTTAGTTTTGCGATGCCTTCATATTACAAGCCTAATATAAAAACCCTAATATATTAAATAAAAAATCGGATGTGGACTCTACATGACTTCCTTGTACGTCTATTAACACATATACACATACACATATGCATATACAGATTTCTTTAAAATGAATAGTACATAAAATTTTATTTCATTAATAACTTCAGATATTTTTACATATTTAAAAAAAAAATTATTTTTATTATTGGATTATTATTTATTATAAAAGTTTTTTTTTACAAACAGAGATTAATAATTATTAATAAATCAATATATTTAAATAAAAGAAAAAAACAGTTAAAAAAAGGAGATGATGTCGGATTCGAACCTTCTCCCTTCCCCTTGTAAGATCCTAATATTTCTTTAGTTAAAATTTTATTTGGCTATAATTCTGGAATCAATGAAAATAAGTGTCTTCTAGTCCGAGATACCAAACTAGCTACTACGTTTCCAAATTCAGGATAGTTGTATAACATTTTCTTCTATATTTGCATACTAATTTAAATGTCTATACGCTAATTAAATTAATTATATAAATCATAAAAGTGTTAAAATAAAAAATATATGATAAATTATAAATGTTAACGTTAGTTTAATAAAAACATAAGTAGTGAAATTAAAAAAAAAATATATGTTAAAAAAGAAATTAAATTAGTGAAAAAAAAAAATATGATGAATGAAATTAAAAATGTACCTGAGCGACCAACCGCACTGTAAAACGAGAAGTTCAAACTTCAATCGACACTTTCAGTCGTAGAAAACGCCACATATTAGCGGAAAAGATCTATAAGTTTGAATTCAATTGATTTATGTATAAATATTCTATTTTTTAACTATGATGGAGAAAAAAAGTCTTTTTTTAATACAAATACCACTTATCAGATCTATAAATAGTAGAGAATTACTGCTGTTTATTTTACAGTACCTGAACCCGTTTAAATTGGCATATTTATACGCCAGTACTAAATTCTATTTACAAAACACACAGATACACACTTTATATAAATCTAAGTGTTCATCGCAAATATAACGGAACAATGGAATTTAATTTAAAATCTTCCTTGACAGATTTTCTGGCATAACAACCACCAACATCCGAAATTACACATTAAATTCCTTTTTATTTCGCTTTTAGGAAATAAACAAAAATCATAAAACATGCACCAAATGCGGTTGTTTAAACGTCGTTTATCAAATAATACTTCTACTTTTTTTTTTGTAATAGAAAAAATGTGACATACACTGAGATAACGTTTTGAAAAATAATCATGAAGTGAAAAACGTGTTATTAAATCCATGTTATAAAAGTCAGTAGAGTAGGGTCGATGTAGAGTTTCCTGTGTAAGTGTGTGTATGTGTATGTCCGTTACACGTTGTAACGGAAGAAATATTTAGACTGCTTCAACATCACGTACAACTGAAGCCGCAATGTTATAGGCTAAAGGAAAGCGATCCAGAGAAAAAAAATAGTGTCTGGCATGAACACTCGATTTTTGTCCACATACTGCACAGCTGCTATCGTTTTTGTATTGGGTATGTAGTACTTTTTTAAATTATAAAAAAAAATTGCTAAATAAAAATCTGGCCTTATTGATTATTAAATTCTAACAGTAAAATATAAGGAAAAGTAATAAAAGGAAACTAGTTTATTCGAACCTTTGTTATCCAGATTACTGTTAATCAGAATTAAAAGTAAATGCTTTTTAATATGTGAAACTGTTCATAATTTAAAAAAATTGTTTTATTTTTTTTTAAATTTTAGCATTAAAAAATATGTGTATTATAACAGTCTATATTACAAAAAATCCCTTTCGGCACGCCGGAAGGCGGAGGTAGATTTCACCGGTGCTGAAGTGCGGGATAAAAAAGAATTCCACCTTAAAGTGAAGAAAAATTTCAAATTTACTCTATACGAAAAAATTTTCATATGTTTAGGATGCAAGTCCCATCTTACAATTCCATCAATATTTTGGCCATCCCTTGCCGTAAGGGTTGGTCATATCAAAAACTCTTTCAGACAAAAGTTTTAGGTAATGTTTAGAGAACTAACGACCACTTTAAACCGATTCGATAGTGTGCCTATTAAGGAAAGTATGATTTTTTTGTCTTCGAAAGCCCATTTTATCCACTCTCTGTGCCAGTGATTGGTTATATCAAAAAACTTTACTTAGATAGGGTTTAGGCTCTTATTCAAATAATAGTAAGAACTTTAAACGAATTCGATATTTTACTTAATAAGAAAGTTATAGCGATATTGTTTTTTGAAAAAGCCCCTCCATTTTCACTTCGATGGTCTGATTTTGCCCGTTAACGAATTCGACCGAGATTTTGGGTCGGTATATTTTATGTATCAATTTTAAAGTGATTGTCGCAAAATTACGGCAGTTACCGTGTCCACAAGAAAGTGAAATATGTATACGTACATATACATATATACGATTTTTGAACTGACGGTAGTTTTGGAGTCTGGGGGATGTGAAACGCGAAGATATGTCGAAATTTTCCAGAAGTCGAATAATTGTATTCATTACAATAGGTAGCTTTTTTATGACATCTACTTTAACGGTCACATAAAAGATTATTGATATTTTCCTTGTACGTCAAATCTTCATTTTAGATGATAGAATTTTAGTGTTTATATTGATCTTAGACAGCCAAAAATGTTATTTTTTATTCATATGATTTTTAAACAGCTATTTTTAGGTGGAAAAACAAATTGTTGTTTTTATAATGTTCTGATTATATTTGGAGCTTTTTAAGTAGTAAATTTTAATGATTATTTTAAATTTAATAATAATCTTACTTTTAATAATACTTTGAATTTGCAGTTTACGCTTTGACTAGTTTTTTAATAATACAAAAAGCAAGATGAAAATGGAAAATCGTAAAAAAGTAATGCATTTAAAGTACAACCAAAAACAAAATAAAAATTATCATTCTTTGTCATTTGATAGTAAAGTTTGCTTTATAATAAAAAATTTTCATCGTACGCAATGCCATCATAAATATTTCATAGAGTTTCGTATAAAGAAGTTTCTCAGTGTATATGACGAGTACCAATTGAAAGATTCCAAGGAGTGGAAATTAATTACCGTAACTCTATTATGTATACAGTCTTTTTAACAAAATAAGTATATTTATTTTAAAAATAAAAATTATCTAAAAAGATAAAAAAAAATATGTTAACATGCTCAACGTAGTTTTACTTCTACTGTTCTTTATGCACACTGCTACTATCAATGTGAGACGACTACTACTAACCTAACATGAAATAACGACTAACTCGTGAGAGGCTAGATATTTTCACGATAAAAATTTTGTAAAAAATCGAAAATAAGAAATTTAAAACCAAAGAAAGAGCGAGCCTATGGTTGACAAGTTTAGGGTGACACCTCAACACGCTTGATACAAAGTTAATTTTATAATTTGAAAAAGTAGAAAGTAATTTTTTTAAATAATTTTGAACGGAATGACAAGAACACACACCCCATATACGGAATTAACTGCCATTCAATTTAGGAAATGGAATACAAACAGAAAGCTTCAATAAATCCATTATTCTAGCCCACAATAGACTGTAGGCCTAATTACTGTTAAGCAATGGTGATGCGTCAGATCGACTATTATCGAACGGGTACCGTTAATAATAAGATTCCTGATCAAAGAACATCGATTACAAAAGGGTAATCAAGTACAAATAAAAATAATTGTACCTAGTTAAGCTTAACCTGCTTTCACACCTCCACAGAACAAATTTAAGAACAACGGATTAATAATATACTGAAATATATTATGGAATTAGAAAACAACAATAAAACCTTGTAGAATTTTATTATGTGTTACCAAAAATCTTTAAGTTTTTGTTCATTTTTATGATTCCAGTTATTTTCTTTTATATGGAGACACGCCTCTGTTTCCCAGTGCTACCGATGTTTATAGGGATAAAACAAAGGACAAAAAACAAATAAACCTGATGAGGACGAAGTGTTAATATGAAGTTTAATTTGATCGTAACGTGTTTGATACCTCGAGAATATGTAGGTGTGTGCCTGTGAGTGTGCGATCACATCAGCAAAAAGAAGGATCATAGTCTATTCCTCTTTCCCTTTTTCCCCTTTACTTCTGTACTCTACCCCTTAGGGGGTCGTTTATCCCCCGGTCAAAACGTCCGTCCTGTCCCCTTTTAAACACCGGCCCTTCATGTGGGACATAGAAATTGACTTCACACATGTGACGCCCTCACGATTTATCATCTGTCAATGCAGCGTTATGTTCAAAACTCCATCCCTCTGTAACAACTCACCCTATATGATCTCTAGTTGTTATACTACTACGGTTCCAATTCACCCAAACTCTCTAACACGTTACTGATGAACGTTCAGCGCTCATACTTTCAAACTCTCAACATTTACCCCTCTCATCTCTAAAAAAAATGTGCAAAATTCTTGTCAGCTGCAAATAACAACCGCTTATTAAAGCACGACGTAAAACAATATAAAATTGAAAATAAAACTAACTTTAAGTGAAACCGTTTCGTTGAATATGAATATATAAAGTGAAAGAAAATATATAATTACAAGTGTGAAGTAACGCAATTAAATGTTATGAAAAATTAAATTTAAATCTAAAAAAACTTTAATGAGAAAACAGTTTTTATTCTTTCTTTGTCATTAATAATACACTCGTATATACTACTTAAAAAAAATTTAAAGTTCTGTTTAAAATTAACATTTTTTACAAGTACAAAAATCACAATGGTAATTGGTTATTAAATGATACTAATTAAATTAATCTGAATTTTTGTGTTCTCGCTTAACGTGGACTTAGATATACATTCAAATACTTTGAATGATTTTTTATTTTGTTCTGTAGTGATTGTTTATGAGCTTTACACAATAGAATATTAACTATATAAACTATTCATTTATATTATTGTGTATAATCAGTTCATTTTTAATTTTGTAATGCTGTTCACGTAGGTTTTTTCAGTCCTACCACAGCCCTACCAAGGAAATAAAAGTTGCATTTGTTAACAAATTTGTCTAAGAACTTATTTCTTAAGCGATCTGTATATTGTTTAATTATAAGTTAATTAATCTGATTATGATATTTATCCATTGTAAATTACAGAACTGACAACAACAGGAAACTTATTATAAAAGACAGCCGAAGAAACTCGTATTGTGATTATTCAGACAATGTGAATGTGAATAAACAAGAATGCATAATTTTTCAGG
Source organism: Lycorma delicatula (assembly GCF_047948215.1). NCBI lineage: Eukaryota > Metazoa > Arthropoda > Insecta > Hemiptera > Fulgoridae > Lycorma > Lycorma delicatula. The sequence continues at coordinate 199,117,606 of NC_134456.1, forward strand.
TTTTTTTTTAGGGTATAATTGATAGAATGAAGTAAAACCATCGTTGGGTGGTCCGTTGATCAATCATAGAAAGGCTAAAGGTAAAATGACAATAATATTCTGATTTAAAATGAAAAAACCGGTACTTATATATCCAATTCTAGATTTATAATTGCAGTACATCGTGAATTAAAATGAGACTGGTGTGTGTATATATATATATATATATATATACACGCACATATATATATGTGTGTATGTATAATATATGTTACACATACATATAATTCATTTCTTGTAAAGTAATAATTTCACATTTATTTTAAACATTGGGACGTATAATATATGTAACATTATTATGTTAATATATGGAAATTTAGTTTCAGAATTTTTTAAAACTAAAAAATGTACTGGGATTATAATCAGGCCTAAAGATTACCTAATCTTTAGGACTTATATAAATAAATGCCAAAATTAAAATTAATGATATTGATCTGAATTATAGAAAAACGTTAAAAAAGAAAGTACTATTTCATAAACTAAATTTAACCTCAGGGCACATAAGTGGCTAATAATTTATGTCTCCGTAGCACATATATTTTGTCATTTGACTTTGTCCCCAAAATCATTTTAAACGATCTAACGCCAGCGTAACCCAAAAACTTTGCTGCGGATGTGAAAAATCTCATTCTGACCGGGACTCCAAGCCGAAACTTCCGGATGAAATGAAGAAATGTTACTACTCAGCCACAGAATTCGATATGTGATAATATAATTATAATTTTTTATAGAAAATATACGGTAAGGTGAATCTACGGCCGCAGTATATACAGTTGGGCAACTCTCGCTTCCCAAATCGGTGTAAATATTTACCAAATTCTCCATGGCCGGAGAGAAGCTGTACAACATAATAACTCACATAACTATGACCTCTCCCCAGCCACGGCTCTAATCGCAGCATCATTCTTCGTGTCCATGTTCCAGTGTGCGACTCATCCCAAGCCCCCTGCTTGTACATATTGTACATATCTACCTTTATTTTTTTTACCTCCAGGACCACCGTTAGGTATTGGTTCAGAGGATGAGATGAATGATAAATTTTGTATCGTGTGAAAATGCCATTCCTGACGGGATTCGAACCCGGCACCTCCGGATGAAAGGCCGAGACGCTACCACTCGTGACACGGAGGCCGACTGTATATATCTACCTAGAATTATTACGAAAAACGAACAAAAAAATCTTTAAATTATTTTTATTTATTTTCTTACAGTCATTTTTTCAAGACACAGCAAGTTATTTTGCTATACGAAATTCAATATTACTTCTAAATTTTATATTGTATTCGGGTCCTGTTAGTATTAACAAATTGGAGACCATACATAGTCATCCAACTACAATATAAAGTGTGAAATTAGTAGTCGGGTTTTTTGTTTTTTAATAATGAATTTATTTAGCGCTTTTTTTTGTTTCATAAAATTACAATTCATTATATTATTCATTTACATACGACACTGGTATAAGTATTTTTTTAGAAACGTTGTACTATTTAAATAGAAATTTGAATGTTAATGAATGACAATGTATGTGCGTGTATCGTATATGTGTATCGGTTCATTAAAATTATTATACTATTTTATCATAAATTTACACAAACTGGCAACATACAGGGCGGGCGCAGGCGGACACTAGCCGCGATACATTCTGCTTCCTTTTGCTGAGCATATTTTTCGCTTATATCTCCAGAACGATGAATTTTTTGAAAAAATCACAAGAGGAAAAAGGTGTGACATTTTTTATTATTTTATGAGCTACCATCATTAAATCTGAAAGTAGCAAAATTTTTAAATTTTATCTCTAAGTGTAGCGCCACCCCCCTTTCCGATAAGAAAATTTTAGATAGCCTATGATACTTCCAGACTAAAGACCTGTAACTATCCAAAGGTTGGATGTAATTAGATGGATCAGTGAAGCCGCAGAGTAGAACAAACACACAACAGTTAAATATATTACCACTTTTATGGATACAGTCGGGTAAAAAAGCGCTTTAAAGATATTAAAAATCAGTTTTTAAAATTAAACAGTAATATTGTTATATTGTATCAAACTGAATTAGATGCTATGAAAGCGCTTTATAAAAAAATATTTTTTTTTTAAAAAAGATATTTTAATTAAAATTAAAGGTAGTATTTAATTAGTATTTAATTAAAAACTAAATGATATGAGTTCAATTCATAGAAATTAAAGAAAAATTAATTTTTTCCTACATTCTGAAGAAAATAAGTACTAAGGTTAATTTTAAAAGGATTTTCAAAAAGAAAGAAGACGAAAAACAATGGCAAAAAATGATCGAAAAGGAACTGAGGGATTGAAAGGGCGAGAACATATTCAAAGATAAAATACATATGAAAACGATGAAAGTTATGCGTTTCGTAACTAAATAAAAGTTAACTAAATAAGTTTCGTTTATTGAATGTTCTCAAATATTCTTTAAGATTTATATATGCTTTTATAATTCCTGGAAATCTAATTGTAGTTTTTTTTTTTCATATTGTGCTGTCAATAAATTTGTTGTACCTTCTTCAAAATGTTCTATTTTCTTTTGGTTCGCGGATTCCATGATTATATTTCACCGAATTCTTAATCTCCATTATTATAAAATGCGAAACAATATAATTAAAAATGAAACACTAATTTCTAGTACTTAAACTAAGTTTATTTAAATTGTACTAATTGGTTGAGTGAATCGAAGGAAGGTTTGTTTTCAGATGATCATGAAATTATCGTCTGTATATTATTATTATTATTATATATATATATATATATATATATATATATATATATTACCTCATTGAGGTAAACTGATTTCTTAATCATTAATAAACAGAATTAGTGCATCAAATTATTAAATTTCTGATAACGTTAACGACCCAAAAATACACGACTTTTATCGCATTATAAGTGAGAAAAATAATAATAGAAAGAATTATTCACCTCTAAACGAGACCCTTAGTCGAGGGATTTGGTTATTCAGCATATCCTTTTTTTCAACAGAAGCTCATTTGTATATATATGCAGGATAAGATACTGGATAAAAAAATGAATAAAAAAAAATATTAAAATGAATAAAAAAAAAATGATTTTCGAAGATTAATTTAAAAAATATATACATATTTAATAAACATTAATTTACCGTGAAAGGTGACATTAAAGGAAAATGTCAACTAATACAAATTTATAATTAATGATGATAATTCATAGAGGGCTGATTTAAAATGATTAGGCTACATAAAATAGTCGGATATGAAAAGTGTATCTTTTAAAGTTAATATATCGCTACGAATAAAGAATGTAGATATAGAGGAGGTAAAGAGAAATGCTGAATAAAGAAAGAGAGATGATCCAGTTTTATATTCCTTATGATGACAACGATAATGATAATGATTATAATAGGTTCTTAATTAGGAATCGAAAGTTAAACTTTTTGACAAGTTTAAAAAGAAGGAAGGGTACGACGAAGAGAAAATTCTATAAACTTGAGAGAGCAAGAAGGCAAAGGCGATCAACAGGACGAAAAACTGTCTTAATTATATTCTTGTACAGCTCATTCAAACTGTAACGTTTCATTAAGAAACGGTCTTGACTTTAAAAAGAGTAGGCGAAGAAAAGTGGGCACAAAAAAACGGAAAAAGTTGAAAGAATAAAAAAAGAAAGTAAATAGGTCTCTTGTTTAAAACTTTTTCTACAATTTTCTTTTCTTGAATTATAATATTTATTTACCGCGGTTTTTCAAATGTCCTTGTTAAATATAAATTACTTATAACTAATATAATAATGTAAAAAAAAAAAACAATACTAAATTCATTTGTAATAATTATTTCCTTTTATTTAGTTTATAAAAAAAGGAAACTTAACCTTTTTTCATTCTACAGGATTTAATACAATAAATGTTCTCAAATTATAAAATTCACACTGAAAGTTCTGTTTCAGGTCCGACTTTATATTTGATATACACTGCAGACCTTCCCACTACATAAGATGTCACAGTTGCATCCGTCCCAGACGATTTTGGCAGTAGATTGCGATCCCAACCTTGCCTCGGGCAAACTGCAAGCTGCACTCGACCTTAACGAATGGCTACAAAGGTGAAGGGTGAAAGTCAATCCTGGCAAATCAAGTCACGTGACATTTACCAAAAGGAGGAATAACTTCCCTCCGGTTCAATTTGACGATTATTTCATCCTTGACCCGGACGGTACGGTATATGGGGTTATATCTATATCGTCGATTGACCTCACGTCAAAAAGAAGAGGAGACAACTGAATTCTAAATTTGCACGAATGTACTGGCTTCATGGTAGACGGTCTCATTTGTCTTTGAAGAATAAATTCTTGCTGTATATGGTTTTCCTGAAACCAGTATGGAGATATGGTGCACTATTAGTAATAGTAACATTGAAATCACCAAACGGTTTCAAAACAAGATGCTCAGGATGATATCAGGGACTTCATAGTTCGCTACGAACGATGAGCCTCACAGGATGCCACATATTCATGGGGGATATATGGAGGACCAGTAGGGACTACACATCTAAGCTTGACAAGCATGCGAAACATCTGGCGCTGAATCTATTTGACAACGGTGGGGAAGTAAGAGGATTGAGGTGGCCACATGTACTAAGGTTTCGCTAATACTTTGAAGTCATGGATGTTCGATCACTGGAATGCATAACCCGCGGGATAAGTGGTTAATAATGTCAAAGATAGTTTAAAGTTTAAGAATCGATGTTGGAGTTTGACCATGTTGAAGCTGGTGGTTGACTCTGATTCGGCGATGCTGACAATTCGGTGTCTTTATGGTTTTGTAACTTGTTTTTATTTACCTTAATATCTGCGACTTTACTTGGATAACTAATGTTTTATGATTTTATTATTTGTTATCTTTGTTTTTGTTATTGCTCCGTTGTATCATGAGACGTGATGCATATTATTAATATTGTGTTTGAGGTGAACTATCTTTGGATGGCCTCCTGACACGTTACGCTTACCCATAAAATTTTACTTATGGTCGTAATCCTTTTGGCGACCGATTGTAAAAATAAATTGCTCAAAAAATTAAAAGTTTCAAAGAATATTAAATATCAGTACTAAAGTACACAATAATAGTTGCATTAAAACTACTGTGATTTAGAATAATCATCCTATATCATAATTTAAATGTGCAGTTTTTATATTGTTACAGACTTTTATTATAATATATTTTAGTTTAACTTTTTGTTATAAAATAAAAACAAACCGACTTTACTATTTAGCAAAGTCGAAAAACAAGACATTACAATCATTCTTTACTAAATTATGTCAATATTATATCGAAAAAACTAATAAGTTATTTTTATTATTAAAGTCAAAGAAAACTGTAAAGAGGAAGGTCGTATGATTTAGCCCGAAAATTAATTTAGGTAGCAAATACAAAAGACTTACACACTTTCTTAATTTTTTATTTATTGAACTGTTATACTGTAATAGACATGTTTGCTCAGGATTCTATATCTAAATTTATTTAAAAAAAAATTTTTTTTTAAATAAAGAAAATCAATATTTAAATCGTTATCAATTACAAATTAATATATCAATTAAACTGATTAATTTTATTTGTAATAAGTTGTATATATATTTTTTGTTTTAACAGATACAATTTTTATCCACATATCTAGTTTCCATAAAAAAAACATTTTAATTATTTATTCAGTTCTATGTATTTATTATTTTTAAACTTCAGTTATTTTTGTTAATAGCTATTTTCATCATAAGTTTTTTCCGATTAATGAAAATGGGGTCTACGATCCGATATTTTATTTTGTCCAGATTGACACACATCCAGCGTTGAAAAGGTGGAAATCTTTCATGGATGCAGAGAATAAACGTTTCATAAACATCAGTGGAGCCGTTCTGCAGAGTGGTATAGCTTGTCCAAGCCGAATTGGCAGAGATCTAATATAGGCGATGGTTGCGCGGGGCTATAATATGCTACTTGTGGAAGACAGTACAGTATGTATAGGTATAATAAATTTTACGGTGTATATATATATATATATTAACGCGCATAGTTAATATACATATATATTAACTAGACGAGTTAATATACATATATAATGCCAGTTAATCCTAGGAATTGAAGATGAATCGGAAGTGTGTAAGGAGGAGAAAGGTTGTTTCATTATGGAGAGAAAGGTAGAAAAAGCCTTAAAGGAAATGAAGAACAGGAAAGCATGTGGAGTCGATGAGGTACCGGCTGAGCTACGGAAAGGTTTAGGGGAAAGGGGAAGTAGAGATATCACAAGCCTGTGTATTTTGATATATGAGAGTGGTGATTGGCCGGAAGATTTCGTGACTACTATTATGGTCCCAATCGAAAAGACGAGTAACACATTGAAATGTGAGGAATATAGCACCATTAGCCTTATATCGCTTGCAGCTAAGATACTACTAATAATGTTGAATGGGAGACTATGGAAGACTAGAGAGATCAATTGGGGAAGAGCAATTCCGGTGTAGAAGGGGTAAGGGAGCAAGGGATACAATAGGATTAATAAGAGTGATCAGAGAAAGATATTGAAAAGCAAAGAGATTTATATGTGGTCTTCATAGATCTGGAGAAGGCATTTGACAGGGTAGAATGGAATAAATTGCTGAGAATATTAAAGGAAAACGAAGTCGCTTGGAGGGAGAGGAGATTAATAAGAAATCTGTACTTGTCAAAGAAGGTAAAAATAAGATTGGGAATGAGTTATCGGAGGAAAGGAAACTTGGGAGAGAGGGTCGGCAGGGATGTTGCATGTCACCGACTCTGTTCAACTGTTACCTAAAAGTGATAATTGAAAAGAGTCTTAACTGATAATAAGGGTGTAAATATTGGAGGAAGGAGGATAGAGTGCGTTAGGTTCGCTGATAACATCACAGTGTTGACAGAGAGTGAATACATGAATTAAATGTTGAGAAGAATAAATCAAACCTATGAGGAGTATGGGATGAATATAAATACAAAGAAGATAAAAAGCATGATAATTAGCAGATCAACCAAAAGGGCAACGATTGGGATTGGGGGAAATAAAGTTGAGCAAGTGGTATCCTTCAAGTACCTGGGGTACATCATTAAGGAAGATATGGTGTGATCAGGAAGTTAAAGTACGAATTGCAACAGCAAAGGAAGCATTCAGTAAAATGAGGAGAGTGCTATGAAGCAAACTAGATCTGCAACTACGGAAAAAACTTGCAAAATGTTTTGTGTGGATTGTGGCCCTTTATAGGGCAGAGACATGGAGTGTTAGGAAAGGAGAGGAGAAAAGATTGGAGGCTTTTGAAATGTGGGTTTGGAGGAGAATGGAAAAGATCAGCTGGACGGAGAGAGTTCGGAATGAGGAGGTACTTCGTAGAGTTGGAGAACAGAGGGCGATTATTGACATAACAAAATGAAGAAAATGCAGTTGGTTGGGACATTGGCTGAGACGGGACTGCCTGTTGGTGACGGTATTGGAAGGATTTGTAACGGGGAGGAAAGCAAGAGGTCGGAGAAGAATGAAAAATATTTATAGACAATATAAGTAGGGAAGGAAGTTATTATAAAATGAAACGGATGGCACAGAATTGAACAGAATAGAGGGCGGCCATGTGAAAACTTGCCTTTGGGCAGAACACTTATTATTATTATATTAACTCGGTCTTGGACTATGTATGTGAGATTCATGATACAGAACCTTTCAATCGAATTTTGAAGCACTCCGCTTACCCATTCGCTCTGAAATTTTGCATACACGTTTGTTCCTGATGACAACAAATTTTAGCAACATTTCAAGTCGCTAAGATAGTAAGTTGTATATGTGAAAAAATGGCTCCTTGAATTAACGCAACCTCGATTACATGCATATTTTCTTAGTGAAAGATAACCTAGCCTGTTTCGGTAAGTTTTGATCTAAAATTCGCGACCGCAGTTTTGGGAAAATTTAGTACTTTTATCCGGATCGGAATTTTCGGATGAAAATCGCAAATATCTCGAAAACGGTCGATCCTAGCGCTCTGAAAAATTTTTTCGCTAGGGATAATCACATCCTCTCCCAGTGGTATCTGTCGGATATAGTATTTTCAAGTGCCCCCACGGCGCCATTTGGAAATTGGGGAGGGGGTGCGAAGGGGTGTCACCGTGATATCTCAGCAACCGCTCATCCGATTTTCACGATTCAAACGGCGTATGTATCAACAGGTCAAGTGCTAACTGTTTAACACATCGGGTACACTATTCATCGACCGGATCTTGGTTATCCGGAAATTGAATCGTTTAATCCTATGTTTTGATTGCACTAGCTCATCGTAAAACGTACCGATCCGATCTTTCGCTAAATATGCCCAAACCTACGCGCTAACGCAGCTGTAAGGTATAAACTTATGAAGACTAAAAAGTAGAATAATAAAAAAAAACTTAAAAACCATTCATATTAAATGTAATAAAAAGTAGAAAATAAAAAAACCATGTAAAAAAAATTAAAACTCACTGTTAAATTAAACGCACTAAAAGGTAAAAAATAATTTTAGGACGCTATCTCAGAATGGATTTAACGACAAGATTTGATAGTAATATGTAATTTTATATGAAAATCTTATCTTCAAATTAAAAATTTGATGTTTTTGCCAATTTTTTCATATGCGTGATGAATGGCCTAAAGAGTGGGGTGCACGCACCCCAACTTTAGGCTGTACCTCCCAAAACAAAGGGCGAAGATCGTAACAAAAACAGTAGACATCAATCTTGTGCGTGTTTGCCTTGGATATTTTTTAGTTATATAACTATAAATAAATACATTTAGGGCTAAACACTAATCAGTAACAGCCGATTAGTCTACATAATATTACATAACATATCTACTTCAGTATTTAATAAAGAAATAAATTATTAATTTAATAATATATAAATTCAGGATTAAATAACTAACTAATAAATACAAGACATGAATTTGTTTACTGATTTCAATAAAATAGTAGTCGTATCGTATACATACTGTCTGTAATCGAGTAGTATTATAAACCCGTGCTCCGTAGGCAGCAAGATATACGCTATGTTGTTCATCAGATCTGTGCCAATTCGGCTTGGGTAAGCTATACTATCATTACCGAAAAAATACCATTATGTTGTATGTAATCGAGTAATAATAAGTAGTTTTATTCTAAAACGCCGATCTCCGTGGCGGAATGGTGGCATCTCTGCCTTTCATCCGTAGGTCCTGGGTTCTAATTCCGGTCAGGCATGGCATTTTTCATACGCTACAAAATTCCATTTCCATATCCAATGCACAAGCTTCAAGCTTATGTGGTGATATCATAAAGCAAAAAAAAAAAATAATTTTTAATATTTAATTATAGAAAGTGAATCCTATTTAAAGATCGAAATATTATATAACTTATTTTCCCAATAGACTAGTGAAATTTGATGAGCATGCAAAAAGTATATTATTTTTTGGTTTCACTGAAGATCATCAACAAAGAAAAATACATGTTTTATGTACTACAAATCAGTGAAATAATTTTTCTAAACAAGATATGATGACGTGAACGCTCCAATTTTTTTGAGATGTGGTGTTATGGAAATTCAGACCTCCTGACCGGTACCAACAGCAGCGTGGGAGGCACTTAAGTACAAGAAAACTGATTTGAAAATTGCAAAACTAGAATCTTACAAATGACTTAGTAATTTATTTTATTTATTAAACAGAATGTAATCTTGCATAGAATGAAGAAGATTTGGTTTGTTATAAAATCGAAACTATGAAAATCTAAGGCTACAAAAAAATTAAATATATCTATCTATAATGTTGAGTTAATATTTAAATTTATACTATTCATAAAAAATGAAATATTTCTTTTTGATTTTTATTTTCCATTTTTTTTTTTTTGACGTAACTTTTTCTCACGACGGAGTTTTGAGCCATGACTCCCATTTTCGAAAAAATTAAACTACTGAATTTTTACGAAAATGTTAGATTAAATAATTTGATTTTTTCGTATAATAATTATGCATTTATTTTTTATTGAAACCCCCTGAAATAGAAATAAATATAGGAAATATTTTTATGAATAACTTTACATTTATAATTACTTATTCATCAATTTATTTCAAACCGATCAGATTTCGGTAATACCAAGCTATATTGTTTTGTATAATAATATTTAACCCATATATATATTAATATTTTATCTCATTGATTAACAGAAAAAAGAAATACTTAACAAAATTTTTTAAGAGATTAAATTCCGCTCACCGGACGAAAGAAATCTTTATTTAATGCTACTTAATTCCACTTCATTTTAATATTAATAATATATAAGATTTACATAATTAATTTATTAAAATCACAAAAAAATCCAAGTGGAATTAATTAAATATTTACTCGTTTGTTTAACGGTTAATAGAGCTACGGCATTACAGCCAAAGATTAAAACGTGAGATAAATCAGAATCGTAATGTTTATGAATTTTAAGAAATATTTTTTTCACCCTGGTATCTGCATGTGTCGATATACTAGTTATAGAAATATTATAGTTTTTTGAACATATCAAAAGTATTAAATGATGAAGCATAAATGATTATAATCAAAACTACAATAATTTTGGACAAAATTATTACATCAGCTCACCTTTATTCTCCTTAATGTGTTTTTCATGTCGAAGACTGGATATAATGAAAGGGATTATTGCCTTGTTTAAATAATTCATCTGAATTACATCCGAACCACTCCAGGAAATGACCGCACAATTAAATCGAGTTTAACACAAAACACTGGTTCTAGAGATTATAATAAGACTGTTGAATTCGGTTTATTTGAATGATTTTGAACAATAATAATTATAGTAGAATTTAAAAAATGTTTCGGAAAAAATGTTTTAAAATAATATTTAAAGAAGACATTCTGTTTAAAAAAATTGTTTAACTCAGATTTAAAAAAAATAGAAATCAAGAAAACAAGAATGAACAAAATGCTACATTTCATTCGTATATAAATTGAAGAAGGTTTATCGAAAGTTCTCATGAACTTAAAAAGAACTCATGAACTTATTCACACATAAATCATAAGTTCATAAGTTTGTGTTATAATAAAAAACCCTTATAATTTATTAAAGATGATAGAATAATTTAAGAAAAAAAATTCAACAACTGCTAAATATTCACATAAAAATAAAACAATACTTTACACCAAAGTTAACTTAGTTTATAAAAAGTATAAATTAAATAAAAAATAAAGTTTAATAATAGGTTATAATTAAATGGAATAACGTTTAAATATGATAAATTAAATAAAAAAAACTTCAGTAATTAAAAAAAAAATCAATCTACTATTGCGGTAACGCAGTGTCTATTTGGTTTATTTTAATTTGGAGTTTTCTATACGACTCCTTTTCAGTGAATGCCTATTTACTTGTATGTACCCTATATGGTTATGGATTCTAGAGCTTGAATACAGTGAACAGAAAACCCAGGGAAAAGAGAAACAAAGGAAATAAGAGGAAAAGGAGAACGGCGGGGTAGAAATGTAACTGAAACGACGTACAGAACGAACAATCCGACTAGTTAATAGTAATTACATCAAAACAAAAACAAACATACGTAAAATAGAGTGAGAGAAGTCTTAGTATACGGAGACTATGAGTGTCACCGATCGGGGCTGCAGGGGTTACTCTGACAGTAAGCCGAAGTGACAAAAGAGAGACAGAGAGCTGTTATGTATGTGTGTGAGAGAAGCCTTTAAATGACCTGCACCTTCAAGTTAGTCGAGTCTCTGTTGGTTTATACAGTAACACAATATAATAAATTAATTTTAACTTTAGACACCCACTCATTTACTACGATATAGTTAGTTACCATCCGGAAAAATAATGTCACGCTATTTAAACCCACGCATAAAGATTCTATATAACAATTTCATTTCAAAATGATTAATAGAAAATATATATTTTTTCTCTTTTTTTATTACTTCTTTCATTTCACAGTAAACATTTTTTTATTTTATAAAAAAAGGAAACATTTTCAAATAATATTATATTATAGCTATTAAATAAACAATCCATTTTTAATTAATATGATAGGTAGCTACTTCTTTTAGCGAATTGAATTTTTAACAACGCACGCGATTTATTTATGTACGTTAACCACAAGCGACAACCATAATCGTAAGTGTTGTAGGCGACATAATGCGAAACACAAATCATTCCCGAAATGACACAACCATTCTCAGAAGTAACATCCTCCCATACCAGTCTTACTAGTGGAAATGAGGAATAAAGTGGTTTCCGGTTGCTTCTTTCATAGAGGAGCTTTTACATTCGCATATGTTTCCTGCTTTCACATATTAACATATCGAGCTTATCGAAATGATGTTGATATTTAGGACAGGAAAATAAAAACATGAATTTTTAATTACTCATATTATTTAGCAATAAAAAAATCTAATAACCAATAACCCAGTAACTAATTATCATTAACGATAAAAAACTAGATTATCATATTATAATTGAAGTAATATTTGGGATAAAAAATTAACCTACATGTCCGATTAGGCAGCTAGCAGATGATAGAAGATTCTCGCAAAATAATAAACAGAATACTCGTAGAATAATAAAAAAAAGCTGGTCAAATATTCCATGATTTTACCGTCTATTAATAATAAAAATTAAAAGACTAAGAAGCAAAAAAACAAAAGATATATTTTTTAGACGTGGGAAATAAATTTATAAAAAAAGGTATCGAATAATACTTATATATAAGTTAAACTTAACAAATTTTCTTGAGTATAGTTTCTCTGAATCTAACACCCCCCTTCAATAAAGTATAAAATAAAAAAATAATTCTGCATTTATATCAGAGGATTATAATTTTTTAAATTTGTAGACATTTCTTGATAGTTCTATATATGATATAAAACTTTCAAAAGATTTTTCAAACATATTTAAACCGAAGGGATATAGAATAAACGAACAAAAAACATATATTTCAGTTTTAAAGGGGGGTACATTTTAAAAATTTTTTTAAATCAAATATATAAGTTGTAGGTAAAAAATTGCATTAATAAAATTTTCTCTAAAATGCCTCTGAAGAAAATTAAAAACAAATGTTTTTTTCACGATATTTTCCCAGCCCTTAATGAATTTATAAAAAAAATTAATGTTTGATTTCCCATATATAGAAAAATACTTGAGCCAAATTTGAAGAAAATCGTTTCAATCAATCGTGAAATATAAGGCCAAAAGCAATGCGACACACATACGTACATTCATACAATACATATACTGTATGTGTTTTTGGTCTACATGAACTAGTTGGACCCTAAAACGTAAAGATTTACAAAAAACCCAATACTCTAATTTCTGACATGATCACTACACTTTTCCCTTTAATATAGCTAGCTGTTCAAGCTAAATTTGCCAGGAATGTAAAATAAATGTTGTTTCCAATAATTACTTAAAACTAAAACATAACGGTCATTTCAAAACAATTATAATCAGAAATAACGAGAAACTTTATATATATATATATATATATATATATATATATATATATATATACAGTATAATGAAAAAATAACAATTAGCTTTAATTAATTAAGTCTGGTGAACAATCTGAATTGGAGGTGTTTCAATTACAAAAAAGATTTAAGCTATCTTTACGCTTATGACTGATACTGCCTCAAATGATATTTCTTACATTTTGGTCAAGAGTTGTTTTTTTTTGTTTATATTAAAACTTACTTGTATGAATATATTTTATGTATCAATTTGAAAGTGATTGGCGCAAAATTACGGTAGTTATCGTGTCCACAAGAAAGTGAAATTTTATATATATATATAAGCTTTTTGAACTGACAGTGGTTTTGGAGTCTGGGGCATGTGAAACGCAAAGATATGTCGAAATTTTCCGGAAGTTGAATCATGGTAACCATTACAATACGTAGTTTTCTTATGAAATCTACCTAAAAGATGTATTCTATTTATTCCTGGGAGAAAAATATTTCTATAATAATCTACCTCTAAAATCATTTTGTAGAATTAATTCGAATAAAATGAATGAAGTTATGATGAACAAAATAACCTAAAAATTAAGTGAATTAATCAATAGTTTAATTTTTTTTAAAATTAAAATATATGTTATGTTTATTTTTCTAGCCTCTGGGACTACCGTTAGGTACTGCTTCAGAGGACGAGATGAATGATTTGCAGCGTGCGTGAAAATGCCATGTCTGACCGGGATTCGAACCCGGGACCTCCGGATGAAAGGGCGAGACGCTACCATTCGCGCCACGGAGACCGGCATATGTTATATTCTGTAATTAAATATTTAAAAATTAAATAAAAAATATGACTAGCAACACGACTGAAATATCTTATTTGTTAAATCGAATAAACAGCCTAGGAAATAAGAACAGTTATGTAGTATAATTATAGACTGATTGTAGATAGATAACACGAGATACCGCTTCCTTTCAACCGTTCTGGACGATGAATAAGGGTACAATGATGACTAGAATAGGGGAATGAGGAAGATGGTAGCTGAATTTCCTTCCACTGTTATTTATCATTGTCTCTGATGGTAGAAGTACAACAAATTACCGCGTGCCACCATCGTCAGTACTTGTTCCTCACAAACCTCCTTCTCTGTATCCTCTCGCACATCACTCTCGTTTATTCCACAAATCTTCCCCTCCTACGTCGTTTCCTATCCTAATACTTCTTACCTGAACGTGCTTCTAATATTTTTCTTTAATCGGACTCTAAAGTTAAGTTTGATTTAAAGTTCTAATTTTAATTTTTTTTTAACATTCGTGACACGATAACTAGAACGGATTTTGAACCCCTTACACATGTAGATCTAGTCCTAAAATATGTTTTTAAAATGATGCTAGAATATTAACAAGCGAGAGCGGTACATTAATAAGCCGATAATAATACTATGAACTGAAATCGAAGTTGTAAATTGAAGTGTTGTAAATCTTTACAACACAAGACTCTTTATAACAGTACTAATTTAACAAAGAATAGGTAATTAAAAATGAAGATAACTGGTGAAAAAATATTATATTAACTACAGCATTTAATTCACAAATATCCACCATCTAGTTACCGACAAAATTCTATTAATAGCCATTTTAAAAAAAAATACTTGCGCTCTGATAATTAATCCGTTACTTGTTAACCATTTCTTATAAAATTATAAAAAAATATTATATTTTGTAAAAATATCTGTATAATGGGATACATTTAAAAATATATTACACCTGCAATACCCTATTCTTTCTGCCTTTACAAAAAAAAAACTAATATTCTTTTATAATAAATTAATATTTATTATGTTATAGTACAACATTTTTTATTTTATATTAGTTATGTTATGTAATATTTTACATTGAGCTAGCAGTAATATGATGTTCTATAATCTTAAAAAATCGATTAACGAAAGAATATAAAATCAGCTTACATATTCTGGTTATTTAGAACTTACCTGTAATTAGAAAAAATATAGGAAATCTTAATAAATTTACAACATGATGATTAGAACTAATTAAAAAGAAATCAAGTAACTTAAGTAAGACTTTTATATTTTTTGAAATTAATTTTTAAAAATATATTAAAAAAATTGTTCCTACAAACCATTTGGTAGGAAAAATAAATATTTAATAAAAGTCAGTTATATAGTCTATAAATTCAGTTAATTATTAACGAAGGAAATTAAGACTTAATCGAATTCGGAAAAAAATCTTTATAATGACTAGCAGAAAAAAAAACCCTTTCTAAAGTGAGTCAATTACTGTTATTTTTATAAATAAAAAAAAAAAAACATGAGCCTATATCAGTTAATCAAAATAAATTATAAACTTTAAAAACAAGACTTTTTTTTATAAGAATAACGATTTATTGGATAAATTTATTTTTTAACAAAGGTTACCTAAGTAGGAATAGTATATTAAAACAAATTTCTTCAAGATTACAACTAAATTTGTGGTTATAGTAAAGATTAAATTTTAAATCGTACTTCCGGTAATTCTTTTCAGCTGTTATATACTACTAGAAATAAAATCAACCACTATCTTGTAATATTTTATTCATTACCTAACATTTAACTTTTTTAATCCGTCTTTTGAAAAAAATTATAACATAAACATAAGACAAAAACAGATAGTAAATCCAAAATTTACTCGGAGATATGATTATATTTTATTTATTATTGTTTTTTTAATATAAATCCATAATGAAACTGTTAAGACAAAAATCCATCATTTATAAAGATGCTACAAAGGGGAAATAGAGAAAAGATAAAGGAAATAAGATAATAAAAATTATTGTAATAAGCTAAACTATTGATGAAAGTAGAAACTAACACTTTTGAATACATTTCAAGTCAAAAGATATAAACATATTGATAGTGTCAAGATAAATCCCTTTTTCATGTTTTTAAGCGGAAATGATTTTTAAGATAAACTCATCTGGACTGCGAAAATGTTTACTTACTGCTGGTTTACTTGCTTCTATCTCTTAGAAAACGAAAAGAAAACATTACTAAAAATAAAATTTCATCTCATTCGGGATAAAAGAAATAAAATGTTACGTAACGTTTTCAAAAGAAGTCACACGTCAATTAAAACTTTTTAAATAATTTGTGAAACTAATATAATGCGCTTATGTAATTTATTCTATTCAGTACAGGTAGAATTAGTATATAATGCATAGTTTTTGGCAGAATAACAAAAAATACGTTACGATAATGCTTTAAATTAAATGTTACATTGTTTCTTGAGATTGCGACCTTATCTAAAACATCGAAAGTTCAAGAGACGTTAATCAGAGGTACTTTTCCTGACAGTGATGATATATATACTATTCATCCAGTTTCTAAAGTGAACAGATTGAAAATGTTACTTTTAGGCTGTCACCTTCATATCGTTGGGATAAAATAAATAAATCTTTTATTTTAATCTGCTCATAAATTATACCTTATCAAGTCAGGAATGGGACAGGTACGTTTATCCAAGGATAAAAAAGGGATTTACCTGGATGGATCGAGGGAAATAATTCTAAACTTTGATCGGAGGAGCATTACAAATATACAATTATAAAATAAACAGAAGTGGCTAAGTTGCTATTATATATTAATAGTTTTATGAATAAAAATACATGAAATAATATTAAAGTAAATATCTGAAGAAAAATCTACAGAATAATAACCATTCAGTAGACATTAATGAAAATTATTTAAGCACATCCTTACGTATTAAAAGAAATGCAAAAATCCTTTTAATTATTATCATTTAAAAACTCATTGATAGAGTAGTACAGTGTATCCAAAAGAAAATTTTAATTTTACTTTAAATAAACTGGTGGTAAAATATTTTAAATAAATTTTGTCATTTATAAAATAAAATGACAATGGAAAAATAATAAGGCTCTTCTCGAGCAAAGTATTATCCAGAAAATAAGTCGAATGTTGTTTTGAGTTGTACGAAAATAGTTCTGTTGTCTTGTTTAATAGAAGCGGAGTTTGATACTCTTTTTTTAAAAAAAAGAATAAGTGGCCATTATTTTTAGTAAAGATTGCAGATTAATAAATTTTAGAACATGAATACATTAACATTTTTAATTTACTAAACATCGATTTACTTGATTCATATTTACGGGTGTCAAAAAATAAAATGACAGCCCATTTATAACTTCAGCACTCCTGATTTTTTGAAAGAGCCCTAAGAGATGATAATATCATTCAGACGGAAATCTACATAAAGAAATATTTTGGAGAAATATGTGGAGACCAAATTATCTAGATCTGAGTACAACGAAATTGGTCGAAATTTGAAAGTAGAATTGTTCTAAGATAAAAATGTCGCTTTTTCTTTATCTTCTTAGTAATGAGCTTCCTGTCGGAAATCAGCTATCATCTTATTCACATTATTACGTTGTTACTATTATAATAGTTCGTATTATTCATGTTATTTATCACCTACTTTATTGATATAATAATTAATTTGAGTTACAGGACTTCACAATTTTTATCACATCTCGCAGTATTGTTACTAACCCATGATTTTTACATTCTTCTGTTATACCGGAATACAAAGGGATCGAAGAATGAAGTTTCTTCACCTATCTGTATCTTTAATATTTAAAAAATTAATTAATTATTCTCTTCTTTCAATGTCAGTCCTTAAGATATCAATAAACCTTCCTTTTGCCCTTTCATTTCATGTGTTAGATAGCAACTTGCACCTTTTCTACTATATAGAAAATTATCAGTCTTAAAAATCCATATTACCTCATCCTAAACCTGATTTTATTATTTATTCTTTCTAACAATCGCATGTATCTTCCTTCTTTCTTTATTATTGTTTCATTTTATTTATCATATTTCTTATAAACTTTATCTACATCTCATTTCATTGGCAATTTTCGTCTATTATATAAATCATCACATGTTTCACATCAGGATTATTTCAAATAATCCTGATTTTTTTTAAAAATATGTACAAAAATTTCAGGTTTAACCAAAAATACAAATATTTTATGAAATATCACCTGCTAAATATTAAAGGTATTAATTGTTATTTTTCCCACCTAAGCCATTATGTGGATCAGAATTACATACTGCTCTTCTTAAGAATATTCTCACCATTTACTCCTACACTGCCACATTTATCCAGGCGTTTATTGTTCCTGAAACAAAACTGTTCCTTATTATACGTTTTATAATTTTTAATCTTGTGAGAAATAAATTATACAGAGAACAGACTTTAAGCAATAAATTTTCAAATCCATAAATACTAATTTCCAATTAAAATACTAAACCTGTTTTTTACGAAAAAAAGTTTAAAGCAATATATTTTGATCGGTTACATACAAATGCACGGTCATGTAAATCTAATGAAAGTATATATAACTGTAATTTACGATCCAGTTAGCTACATATGCCGACCCATAAACCCCAAACGTAATGTACACTAGTAGCGATGAACAAACATAACTATTAGCCGTATTGATCGAAACGATTTAAACCAATAGAGATGCGCAATGTTGTTGCTATTTGTCCAATACATATGTGAAACATGTACAAACATATCTACACGATATAGTGTACGATAATGCAATTGCATTAAACTCGTATATCGATCTCCTTAGTGTGCTGGATTACAAGATTGCCAGATGTTCAATATAATAAGGTCCAAACAGCGTACAGCTAAGCATTCTCGATTTGTAATCCTGTTCTTGGTTCGTTAGAATTGTACAAGAATTTCATTCTAGACTCCAGATGTAGCTTGCTACGAAAATACTGACTAAGACCTTGTATTATTAGCCGACTGCTATTTATATTCATTCGATCTATAGGATTCAGAATTTTAAAACGAAGTAACAAAAATAAAATTCCAATTTCAAAAATAAAAATTATAAAATTTATTAAACGATTTGGTACAATTTTTTTTTATCAACTAAAAGAATTTAGCATATTTATTTAAAACTTACCAGTAAATTCCTATTCCCTTATGCTACAATTGTTAAAAATATATTCATCAATTTCCTAGTATAATTTTATACTCAGTGAATTACCTAAGTACGGTAAGACAAAGTAAATTGGCTAAAATATTTACTGTACATTACAAAAATAAAAATGTAAAATATATATTTAGTTTTAGAGCTTATTTACAATCGGTTATATTTATATAAACCTTGAGTAAATTGGATCTCACTCGCAATCACATGATGAAGAGTTCTCAGCGAAACTCCTAAAAAATTATAAAGACCTTTGGTGGCAAACAGCATATACACTAATTATTTATGAACAACATTTAACACCTAACAGTAGAACAAGAGAAAACAAAATAAAAAAGTCATAAATAGCAAGAAAAACAATGAAACAATGAGAAGAAAAAGAAAAGAATATGCAATAAATTTGAAAATAAAAATCGAGGAGATAATGCACAGTACTCACAGCTGAAGTTACATTTAAAGACACTTTAAGAGACATTAAGGTCCAGAAAGTGCAGCCGTTTTAATCTTTTAACGTCATTCCCATTGCCTAGGAGGTTCACGGATAACTGATTCACGTGCTTGTTAAGTCGCAGTTCGTATTTTGATCCGAAACATTATATTTCCTCCCGGACGTACGTAAACCAAAATAAAACAGTGAAAAACTTCACTGTTTTTTTTTCAAATCAAGGTGTCTATGTCATACACCTTGCTAGCTTATTTTGAAAACACTGTAACATTTAGACATTGGACTTGCAGTACCCCAAAGTTGGATCCTGTGGGTCCAAATAGGTTTTAGAATTTCTGATTATACCAGCAGTTTATTAATTTAGATCTAAAAATATATATGTCTGAAATATAAGCTCGAAGCTTGCGGGTGCGAATAAGGAATGAAAATGTTTTAGCTACGAAAAATGCCACGCCTAAACGGGATTCGAATCCAGAACCTTCTGGATGGAAGGCTGAGTCGCTACCATTCCATCATGGAGGTTGGCATACTAAATTTAAATTTAAAACATACTTAAATGTAAAAAATAATACAATAAATAAATAAAACCAATCGCAGCTTTTAAATTGCATTATCAGGTTAAAATATTACTGAAAAAAATTGAATGAGGCAAAGTAAAAAACTTGTTTACATCTATTTAATTATTATTTTACGCTGACGATACGGGGTAGAAACTGCATAACGCATAGATTTTATTGTTTTAAAACGATTATACACCTATACATGTGATCATACTCTATCACTTGCAGTTACTTTTAAAAGAAATTTCAAAAAAATAATTATTCTACTAAAAGATAATATATACAAAATTGGATTGCAATTTTATAAATGTTGTTTAGCAGGGACATCATTTTACTGCAATTTAAAGGTTTTCTGACAATAATTCATAACAAAATCGCACAAAAACTAATGGAGCATGTGTGGATGTACACCAGTAAAACAAGGGTACGTATGTTTGGATACTATTTAACAGTGCAGAGGAAAAATCTGGCTTACCTTTGAAACAAATTTTAATGTCTATTGAATTATTGTCATCGTTTATCAAATTTATATATCTTCAGTAGTATTTTCACACAAAGTATCTGCTCGCTTCCCATGCATTTTTCTTCTTTAATTAGATGTTCAATGCAATTTTTCTAAGCAGTTCCTTCTACTCTATTAACAGCTTCTATCAATAATTTTTTTACAACATTAACTTAATGTTGTGTTATTACTCCCAAAGTAGCCTCTGACTTATGCCTATATGAACTCTATCGAATAAAAATTGCAAGGATATGGGAATAAGAAGAAGACGCAACAGAATTCTTTTATTTAACGATTTAATTTACTTGATAATCAATATATTTTTGTTTAATTGATTTTACTATTATTTTACTATTTTTAAAAAGTCTTTTTTTAACATGTTTTTTGGTGTACGCAATTTTAATCAATTGGTAATTTCCGATATTCGGGTCGAAGTGTTTGGAATGTTTTCAGTCTTCAGGCAATGACTATGACGAATACTTCAGCAACAATTTCGACAATTTTTTTTAAACCACTGTATAAAATTGTCACCATTCATTTCATCGTGATACTCTTGGGAAGATCTGGATTCAAAAACCCATAAACCACTGTTCAAAACCCCATCTTCATTTCCTATGTGCGTTACTATTAATCGTTTACCTTTGGCAGCAGGGGTTTTCGCCCCAGTTGACAAACCTTTCATAAAAGCGTCTTTTGCGTCCTTTATTTCTTTATTCATCCATCCCCTTTCCCGTACATGTCATACATTAACCCAAGGTTCATCTAGATAATAAATTGTCTTACCCCTCACACGAAATCGCTTAATATCTCTTAAATATTCTCTACGCCATGACATGATATCTTCGCGTTCAATCAATAAAACATTATTATTTTTTGGCCGTGAAACGAAAATTAATTAATTTTAAAACACGATGTAATGTACTTCTAGAAAAATTTGGCATTCAGAATTGGTATTCATGGCATTTAATATTTTGTTCAAATTACAAAGTTCGTTATTGAAATTAAACGAATTAATTTATTTCTCTCATATCGGTTTTAGTAAAATCGTCCAACTTTCCAACCGTTTGTGAAAACGATTAAAATACGCTTCCGGGTATTTTAAGTGTAACATGTTTACCATCAATTTTGTATTTCTTTATTATATCAAAAATTTATATTTCACTGAAGCCTGTTGAACTGTTTGCTTTCCGAACAATGTCTCTGACTACAGTTTCAGGAACTACGTAGTTTCAGGAAATAGGTAAAAGAATTATTTCATTTAAAAACGACAAACGACGGAAAATATCACCTGTTCATCGTAGTATGTTATATATATTATATACGTTGCTGATTTTTTTTTTGTTGGTGCTATACAGAGTAAATTAAAATGAATGAAAATAAACTGAATAAAACTGTTATAAAAATTAACTATAAAACTGTATCGTATAGTGCAGGATAACAAGAAAACACATACTGAAATGCTTTCTTTCAATGAACTGAAAAATGGCATGAAGCATTACAAATGATGTTGTTATTTAACATCAATAAAAAGAATTCAATAAAATTTTTAATTACTTATCTTCGGAATGCCATGGCGCTAGTAAAATACATCTTACAATACATTACTATTCGTATGAAACAGTAATTGCATTTGCACGTTGAAGTGACAGAATGCTTTAGCCGTAACTAAAGATATTACTCATACATGATGAATTTATATATATGCTGCACCGTTTCCTGAGACTGACCTTAATTAAATTAACATTTAAGAAACTATTCTACAATTTTTTTACTAGTAAGAAAAACTGAAATGCTTTCCTTTTATCAGATAGTCATCTTAAGTAAGTGTAAGTATAAACAGATAGATAAATTTAGTCGAAACAATGAAATTCTTGATAAATTTTCGCAAAACTTATTTGATAAATACGTTAAAAGAGGGTATTTAAGTATTCAGCAAGAGTAAAGAAAATATTAGTTTCTCTGGAATACGGTAGCGCCTTGCTCTGCAGCACAATAAGAGTTTACATATTGCATATAGAGCGCCTTACTTGCGTATCTATTACTATTTCAGTTAAATTCTTAGTCTTCCAAAAAAAACCCTTATAAAAAAAGAAAAAGTTTAATAATAAATGATATATTAAAAAAATATATAATGATCTTTTTTATTGATTAGAAGATATATCTGAATTGCATTTATTATATTTTGTTTTTAATAAATTTGTAAAAAAAAGATAACATTAAAAAAAAAATAAAAATTTAAAGAATATTTGAATTTCATTCCTTATAAGACATACTACGATGTATAGACGATATTTTCCGTCATATATAGTTTTTAAATGAAATAATTCTTCCACAATGATCTTCAAAAATGTTCTTTGCATCAGTTATGGTTTCAACAATTTTTTTTTATATGTTAAAAAAAAATGCTACAGTTTACTATATATATGTATTTTAAAAAAAACTAAGATGAAAGAATAAACTTCTTGATAAATATTTGCAAAAAATACATCCGTAAAGATTTTTAAAATGGGTATTTTAAATTAAATAGAATTTCTTTAATTGTTATAAAAACAACGGGAAAGAATACTACTATTAGTCTATTCTTAGATATAACAATTTGATCAAATTAAGCTAATTTTTTTTTTAATATTTCTTCTCTTTAACGCTTGTATATAATTTTTGTTTAAAAAAATAACTTATCTAATGTTTTATTTACTGTTTATTCTAAAAAACGCTTAGAAAAGTAGGAAAAAGGAGATATACAATTTTAATTAAAAAATTTTTTCAACTAACATAAAAAATAAAGGAATTGAAATTGTAAAAAAATAATTAAGACAGATATCTCGGAAAATATCTAAAGAGGCAAAACAGATCTGCCGAACAGTGAGAAAATAAGAAAGGTTTTCGATGGATGGGGATGTAACATGCCTGAGGAGGGGGAATACAGCCATGATCATATATAAAGCAACTGATTTATACAAATTTAGGAGTAAAATTATTTAATTAATAATTGAATAGTTCAATGTATGTAGATGTATTCATTACAGGGTTTGTTTTTATTAATAAATAAAATAAAACGCTTGAGTTTCAAAATATTAATTGTCCGTTTTTGTACAAAAAAATTATTTGAAATTATAATATGCTACATAGTAAGTTATGTAACTTTTATTATTTCTTTCTACCACACGCATCTACTAAGAGAACATTTAAAATAGAAAAAAAAAAGACTAACACTGAATTATAGAGAAAGAATAAGAGGCGGAGCATTAGAAAGGGTAGATTGAATCAAGAACAGGAGAGACCAGAACAGAACGGCTTGAACTCGACGGTAGGCTTATTGACGACGGTATCTCTCTTACTATTGTTGCTCTTTTCAATGCCCACTCATAGCGAAACAAGACTACCCTTACTCATTCATTCCTTCACACAAATATACACACGCATACACACACACACACACGCCCACACGACCGCTATGCAGTGCCTTTTCTATCTTTATATAATATCCTACCCTTCCAACATTTTATTGAATAAAACTGAAAAGCAAAGAGGAAGCACTGAGGCCAGAACAGCCATTGTTCATCACGTTTTATTGAACAAGCCGCAAGTATATCTTTGTGTTTTATGGAATTGCACTTCACCTGACCTCGCTTCTGGTGTAGTCTTTAACTACTAGATCACTCGTAGTGCTCAATAAACGCTAGCCAACTTTTATTGTGCTACAAATAAAATAAAAACGAAAGAAATATCGTATAAATTTCAACATGGGTTCTTTCAGGAAAAAAAATGCCCCTCCCTTAATAAATTTATCTCACAAAGGGCTAAACTTTTACAGAATATCCTTCGAGTAATAAAAATAAAGAAAATCAGGCTCATAATTTTCGTTTTTCTTTCTCTTTCTTACTCGTAATAAGACAATAAAATTACGACCAGATTAAAAAAAATAATTTTTATTAATAAAAAAATACACACACAAAGAAAAGCAATAAGTAACAGTATGCTATGTTAGGTGCAATAATAAAACCCATCGGGTTGGTCTAGTGGTTAACGCGTCTTCCCAAATCAGCTGATTTGGAAAGTCGAGAGTTACAGCGTTCAAGTCCTACTAAAGCCAGTTATTTTTACACGGATTTGAATACTAGATCGTGGATACCGGTGTTCTTTGGTGGTTGGGTTTCAATTATAACCACACATCTCAGGAACGGTCGAACTGAGAATGTACAAGACTACACTGCATTTACACTCATACATATCATCCTCATTCATCCTCTGAAGAATTATCTAAACGGTAGTTACCGGGGGCTAAACAGGAAAAAAAGAGGTGCAATAATAAAAAAAAGACTGTTGTACTTAAAATGGTACATAAAACAATATCAAAACTGGTTGAGCCATTCTCAAGAATGACAAGTACGCCGCCGAGCCGAATAATGAAGTTGAAGAATGAATAATTTCCTCTTTCTTTTTCACCAATCGAATATACTCTTGAAAATCGGCATTCAAGGCCTTTAAAACAAATGTTATTCTTGTAAGTCCATTTTCACTGTTGATGTGTCCACTCAGACTGATGTGTCAGGAACCAAAGTTGCTTTACATAGACAGTAAAGTTGAGTAACACAGACAGTTCAAAATTATAAATAAATGTACTCTATTTCAGAAAAAAATGATCTATACAAAATACTTCTACTTGCTAGGAGGTGGTATAACCTAATAATTAAAAATACTAGTTTATATGTCTAATATATTCCAGTAGTAATGGAATCTAACCCTAATGGAATCTTAACTTACCGAGAAACAAAATCAGATATTCCTTAAAAGATGTAAAGAAGAAAAGGAAGTACACAAGCTCAAGTTATAGTTCACTAATAATCCTAATTTTGTGCCACAAAAGAACCCATTATCATTCTACACATAACTGTATATGAATATTTAATAATGCTATCATAAATAAGGTTACGAAAATAAGGTGTAACTATACGATAAAAGAAAAAAAAAAGCGTTAGGAATTCGTATCACGCATTACCGCTACTCCTTTCCTCACACAAATCGTAAAAGAAATGATCCGTTCTTTATGTTCGTTTGCCCTTTATGCGATTGTATTCTGCGGCTCCGAATTAGCTTATACTGTATATAACTCGTTCCAATAAAAGATTATTTGTTTCAAAAACTATTATACTCTTTTAAGCACATCAAAATAAATATGTTATATATAATGTTATAGTATATAAAAATAAGGATGCACTAAATTGTTAGTAAAATAAATATAGTAAAGAAATGCGCTCAAGAATCTTTTACAAAAATTAAAATAAATTACGAATCAAGTTTAAAATTTCAAAATATCACTTGATTATACTTTTAAACTTTCTTACCCTAAAAATTTATTTAATTTCAATTTTAGTTTAAGAGTGAAAGATCTGACTATGGGAAAACATGTTAGATATTCCACATACATCACCGGTTCTTTAACACAAAAATAACTACATAAATAAAAAACAAACTAGAAAAAGATACAATTTTGAAACGATGGAGGTGAAAAAAAGATAAAGCACGAGATAGAGATAAAAAGAATGAATACAGAAATTCATCCGTGTATGTAGTTGTGTACTGCATTCAAGTGATGAAACCGATATAAAAAGATGGAAGCAGAGTACCAAGGCAAGAGGGGGATTCAAGCATGTGAATTCAACTATACAACGCGCGAACACATACACACCCAAGAACTGTGTAGTACTGAGGCTATTTACATTGATAATTTCCGTTTGCGATAGATTCGCCTACTCAAAGCATACAGCACTGTTCTTTCCATACCCTACAGCTGTTAGAGTATTCGCATTTTGTAATCCTAATAATAAATTAAAGCTCAAACAAGATGTTTTACGTTTGATGTAATTTTTTATAATTTAATTTATATCATGTAGAAAATCTTTTCTTCTTTTTTTAAATTTTAACGTTAAAAACATGAAAAAGAATTCCTCTCAATATCTTATAATAGATTTAAATTAATAAATAGTAGCTCTAAAAAATACTAATCTCTTTTCTTTTGGGTTACCAAATATTCGATAAATTATTCATTCATAAATCTTTATTATATTTGTAATAACAAGTATCATCTAACGAAAAGGTGATTTAGAAGGATCCTACCTCCTAAATTCGGACCTGTATTACCATTTTAACTAATGTGATTCATATTAAGTTACTTTAAAATACATTATATAAAATAGCATTCGGAATCATTTTGATCAAGAAAATCTTTAATTAAATCTGACCGTTAAAAATATAATTGAATTGTATGAACTGCAAAAAATTTTTTTTCGTTTTGAAATGATTACTTAATAACTGTTTTTGTTCATGATTGCAATTGAACCAGCCAACAGTGAAGTAAAAATTAATCAAATCTTAATTCCTAATAGTGTATGAAAAAAAGAGCATTAATAATTTCATCATATATTTGACGTTAACGGGGAATTATTCTAATTAATGCTAAGCGAAACATCAAGAAGTCATCTTGTGAGAAAATTTTCTGGAGTAAATAATTTTCTTATGAATTCTGTGGAAGCCCAAAAAAGTTAAATTTATTCTCTGAGAATAAAATAATTCAAATCTGGCCTCCGTTCACAGTGAGGTCGTAATCAATATTTAAGAATTCTAACCGTATGAATTTAATTCGTGTTATGTATGTAACCATAATCTACTAAATTATTTTAACAAATTTTTGTATAAGTTTGTAGTTTTGAGGTTTTATCAAATCGTTTTTTCAGCAAAAATACAAGTACAATCTAAAAAGTGTTGCCATCTTGGCAAGCGTGAAAGAAATATCTTGGTTTCCTCAAAACATGGAGGGCTTAGCTGTTCATTACCGCTCTTCAATTTGTTTTAATTTTTATTTTTTTAAGAAATATGTCTTGCCTTTATAAATAATTACGTTAATATACAGTTTTTCGGGTAAATAATAATAATAGATCTTGTATGAGATTTCTTTCAAAAAAACATTCTTTTTACTTCCTTGTACTCGTACAAGTATTGTAATCGCAAAATATTTCGGTTTTCAGATTTCAATGGAAATATCCAATTTGACCATCCCTGAATCCATTTTGACTAGTTTCGGCGTGACGTCTGTATCTCGTATAACTCAAAAACGATTAGCAGTAGAATTTTGGATTTAGGATTTTTGAAATATCTAGTTGTGCATGTACCCTTTGATTGCAATTGACTTGACAAAAATGTACAAAAAATCAAAAGAAAAAATGGATTTTGGCCTTTTTCTTAACTTCAGTAATAAGCCCTTATTGAGAGCTTTTCAACGATATATCATAAGTGGTATTTATTTTTACTGGTTTCAAAGTAATAGCCAAATAAAATTTTAATTAATGAGATATTTGGATCTTTGAAGGGGAAGGAACATCGGTTCGATTCCAACTTCATTTCCCTTTATTTAACTTTTTTTTTTAATTTAAATACATTGATTTATTAATAATTATTAACCTCTGATGGTAAAAAAATTACAATAATTAATAATTTAGTAATAACAAGAAAAAAATCAGAAGTTATTAGTGAAATAAAATTTTATGTACTGTTCATTTTAAAAAAATGTGTATATGTAATTTAATAGGCGTACAAGGAAGTCATGTGGTATCCACATCATATTTTTTTATATATCAACTTTTTTTAACTTTTCTGACTGTGGTACAGAATTATACGCATGCATTCTTCTTTATTTCTTGATTTTACTTTTCGCTTACAGTAAATAAATGTACGACTATGTTAAACAAGCAAAATTTAGTACAGAAGAACAATTTAAATTTTACATTCTTTGACAATAATAATAACTTTTTTATTTTGTATTATAACTTAGGCCGTTTCAAATTCGTTTTTTATTGTCTTTATTGTTCAAGAATTAAAAATTACTTCTAAAGATTGTAAAACAATACTTATCATCTTAAATATAAAAATAAAAAAATAATAAACGGATTTTATAGTAGATTTTAAAGAATTTAATTTCTGAGGTTTAATTTTCTTAAAAGATGTTTAATAAAAGGATAAAATATAACAATACAAAGCAGAACACCGAATTAGGAAAATCATAAGATATTTAAATTATTATTTAATAGCAATTTATTTGTTTTATTAATTTGAAAACAATAAAAGAGTAAGATAATCCATTTATTTCTTATTATTCGTAATTTTTAGGTAGATTTCTGAAGAAAGCTACCTATTGCAATGGGTACTACGATTTGACCGCAGGAACATTTCGATATATCTTCGCGTTTCACATCCCGCAGACCCTAAAACCACCGTCAGTTCAAACATTTATATATATATTTCACTTTCTTGTGGACACGATAACTGCCGTAATTTTGCGCCAATCACTTTCAAATTGATACATAAAATATAACGACCCAAAATCTCGGTCGAGTTCGTTGCGAAAAAAATCGGACCTTGGGGATGGAAATGGGGAGCTTTTTCGACAAAAAATAAATTGTCGCTATAACTTTCTTATTAAGTAAAATATCGAATTCGTTTAAAGTTTCTACTATTCTTTGGATAAGTCTAAAACTTATCTAAGTAATTCTTTTTGATATCACCAACCACTGACCCAAGGGGATGGAAAAATGGGGTTTTGAAGACAAAAAATCATACCCCCCCCTAATAGGCATAGTATTGAATCGGTTTTAAGTTGTCGTTAGTACTCTAAAAATTAGCTAAAACTTTTGTCTGAAATAATTTTTGATATGAGCAACTCTTACCGCAAGGGATGACCAAAATTTTGCTGGAATTGTAAGATGGGGCTTGTCGTATGCTAACCATGTGAAACATTTTTCACATGTAACCATTGTCGTATTGAGTAAATTTGAAGTTTTTCTTAACTTACAGGTGGAAATATTTTTTATTCCCTACTTATCACCGGTGAAATCTACATCCCCCTTCCGGCGTGCCGAAAGGGATTTTTTAAAGTTGTTTTTGAAATAATGAATTTTTCATTTATTAAATCTTTTAATCAATTTAACATGTTTGAAAAAATAGTTACTAAAGTCAGAAATTACAATGTTTTTTTGCTGTGAAATTTCACTTTATTATTTTTTTAAGAACACTTGAAAACATTAAAATACAATCATTTTGTTGAAGAAATATAATATCATTTATACCATATAGTTATTCTTAAATAAATTTGTTTTTAAAATAAAAATAATAATAGCGAATTGCATGTATGTAAATGTTTGACAGACCTTAACATAACTATGAAACATGATAAAGGAGCATTTAAAAATAGAAAACATACTTTTTTAAAGGTATCTATAATATAACACGATCAATTGAGTTTACAATCTACCTAACGTATTATTGGATGATTTAATTGATTTATATCTTATATACGCACTGATTCAATAAATTTAATAAACAAGCAATCTCTTATTCGGGAAAAGTAATTTAAATAAAAAACAATAATTCTAAAAAAGTTATTTTTCAATTATTCAAATAATATTTTCAATTCTCGATAAGATTTCAGGTTTAGAAATTTAATCCTGATGTAGAAGGGGAAAGCGGAAAACGGAAGGAAAGGCTGAAGAAAGGGAACAGGGAGAAAGAAGGACTTTTTAAGTTGGTGATCACAGTTTGGTAAAGGGATTGCAGGGAATGATAAAGAAGAGGGTAGAGGAGTAAAGGGGATGGAAAATGGATGGATTATGGGGGGTTAACTCAAGTGAGACCAAATGGGACCATCCAAAATTCGCTCTCACTTCCTAACCGCAATTATCTTAAATCTTATTGATTTAACTTAGATTCAAGTAGAACAAACTCAATAAATTTTCTATTATAACAATAAAGTAATATTCTTATAATAAAATAATGGAAAAACAGGAATGAGTAATAAGTAAACGATTACTTTTTTATTTGTACGTTTATGTCTGTGTGTCCGGATAATAATAAAACTATACTGTTTCTAAACGAAAAAAGAAATGTAATGAATATTAAATGAAAGGGAATCAGAGTTTTCATTACAACGGGTTTTTTATTATTACCACCTTCTAATTCTTTTTTTTGATATGTTGTAATCAGATGTAGCTAACTCGTATTCTAAGATTTGTACGTGATGTGCAGTACCTGGATACGAAACACAAGTTGAAAAAAGAATTTACAATTTTTTTTGTGAAAAGTGTTGCTGAGAGACCAAAAAAATTCTATTAGACCACTTAATGGAAAAATAAACTTTTTAAAATAGTGATCACAATTCGGTGAAGGAATAGCCTGTCTACATCGACATTTTTACAATGATTTTCTCTCACTATAACTCGATCACCATTAGCACTTGGTTTTGTTCCTTAGGTTTTCCCATGTAATATTATTAACATGAACAGAATCTCTTTATAGGGGATCATTATACGATAACCGAATGTCCATATGTAGATGATACCAGACATGATACGTACGGCATTATTTTCTTTTTCAATTTGAAAGTTGAAATGTCTTATAGTTTCTTTCGTCTCAAAGTAATCTATTTTTCAAAGTTTCTTCCTTCCTTGACATCATCAATAAAACTACTAAGAATTGGTATTCCTTTCGCACAATTTTCTTCCATCATTGCAGCAAACAGATGATGAACCAGCTCAATTGCGGTAACAGATGACCGGTCACACAATTCCTCTTTTTTTTCTACTGCTTAAATTAGCGTTCTCTTTTCACTGTTCTCCCTATATTTTCGTTTTTAACTCTACCTAACCGAATGATCTTTATCGTTCCCTCTCTCAGCAGTAAATTTTAAAAAGCTTTTTTCCGAGTTCTAGAGTTTATAACAGTCGTTATCTTTTCTGTTCGATTTTATATCATTACAAAAAAATTAAAAAAATTATCACTAGCGTTATTTCTTCTCTTTCATCTAGGCTTAAATCTTCTTGACTTAGAGAAAACTTTCTTACCAGTCCGGACGATCGTGTTATATTGAACCTGTAATTCAGTTTTTTATATATATATATATTTTTTAAAGTAAATAGATTCAGGTGCCGATGTTAAGATTGGAAGTATAGTTTTATCAGAAATGATTAGAATTTATAAATTAATATTTATCTAACATCTCTGTACTCTAAAACCCCTACTGCAATAAAATTCATGAGTAAATAAGTATAAGGTTATTTGATAAACATTACCCGATTAAATTCAAAATGTTTCTCTATAAATTATACATATACATACTTTACGTAAATATAAATAAGGGTAAGAATTTAATAAATGAAAGTTTAACGTATATAACTTTGAGTAATGTGCAAAGTTATATTTACTGTACTGTAATGCTACAGTATACATGAGAAATAGCTAAAAACATACATCGTGCTTTGAAGATAGTTCTAAAGGGAAATGAAGAGAAATATATTAAAATCATAAGAACCCGAAGGGAAAGGAAAGCTAAATTCAATTGTTTGACAATAAAGAACAAGGAACGTCTGCTTAGGCTGTCTATCTATTTCTCGTATATCGTTACCTTTAGACGGTATGGAGAGAACATATTGTTCTGTTTGCATTGCCAGTAGCATGTACTTTGTTTCTCTTTGTTCTCACAATAACAGAAACAAAAACAACTACAACTACAGCCGTAACGACATTCAAGTGTTGTGTGATGCTACTGCATTGATAAATCACACTCGAGCTTAGCGTACTACAAATTGCATTCGATATGATGCACCCATTGCCACAGTAAGCTACAACTTTCATCCCGTCGACCCATATTCCTTTAGTACCTCATATAAATTACAAGAAACTCACATAAATATTTAACTTCACAAATAAAATAAATTTCTCGCAAAATTACTCTGCTACCCTCAAATTTTATTTTAATTAAATTATTTATGATTAGGTACATGTGTGCATTTTACACTTTTTTTTTAAGGTAATTGCTAATTTGCGGCAACTACTGGCTAAAACTACAACAATAGCTAAATTGAAATATGTTTATTAATAAGTAGATGGGCGATGACGTAAATCTACCAACTCAGAATGGTGTATTTTTATTTGTTTCTCTACCTCTCTTATACTCTCTCCCTTTCTCTTCATCTCTCTCTTTCCCAAGTTGCGTTAATCGACAGAGCTCGAGCCCCTTTACAAATATATATGGGCATGCACTAATCTTATACGTATTTTTGGTGTTAAATATGACATTTTTAAACTTCGATCCCCTCTGAAGGATTTCCCGATGTTTCAATGGAAATTTCCCGGAAGGCGTCTCCCCTAATTTTTGATGGTAAACCCAAATCAGGTTAACTGTGTTAAAGATGCTCAAAAATCATAATCAGAGTAAATTTCAATAATAATTAATTAAGTTATAATAAGTAAGAAAGTATTAAGTAAGTTACATAACTATAGTTAAAGTTATACTATAGTATATTACAGATATACTACAGTTATAATACTTAAGTAAGTTATATCTTATTATTCTATTTATAATAATATACGTTTGTGTTAGAAATAAGATTCGCAAAAACAACAAATAAAAAGTACGCATTATAAACTTAAAATGAAGGGTTTTCACAATTCAAAGATTCTGAAGTATTCAATTCTGAAAAATTCAGTACAAAAAGTGCAGCCATGAGTACTTCGCACTGTACCAGCTACTTAGAAAAACATACTTCACCCAAAATCTGATTTACTGACATCACAATGTGATTAATTACTACAACATAAGTATAAATTCAGCCAATCAATATGCTCGAAAACAAGAATCATAGAGACTATTGAACGTGACAATGAGTATTGACAAGATCACTCAGTTCACTACCCTCCGTGACGTGAGTGGTAGCGTCTCGGCCTTTCATCCGGAGGTCCCGAGTTCCAATCCCAGTCAGGCATGGCATTTTCACACACGCTACAAATAATTTATCTCATCCTCTGAAGAAATAGCTAACGGTGAACCCGGAGGTTAAAAAAAAATCACTCAAAGGTACCTGAAATCATCATTACAGATAAAAGAGTTCATCATTGTAAGCTATTTTGCATGTAAGTGGACAATAAAATATTGTATGTGGAACTTAGAAAATATAAAAACTAAAATTAAATGGAAAAATAAAATTAAAAAAAGACGAAAGTAGCAGACAACAATATTTATTTGTTAAAGTAATAAGTAAAATTAACGGTTCTCTTCGAACCTCACTGCCTAGTAAAGCGATAAAAAAAAATCACAATTAAAATTGAATGAAAGCAATTGTGTTTTTTTAAAATCAATATTATCAGATCTTTCCGAAAAGACTAAACACTTTTATACCTAAATACAGAAAAGTAAACACATATATTCGTAACTGTCATATGCTATTAAAAAAATTAAAAAAAAAAAACAACAAACCACATAGAGGCTTATCATTTTTTTATATTTTAAAAGAATCTTAAAAAAAATGATAAAAAATTAACGTAAAACTGAAGAATCATATCCGATTACATGGCTATGTCAGAAAAAAGCATCATTTCAAGAATAGAACACAAATGTTTTCAGTGAAATGAAACCTGTAGGGAATATATATAACACGTTACTTAGCAATGTTTAGAAAAAATAATATCTAAGAAACACGACCCATGTGTTGCAAACAATTTTTTTCATAATGTTGAGTATTGTCATAATGTATTGAAAATATGTATGCATTGAGTATGTATTGTATCGAGGACTAATATAATTTTTAAAAAAATGTAATAGTACGAAAGAGTTTTCTTCAAAATAGATACACCAATTGGTTTACTAAAAGTAAGCGCGACAGAAATAACATGATTGCCTTAGGGTTGTGGGTGTTGTGTTCCGAGAAACAAGGGTGGGTTAAGTTTTGAAGTGCACATAGCATAACAAAGGCAACTCTACTGTTAAATACATTAAAAACCACACTGTAGCTGAAATTTTCACCCACAGAACCACAGTTATAGCTACTATATAAACTACCACCCATTCCAGTAATACCATATTATAAAATGTAAACTTTACTGTTAAATACTTTATCCTACTTTTAAAACAGGTTTGTAAATTTAAATCTATTTTACAAAAAAATTGAGTTTCTTAAGAATGATAATTTTAGCGTAACATTACTTTAATGTAAGTTTTATTCCTAAGTCCCGAATTTTAGTTTTTCTTATTTAATATTTAAAATTAAAGATTTTTTTGGAATAGAATTTTTGACTTTGAAAAAGTGTATAATAAACAAATTATTTATTTACTTGTATTAACTGATACATAGGTATGTGTGTGTGCGCGCGCGCCTATGGAAAGTAAAAATGTTATGCCTGAAAAATAGTTATTTAAGCTAAAAAATATGTACAGTAAATATATTGAAACGTAGAAATAATTTTCGATTTTTTAAAAAAAATAACCGGTTAGATGATTATATTTATTTCACTAAAATAAAATTTTTCTTATACGGCTTCAAAAATAGATGAGGATAGAAACATATAAATATGTATTGAAAAATCGTTTAAATATCGACTGTTTGAAGTCAGCGCAAAATTACAAGAAAAAAGTAGCATCAATTTGTTAAATTGATTTAGACACCCAACTTCAAAACTTGACAGTTTAAAAAAGTATCGACGATGTGATATTTTTAACTCTAACGTGTTTTTACAGGTCACTTTAAGTATTTTTTTTTACTAATACATGTATGTATGTATATATTTTAGTTTTATTTTAAATATAGGCAGACGCCTATATTTAATATACTGTCTGTTTAATCCGTTTGCATGAAATGTCTTGATAAAAATAAGGAAAAGAAATGACGTAAAAGACTACTGTCAAGACTGAACTAAGGTTAAGAATTTAACCCTTAATCCATCTCTTGTTTCCCGGAATACAATCCTATGGGAATCACCTTACTTCAGTTCACGCTAACTCTTTCTTATTAAACCAACTATTGTGTCTATCGAGAACAGAACTGCTTGATAACCTTCTTACTAGTTAAGTACCTACAAGTACATACGCGCCTTACTCTATTCGGATCAAAATTTCTTCCCTATAATTTTTATTAGATGTTATTTTGTGAATCCAAAATATATTGAGTTTATCAAAATTATATTTAATGAATCCATTATTATTAAACATATTAATTTGACAAATAAATTACAGGATAGAGAATGGAAAAATTAAGAAATGGAATTTACAGTAAAACACATGCAAACTTTTATTTCAAAATTGATAATTTTCTTCAATTTTAACATTACACAGCTAGTCGCTGGAGACA
Source organism: Lycorma delicatula (assembly GCF_047948215.1). Lineage (NCBI taxonomy): Eukaryota > Metazoa > Arthropoda > Insecta > Hemiptera > Fulgoridae > Lycorma > Lycorma delicatula. Next base: position 199,153,822 of record NC_134456.1, read on the forward strand.
GGTAATATATATAGGTTCAGGTTTACATAGTAAACCTGCGCAAATATATTAATTTAAATGAATATTTTTAAGGTTTTTAAATTGAATACGTGAACTGAACTATAAAATAACTTAATTCCCTTTCAAAATATAATATTTCTAGAATATCATTAAAAAAATTGAACAAAAATTTCTTTTATATGTAAATTTAATAAAATAAAAAGCATAATAGTAACATATATTTGATCAGCACCTTTTAAAATATCAAATATAATTTTAGCGGTTTACGGGAGAAAAAAAATGGGCATCTTATTATGGATATCAACTTCTCGGTAGTTAGTAATAGGTGAAAATTGGGAAAAATGTTACTAGAGTAACTGAAATATATGGAATAAAGAAAATATAAATAAATATATAATTACTTTAAAAAATCTTCTAAATTATGTTCAAGACACATCATTTTCCATTTTGAATTTCCAATCGAAGGGTTTTGTTTTCAAATTCGGCTTCAAATATCGTGAAAAAAACAATTTCGATTTTCTTCAGAGACATCCTATAAAAAACTTTATCACAGCAAATTTGTTCTCTACAGTAATAAATAAATAACCTAACAAATTTAAAAAAAAAAATCAACTTCCACCCCTTATAATTAAAATATATTTTTTTTGTTTTTTTGTTCTATGTTTCTTTTATGTTTATTGTATGAAAGTTTATACTTCATATATAGAGCTATTATAAAAAGCCTACAATTTTTTTTTCAAAATTGTAGAACCCGCTCCTGTACGCTGAAAAGTTTTTTTAAATATCCCTTTTCTTATTTTAGCTTTTATTCAAGGAAGTGTTAGATTTAGAGAAAAGTTTACTTTAGCAAATTTGTTAAGCTTATCCTACTATGAATATTTCTATAAAAACATTTCTTTCCCTTTAAAAAATATATATATTTTTTTTGTTTTTAACTTTTTTAATTTTTATTATTAATAGCCGTGAAAATTACGCAATACTTTGCCAACTTTTTGTAATCTAAAAACATAATACTGATAACTATCAAAACTAGAGGGGGATTTTGTGATTCAATAAAATCTATACAGTAAAAAAAAAAAAAATATTAAGTCTACAATTACATAATTCCTAACTACTATTAATAATTTTTAATAAACTGAAACAGATTATAAAAAATTAAACCTTATGGTACATTATATTACATTTTATATATATCTTTTTCAATTCACAATAATAAAAACGTCATTTAACATTAAATTTATGATATCTAAGATTATTGAAAAAGGCAATCTATTTTATACTTAAAAAAAAAATTAAATTATATCAGTCTCATTTATTTGAATAAAGAGAATAGTAACAGAAAATGACTGATAATGCAGTTGTAATAAAGAGGGAGAGAATTAAATGGAAGCTGTAGGAAATTAATGAATTATCTGTTAAATTGTAGCTAATGAAATAATCACCGACCCAACGTAACAAAACAATGTCGGTGTTCTGCAGTTAACTCAATTGCTTACTTAGTGTACTGATTGTCTTAACTCATAACTCATTTTGTCGCTTGTCGCTTTGTAATTTCCTTCATCTATGTACCACTGTATAACAGGCTATTATATACTGTGTTATTATCTTAATTAATATAACCGGCGTTATGAGAAAGGAACTACAAAAAATAGACGATACATATTAATTATAACATTTACACCTACACAACACACATACATTAATTAAATAATTAACTTTATAAAATCTTACTTTAAAGTGGGAAAGAAGGTTTTTTTTTTAATTAAAACAAAATTTAAATACGAGAAAATCCAATTATTGAAGTGGAACATATGAATATTATATCTATTTAATATCATTAATGAGAAATGGTATTATATTTTATGTTAATGTAGTATCATGTATATAATATGTTTAACTAAGTTATGCAATCTATGATATTGCATATTGTTTTTATTAGTGATATAACATTTATAATTTCTTTAAAAACGTATATATACAAAAGGACTAAAGATTGGAAACATCAAAAGAGATAAAATACAAAGCTATTATCTCTTCCGATGATGACATAAAGCCAAAAATTACATTAAGAAAAGCAAGAAATAACGCCACATAGAAGAATAAAAAAAAAATGCATAAAAAATATCACCGAGCTTGAAGTAAAGTGTACATAAACAATTTACCATAAAAACTTAAATTTACTGTTTCCACGCTCGAATCAGATATGCAAAAAATAACTCAACGAACATAAGAGTTAAGAGAAACGTTCAAAATATTTGGCAACACGGTAAGGTTAATTTTACCCATATCAAAATATAATCACCCAAAACCAATAAAATTACATAAGAACAAATTAAAACAACTTATATAAAAATACTAATTATCACTTAAATCGATATGGATTGAGTATTTCGCAAACAAAATAACAATATTAGAGCAAATATTCTCATAAAACTGCAACAGAACGGAAATAAATCCTAATGAATCGATTGAAGAACACAAAAGCGGCAAACAAAAATTAAGCAAATTCTTTTAAAAATCCTAGTAAGTTATTTTCAGTGGGTTTCTATGATATAATGATGATGGTAATTGATAATACAGTAAATTGTATTTTGTCAAATTAAGTCAATTCAGAACTATACTGCAATTATCGAACAATATTTTTAATTAAAAAGTAATCACCCTTCAATTTCTTTATTAAATATAACATTTTGTGTGTTTCGTACGAATCCTCATAGCAAGTGTCTGATCACAAGAATTGTTGCCAGAACGTTCGATCAAAAAATTAAAAAAAAATTATCCCAGAATGTTAGATGTAATCTAATTTTCAATTGACGGTTTAGTTTTCATAATTAACTTAAATATTTATTTTATTCTAGTAGAAAAGTCTCGCCCGAGAATATTAATTAACAATTGTATTTATTTTATTTTATTTAATGGATAAGAGAAGTAGCTATTTGATAAGTGCTAACTGAAGTTTTCAGGAAATAATTGATATTTCTCTTTTACTACATTAAAAGATATCAATTAAAAGTCTCGTTGACGCTTCTACTGAATAAATTCCTATTATTCTTCCATTACAGCAATGAATTTCAAGTTTGTTTCCTTGGTTATGAACCCGAAAATTAATTATGACTAGTCTATTTCATTTTATATCACAAGAATAAAAGATATTTCAAGGAATAACGGTAAGTAGGATGTAAATACAATATGGGTGATTGATGAACGGCTGGAGTTGAGTCCTATGATTATCGTTTCTGCTCTTCGGAAGGAAATCGAATCATTTAGCGCGTATATAGAAAAAAATATATATTCTGATATAGAATATTTATAAAACCGTATTTGTGATATTCTGTAATTTTCCCTTGTTTAACAAACCTAAATATGAAGTTTGTGCCATGTGACACCAAACGAAAACAAAAAAATTTAATTTTCAGTTATTTTGCTCTTATTTGAAATTTTTAAATTATTAAAACAAATTAACATCACAGAAACAATATTATTAACCCATTTGCTACAATGATAGTCATAGAGATTTGAATATAATTTTTATTTTTGCGTTTTGATTCACTAAGTCATACAAATCGAATCTCTTCTTTCTTCTATTAGTGGATAATAATAAATTTGTAACATGATTTGAATGAATCACTACGATTTAAAAAAATACAGTAAGATTGTAATGTAAATCATTTAAGATACTCTGAATCTCGTGATACTGTGATAAATACTCGTTAGATGCAATATTTGCTAATTAAAACTATAATCTAAATAGAGTGATACTTTCCATTGTGTGACGAATTGTTAACAGATTATCAGACTTTGAAGTAAAACCAAAATTAAAAAAAAATTCACTTATAATTAATTTGACTTAAAAATTTGCTTCACTTAGAAAAGTGTAATAATAATCGTAATTCAAGGTGACAAATATAGTTATGTAAAGACAAATATACAGATGAATCTTTTTCTTTAATTTTATGTGCGAGCTTACTCATACATACACACATTTTTAAAAATTATTCACATATTGAAACAATTTGACCAGAAATAAATCTTGTTCTTTTTATTTTTTTCTTCTTATAAAAATCAAAAGTAATAATGTAACAACGAATATAGCAATAACATGTAGTAATTTGTTCGCACAACCAAGAATTAAGTTAGTTTGTATCTGTAAATTGTACCGGCTTAGGCACACAACGAATTTTGTTATAACTTACTGTCATTAACGTTGTTCCTGCACGCAAACTGCAACAAACTGTTATTACTATTGTTAACATCTACTTCTGTTTTCTCTGTAACGACTAGATTCAAAAAAAAAAGAAAGTGGAACTTAATCGTGATTTACAAATCTGTCATGAAATGTGAGTAAGCGAATTATCTAAAACAATATGTAATTACTTTTAAGATATGTGATTCGATAATGCAAGTAAAAATTGACAAATAGAATGAAATAACACGGACATAACTCTGATGTTTAACGAAATCGTTTTAATTTTCGGAACTTTTCAATAACTTAAATATTATATTAGTTAAATAACTAACAATTTATAATTTCTTAGAAGTGCATTTCATTTTGGAATAATGAAATCATGCATAATGAAATCCTTTTTTAGTGAAAATATAATTAATTGTTTCTTTAACGACTAACAATAAAGCGAGAGAAGATATTTTGAGCGATTATATATCCAGTCGTTTTTCAAAAGCTTTAATAAAATGAATAAAGAGGATTTCAAGTATTAAGTCGGCTAATTATTATTTATTAAGCTTGGATTTAATTTTCTTCATTTTATCATAGTCTTAATAAACCGTTCCTTAAAATTGACCCTTTCGATACGGTGGATGTTTCAGACGAGTAGAAGGATGTAAATGGATGATGATTAGTGGATGTTTTCATTAATAGACGAGTAACCACATCAATAAGATCTCTCCATCAACCAGTTTTTGTAGATTTATGAATTTTACTGCCACGAGTAATTCTCGAAAGCTTAAATTCATATTGAACAACTAAATAAATTACATTAAACCGTACAAATCATAATATTTGGAATCATTTTTGCTATTTAAGGGTACTTAATATTAAAGTGTTTTAAGTTAAAGCAAGTAAGTGTTTTCAATAAAGATTGAGATATTGAAGAAAATATAATATTTTCATAACAAAAAAATTAAACGGTTTTTGGCGGCGACAGAAATTTTGTAATACCGAAGAATAAGGCTGCGTAAAGAACTCAACTTTCTATTCGAGGATTGCATCTGGAATCGGTCTCTATTAGGTTTTGTTTCCTCTCTTTTTGTCTGTATGTCTATCTATTTATTTGTAAGCTTGAATCTCTCTCTCTCTCTCACTCTCTTTCTCTCACACACATAGAATCTTATAAGAAAAGATCCAGAACATTTAGGACACCAACTTCGTTCTTTTTCAAATTAATAATAATAATAACTTCAAAAGCATTACACGTTTGCAAAAACAGAAAAATTTGAAGTTTTAGTAAAAATTCCCATCAATTCCAGCTTTTTTCCAGATGTTTAAACATTCTTCTATTTAATATATTGGAGCAACACTATTGCGGTGGTCTCTGGTGATGTACATTGGCGTAATTTTCTATAAAGCCAACAGGTATTTATTCTATTTTTTTTTAATAAATTCAATTTTTCAAGAACAATATGTATAAAGGAGCAAAAAAGTATTATAATAGGATTTAAGATTACGTTTTTTTAAACTTAATCGATTCGTTAGTTCGAAGACAAGCTTTTTATATTGTGAAGCAGACTATAGCAAAACCTTAACGCCATCAGTTTCTCAGTTCTATCTTCCGGCCACCGTTTGACTTTTGTTTAAATACACAAAACATTTTGGTGTGACAAATCTAGGATATAGTACAGCTAAAATACATTACAGTATTATTTCATGTGCAAGAAACATAACTACCTACACCGGTCCTACCTCCTATGGTCCTCCTAACTAAATTAATCTACATCAGATAACTGGAATGTTCCTATAATTTGACACGAATACAGGTAAACTATCCAAACTTTATAAGTCCAAATAATTTGTTTTATTAGAGAAAAATATTTAAAAAATTATTCAACTGAATGTCAAAAAAAAAAAAATTAAATTATTTTTCAGTAAAAAAAAAAAAACAAAACAAAAAGCTAAACAATGTAGGAATGTAAAAATTAATTTACAAGATAAAATCGACTCGTTTATTTAATAATTTAACTTACAAGTAATTATTTGTCCGCAATACTAAAGAAGTTATATTAAATATCATTTAGTTCTATTACAGCACTGTTATTACTTTTTTTAAACTTAACAGTAAAGTAGTCTAAATGCGTGTCGAGTTGTAGTCTAACAGTATATTAAACGTTTGTATTTTGTCATGCAATAGCAATATCTTAAAAAACAAGAGTTAAAATTTGTTAATTTATTTTTGTTACTGAATATTATCTCTAATGTTTTAAAACCTGTAAAAGGAAATTTAAAAACAGCAGTCTTAACAGTTGTGTTCCACGTTGTAATTACATGGTTAAAGTTTTTAACTTTTTTTATTTTTATTCTTTTGCTTAAATATGTGTGCCTTTCATGTCAATGAATAAATTGTTTTTTTTTTGTTTGTTTTGCTTTCTATTCTTTGTCGTACTGCGCAATTATTATCTCTTTTTTTAAGGAGTAATAATTAATTAAAACATCTGAGATATATTTATCTTTTAAAGACCGATCTTATATTTATACAAAACTGATGTATGAACGGCTTCGCTTAGGTCATGTATTATCTTTAATGAAGTAAATAGGTCGTCCTCAAATTTTCTTTACGAGTCACAGCTGACATTAATTCGGCACAGTAACAAACCTTTTCAGTAAGTTATGAAAAAAATCAGTTTAAATTATTCGTAAAATGAAGTAAGTGCAAATAAGGGAGAGAAAAAGACTGACAGACAAATAATTAGGCGGATAAATATTTATTGCTATTAAGTCTGTATACTGAAATAGTGGGGTTTATAATGATTTCATACTGATTATTCTTGTATGTTTATATGTATTTATCCATTTTATCTTAACAAAAAAGAGAAAACTAAATAGAAAAAAAAAAGAAGCGAAACAAGGAAAGGAGAAAAAAGTTATTATAGATACTTATTCAATATTATCCTACCGTTTTGGAAAATCTAACCTTATCAAATATTCATAAGTATTAAAACTGTCACAGTAAGTTCGAATAAATAAATAGATCATAATAGTAAATATAGTAAATAAATAGGAAATTGTTTACACAAAGTCAACAAATCAAAAGAATCAACTACAACTAAAAAAATCAAGTTTATAATCAGTAATAATATAATTTTAAGTTCATAAATACATTTTTATAGCAATCAAATTAATTTCTATTATGAAAAGAAAACAGAAAAAAATCTTAAAACGACGTTTAAATTTTCTTCTGCCATTCATCTCCTGAAATTTAATAAGAAAAACTTATTAGGACTGTGTACACATTGGTGGCGGGGTTGTTGGCTGATGTCTCGCCGACTTGTTACGCTAATTCAAACATGATCAGTCAGTTATTTTACGCGTTATGTTACTTATATAAATAAAACCTTTTTTTGGAGGGGGGGTAAATGCACAAAATGGGGGGGTATATACAAAATGCTATTTACAGTTTGGTTACATGTTTGCCAGCTATTATGTGGATTAATAATAACGGTAAATAATCACGGTAAACCTACTCTTTTTAATTAGTAAAAGATTTTATTCCAAAACTTAAGAAAATCAAGAGAAAAATTTCCTCTTTTTGACTACTTAACCTTATGATTTAAGGCAGTTAGATCAAATTAAAACACCTACGAGTGATTAAAAAAAAGAATAAACATTCTAAATAAACTTTCTAAAATGTAATATTTTCTAATTTTCCTCCACGATTCTAGGCGATTTAAAATCGATTATTTTCTAATTAAAGGTCATTTCTGTATTTCAAGCCATTTCAAGCCAAGTGACCGAAAGTAATACCATACTTTTCTTCGAATAGCCAGTAAAAAACGACTAGCATATATATAATATAGCAACGAAGAATAAATATTTAAATCGGTAAATAAAAACATAGGAAAGAAGCAAAAAAAAAATTAAACAGCTTTTTAAAACAACCCTTAAAGAATACAACTCAAAATAATTATCAAAAAAAGACATTACAACGTAGTAATGAAACACAAATTTTATAAGAAACAGAATGTTTAACCATATAATAAGAAAAACTTAATCGAAGAACTAGAAAGGAAAGAAAAAAAATATTAACAAAATCCTAGGACCCGAGAAAGTAAATGATAACTCTGAATTTCATCTTAGATCCAACAAAGAACTTTGAAAAACTACAAAGCACAATCAAGATTAGAAGAAACAAAATTTTATGGTAAAATATATACTCAATGAACAAGATAGAATCGCAAAAACAATACTTGAATTTTTCGAAAATAAGAAAACAAAAACAAATTGGTTTAAAGAAGTGGAGAAAGATTTATCAAAACAAGAAATTAGAAAAGAAGAAAACATAACAGAGATCTTTTCAGAACAAACAGAAAAACTGAGAGAATTCCAAAATGAAACAAGTAAAAAAAAAAGGAACAGATGAAAGACGAGAACATAGCGAAAGTCTACTGGGAAAAGAGAAAAGAGTCCAAATGAAGTAGTTTAGTTTATACGCAGTCCTCAGTACATTATACGGCAAAATGTATATATATATATATATATATATTTGCGGATTATAAACATTGGCGAAGGATGAGAATAAAAATACAAAAGCAAAAGAAAACCTTAATAAACTTGAATAAATGCCACAAAACTGATATATAACATATTTATTTCTTTGAACAACTTTCTTTCTAATAAAGGAAAATAAACAGTTTATGACCAGATAAAAAATAAAAAACTGATAGCGGATGTCTTTGACTGTTTTACCAATCAACAATCAATAACGAGTACCTACAATAAACTATTACTCCATTTTCAAAATTGAATTAACTTTCTTATAAATATAGAGTTGGGAAAAACTTTGGAATATATGTTTTTTCTCTGCATTTAGTTAATGTAGGAGGGTGAATGAAAGGGCGTTTGAAATCTCTTCGTTAAAACTGTACTTCTTTTGTTTCCCGTTTAGCCTCCGGGAATCACCGTCAGGTATTACTTCAGAGTATAGAGAATAAGTATGATATATATGAGTGTAAAGTGAAGTGTAGTTTTTGGAGTGTAAATATATCCTTCTATACTTTTAATTTCAAACAGTCCTAATTACAGAAGTCTTTTTGATTATAATGATTATATTTTTATTTTAGTTACTAACTAACTAGTAGGAAGTTGAATAAGTTTTTTTTAATAAATAAATTAAAAGAAAAATATATATACTCCAAATTTTTGCGCAATCTTTATTATGTATATCCAAATGATCATAAGTATAGAAACTCTAAAATTATTTAAAGAAAAATGTAATTTAGAAGATGCTTCAACTTTAAAATTATCTATTTTTTCGGTAAAAGACCAGCACAGACAGACGACTTCTATGGAGCGGAGCATAAAGATTTTAAATGAAAAGGGTTGGTTATGACAAATCATTTTGGAGGACATTGAAAAACAACAATTTTTAAGTCAAAATCTTCGGACTACCCTAACCAAAATATGGTAGTCATATAATATGTTACCTAGTTTCATTGTGCACAGTTCAACCAAGTAATGATTCCTAAAAATTCATGATTTTGGGGTAGGTGCGTTTGCTACATTTCATTTTTCTATATTTAATGGGTATGTATATATTTATATATATATATATATATATATATATATATATATATATATATATAATTTTTTTTTAGTTTTAAAGTTTCATTACAATCAGTTACATTTGTATATACCTTGAGTAAATTGGATCACACTCGCAATCCCATGATAAGGATTTCCCAGCGAAACTTCTCAAAAATTACACACTAGTATTACAAAGAATTTTTGTGACAAGAAGTACATACACTAAGTAATTATGAAGACAATTCAACACCTAACAGTAAAATAAAAGAAGTTATAAATAGCAAGAATAAAGATAAGAATATCTCTTATTACTGTCAACTCAAACAAACTCAAACTTACATTATAAAAATACAGTAACTGATTATTAACAAATATCGAAGCATTAAATTCTTTAAGTAAAATAAAAATATGTTATTTATTACCAAAGAAAACGAATGAAGATTAAAATTATTAATATGCAAAATATAAATACGTTATAAAATCTGATAAACCAGTTAAATGAAATAATTGTTATTAAGACAATAACAATGTCAACAATAATACTGAATTTCTTTTAAAATGTCGAATTTTCGTTACATAAATAAAATATAAAGAGACTATTTTATGGAGATTAAATGAAAGAGAAAATGGATTAATAAGTAAAAGTGGATTACTTAAATAGGTTTTTGGAACGTGATTACTGTACGCAGTACTAAAAAGTAGAAAAGGTTAAGTATAAATAACACTGAAAGAAGAGATTTAGTACTGAGATAGAGTATAAAAAAGCAATCAATTTTAAGACCTCAATCAGAAGTAACTTATGCTGAAATCATTTGATTTAACATAGTCAATAACTAATATAACAGTTGAGTGGCACCTTTTACTTCATAAATTAAAATCACAACTCTTGACGTAAACAAAAAAATAAATATTTGATTATATATATATATATATATATATATATATATATATATATATATGTGTGTAAAATACTATAAAATATATATGTAAAATACTATATTTAAATAACATGAGCAATAGCATCCATCTCCTTTGACTTTTTAACTTGCTTATTAAAGCATTTCTAAATGAATCTAAGGAAAAAATTGCAGTTGCTCTGCAACTGCAATTCTCTCAAAGTAAAGTAATTCTCTCAAAGTAAAAAGTATAAAATATTTGCAAAATAAAAAAAAAATATTTGTAAAATAAAACAAATATTAATATTTGTAAAATTGCAATTAAAATATATAGATACCAATGTTACCAAGATGACAGTGTCCTCCTTTTAACTGAAATTAAAAATAATTTGATTTATTAAAAAATAGAAATTTAACTTGTAAATAAAAAAATGTAATGAAATATTACTAATTTAATTATTTAGCCATTTGTTGAATAAAAAAAGCGTTTTTCCTTTGTACGTTAAATAAAAAGAAATTGACAACGTAAAGGATTACAAGCTGACTGATAGAAAGAAGGAGGACGTTCATGTAGAAAAAATATTGGCTATTATACAAAATTACAAATTTGAAAAAAAATTAAAAATACGTATTTATATGGAATTTTAATTTTAAGTTTATTAAATCGATTTCACTGTAGAACCCAAATATTAAATTCACAGAATTACTAGTGAATGTTTTATTAAAATACTTAAGGCTCCCTCCATGGCTGAATAGATAGCGTCTCGGTATTTCATGAGGAGGTCCCGGGTACGAATCCCCGGTAGGCATGGCATCTTTTCATACTCTACCAGTTTCCATCGGGCTAATCACTGTAGCTGCAGGTCTCACAAAATATTAGTCAAAACCACGCTGTACTTAAAACCAAAAAATTAAAAATTTAATATCATCAATAATAAATAACATAAACACAGTAGAATTTTCACTTTTTTAAACTTTCATAAGTAGAAAGTGAAATTAAATACTAAGAATTATTAAAAGATAAGAATAATATTCTAAATCATGGGAACTTTATTAAATTATTGCACAATATAAAATAATTATAAAATATTCAATTAAACATAATTATGAGAACAGAACACGGTACTCTTTGTACAATAAATACTGTTAAAATTATTATTCGTTATTTTACTACATTGTGACTCTTAACTGCAAAAAGAATTACAATAAACTGTTGTGTAAACAATCTCTTTTAATAAAATACAACATCAAAACATTTCCGCGGTTGGTTTACATACATGGCAAACAATCAAATCTCCTTATAAAAGAAAATTTAATTTCTCTAATATTATATTTTAATTTCTCTATTAAAATGAACTGAACTGGAGATAATGTTTTTCATCCAACTTACCATAAAAACTTTTACACAGAATTATCTTATTAATATCTTGGTTGAGTTATAAAATGAGCCAAAATCTCCAAGAATTAACATTTTTAATTACTATAAATAAATTTACGTTCTAAATAGTACGACCCCGCTACAACGCGGTTGAAAATAAAGCGGACACGATTTAACGATGTTCCCTAAAAGAGAATTGTTATCAGATATTACAAGAAAACTTTCCACTTCTTAGTAGGTATATAGAAACACATTTTAACTACTTATACGTATTTAGTAATAAATTGAACAGAATACATAAATTCGCTAATACATTTAGCTCTATGAAGTTACACTTAACTATAAAAAATTTGTTCTCTAATCAAATAAAAAAGAAAGTCTTAAATTTAAAAATTATATACAGAGTTTTGCAGTTTTTTGTCATAATTATTAGGTCTACTATTGTGAGAAAATTATAACTTAATTTGATACTAATTTACAATACTAGAATTAGAAATAAATAAAACCAATTAATATTTCATCGAATTGAACGTAAAATGGAGGACATGAAAACAGACACATAATAAAAACATACATTTTCTACCATAACTCGGCTATTTGTTAACCGATTTTCAAAAATAAAATGTCATTTTGTTCAAAAGAAAAGGCTTAATGTTTTAGTAAATAACATAAATTTTGATAAAACTAATATTTATGTAGATATAACGGATTAAAAAATAAACATATTATGTAATTTACGAAGGTCCTGATTTTTGATAATTTTAAAAACTCATTACCAAGACGCTAAATATTAATGTAATTCGTCCATTCGAACTTGAAATATAAATTTTTATCTAAAAATAACGAAATGGCGGACAGGGGGAGAATGAAGGAGAAATTGCCATTTTCCTAAAGATATTTTTTGTTTAGTTTTGCAAGTAGAATCCGTTTTGCCAGCCCACCATTTTAGAACCCTGCATATACATACATTTAGATGTGTTGTGTTAATACAACAATAAGTTATAATAAAGTAGTACTGCATATTAGTTTACGGTATTTTGAGTCAAACCAGTTACTATAATACTGTATTTTAATTCAGCTATAAGAGAAAGTGCTTAAAAGAATGTACAATTACCGTCGTTTATTGTTAAGAAAAAAAGTAATCTAAAAATGAAATCCAATTACAAAAAAGTAATTACTGAACAATACATAGTCAGTACAATATTTTATTTTATCCCATAATCTTATTTTTAACCGCAACATTCGGTAATATTTTAATTATATTACAAAATTAATTAAATTGGCATTTTTTCGTTTATCTCTTATTTAAAAAAAAATTGATGAGGGCACCACATAACTTCCTTATACGCCTATTAAATTACATATACACAATTTTTTTAAAATGAAAAGTACATAAAATTTTAGTTCATTAATAACTTCTGATATTTTTTCATAATCTTTTTTTTAATGTTATTGAATTATTATTAATCGTAAAACTTTTTCACCATCAGAGGTTAATAATTATTATTAATAGATCAATATATTTAAATAAAAAAAAAAGTTTAAAAGAAGAACATGAAATCTGATTTGTACCGTTGTGCCTTCCCCTTCTAAGATGCAAATATTTCGTTAATTAAAATTTCAATTGGCTATAACTCTGAAACCAGTGAAAATAAGTTCCAATTATGATATTATATATATATCTTTTTTACAAGGAATGAAGCCGTATTCGAATCGATGTGCCTTCTCCTGGTAATATCCAAATATTTCATTAATTAAAATTTTATTTCGCTATAATTCTGGAACCAATGAAAATAAATGCTACTTATGATGACATATCGCTGAAAAGTTCTCAATGAGGGCTTATTACTGTAATTAAATAAAAATCCAAAATCCAAATGTTTTGTATTTTGGGATTTTTTGGACATTTTTGGTCAAATCGATTGCATTAAAAGTGAAGATACACCACCAGAAGTTATAACAGTCCTAAATTCAAAATTTCAACATTCTACGGCTAATCATTTTTGAGTTACGCGAGATAGATACGTACATACAGACGTCACACCGAAACTAGTCAAAATGGATTTAGAGATGATGAAAATGGATATTTCCGTTGGAATCTGAAAACCGAAATTTTTCGCGATTATTATACTTCCTTTATTTCGTACAATAAAGTAAAAAAGGAGTTAACCTGAAACATGAGCATAAGAATTGTCTCCGATGGCCACGTTATAACGGGGTCGTACTGTATATGGGAATATTCTTCCAGATCTTTTCGAAACAATTGTCCAATTTCTTTATTTTAATTTTAGACATGATAATGCTGTAGCACTTCTGTTAGTGGTTAAGAAATCCACTTAATATGTTGTGAAAATGTATATCTGATCTTTACTGTACTTGGTCATTCAAAATATAGTTTTTATTTTCAAGTTTATTGTGTTTGTAAATTTCATATAGTTCATGACTTCATGATTTGCATGTGCTACGTACGTAATTTGTATTAGGTGGTTAAAACCTTAGTACATGTATCCGTTTTCCATGAGGTGATAAGCAAAGTTGTTACGAGTTGATTAAGATGTTTTGTGGAGTGCTTGTATGTGTTCTTTGTGTCTGTGGGTAGATCTAACTCTGGTCTGTGAATGTAATGTTTAGTACAGTCATTGCAGTCTGAGTACAGTGGCTACATGATAATCATCTAAATGTGTTCTTAATTTAAATAATAAACTATTTTAATTAATTTTTTAATTATATTAATACGAGTATATTTTAACTTTATTAATATTATTTACTGATATTTTTTTTATCATACATACAAAATTAAAGTCCGTTCTTATTAATAGTATTTTACTAAGAACTCATTTAAACGACTACAAACGATTAAATATTTTAATAAAAACGATTTTTACGACGTTATTTGGTATGTGACATTTTTAACTTTTATCTTTTTTCTTTACATTCATCAAATTTCAACCGGTTTCTTCCATCATTTCGGTGAAAAATGTCTTTAAAAAAGAACCGATACCTCCATGCCAAGATACCCGAAGAAATGATTATTTCTTCACAGTAACAAAGCGGAGTTAATAATAGTTTTGTGTAAATCACCTATTTTCTACTACTTTATGGGATGTTTTTTGGCTCATTTTACCATTTCAAAAATGAAAAATAATTTTTATCAACGAACGGTGAAATAAAATTTGCTAGAAATGACAATTTCTCCAATTTGATTACTGAAAAATTTAAAACCTATGAATAAAATTTATTCTTACATATAAAAAGTTTTGGTTGGTTATTTAACATGTCATTTTGAAATTTAATAAAAAGGAATAATTTATTAGAAGTACTAAACTAAATTAGAATTATTTGAAGTTTCAGGATGAATTATTTATTACTGTTAACTTCATTTACATTTAAATGAAAAAAAAATATATATATATAAAATAAATAAATAAAGACTCATGAAATTATTATAAAACAATAAATATTAAAAACTACACACACACACACACACACACACACACACACACACACACACACACACACACACACACACACACACACACACACACACACACACACAGAGAGAGAGAGAGAGAGAGAGAGAGAGAGTGAGAGAGAGAGAGAGAGAGAGAGAGAGAAAGAGAGAGAGAGAGAGAGACACGTACGTATGAGCGAGCTGATAAAAATGAAAGAAACGTTCATAAACTAGAAAAATCATAACTTAATCATAAAATTGAAAGCAAAACATTAGAAATAAAGAAGAACTAAAATTAAGCCCAGAAAATATTTTTCCTTTTCAAAAAAAGATCAGGAAAATTAAATCTACAACTACTACTTATCAAAATACAAAAAAAATGTACTTTTTACACAAGTGGAACGCAAACAAACCGTTTTTATATAAATAAAAATGAAACTTAAAACAAATAATCCTTCATATAAAATTAATTAAGAGTAATTTCAAAGTGAATTATGTAGAAAAAATATTTAAATATTTTTCCCAACTTAGCACGAAACGAAAGTAAAAGGTCAATAAAATGAAATAGAAAATTATATACATGAATAATTCATATGTCATAAATATAAATAATAAATATATAAAAAACAAACAAAACCCACAAGTAGTTTAGAAGGGACATTGCTAAAATCATTCACGATTTTTTTTTTTTAATATAAGACTCGAAAATCTCAGCAGTGAGAAGTAGCAGGGGTAGTTAAATATTAAGTGTACTGAAAATAAAATATATGTATAGAGTTATATACAAAAAGAAAAAAGACTAAGAAACCATTAGAAATGGAATCGCGTGTTGTCGGGTAGTAAAGAGAACGGGCAATTTGGTAGGACTCGGTGGAAACTTTATTTAGATATTAGAATAAACTATGGCAACAGCAAAGCGAGCGAGGGCGCGCGCCAATTCCTTCATAAAACTGACTGTGCAGCATTACTAGCAGGGCACGAAACTACTGTCTGGGCACGACACAAATCCAACAACTAAATCACTTTATCTCCTCCATTTTCCCTTCATTAAAAAATTATCATTAATGTTAACAAATTTCATTACTTACAACAATTTGTACAATTAACATGAATACATCAACTGTCGATCATCAATCGTACCTGAAACAAAAAAAAATAAAAATAAAGTAAGTAAATATATATATAATGAAATTAACAGCAAAAGTACATCAGAATAGATTTTTCAGTATTTTCAGGTGGACATATTTACCTATATTTTCACTCTATAATAACCACTATTGATTGCTTTATCTTTTACTATACAAAAGGTGCCCTGAACGGTTTCATTTCCTTTTTTTTTATTCATTAAATAAAAAAATATCATAGAAAATAATATTTCCGACCTATTTTCTACACGAATAACTGCAAAAGGTAACGTAAGATCTTTAGAATTGAAGTCTTTCTTTCAATTGATAGATTTTACAATTATCTTTAACTTTTTACATGTAACTTCGAGTAGAAGTGCATGATAATTATTATAATTAAGTTTTTCCTTCGTTTAACGTATAATAATTTTGATAAAGTAGGAATTCATATTTTAAATCAAGTTTCATTGTAAAAAAATATTCGGGGTTGACAAACGTTTTTATTCATTTGATGAACGAAAATTTCATTAATAATAAATATTACTAATTATTACATGGATAATAATATATCACTCTGATCAGTCAACGTTATCAAAGTCGTTTGGATCGGCATCCAAATTATATGCCAGTCAATTTTTTGGATAACACTATCAGCGATAGTGTTAATCCTTTTCAAGATTAATGAGAAACAGTATTCTTGATTAGACATAAAGATTCAATTAAGTGGTTTTATAAACAAGCTTTACGAAGTCCTTCTCAATTTCATTTCTTTTCGTCGTTAAGTTTTAAGTTACTGGATTTGTAGTTTCTTAATGTTCATTCCAAATTTAGCTAATTTATTTATGTTCAATTCCAATTCTGAACAGATTGTAAAGTTATTGTAATGTTATAATAAAAAAAGTAATAAATATTTTTTAACAAATAATATTATCGTTTTTGCTTTTAAAATATCCGATTTTTAAAACAGAAACTAACGTATTTTTTTCTTTTCTTCTTACGTTTTTCATATAACGAAAAGGTTTTTGCTCACAGAGATAAAACATGAAGGTTACTTGTTTTTAATAGCTAACTTTATTATTACTTAACAAAGTAATATTAAATTTATGTAAAAATAAAACTATTGTAATAATTAGTTTTGGAATCGAACTTGACTGAAAAGCTCATTCTGTGAATAAGAAGGAAAGATTTGTAAAAATAATAATAAAATAAACATAGGTTAAAAAAGGAGTCATTTTTGTAAGTAAATATCGATAACCAGAATTTTCACAACTATAAAAGAAGAGTTAAAGCATTTTAATTTAACTTTTACGCCTCGATGTATTTGTAACAAAATAAATTTTACTATAAACATACATAAAATAGAACAAAAAACTTTAAATAAAACATAATTTTAACAAATGAAATATATACATGCTTTAATCATATAAAATATTAAACTAAATATATGATTAAATTATAGATTTATAATAAAGAATATGAAGTAAAAAAAAAAATTAATAATTACACCAAAAACTAATCACAGCAAATTTAGCAACAGTTCACACCGTATAAAATATAATAAAGTTCTAATTTTATTATAATTATACAACCTTTAAGATTAAAAATACTATTTTAAAATAAATGTAAATTGTAAAAGATACAAGAGTCAAATATACGGGGGAGATCGTTTATTGGAAATCTTTAAGGGTCGGGGTTTAGATTCGTACTGTCAAGCCAAGCACTTTAAAAGGGGTCTCGTTCTGCCAACGTACTGGGTAAGAGTCCTTGCACTTTGCAAAAGAAGCTGACAGGAGGCGTTGGTATTCAATACATGTCTTTTAGAAGAAAAAGCCTCCCTCCTGACGAACACTTTTACCATTACCATCTCTCATACAACCATACGCTATTTTCTGAAAACTCACACTTCGGTTGTTATGTTCTTTAGAATCAAATTCACCCGAGTGTATATATATCCCACATATAAACACGGTTAAATAATCTATATATTTAAATATCCATCTACCTTGTAATTTTTTGTATCTTTTTTTAAAATCTATATGGTGCAATGTAAACATAATGCTTATCTAATCACTAATAGTTATTTTATTTCAGTAATTTTACAAGTTTATTCCTAAATAGATGCCAGTTTTAATGCATTTTCTATTTTGGTAACCATCTATCAGCGTGTTTGGCTATCCTGAATCTAAAAAAAAACCGGTGAATCTTGTAAGATAGCATTATCTTAACGTTAACTTGCAGACAAAATTTAAAACTTCGTAACTTAAAATTATTTTTGATCGCTTCACTCTTATTTTTATTAAATATTTTAAGGTATTCTAACTCGGATAAACTTATAGAAAACGACTTAACAACAAACAATAACATAAAGTTCTTTTACATTGCTTCCAACTTCTTTTTGATGTGATGTGAATCGACATAAATGACATTCAAAGTCTGCAATTTCTACATATATTCTTCTCTTTATTCCTTTCTACATATAAAAGAAAAGAACTCGTTTTTTTAACAATCTTTATTGATCGGGCTGTAATTATTATAAAATTCTTATGCTAGAACTCACTGACAATAAAATAGACGTAGCTGTTTAGAGTTCGTTGTACTCAAATGTCCTCAGTACATAAATAAGGATGTTCTTCTAAGCCGAACTTTCTTAACCAGAGATATCTTTTCTTTACAATTAAATCATATAATCTTGTAAATTATATTATATATCATTACTGAGAGAAAGGTTAATTAAGTTAAACACTGTCATATTTCTTCTCATTAAAACCTACATTTTAAATAAAACTTAGAGAGGAAAGTCTTAAAATGTAATATAGAGATAAAAACATTAACAGGATATTTAAGAAACTTTGATTAATTAGAACAAGAGAGCAATTTTCATTACCATACGTAAGTTAATCGCTAATCGCAGTCCTGGCTGGTTGAAATAAGATTTCTGTAAAGAGAACATTTCATTTTCTTGCTTACTTTATCTCCTGTCGAGACTTGTTCTCTGCAATAATTCGAGTGGAAATCTTGTTAAAAGGAAAGTTATGACACTGTTCTCTGCATTTCAAACTTGTCACTTTCTTTCTTTTTGTTCTTCAAAAATTTTATAAAATAACGCAGCCGACAGAAACTCAAAATAGTAAATTATAATAACAGCACACAGTTAAGTTAGATACTAAATTTTTACATTCTATTTTTTACATTCTATCTTTTAGTTTCAATTTAGTCTGCATCTATTAATTCGAAATCAGATATTTTATTTAAGAATATAATTATTTAAAATTTTATTAAAGAGACCAAAAAGAAAAAGAATTACCCGGATTTCTCCTCTATCAAATAATTTAAACAAACACAGACCGGTGTAGGCGATATTAAAAAGTTGCATTTCACTGACTAGTAATACAAAAGACAGAAAACAATAACTCTTTTCAACTATATTCGTTTAACTGATTCAAAACAAAACACAGTTCTATCCAATTATTAAGCGATTAACCACCAATTCCATAACTAAAAACGAGATAAATTTCATTGCGTTGACAAAAAAAATCAACCAATAAAAACAAACGTAAAACACCATACTGATCGGAAAATCACAAGCTTTTCCAATTTCAATTCGTTATTAATTTAATAGTCACTTCGTTTCAATGCAGTAAAAAAACCTCATCCTGAAATAACCAATTTAGTTAATGTATATTGATTAATTGAATAAATCAAAAAATAAAATAAAAAACAACAATAAAACTAAGAAAAATTTGGTATTAATTTGAATTAAAATCAGATTTAATTAAATGTATCCATTCATTTGGTTATAGGAAATGCGATACTGACAATCAAAACACAAAACATATTTTATCAATAGTTACTAAATAAATTGAATTTTTATTAACAAAGTTTATCCATAGGTAATCCTTTAATTTAAAATTTAGAAAAAAAAATACTTTATGACATTTCAAAGTCATTCAAGCGATACAGTTAGAACGAAACGAACGGACGTTTTAGCTTTTGGAATATACACTGGGGGAAATGTATACTGACATACCCAGTCTCTGAAGAAATTCTATTTGACGTTCGCTGATATGATGTTGAACCAAGCAAAAGAAGAGAAAGCGTGTATGGTTTGTATTAGTTTGTGTGTGTGAGAGAGCATATCCGTTTGTATATACTGACAGCTTCATAAAAGAAAACTTTTTTCATAAAACAGAAAGGTCGACGGGTTCATAGATTATACTCCCAGTATTAATATGTATAAAAAAAACATAATATTTTTTTACTATAATGGCAAAATAATCTTTGCAGTATTTAATTATTTTTAAGCATATATAGAATAATCGAGAAACGGATGCTTCCTTTATTTACATCTTTATACGGACAAAAAATTTGTACAAACTCATCATATATATGAGTTTGTACAACTCTTCGAATCAACTGCTTGAAAACTTTCTTTAACACATGTGGCAACATTCGGAAATGATGTAATGCTGAGGTGACTGTAAGCTTGATTTAAACTAGCAGATTTTGAAGATTAAAACTTAACAAGGATATTTTTACCCACAACACTGAGTTATCCGATTACAAAAATTCTTTAACTTAAATTGCCACGCTTTCAGTTGCTCTTGTAAAAAAAAATATTTTTTTTTTTTACTAACATTAAGTAATTATAAAAAAATATCATTTTGAGACAACAGAATCTTCTAACTGCAAATGATTCAGACTGAAGAATATTTTCAGACATCACAGAGCAATCGATGATATTATACTCAAACACTAGGTGATCCAATATCATCGGTAATCCCTATAAATTCTCTTAATTCATGTTTCCAGATACATATTTTTCTCGATATCTATGTTTTTAATTAATTTCATGATTTGAAGGTATAAAATTTTCTATTCTACGTCTATGTTCATAAGAAAGTCAATAACGCTAATTCATAATATTAAAATTTAGCGTTTGGTCAAAAATTTGATAACAGTATCTCACGAATTCAATCATAAATTTGGCGACGATTAGTGGTTAACCTTTAAGCAATAACTGAACCGGCAAGATTTATCCCTTTTTCTCAATATCGTTGATTGTCGTGAGCTTCGTCGGGACGGATTAATCTCAAAATTATCATGATTATTTGAGTTTTTTATTACAGATATTTATTTACAACAGAATACATCAATTGATCGATTTGTTATCTGCAGCGCGTTCTTAATACAAGATTGGAACTAATTAAAATTTATTGAAGAATTTTACATTTACAGAAAGAAGAATACAGTTAATTATTTTACGATATCAAACTTTCCCGAGGGATTTAGACTTTCTTAATGACCTTTTCAATTTTTTTATTAACCTCGATCCCTCTATCGAAAGTAAATAACTTTTAAACGAAAAATGAAGACGCAATGGCAAAATATAAAAAAAATTATTCTGATTAATAGGAAAAAAATAAATAAGGAAGTATTACAATTATTTCAAATTAAGTTTATCATAATAATTTAGTGACACGCGAATATTTTATAAGCAAATATGAGAGGCATCTGAACATTTCAATAAAAGTACTACTAACTCGACTATGTACTGGAAGAAATAGTATGGAAAGCATGTATAACATTATTTTGATCCGTTTTTAATATTTGAATAAATTTTTAAATTTTGATCCAAATTTAATATTAATCCAAATTTAATGTTAAGTTTTAATTACTGAAATTTTAATATTATTTTTTAGCTATCAGAGAAAACATGTAAATAAAGCAGACTTCATTTATTTTAATTTACCATTTATCATATTAAATTACCAACCTGTTTGGTTCTCGAATTTTTTTTAAAGCTAAGTAAATTATATACATCCATTTACATCCTACAGTTCAGAAAAAAAATTGTACCACAGTAATGAATTATTCCGATATTACTGGTATAACATTCATGTGAAGTAGTAAACCAACTGACTTCCTGTTAGTGACATGACATGAAAACTTCCTGATTTTTTTCACACGTTTATGATAAAGCTTTTAAAACTCGTAGATAATTTATTTACATTGAAACTGACATGTATATATTTAAAATGTTATTGTAAAATGCAATGTAAATATTTTCTTAGTTATTTCAAGCCAAGAAATTGTACGTAGATTGATATTTATTTAAAATATATTATACAACGAACTATTCACAAAATATCCAGTTGTAGCTCAATTTATATAAAAATGATTAAATATAATTATTAATGTTTTCTTATTTGGGACATCTGTTTTTATTGACAAATAAGATCATCACTAACACGTAGAATAGTTATTTTTAAAGGATAAGAAACGTTTTCGGCCAATAATTTAAGGATTCTTATTGCAATGAATAACTATAATATTTATATTAATAAAACCAAATATGATAACACTCAGTATAATCTTATAATATAATAAAACAACAGTATAAAATAATAACATACAAGCTATAATCTTGTATAATCATACAAACTTGCAACATTCTGTAAACTCAATTACAGTTTGACGTCCGGTTTTGCCGTAAACAGAGATCGAATAAAACACCAAAGAAATATAAATGAAAGGAAAGGGACAAAATTCATTTAAACTCAGTAGAAATATATTTAAAAAAATATATATATATATCTACGACAAGACGCAATTGACAAGGAAAAACTAAATTCATTTTTCTAATTCCTGGTTCATAAGAATAACTAACCGCAAAATAAACACATTAATGGGCTTATAAACAAACACACATCCATACTCACACATACACGCGCGCGCATGTGTACATTAACTATTTATTGCTATAATAAAATTACTGTTATAATAGTATTAAATCGGATTAATATTAGAAAATATAACCCCAAATATTTTTATGGTAATAAATTTGGCAAGGAAAAAAAGGAAATATAGAATTTACCGCCTAGTTAGTTTTATATGGGATGCAATATGTTATATTAGAAGTTGGAATTGCTACAGAAAGAGATGGAGAAAAAGAAAGACGGAGTGTGTGAGAGAGAGAGAGAGAGAAGAGAATTGCAAGAAAGTTATTGGACAAAAGTTTGTATTAAGGTACTTCAACAAAAAGTAACATAAAAGGACTTTAATTATGTAATCTTAATTATCACTAAAAACTTCCTTTCACTTTATTAAGTACCATTTTAAATAATTTATCAAAAACAGAGGGAAATAAAAAAATTAGAATACAACAAAAAAGAATATAATTACGCAAAACTGAACGTTCAGATTAAATAACATTTAGTGTATAAACATACTACAGTTTTTCTTAATAGATTCTATACATCTTCTTTTTTTTCAAATCTGAACACTTAATATGTAAAGCAGAGTTACATACTAACTGTTTAAGCCTTGTAATTAACATTTTTATATTAAATAAACAATAAATTTTCACTTAATATCTTTTTGTTATACGTCGATTTGTATATGCAACAAAAAAAAGCAAGGTACTGTAATAAAAACTCACAATGAAATAATTATAATATACTACAGAAATATACTTGACTGCCATCAAATATTAAATGCAACTTCCAGTTTGTCACGGAACACATAATAAATTCAGACTATTAATAATTAAGAATAGGAAAAAAAATTCTGCGAAAATATAAATAAATGTGGTTTTAACAGGAATACATATCGGAATTATTAACTCTTTATGACTGCTTGTTTATATGGAGTGCTTCCTGCATACTAGTTGTATTTCGCTATCAGGCAATTAACTGATAAATACTTCTTTATTTATACCTTTCCCATAACTTATATTTACGTAGTTTTAAAAAAACTACAATAATTAAGTAATTGTCCACCTAGTGTCTAGTGATTAATCGCCGTTACAAAGCAGTTGTTAACAGCTGATTATCTAAGTTGAGGTTCTGAGGTTCAAATCTAGTAAATGTTAGTTGCTTTTATACAAATTTGAATAACAGACAGTGGATACCAGTGTACTTTGGTGGTTGGGGTTCAATTGACCTCACGTCTCAGGATTGATCGGCCTGTGTCTGTACAAGACTACACTTCATTTATATTTCATATATATCTTTGTGTCATGGAAGGGTTACTTATTGTTCATTAGTTGAACAGATTAAACCGTACACAATAAGAAAGTAAAAAGAAATTAATTAAAATGATTTTTATAATTTTTTTATAAAATTTCTGATTTTTTTTTTGGTCAAAATATGAGATTAGGGTGTGAAACGTGTTTGTTGTATAGTTCCAATAATTCTTTTAAAATAAATTTTATTATAATAGAATAAATAAAATTACTATTATTTACAATAGGTATTTTACTGAATAATTTGGAACAATTTATATTTGAATTTTTTACATTTTTAGAGTTATACACTGGTACATAAGCAGCCTGGGTTGATTTTCCACCTTTATCTCTCTCCTGTAATAATATCGATAGGAATTACTGTTGAAATAAAGTAAATTTTAGTTTAATGCTGGTAGTATTTATGCTAAAAACCATTTTATATATTAAAAAAAAGAAAAAAAATTATTTTCAATCTTATCAAACAATACCACTTAAAATTTAAACACAAAAATCTGAGTTATTGCTTTCATACATTTGCAACTCTATAATTTCATATAATTACTATTTTTACCTATTAATATGAGATACAAACGCCTTTCTTTTCCATATAATAGTTTTGGACTTTGTGATGATCGTGTAATATAAGTTTAGAGCTAGTCTGTCTTGATATTTCCACGAAAATTTTGATGCAGTTCCTTTTTGTTGTTTATGGTGAGTCATTCTTGAGATGATTGTATTATTTATAATTTATGTACTGGTCCGGTTAAAATATTTTATTTACGACCAAATGATGCCGTTTCATACATGGACGAGAAAAAAGTTCATCAAAACATATGCAGTTATTTTTCAGATATTGTTAAATACGAGTAATAATTTAAATAACCGGAATAATCGTATTATTAAGAGTTACATGATACATTGAGTTAATAAATAAAATAAATAAGTAATAACTTCAATCTTATTCATAATTTTTTATTAAAGGAGACGATATCTGCTTGGGAAAAGTTTTCAAACTTATCAGGGTTGGGAGTAATAAACTCCCCCTTAAAAACAGGATTCCTATATTTTTATAACATTTTTATCTTAATCTTTACAATGAGATTAAAACAATTTTTAACTTCTTTCCCAGGTAAAGTTTTACGATTTATGCTTTAAATTAACTTTTTCTTGATGTAATCAAAATTATTATTATCATTTGAGTTAATTAATTAACATGAATAAAGATCGTAAAACCCTAGCTTATTATTTTTATTTTCATAAAACAATAATAATAATAATTGTTAATTTTATTGACGCGAATAAATTAAATTTTAAGCTTTATGTAAATAGCTGAAAAGTTCAGCTACATCATAGGCAGTTTAGCTTTTTATTCAGAGATCTCAAGTCTTTTTCTTTTACTAAATATGCATTGTAAACAAATCATATAATTCAAAGTTAAAAAAATTATTTATTCTGAATAAAAAAAAAAATAAATAATAAATTAATATCTAATGTTCTCAAAACATTTTAAATCTTTGATAAATAATTTCATATTTATATTTTCAGAAGTACAAATTTCGTTTATAAAACTTAATTAATTCTGAGGAATGCAAAATGTGACGGAACGTGAAATCCAAACGACATTTGAAAGGTGATAAATTGGGTTGGATATGATGTTATAGAAAAGGAGGCATAATAAGGAGGGTAGAAAAGTTGAATAGTGGCGAGCGAGCGGGTAGGTGGTTGGTTGTTAGAGAGTGATACGTTATTGCGACAAGGGGTGACAACCCGAGTCGCTGACGAGGCCTTTTTCATCTCGGCATCGTCTGCTATTTGCTTCTGACTGGCTTGGATTATGCATTAATATTGAGCTGTTGACTCATATTTCAGGGCTAATGTCCTGCTACAACTAGCTACGGTGTACAGTTCAACTCTGTACACGTAATCTCTCTCTCTCTTTCACTTAATATATATACATATACAACCGCTTCCTCATTGTCTATCGGTCTTTTAAGTTCTTCAAATTCATCGCTTTCTCTCTTTCTCTCTCATGCCTTAAATGACACTGTATGTGTGCACGAAAATGTGCACGAGCGCACACATGTTTATGTGTGTGTCTGTGTGTATCGGAGCAAGCACGCACGCAGGAGTATGTACAGGGGGAAATGAAAAGGAAGCTGCTCACAATAGTCCTTGATTTATCCCTTGTCAATCCTGTTTGTACCCCTTGTCCTGCTCACTTCTGTCTCTCTCTTTCTCTTACAAGTTCTATCTGCATCTATGTGTGCACCGACCTGTAGGACTAGCCTGGTGGAAGGAAGGAAAAGGGGAAAAGGGCTCTTCTATCTATTCGTCCCTATTATTCCTTGATCTACTCCATAGACTGGAATCTATCATGTCATGACTTCTTATAAGAACCTATTTTTCTTTCCCTCTTCAGCACACACAACCCTCTTAAACTATAAATTCTAACAATAATTCTCATCTTTTTAATATATCTATTGCTAGCTTCCATACACAAAGGAAAATAAATTTCCATTTGTATATAGAAAATAAATAACTAACAAATTAATGTCGTAAAGCTCAACTAAAATAAAAAAAAAACTCTGCCAAATATTCCGGCAAGAAACCGTACATAAGGTTTGTTTCCAATGACTGCTATCTCCATTCACTAATATCTTTTAGAAAAATAAAATAGTTATTTTATTTTTAGTTATTAAAAGTCTTCTAAGACTTTTTCCTCTAGTTAGAGGAAAAAGTCTTAGAAGACGGTTAAATAAGACAATAATAATAATATAAAACGGTAAAACAGTTTTTAATAATATTTCTACATCTTAAGTATTTAGCATATTTTGAAGCTATTTGGTAAAAATAAAAAATAATATCTTAATTACAAAAAGTAATCACGTTTAAATATAAACGAAGTAGATTTTGGAAATAAAATCGTCATTTAAGACATATTGACAATAATAAAAAGGTATTTATCAAGTTTTGGAAATAGTATTTATTATGAAATAAATAAACAAATTTTCATTTTAAAGTATCGATAAAAAAAGCATGATAACTTTGAAATAAATTGTATTTTAACAAGAATCTTCATTCATTGTGTTAATATCAACTTCATTATCATTATTTTCTTCTACATCATTTACTTCCTGTCTATAATGTCTATATTAAAACAATCTTTATAAAAATCAGTTTCTTCCCAAATTAACCCCATAGTCGTTAAAAGTTGTTTTATGTCAGTTTTCTTGGCAAAAGTGATACGGCAACTCTTCGCTGTTATTTGAGTAGAAGTCGAACAATTTCAAACTTCGTATTATTTTAAATAAACTTTTGGTAAGTTAAATTCAAATCAATTTTACTTAAAATTCAGAAAATTAAATACATTACATAAATTCATTATGTTTACTGCATTCAAATTCAATATATATATATATAAAATATTAAACACTGCTTGGAAACTTGCATAATTTTAAATATTTAATTCTAAGCCCATTACTTCAGCTTCAGTTATGTTGAAACCTTTGTCAGTTCCAAAGATTCGTTTATGCCAAACTGCAATCGGCTTTGATGACAATCACGTTTCATCATAAACGTATATACTCCTTGTATATTTCATCATAAACGGATACATTCCTTGTCACGTGACAAGGAAAATTTATTCTTTTTTATCTAGTCCGAATGGCTAGCTAAAGTTATTAGTTTAAGTCCGAATGCTCTGTCAGCAAGGATGTCCGTGTGTTATCTCATCAGGAAAAATCACCTGTATTTAACATTTTTCATAAGAGAGAATTTATGCAGCATAAACATCGCATAAGTTTTGTTTCATCTAGTGCTTGACTGGCTGAATAATCTCAGGTTTTTAAAATATTTTCAGCTTTAACGTACGATTTAAAAATTTTCTTATACAATATCCATTTCATGGAGCCACGTTTATATTCGTTTTCAGTCCGCTATAAAAATGCACTGATTCAGGATTAAGAGCCAGTATATAATTATATGGCCAGAACCATATAGTTGTTATCAATAATTATAAATAGGAAAAGGAAATGTAAAGTGTACCACATCTATTTAACTGAAATTTCTCGTCCAATTTGCTGTCTTAGATACAAGCTGATTTCACATTAGGTTTAGGATTATGGTACCAATCGGCCTTAAGTTCGTAAAATTTCGATTAGCATTGATTTTATGCAGCTTACAATCACATCAATTATTTGGATTTTTTCATAGTTACTTGTTCCTTTCAAGAGATCTTGTATTCGTATACACTTGCTACATTTATCGGTTATCATAGTAACAAAGCCTAAATTAAATTTGGTCATAAACGTTCGAAATGTATGATGCACTTGTACAAATTACTATCAGTTTTGAAAAATAATTCCACATTTTTTGCGCTTTTTTGTCCAAAATGTTTTTCTCTACGTTCAAATGCTGTACTACGAACAATTATTTTATCTTTTACAGCTTCTCTTTCTCACTGATTCTCGCTTCTACTCTAGTTTCTTTCATTTTATCATCAGATTATTACAAAAATTTGGATGCAATTTCTACTTTAGCTCTTCTAACATTTAAGAATGTTAGGAAATGTTTCCTTATGACTACTGACAATCGGTAGCTAGTTTAACGATCTCTGTTTTTCATATGTTTAATTACTTTTGCTTTACTTCTATGTCACTCAGATTTTACAATTGAATGTTTTTGTAAAAAACTTCACTATGGTCCTAAACCGTTCAGAGCCCAGAATTTGTCACGACAGAATCTTTGAATATAGCTTTTTGGAATCTGATTAATTTACAAAAGTTGACGGCACCTTTGTCCATACAAGATATTTATTGTCTTTGTTCTTTAAACTAACTTTTTTTTTATTATCTGGACAGCGTTTTTCATTGTTTCCTTGATCCTTTTTTCGTTGATTTCCTCTGGTCAGTCCGACTGGAAAACTTCAGTGAGATTACATTATATTTTACGTTAAATTTTTGCTATCTGTTCGGACATCTTATCTTGAAGCTCATTAATTTTGGTTAAACTATTTTTGTATGAGTTAAAATAATTTCGTTGTAACTAGACACGATGATCGCCTAACAATCGAAATGGGAAGAATAATTTACTTTTATTTAATATACAATATTCTTTAAACTTTTAGTTATTTTATTTAAAATCATTAATAAAATAATACCAACAGTTTCTACAGTATTTAAAATATTTTCCACCAATTCCCTCACGTTTCAGAACTTCCTGTTTCTTAGATTTTTAATGATTAAAGAATACAAACAGAAAAAATTATTTACTAATAAATTTTTACCATAAACTAGTGTTTGCTATTACCATAAACTAGTTCAAAAATCAAAATTTTTTGAAAGATGGTACGTCTTTGATTACTTTTAAGATAAGTAAAAATATCAATTTTTTTAATCACAATTCAAGTTTGCAATTTAGAGAAATTTTAATAAATACTTTCTAAAATATCAATATTCAGGAAATTAAGAAGTTAACTTAAAATATACTTTTAATTCTCTTACCTACTCACCTAAATCCTTTGATGTAATCTTCATTCATAAAATAAACAATATTATAAAAATAAAAGATTTAAATAAAATAAGCTTGTGTTTTATTAATATCTTTCGAAACATTTAAAGTTGAATTAATAGAATTAAGGCTAATTCTACAATCTAATCGATTGTTTTATTTTTATTTATCACATTAAATTAATGATATTCTTACACTAATTTTTTTATAATAAAAATATTAATATTAGTTATGAATTTATTGAAACATTCAAAATTTTTAAACATGAAGCTTCGTAATAAAATTACAGATAAATTAATACTGATGATGATCGGAATGTCATGAGTAATAATGACAGTTGTATCTTAGCGTTATACAATTCGTAGGTAGATCAGTATGCTGCGACAGTACAAGGGAAACAATTTAACCCCGATGAAGGAATCCCATCCTGAATCTCAATACAAGCCTGTTGACAATTGCCAACGGCTAATGGGCCGCAGACATCCCTTCAGGAAATTACTTCCTTTGGTAATGCCTGGCTCGGACTAGAGCATTTCTTTCTCGGACGTGACCGGCTGAGGGTTCTGACCGTTTCTTTTTTTAAAGGCGTTGCTGTCTTCTAGACCTCAATGTTATGACCTCCGGTCATCCATGTTTTTGTATCGTTAAAAACGTCAACTCCTAAAATCCTGTTGAAGTTACTGGCTTTCACATACCAAAGATCTGTAAAAAGAAACTTAAAATTCTTGAAAAGGAAATAAACGATTTATTCCTACTATACCGAACAGATTTGATGACCAATACCACTTAAAAAAACGTAACAGTAATAAAATAATAAGTTGACATAATGATAAATCACATTTTATGCACATAAAAAAATAAACACAATGTTAATTAATATCTTAAATTATATCCCTAAGTAGGAGCAGTGTGTATGCTTAATTTTTTGAAGCTTTACTTTTATAATTCATTTTTATGATTTGATGCATCTACAAGACGCACGAAGAGAAGTTGCTTTCTCTGAAAATAACGGTAATCATTTTATAACCAATCCCTGTGTCCCTTTTTTTGAAGTGAACACAGGAATGGGACTTGTTATTCTTGAGAACGGTTATGACGTTTTCGGGAGTAAATTATATCTCTTGTAAAACTCCAGGTAGCTTCGTAAAACTCTTCTGTTATGATAGCTAACAAGCATAAATTAAAAATAGAATTATTAATAATTTCAAAAACACTGCAAAAATTTACAGGTCAAGTGATGACAACTAAGTACGACGAATAATGACTGAATTATTACTAAAGTATAGAATTTAGAGTGCGGAAAAGAGGTAAAAGTAGTGAAGTATCATAAATTTCCTCTACTGTAAACTCCATTTTAGTTATTACTAGATTTAAACATCTATGATAAATTTAATATATAATTAAATTTGTAAAATTAATAACTAGATTTAATATGAGTGATAAATAATATAATTCAATTACGATTGTTTGTATTTGTACTGTTAAATTAATGGATTATTAGAGTATATGAAGTCTGATTCACTAACAGATGTAGTAGACTGATTCATGTACCATTTACTGACAAAAAAGGATTAGTAGGAAATTAGAGTAGAAGGAACAAAGTTCTGTCTTACAATTTTAACAACATTTATATTGAAATGCTATCGAATCGGTTATCTTTACATTACCGTGGAAAAGCAATAATTTTCACCGTAAATCTAAATAAATTCCATAGGAAATTATGTTCTATTTATATTCATCTGCTATTTAACCTCCTATATTCTATAATACTCCATCTTTTTGTCTTTAGATCTAACTATAAAATAAGGTTAACACGTACACAAGTAAATAATACACGAAAAAGAAAGCAAGTACAAGTCCTAGACAAGAATCTAGTCTTGATGATGTTGAACAGGCAGACGAGAGTAGTCTTTACATCGTGACTAACAGAACCCCGATCAACATAAACATTATTGTTATTTGACAAGCGTATTACGCCTAGGGAAGCTTTATATATTCCTTACGTTTATATTTTTTGTAACTAAAAATATATCCTTTCTACTAAAAATAACAAAAAAATATTTTTAATAGATTATTTACTATAAATAACAAAATTACTTTATGCTGTATACTTTTCAAAGAAAGTTACCATCTCCCCGATAATGTAATGCAAGAATGTTATCAATAACAAAGCCACATTTAAGATAAACAATAAATTTTCCTTTAAACTTAAAAAAAACATGTAACCGGGAATAAATTATATTTGTAGGTCTACTAAAGATTGTGAATATTAACCTTCTGGTATTAGAGTAAAACCAATCGTGTTACTTCATTATAATGTAATTATAATAACATTATTTTTTGCTATTAAAGTAAAACCAAAAACATCATTCATTTAACAGACTATTTTTTTTTTTTTACTCGTAATATCTCTAGATAAACACCCATACCTAAAGAGTACAGGACGACCTTGATCATACGTATAGACTTATGGAATATAAGGATACTTCTATAAGCAAGAAAAAACATTTAAAAAGAGAGATTAAGATGAATAAAATTTATAAAGATAGATTAAATGAAATCTAATGGGAAGAAAAACGTGAGGTTAGCAGCGATGATGTTAGAGATATGTTATTAAAAAAATAAATAAATAAATGATGTAGAAATAATTTTAAACAAAAAAAATATATACAAAAGACCATCTTTCTTGTCTATGTATTGCTTGAATAGAAACATTCAAGCAATAATGAAAAGGAATATAAAGATTGTTGTAAAATAAGGGGGAGATTAGAATGTTGTGGGAGAAGAAGAACGAACAAGATGATCAATTAATAAGAAAGGATGGATTGGGTTGACGGATTGAAAAAAGAAAAATACTTAAATAAGTTATGGAAGGAAAACAAAAATGATTGCAAATGATTGATTTAAAAGCCATAAAAGAAGTTTCCAGGGAATGAAAATAAATACCTAACCGGATTGTAATTATGAGAAAAAAGAAACGATCTTGGTTAAGGACAGGTATTGGGAGGAACAGAAATTAATAGTGATCGTATATCTCTGGCAGCAGAAATAAAGTACTGAAGAGAAGATAACAGAGTAAATGAATTTTTTTACCTGTTCAACTAATGATATTGACTAAATTAAATTTTTTTTAATTTTTTTTTTTTTACGTTAATATTGTACGTTTGTTGAGTTCAAGCTGAGAAAGATTTAGAGACAGTTAAATTGACTCATCTGTACAGATTGTTACGTATGTGCATACTTTTTATATAACCAAATTTCTTGCACTATTAATAAAATAATATTTTTCATTAAATCGAAAATATGAAATTATTAAAGAGAATCGAAAAACAAATTTATCTCCATTAATATAATAATGAAATTTTATTAACATGAACGTCAAAATTATCATAAATATTACAATATAAGTTCAAAAAAAATAAATAAAATCTAAAAAAATTAGTTTGCTTAAATAGTTTTTAAATTATTTATTATTTGAAAAAAAATATTTTTTTTAAAGGATACATCCCAATTCCTGTAGGGGAAGACACCCGCCTTATGACGATTCCGGTCGCCACACCACCACCCGTTTCAAGCCCTGATGGGCTTTAACGTGAGTCGTCTTTTGCCCTCTAACTTTTTATATCTCGCAGTAATAAGCCAGGTCTCGTTGGGATGCCACCGATGTAAATACCTCGGTACACATTTGCATCAGTGAATTAATAACTCAGCCTTTTCTGTAGGATTCTTTCGGACATCTTGACTGTCCTACTGCGTTGCTCTTTGAACTAGCTAACCGAGTTTGCGATGAATTAGTTAACCGAGAAGCACGAACCCCGCGCCTAGTTCTACAGTTTAATAGAGCTAATTTGTTAGTAGATGTCTCATAAATTGAGGCAAATTCAATAAATAACATACCACAAGAAATGTTGTTTCAACAACGAAATTTATTTCTAGTTCCGTTAGTGAATTCAACTTTATAGTTCATATCCCTGACTTGATTACAATTGTGGAGAACGATCTGGTCTACCAGGGAGAGGAGAACAGACCTCCTACTCCCAAAAAGAAGGTCGCAGTAAAAACTTTACATTTTTTATTATTTTAACAGTTCAGTAAATTCTAAATATTTTACTTTAATATGTTTAGAAGATAATTACTGATCATCGAAAACGTTAAGAAATTTTGATAAAAAAACCTGCGTACGCTATAAGTATAATTTAATAATTTATCAACTCATACACTTACTACACATGTATTCATAACGTGTTAAAAGTCACGCTACGACAAATGTGTCAATCGTTAACGACATGTGTATTGTTTATGGTGTAAACAAACTGGTCTTTCTTCACATAATTAAACATTATTATACCTTTCCAGTATTTTCTATTTATGCTCCAAATAAAAACCGTTAGTGATATCATTGGTTAGCGTTAGGACTGACAAATTCGGGCTGAGGTAGGTTACTTAAAAATAAATCCTTCACTTCATAAAAGGAAGTATATTTTTTTCTACTTAATAATATTCTATTATATATGAAATAAATATAAAAAAGAGTAGAAAAGGAAAATCAAAATCAAATCTAGTTTGTCAATACAATGTTGAAGATATATTTAATACTTGATTTTTTTATAACATTATTGGATAGGATCTTTCGGTTAAGGATATTTAAGGATGACGAATACGACTTAAAAGGAATGAATGAAATGTGGGCGTAAGAACAGGATACGGAACAGAGGGAGCAATAGTAGTCCTGAAGGAGTGATTACACACAGATTATAAGTTTGAACGTTGAACGGGGAAACCTGGGATGGGTAAATGAAAGTAGAGGAGCCGTGTAGAAATAGTGGGAAGGGAATAAGGTTGTGAGCCCCTAGCGGAACTCTGCAATCTGTGCTGCGCTTCCAAACTGATAAACGGGTACTACTAAAGTAATTGGAGAATATTTACTGCCGAAAGGGAGTAAAAATATAATCCTTCGTTCTACATTATTTCCATTCCAAAAACTAATATTCTGCTGTAAAATATGCGCTTCAGGTTATAAACACGGTTCTCAGGCTTTTGTTTCTAACAGGAAAGCTGTAAATTTCCCCCTAAATTAATTAAATTATCTACAGGAGATTAAAATATCACGAAAACAGATAATATTACCTATTACACCGTGTAATATTTAATATTATTTATGTTTTATTAACCGGTTTCTTTCTAACGATAAAATATTTCACCTAGTTATTATACGTACCTTTACAACTCGTTTTTGTCAATAACAAAATTCTCACAATATTTCTTTGTTATCAAGGCAGACAGGTATTAATGAGAAATTTATTGAAATTATTATATAAGCTTATGTTACCGTTATTTATGATTTATATTTAAGATAATTTAATAATAAAATATTCAACATATTTAATATCAGTTCAATTATCTGAAGAATTATCTGAAGTAGTAAAGAATCTTCTCTATCCTAAACTTCCTAAAAGTAAATGTAAAAACTAAAACTAAAGAATGATGTACTAATATAAAAAAAAAATCATAGTAACAACTAATTACTTTTTTCATGACTTTATATATATAGAGCAGAATAAAAATACTGGATATTGTTTTCCATACACTTTTTCTAGCCAAAAGTCTGGTGTTATTTCCCAACATGTATAAAAGAGCAAAATTTACAACAATAAATTTATTAATTTTTTTACGATTTAATAAAATAAAGTTAAAAGTTATTAATAAGCTAATAATGGTTTTAACTTTGTAACGCAATAGATTATTATTTTCAGTATTTATTTGTTTTTTTGTAAACAAATAAACATTAACAAAATAAATTCTAGTGTAAAACATTAAAACGAGTTTATCAATGAAATTTTAGACTAATAATATGTATTAAAAACAGCTCTCTACTGTTACTGTCAACTTAGTAACCCAAATTTGCAACATATTACAACGTGGAATTTATTTTTCTTTCACCGGAAAGTAAATTATTGATTGATTTATAAATCAGTTTTGAAGCCTGTTTGGACTTACGGGATTGAATTGTGGGGTTCGGCGTGCAGTTCCAGTATTGAGATATTTGAACGCTATCAGACAAAAACACTACAAAAAATACTACACATACCCTGGTACATAAGCAGTAGACTTATGTAAATGATCTTAAGTTACGAACCGTTCGGCAGGAAATCTCTTTGGTCAGCCTACGTTATAAAAATTGTTTGGATCGGCACACGAATTATTTGACGGCCAATTAATTGGATAGCACGCTCAGGGATTTTTCAAGATTTCTAAGGAACAATATTCTTGGTTTACCTTATCGTTTCAGTTAGGTGACTTTATGGTATGTGTACGAAGTGCTCTTCTATTTCGTTTCGTTGTTATCATTAACCATTTCGTTGTTATCGTTAAGTCACCAGTCGCTGGGTCTGCGGCTACTTAATGTTATTACTTTATCTTATTTATTTATTGTTCAATTATCTTGCTGAACAGATTGTAAAGTTTCTTGTCGTTATAATAAAAAAAAATTATTTTTTTACAGTCTTATTTTATTTTAAGAATTTTTTTATTTGTATTTATAATATGGCTAGGAAAACAAAAACACAGATAAAACCGTCTGAAATAATTTTAAAAGGCAGCAAACCTGTCTATTGAAGAAACTAAGGTAAGGCATTCAGAGAAACAACGTGAACTATAGCTGGGCTTGTACAAGTGGGATATGCGACGTATGCATTACTGTAAACAAAAACATACTACCCCCTAACATTATTCTACCATATATGTGATAATGATGTGCTTTTATTTTTTCAATTTTAAGAAATGAAACAATATATATATATATAAAACCAACTTTTATTATTAAAAACAGAAGTTGAATGATGAATAAAATGAATTTGTAAAAATTAAAGTCAGCTGTTTTTAGTACAATAAATTTAAATCTAAGAAGAATTAAAATACTTTTAATTTAAATTTAAAAAAACTCACTGTGGTTTATACAGCATTAATTTATAATAAATGTTCGAAAATACCGCCACTCACATCGATGCACTTTTTAGTTCGTTTCCTTACATTTTCTGTCGCGAACTAATGATATATTCGCGTTCCTAGATGAGGGCAGCAGCAATGAGAATGCGAGCGGTCAGTTCATCGCGTGTGTCATTTTTTACTTGTATACC
The DNA here is from genome assembly GCF_047948215.1 of Lycorma delicatula. NCBI lineage: Eukaryota > Metazoa > Arthropoda > Insecta > Hemiptera > Fulgoridae > Lycorma > Lycorma delicatula. The sequence continues at coordinate 199,191,071 of NC_134456.1, forward strand.
TCGCTCAGATTTCATCGATCTCCATAAACAGTAATGTAAGACAGTAAGGTCCGATGATCTAGGTTGCCAATTTACCAGACCTCTACATCCAATCCATTTACCAGTAAATCTTTTCATCTAATCTTGCTTCGTTAATGAAATGTTTTGGTGATCCATCAAATTAATAATACGTTTCAATTCTTTTCGCCAATGAGAAATTTTCAAGCACTGTAATCAATTTATTGCTTAAAAATTCCAGATAATTTTCCCCGGGAAACGTTGTTCTAGAATGAAATGCGGTATCATTTTATAACATACATGGTCAGCTCGCCGATACGACTTTGAGTTTGCATCTCTAGCGAGCGGGTTGACGAGGAGGGAGCACAGCGCAGATCGGCCAAAACTGGCGCTCTCGCTCATTTCCATTCAGTGTAGCTCACGACTTAGACGTGATAGCGCGGTGATTCGTGTGTTTGTGTTTAGAGTTTGTCGAGCTAGATCGATTTAAGTAATAATAAGTGTATTATGGACAATACTTATGTGTAAAAATTTCAAGTAAACATATAAAAAGTATAAAAATTCAATATCTCAGCCACAGCTCGCGCAAAAGCCAGCCGGAAATATAAATTACACATATCGTTGGAAAGGGGAGGTATGGGCTACCCACAAGTACCCCAATGTCCGGTGTCGAGCGAGCGAGACTACTTCGGGAGCGTCGCAAAGCTGAGACGGCGCGTTCAGTGAACGACGGCGCGAGCTCCTCTACCGCTGCTTATTATGCCTTATGTGTCTCACTTCTCATATCACAGACCAATGTTGAACAAAATTGTTGTCGAGTGTTAGTCGAAATAAATATCGTGTACCATTTAGTGTCTGTTTTATGATAAAATTAAATTTAGTATTTAATTTCAGTCTTAGGTATTAAATTTCAGTCAATGTCTCGTTTTTATTTCAATCCAATACACTAAAAGTGACTCGCTGACATGCAAACCGACCAATTTATCTATACAGTTGGCCAAACGAAGGAACTAAAATTTTCCATCGGAGACTCAGTTTTGTTAAAAAAAAATTAGAAGGTGGCTCTCCCATTTAATTCTACAGATAAGCTGGTCGGTCTGTAGCTCGGAGGAACTTCATCCAAGGTCTGTATCGTTTCACGTTAAACCAACGGCCGTGCACCTTGACACAGCCCCATCCGATTTTTTAAATTTAGATATAATTAAAAATGTAGGTATAGTTTAGAGTACAATAAACACAAAAACACATTATGTAACTTGATCCTCAAAAATAATTAAACACATCCAAATTACGTCAAAATCAACTAAAACGTTTATTTAATGTTATTTAAACGTTTTTTTATTAACATGTAATCACAATTATAAACAGCAGTGAGTAACATTAAAATTAATTTCAATCATACCGTTAGGGATGCAGCTTAATTTTTCAAAAGTCTAAATTTATTGTACAACAGCTGTTTGCTGTTAAATAGTAAAAACAGCTGTTTTTACTGTTATTTTTACAATTTCATAACATTTTTCTGTTCTGTTTTTAATAATTTTTTTTTTCATAGACTTTATTACATCAATTTTCTCATAATTAATTCCCTACAAGTTTTGATAATAAAATTTACACATTTATTAGTCATTTAACAAACTTATTGTACTTCAAACCTAAAAAAAACGTGTTTTTCGTCACCAAATATTTCTGTTTTACGTTAAATAACGTAAAACAGAAATGACTTTCATGAACGTATGTTTTACGTTAATGAAAACGACGGAAAATACAGTTCTGTGACATATTTTATTCGATTTTTATCCCTTCTCATGAAGTTTATCCCTTATATAATGCCTTAAAACTTCAGAAAAACCTCATTTTGAAATCTAGGCGAAATTTTTCGCTAGCCGTAATTTGATAACAATGCGTTTTCGGACATTTGTTTTATGAACCTTTTTCCTTAATTCGAGCTCTAATTATTTCCCTTTTCTCCTGAATCACTTGAATACAATTTAAAATGTATTTTAGTGTATATTAATTTGAATTCGATACATTTTATTTGATCAGATAGTTGTGGGATAGAATAAATGAAGTCGTACGCGTTTTTGTGAAATTTCCCTCTTAAATACCTCTACTCCTTCCTACATCATTACTTCTAATGATTATCCTGCCCAAATCAGGTGAGTTTGCCATAACCGTCGATTGTGAGGTAAGGCTTTGGTTATTTTTTTAATCTTAATCTTTTGTACGGAAACCAAACATTAAACGTAAACCACATTTTGTAATTTTTTAAAACTTTTTTTATGATAATACAAATATTCCTAGTAACTTTATTTTCAATATCAGAATGCCATCAGACTATATACATCGTAGACTCGTATTAATAAACCTATAACATATTTCTTCCTACAACTATATAGACTATATAATTATTAAAGTTTGTTCAAAGATTTTCTTATCAAATGGAAGAAATGTTTAATACAGATTACAAAGAAATTTTCACTTCAAAATGAAATAAGAGTTGTTTAACAAACTTTAACAAAATTAGCTTGAACTATAAATTAAGCGTTTTGAAAGGAAAACCGCCTTCTTTTTCAAACGGGTTGAAATAATAATTATTAATATTAATAATGTCTTCAATAATCTTAATGTCAGAAATCTGTAATTAAAGTAAATAATAGTCATTATTTATTTAAAGTTCTTTTGTGTGAAACGTATCCTAATTGAAAAACAGTTAAAATTTTCTATATTTGTAGTTTCTAAAATATCGCCTTTTATTTTTTATTAAGAGAAAATTTAAAAAGACCCTACTAATAAAACTTTCAAATTTACGAAATTTTAAAATTGTTTTGGTTTACGTTGTTAAAAATGTCATAAAACACTTTCATTTATCTCAAACACATTTCATTGTAGTTGTACGTAAATGAGAAATTTAGGAATAACAGTGAAATGACAGTGAAAGGTAATTGCGTATAAAACCATAATTTGAAAATCATAAAACAATGTTTTATATGTTATGTTATAAAACCATAATACAATGTCATATAAATATATGTTCAATGCAAGCATTGAATTTCGTAATTTATTTAGACCAGGCAGTAATGTAATATAATTATTTTAAATCTTATATAACATATTTACATATCTTTCTAATTATATCATTTTCTGTTTGATTTTTTGATCAGTGTATTAGTCATTATTCAGTAATTTATGGAACTGATGAGGAAGTGACGAAACACTCTGACTTTTCTTAACTCGGTATAGCTCTCCACTACAATCAAACCTTTGTAAAAATCAGATGATAATATTGCTTCACTTAAATCCTTCCTTATGAAAGTAATAATTAAAATTCTACGATCAGTTTTTCAGAAAAGTAAACAAGCACTGTACAAAATTTCATTAAACTTGGTTTGTATTAACAAGAGCCAAAATGAATAACAAATATGTAAACCTGACCTTCTCTAGCGTTGAACGGGATTAAAAATTTAATTTATAAAATACATAACATATTTTAACGTAGAGAAATTACCGATAGATATTTTAAATTAAGAATAAAAATAAAAACCACAATGATAACGATACAGCAATGTTTCAGTTATTTAAATAATAACGGGAATTAATAAGAATTCCATTCTATTTACTGTAATGAATTTGTAAATCATGATAAATAATCTACTGTAAACAAATGCATAGTATCTCCTAACAAACATTATATCATATACGTGAGAGAGATTTGCTTCATAAATGTATAAACATTGGCTATTTTAATACAATATGTTATAATGATATTGAAAATATTGCCATTTAATTATAAATATCAGTTAAATATTATATTTTATTTAATATACACTAAAATAATCTATAAGTTATGTTATAATTTAAAAAAAATAAATATAATAATTTAAAATAGATTTAAATATTGTTAATTTACATAATATTTACAAAAATCGATTCGAGCTTCGGTTGATTTATTGCTTTACAACTCATTTTATTTCTAGACAGCTCATTTATTGAACAAATAAGTCAGTTATTTATTTATTCAGCACTTTTTTCAATTGAAATAACGCATATATGATTGTAAAAAAAACAAACATAAGAATATTACATTAAAGAAGATATTATGAAGAGCAATTATAAATTATTATTAATACTCATTGTAATTGTTGTGACTAACTCTTAAAAAAAAAAAAACAATGAAAATTGAAAAAAAATTGCTAAGAATGCAAATAGTTTAATTGAAAACAAAATCAAATAATAAAAAAAATTATATTAACTATTTTAAAATAAGTTAAAAAGGTTTAAATAAGTTAAAAAATAATAAATAAAGATTTTAAAAAAAATTATTTATTCGTTCCAAAATGATTGCAAAATTTAGGTTTATTTACACGAAAAAGATACCGTATAGAAAAGTGTACATAAAGAAAAAACTATTAGAAACATAATTCAGATAAATTAAATACGTATACGAGAGGTTACCTCTAAAGTAAAGACATTGTAAAAAGATTTATTCTGAAAACTATAAATATTTTTTAAAACTACATATCTTCTAGTATTCTTCTGCCGCCAGTCCATTTAGCCACTGATGAACAACTTTTTTAAGTTCATCGTCACCCGCGTATTGGTTACCACTAAAAGTTCTTTCAATTTCCTGATCATAAATGGTGATCAGAAGGAGCTAAGTCCGGACTACATGGTGGGTGATTGTAAATTTCCAATTCAAATGTTCTCAGTAAATCACGTGTTGGAGCCGCAACATGTGGGCGTGCATTATCGTGCAGTAAATCATTGTAAAAAAAGCAGGACGACGACGTCGGTCAGCTGCCCACTTCGCCGATTTTGAATGGCGCTCCGTGACCTACGTAGAGTTTCGTAATAGGCTTCTGCATTTATAGTCGTTCCACGTGGCATGAAATCGATCAGCAATATGCCAAACCGATCCCAAAAGACTGCGGCCATCAGTTTGCATCCAATTGGCCGTGGCTTGACCTTTGTTGGTCTGGTTGGTGATTGAGGGTGACGCCATTTACTTGATTGCCGTTTTCTCTTTGGCGTGTGATACGAAATCCACGTTTCACCGCCGGTAACAATTGAATTAAGGAACTCATCACCTTTTTCTGTATAGCGCATCAAAAATTCCAAAGCAGATCCCGTTCGGATTTTTTTGTGACGTTCCGTTAAGACGTCCTGCACCCAACGTGCACAAACCTTTCTGATGCCTAAATGGTCATGAACAGTGCGACCTATAACAACTCTTGAAACATCAGGAAAAAGAAGGGCCAGGTCGGAAATCGTTGAGCGATGATATTTTCTGATTTCATCGACGCGTATCAACAAGTCCTCGGTGATTATCGAGGGCCTCCCCGAACGTTCTTCATCATGCACATTAATTCCGTTATCAACGTACACTACAACCGACTGCCTATGAATTTCAGCCGGCTTAACGATTTGATGATTTAAAAAACTACTATACTACGTACAAACTATGTACTTCGCAGTCGGCGGCAACATCGATTTTCCTGTTCAATCTATAACGTAATAACTCACACGTAATCAAAGATACTACAACGCGACAACTTACAGACAATGCAGTGTGTACATTACTAGCGTGGCCATGAACGACACAGGTTCGCCAACCTTAAGAACAGAAATTTCCCAGCAGTCTTTACTGTAGAGATATCCCTCGTATTAAGAATAACTGGTATTAAATTTTTATAAAGATACTGGTGTTTGTATACTGGTAAAATAATATTAATATCCGTGCTAAAAAAATATAAAAATTACGGTTAAGCAACAGCGAGAATGAAAAAAAAATTACTCACTGTATATCCTTAATATTGTTACTTTATTTTGAAATAATACCGAAATGAGGTGATTGAAAGATTTCAATTATCACTGATGAAGAAATACATTTACACTTTGTTCTGAGAGATGTATTTTTAATAAATGATAATAACTAATATTCCTTTTCATAAAATATAACCCTTTACATTAAAATATAATGTTTAATTCTATACTTTTAAAGATATAGGTCAGATCAAAATTCACGCCAATATTTTTTTGCGATAATAATTTCATTAAAAAAAAATTATATATACTAATGAAAAAAGATAAAAAAAAAAAACGTTAAAAAATAATCGTAAAAGTAAATAAATAAACGCTCAAGAACTGTTTGTATAAAGTAAAAATTGATAAAAATGCAAATTTCGATTTTTAAAAAATCATCAACATAAAGTCATTAGTAAAAATAAATGTAGATACAAAAATAAAAGCAAAATTTACAAAAAAAAAGGTTAAGTGGTATAGGCTGTATTGTAAGCTAAAAAGTAGCTTAGACTGCTTAAAATGAGATATTACTTTCACAATTTTTCATTTTTCATTTTGTTTTAATAAATAAGGGGTTTTTTTATATTATGTAATTGGTTTCTGTGATTGATTTTATTCACTTTTAACTAATTTCTATAAATGCGGATGATGATTGTTTAAAATTAGGTTTTATTTTATCGATTTTTATTTTATCCAGACGCCCTTGAACATTACCTAGCCCTTATTCTATAGTTCATTTAATATAAAATATAAAAGAAGTTAAATCTAAAAAAAATTTTCATAATGAAATTGACCTACGAAATTATATTAATTTTTTTTCTTTTGGAAAAAAAAGTAAATTTATATGATATAAATAAAAAATAGCAAAATTAATAAATTGATTCATCAGATTCTTAAAGATAGGCAGATGAGTGTTAAAAGATATAAAACCGGGGTGTTTTATAAGCGTGTGTAAATGTATTTTATATAAATTTGAAGAGTAACATCGGACTAGACATGCAAATCTATTGGAAGGAGTTATACAAAATTGGGAACGTAGCTTGTTAGCTTGTGTGACAGACAAGGCTCGGTTAACAGAGCCTGCTAGTTTGGATAACGTTAGCATGGCGGTTGGAGTAGCGTGATAAATCTACATGCACGAACAAGGTTTAGAATTGTATGCGAATACGTTCTTTTCCAAAAATAACATCCAAACAACATAATTCTAAAATTTGTCCTTGAAAAGAAATAGCTTATGGAAGAAAATAAATGCTATTAACGAGCTGTAGCTGTATTTTTTAAAAATTACACAGTATTTTCTATTTTTTTCCGAATGAAAATTAATATAAATGTCTAATTTAGTAGAAGAGATATTAAAGATATTAAAAATTTTACATAAATACGATCATTATTAGGTAAATATTTAATATAAATTACGCTAATTTATTTGTTAACTAAAGTAATATTAAAAATACAATAACTCGATAGATTTTACCAAAGGTTATTTAAAAAATGAAAAACCTAGTTGATGTATAGACCTCTACATAGTATTATAAAAAGACTAAACGTTTCAAAAAAATAACAGAGATAGCTAATTTTAAAACATTTCACCGACGTTAAAAAATTAGTAAAAATAAGGAAAATGAAAAATCTTCGTACACTAAAGTTCTGTAAAGTTTAAATAACTTTGTACGCTTTTTAATATTTATGCTTAATTTTTATTTTTAACTAAAAAAGTTTAAAAACTTTCCGAGAAAATTATTTATTTGTCAGCTTTTCCCAACTATGTTGTAATTCACTTAGAATAAGTACCAATCTAAATGAAAAAAAAAAAAAAAATTAAAAATGAGAATTTTAAATTAATTATGAAAATATCAGAATTCAAATGCGATTAGTTTTTTACTACGGGAAAATAATGGACTATACCTGTCAAAATTTCTCTTATTTATTTTCTCTGTGATTTATGAATTTTCAGTGTAATCGAATATATTTTGTCACATTAATAGAAAAAATTATTTTCATACATTTATTCATCTTCAAGATAATATTTTCTGTTAAGCACGTTGCAATTTAATATGAAAATATAATGTTCATAAGAAAAAATATCATCGTACATACTAAACATTTAATGTACGCACTAAAATAGAAAAGCATGAAAAAACAAATATGATATAAAATAAATAATAAATAAATTACACAGATGCACTATCATCACAAAAGTATAGTTATCAACAAGTGTACAAATTACAGTTCATGAAAGTAACAAATAATGTTAAAGAAAATATTACTAAACATGGACTAACAACAATAAATAAGATACACCTAACAAAAAGTAAAAGTTTTGTAGCTAAATTTATAGAATAGGATATAGAAAATAATGTAAAAGAAAATATGTAAGAGAAATTTAAATTACAAACAAAAACATTCAAAAGACAAGAACACAAAAAAAATTAACATAAACTCAAATACAAGGAAATACTCATTGTAAAAGGATTAGAATAAGAAATGATCACTATTTACATAACAGTCTATTCTATAAATTTACATTTATAAATCTTCAACTCATTCTTATTTTAAATCGACAAAAAATACAATAATACAGCAGAATATTATTCGTATACACTGCTTGCCAAAATGGCAAGTACAATGTAGTCACTAAAATGTTTTTTTTTTCTTATTTTTTTTTTTTTACTTAAAGTTATTTAAATTACCAAAATCAACACGCGCATATAATTAACAATAATAAAATGTAAAAAAAAAATTGACTATTGTCAACTCATGTAAATAAAGAAACTACAAATAACCTTACAATGTCAAAGAAAAGAAGAGAATATTACAAAAATGGAAAAAACTTTTCTTTAGTTTTTTAATTATTTATTTATATATGAAAAAAATTTTATACAACTGACAAACAGAAAAATTAATTTTTAAAAAAGGGCATTCAACATTTGGAAGCAAACCACCAAGCAATAAAATTCTTATTTTTACCTTTTCATTAATTTTTTATAGTTTTAACACTAAAAGTAATTTAATTTGAATCTCAGTTCTTTTTAGCCGTCATCTAGGAAATTATCAGGATCATAAAAATAATGTAGTTAATAGATCAGTTGGTGTTTTTATGTTAACTAGTTTTCTGTATAATCGCTACTAAAATTTTATTCACAACTTGAAGATACTCTCATATTAACTACTATTAGACGGAATTTTATTTGGGCAGCTGGTTAATGGAGTCATTTTACTTAACTGTAGTTTAGAGATAGATAAAAACTAAAAACGGAGTGAATATCAGAAGAGTGAATTAATATAGAGACCACGATGAAGCGGTGGAGATATCTGTAAACAAAGTTGGAACCTCTAAGTCAGAACCTACGCATCATTTTTAACAGAAATCAGCAAATGAAAGAGAAAATATAAAAACTAATTAAACTGACATCACAGGGGATAAAATTTTTTTTTCTTAATCTGGAAAAAGTTCCAGTGGGCTGGTCTAGTGATTAACTCGTCATCGCAAATCAGTTGTTTAACAGATAATTCTCGAATTCAAAGGTTCTGAGGTTCAAATACTAGTAAACGTTAATTGCTTTTTTACGGATTTGAATACTAGACAGTGGATACCGGTATACCTTGGTGGTTGGGGTTCAATTAACCTCACGTTTCAGGAGTGGTCGACCTGAGTGTGCACAATACTGCACGATATTTATATTTCATACATATCTACTCATTTCATTGGTCAAGCTTATTGTTCACTGGTTGAACAGCTTGCATGTTAGAGAAAAAAATTCAGAAAATAAGTTAGGCTGGAATGTTTATACAACCTCCTAAAACTGAATAAAATAAAAGTCTAAAGCAGTGTAAGGTATTGAGAAGTTTATTAGACATCTATTATCAGTCCTATTGCAGTTATTGTCTATATACCTCTTGTAGTCTTGGAACAATAATTTACCGAGGTGGAAAGTTATTGCAAAGGTCAGCTAAAACATGACTTTTAAAACATATAGTCTTGGATTTAATCAACGAACAAAAAACGGGAAAGGATTTTCACATTCTGCTTTACATATTATTCATCTTATTTTTTAAATTAAAACCTTGACGTAAATACACGTCCGAATTCGTAATAGTAAGGCAAAAAAAAATTGAACTGAGGAGAACAAAGAAGTCTTAGGCAGCTGTAATACAAGGAATGAAAAGAAAAAATAAATATGTTAAAATTTAAATATATAAATAAGCAAAATTTTTGTGTTGGTAAAATCAAAGATTTAATTAAATTATAAAATTTTTGTATTTTTATCGTAAGAAAAAGTTAAATAATTTTTCATTAAAGGAGAGATTAAAGGGTTTCCGACTGGGTGAGTCTAGTTATTGGATAACAGTCGTGCGCATCTAATAGGATTTTATTATATCTGCCTCAAAGCAACAAAACCAAAAATCAGTAGAGAGTTTACTTTGTAAAATTTACAAAAGCTAAGACTTGAAATAGCTTCTTTTAAAATTATAAGACGGTGTAAGACCCCTACTTCATATCTATCATTAATTTATATAACAATCAAAATAAATTATGTTTATTTCTTTGTTTTATATAGTCTTAAGACCTCCTCATATTTAGTATCTGCCTAGATATAAAACTGGAAGGCTCATTTTACTTATAGAATGTACTACCCGGCAAGAGGTCATCATATTGTTTATAAAAGAAGAATTAGCACGTTTCCTAGGAAATAAATTATGGTATTTTCAGCTGTATAATACCAAAAAAATAGTTAACCTCAAGAATTCGTTAATCCATCCTTATCAATCACCAGTTAGTTGATGGGTGAACAATGAACAACCAATGAGAGAGCACCATTTCCTTTTAGTAAAAATTGCGGCTATTTGCTTCTCAAATCCTCTCAAGATTTCCTACAAGATTTCGTAATTCTTAGAGGAAGGTAATATTATTAAATTGTGAATTTAATATGTAGTTGTTATAGTAGACTAACAGATTGTAATAAAATATAAAAGTTTGGAGAAAAACATCAAATCAGTCATGCGAATGATGACAAAAAAAAAAAAAATTAAACAAATAAAAACATGAAAATCTTACTTCTATCAAATAAATTTTCTTTTAGCAATCGATTGAAACATGGGGTAAGGAATACCGGTAAATGATCAATCTATTTTAATGCAATCTTTTCGTAAAATAATTCTCTAGCATTTTTTATTTTTTCGGGAGGGCGAAAAACCGGATAAAAAATTAAAGGAGTATTTCTAAAACGAAATACATTATTTTGATGTAGACCTTCACCAATTGAAGCCTTTTCGACTGGCCTTACAGCGCATACATAAAAATTTCTTAAGAAAATTTTGCTAGGCTGAAAGACAAAATATTAAACATAACAGTCGCGGCATTTTTATGTTGTGTTTTAAGTCAGGACTTTTTGTAGGGTAGCCCATTCATTATAAGTTTTAATTTGAAATTGAGAAAAGTGGTATTAAAAATTAAAACATTTCCATGGTCATAATACAACGAGTAAGGAAAAAATTTACTTGGTGAATAAAAATTAAAATAATTGTACCACCAGGTTGGTCTAGCGGTAAACTCATCTTCGTAAATCAGTTGTTTTCGAAGTCGAAGTTTTCAGGTTCAAATCCTAATGGAGGTAGTTTAAAAGAATCTTTTATTCGACTTTTATTCGGATTTGAATACTAGAACGTGGACACCGGTGTTCTTTGGTGGTTGGGTTTCAATTAACCACACGTCTCAGAAGTAGTCGACCTGAGTTTCTGCAAGACTACAAATTTACCGGTACAGTTACATTACATTGGATAATTCACTAATGACTTTAATTGTTGATGCGACTATAAATAAAAGTATTAAAAAAAAAATTGTAAATTATTTCAAAAGATCCTGTACTGCATGGGTGGAGAATAAATTACAACAAAACTTCTAAATAAAGTATAAGATTGTAGGCACCAGAAAAATTTCAAGCAATCATAAAAAATGAGAATTTTAAATACCAGCAGATCAATTAACAACATTTAATACAAATTTAAAATTTAAAAATAGATGTATAAAAATATTAAATCTGATTTATCACCCATATTAAAAAATAAAACCATTAAATTAATTGTTAATCAATGATTATTTAAAGGTGACCCTAAAATAAAATAAAAAAAAATTATAAATAACAAATGTTGAAGTTTAAAGAAAACAAAAAAAAAAAAAAATGATACTGCAAAATTGTTTTCTCGAAAATCATTTGTTTTTTAATTTATTGTTTAAACCTTAGTATATTAATAAAATTTAATGGTTTTATTTCTATTTAAAATATGAACTTTGAAAAAACGCCTCCGCGTGATAAAAAATATAAGAAACTATAAAAGCGGAGAAACTGGCCGTTTCATAAAAATAAGAACAGGAATTCAGAAAAAGTAATTACAATCGAACGTGAGCTAAAGTTGTTTAAAATGTGGGAGAATGTACTAATTTTTCTTTTTCAAAAAATTCGTCCAGTAATTTTATCGGAAAAAAATACTAAGGAATCAAAGCAACTTCCTTTATAGAGTAAAAAATAATAACAATAAAAATTAGTGCATTTTTTACGTTTGCACCATTTTTACGATTTGAATGTCATTAAAAAAATTCATACCGGTTAAATAAGAAAACTCTTATTTATTTTATAGTGATTAAAATTTTATACAACGAGATGACCAAAAAATACAAATAAAATAAGGAAAAAAATTCAAAAATAAAGTATAAATTAATTATACGTTAATAAAAATAATAAATTAATGAAAAAACTACACAAGCGTAGATTAAAAGAAAAACATAAAATTTATTTGTAACATTTTAACGAAAACCGAGAAATGAAATATGTAGTAATATTAAATTAAATTACAGATAAAATTATTTAATCGGAAACATTTGTCCGTTTATTTTATGTGTTCATTTAATTATTATTCTTTTTACTTATTTACTTTTATCTCATAAAATCGTGCAATTTAAATTAGAAATATTGAAATACGTAGATTTTCAGGATGTATGAACACGAAATAAACGAGAAAGGATTCATAACAGGAATTTCATACGAGAAAAGGAGAAAGGGTAGAAGTAGAAGGGGTACACTGATGTACCTACACAAAAATGAAGTTTAATTTCAGTGAGTTATTAGCAACGTTGTCACTAATGCACCATGAGGACAACCAGTGTAAGAGATACGAGATTGCCAAGTCAAATGCAGGAACGGAGTGAGCCATCTACAGTTACTACAATCGTTTGCCATAAAAACCGATAGGATTAAAATGAATAATCCATATATATATATATATATATATATATATATGATGAAAAAATTCTACTGATGCATAGAGGGAAAGGAAAAAGAGGAAAGAAGAGCGATGAAGAGGAGGGCCGAGAAAGTAGGAATACTCGTACAGTGGTTTAAATAATCGGTCGACGCCATCCAATGCTGCCGTCCAACGGTGATTAATTTTGTTATATCCTCAGTTTAAGTATTCCACATCAGTTGCCAATTTATTCCACGCGCGATTATTTTGATACTGCCCATTTCTCATTTTGTTAACATCCATGTACATTGTATACACACGAAAACACACAAATACGTAATATATATTCCATACTAATACATTGTTTGTATATGTATATATGTGAAAATGCCCCTTCAAAGACCGTTCGTGTATTAAAAATAAAAAAAAATAAATTTGAGTACACATTCATACGTACCTATATATATGCGCCAGTCAGCCAGCTATCTAATACTACTAGCTTTATCAGATACACAGCAATATATCAATGTTTTTAAGTACCGTTCGAACATAAATAAGTATACTATGACATTTCAACATGTATCATACATTTCAAAGAATAAATCTATCAATTTAATTCATTAGCATGATTAAAACGTACCATTATATCTTAAGTATTACCAGAGGTTGAATAAATCTTTAACCATGCATCTTACAGTGAAACGAATGCTATACTATTACTATATTTTATAGTAATAATGATGTTAAAAGGTTTTTAGATAATTAAATTTGTTTTTTATGAATGCGTAAATAATACTAAATAGTACAGATTCATTAACAACGCAAGAAAATTAATTTAATAAAACAAAGTAATGAAATATAATATACAGCAAGATAACAATGTTTTAGGTAGACATTGCACAGAAATTTATACATAGTAAAATTAGAAATGATAGACAATGTAAGGAAGAAATTAAAAGAATGTTACCACAATGAAGAAAAATGTTTATAGAATAAATACAAAACACAGATTTGGAATTAGATTTAAAAATTTTCCGAGGCTGTTATAACATAATAGAAGGCGGTAAATAATTTTAGTTTGTTACATGAAAAAAGGAAATCTTTTTTTTTATGTATTTATTACATTTTACTCCGAATTTTAAAGCTTTAAAAAATTGTGTGACTGAAGGTTAAACTTCTAATCTCGTAGTATTGTATTTTGTTTATAGTGATCAAATTGTGTTCTGTCATTATTTAAAATGACGAGAATTATTCCGAGTTACAGTTGTCGTTATAGACATTAAGAAGATATGTGTTATAATTGTTCTAGAACGATTTCATATGATGAAGAACGATCCTTTTCATAACACCATATTTGATTCCACAACAGTAGGTAGAGATGTCAAAGAACTTAAAAATATTGGTTATTATGTGGAACAAAGCCAACGAATTTTATAATAAATTATGAAAGATATGATTATGAGTATACAGCTCATGTGTTGTATACTCATATATTCACATAGAAAGACCATCTATACATATTTTTGGATAGGAAAAGTAAAATACTGAACTACTTTAGTATCAAAAATCAGTTTCCAATTGACTAAAATTCATTTACACTCAAAGCGCAGTACATATTCCAAAAGTAATCGATCAACAAACACTGGTATTCATGGGACAACGAAAAAAGAACATGGATGACAAAACTATTCACGGTCATAGTTCAACAATTTTATCGCTATAAAACACTGATTACTAAGAAAAAACAACAGAATGTTATTTCTTTCACTCTTGCTACATTTTTGCACGTCTAAATGTAATATCCGAAATATTTTACCAATTTTTTCATGATACATTTACAGTTTTATAAACCTAAAAATAAAATAGAACGGAATCTAAGACAGCAAAGATGCAATTTTTCAATTTTTAATAACGCCTATTTTTATATTTCTTTGTTATCACCTTTTCTTCAGTAGTAATGGAAGTAAATCAATTTGACGAATGAAACATGGAGTTTACATCCTGTGGGTAAAACGCACGTTTCTATTTTATTAGCTGTAGCATGGTCTTTATATTTATATTTATCTACCATTCCCGGTACATTTATGACCAAAGGAATGGTGATATGTTCAGAAAAGAGAACAGTTTTTTCCTTAGTGCAACCGGTTTCTTTTTATAATGATAGGGTACATAAAATATAAATAAAAAACTATATATTTTATCTATATAATGGACTACTGATATAATAAATATAAGATCAAAAATGAAAAAATTATGTAGAAATCAATTTCGATTAAAGAATAAAATAGATAAAAATATGAAACGGTAAATACTTTTAAACAAAGAAACATATTTAAGTCCTATTAAACTAAAAGTTATTAATTAAACAGGCATTTTAAATAATAACAAAATTAAAGCTTAAAGACATTAACGTATAACATTTCAGGATATTTATTTATTAATATCAGAAATAAAGATTTTATTAAATATCAATCAGAATTTTTATTTACTAAAATGTTAATCAGTTAAAACTGTATTTTTAAAGAACCTTGTTCAAATAAACATAGCGGCAAAGAATATAAATATTACCTAATATTCGTGTTAAAAAAATTTACGTAAAAATAATAGTTGATTAACAAAGCTAATATTTTACAGTTTTATAATACTATTGCCATACTCATCGCGGCTTCCCTCGCGGTCTACGGTTACTTGCGTTTCTCGTCGCGGTCAGGGGATATTTAGTCCTTCGCTCGCCTTTCCCGGTCTAGCAAGAGGACTCTGCCCCTTGGACTCCGCTGTGGTCATTAAATTCATTCTGGTGAGAATAATAATGGTAAATAAAAATTAAAGCCTGTTCAATTTATAAAAAATGATCACTATATTGTAATTTCTTCAGAGCAGTTTGGTCAGTACAGGAACTGTAACATTGCGTGATCTGATAAATACAGGTTTCAAAATAGTCTAGCTCAATCTTAAAAATATTACTTATAGCTGGTTACCCGTCCTTCATACAGGTAAAAATATGTTATTCCCAGTTCTTAGCGTTACTCGACAAATACCAGTAGGAGGTGACTGTACTTTCTCTCACTTAAAAAAAAAAATTAATTACTTTTTTTACGTTTTTTAATCAAGTAACCGAAGGCAGGTGCAGCCAGTCGCGTTGCAGATATAGTGACAGAGGCTTTAATTTTTTACCATCTCATAGTACACTGTCGCACTCCTTGAAACATCGAAATTCAAAAAAACTCGAAAGTGTTGTTTAGATATTTATATGAAGAGTTTTTTCATGATCAGTCTACTGAATATCTCGTTTAGTATAGTCAAAAAAGAGGAAAATTTGCAATCGTTGTTCAAACCATATCTTTTTTCAACCCTGTGAATATCTACTTTTGAAAAATCTGGAAATTGGTTTTTGGATAATTACATGAAGATTATAAATACCATAAATTAAGTTGATATCTTCATTTAATCCGAGAAATTAAAAAAAAATAATAAATTTCATTGTTGTCTATTTTAATTCCTTAAACTTACAATTTTAGAATATCCATTTTTAGTGTACATTACACCATATGAATAAATGCATACAAATTTTCGTCAATTTATCTTCAGTAGCTTTTGCTGGGAGCTGATGAATCAGTCATTGTCAGTCAGGACAAGTTGATTTATAGGTACAGATATATGTATGTAATATTTGATACATATAAAAGCGTATACATATGCAGGGTGTATTGTGACTCAGATTATACACCTTTGCGAATATTTTTATTCTATTTGCTGTTTTTACATAAATGCCGATTTGTGAAGGAAGTTTAATTTTTCTATTCCGGATCATCTAATGTCTCCTAATGCGATATAATGTGTAAAAAAACACATCAATAATAATAATAATTTAATAATGTACATTAGAATTGTATTATCGGGGTTAATAATCAGTATTACTAATTAAATAGGACGACTTTAATAAAATTGAATAATTTATTTCATCCGTTCATCCATTTTCGCAGTTATTAAACTAATGTTAATCAAAAGATCTTGTGTAATAAAAAAAGGAATTAATTGATTAATATCGTAAAAAAAAATATTAAAATACGCCTTAAAATATTTGCTAGTATATTGGATTAAACGGTTTTTCGTTACGTTAAATTAATTCCACAGATTGTTTAGCCCTACAACATCGAAATTCGGTTGATGTAAACAGGAGGGTATAATTTCTGGACAGGAGGCCGCATTGAACACAGGGTTTACTATAATTAGCAATAAATGATGCTGCTATGAAGAGAAGGCAACAGAGAAAGAGCGAAGGAGTAAGACGACTAAAACTGAGAAGGAAGAGGGGATATAGGGATAGGAGTTTGTTTAATCCCCTGATTGTGCCTTGTTATTAAGGGTATTTCTCCCAGGTGAGCGAACCTGAATCGGGCTCCAGCAACGCCAAGGGCATAGTTAGCATGGTAATGGCCCCGAAGCAGCTCCGTTTAAACCTCCCTTCTACTCATACTGTTATTAAATACTTTGTCCTGCTTACGCCCTTATTTTCTTCGTTATGTTTTTATTATGCGGCTATAAAAAATTATGTCAAGAAGATATTTTCCTTCATAGACGACATTATACTGAAGGGAATTAGCAAATTTATTAACTAAGCAACAGTGAAAACAAACTTATTTGCACAATACATCAACACAACTTCTCCACTACTTTTTTATTAAAAAAAGTATATTAATAATACGACAATTAATTTATAATATCAAAATTAATAAATTTAGTCTTTCTTAAACAACTTGTAAAACTTGTTATTAAATTGTTTGTAATTAAAATTAATACGAGATTACTGAAAGTTATCTAAAGTAATTTATTTTAAGGGTCTTGTAAATGATTTAAGGAATTTTGAAGAAAATAAACTGAACAACTTATAACAATTTAAATGTTATTCTAAACTCGTAAATTAATTAAAAAAAAGAAACATTCATTAATCATAAGAAACTTCTTAAAATTATTATTAAATACATATTAATATTACAAAAATGTTCATCATTTTTTAAGATTTCAAAAATTTAGCTTGTCAAATCGAGCGTACGATTGTTATTCATTTTTAGATCTTATCATTCATAAGACAGACCGATAACCACCATTCTTTTGTTTTATTTTAGACAGAAAGTTTCTTTCATTATGTCTTTGTTAGGTCCTGACGTAACTTTCTACCAACCGGAAAATATTTTCAAATGAATAATTACATTATAAAATTAATATAAAATATTAATATATTTTATTAATTAATTAATTAATATAAATATATATACTTCTCATTCTGATATTTAACGTACTTTTGCGTGAAAAGCGGTTGGAAAAATTAAACTGAAAGAAAAACTAAAATTCTCATATTACAGAGAACCTTAGCTCATTAGGAGTATATTTACATTTAACTATCACATAAATTTGTTGTCAATGAATTTATTTGATTTGTTTTTTTCAGCAGCCTCTTTTGTAAACCTAATCATATTTTAAATAAAAGAATGAAATGAACTAAAAACAAAATCAATTGTTCTAAATTTCAGTTAGAAATTGGCGCTAAATAAAAATGAACAACTTGAAAACCCTGTATTTTCCATTTATCTTAATTTATAAAAGAAATTAAAGTAGGTTATTGTAATTATTACATTTGCAATTAATTATAAATAAAATCTCACAAAAGCTTTACTTTTTCTAATTAGACAACACCAAAAAATATCGTTTTTCCATTATACTTTTCTAGTCTTGAAATAAAATACTACTTACATAAATACGACTGAAATAAAATGTAATTAAATTTTATGTAAACAATTTTATTTATGTAAACAATTACATAATTTACCTAAATAATAACTAAGTAGTATAGGCTAGTCATTCAAAGTGAAAAAATATTATAAACTGTAAAATTAATAATTTCTTTTTTCTCAATAACAATTATAATTACAATCGGCTCTCCCTGCGGAGCCATAAATAAGTTTCCTAATAAAAGTACGTGATAAGAGGGTTCTTAAGGAACCCCCAAAATAAGTAGTACACAATAAATAGTTGCATGTAAACTAAAAATCCAATATGAAATTTCAAGCTAAGTCATAAATCACAAAACATTAATTTCAGCACCATAAAGTTAAAAAAAAACAAACATTGATAAAAATAAATAAAAAAACGAGAAGTAACAAAGAAATTAGATACACTACTAAACTTAATGGTGTTAGATTCCAAACTGTTCGCAGATCCTAAGTCGAGTACATGGACACCTCTAAACCGTCCGACGTCCCTGCTGTTCGAGTAGATTAACTGCAAAGTGGTTACATGATTTTTATATGATTCTCAAGCCTCTGCAGGTATTTGACACTGCGCTGCCGTGCAATCTCACGAACTGACAGGAGCTCCAGATAATCGCGAATCTCATCAATCCGCGTAAACCATGGCGCTTCGGCAATCACCCTCGCTACTTTGTTCTGGAATCGTTGTATAATTTCCACATTACTAGTACTAGCCGCTTCCCACAATTCCACAACGTACATCCAGATTGAGCGCAGGATAGCCTTACAAATTAAGATCTTGTTGGATAACGTGAGACCTGAGTTCTTACGTAGCAGCCAATGAAGTTCCCTGTACTTTGCGTTCAGTTGTTTCCTCTTCATCCTCTCGTGACTCTTACACGTCAAACGATCCAGGTGAAGTCCCACTAACCGAACAGTCTCCGTTTGCGGGATCAAGACACCATCGAAGTACACACGGGACAGTCACCCCTCCGCATGGCAAATGTGACGTGTCTCGACTTTTTTTTTTTTTATCTTATTAAACACCCCAAGGCAACCAGCCTCCGCCCGTTAGGACATAGCATGGTCACCTTGCAGTGTCGTGGCAGCAGTCTCTGCCCCCCCCTATCTGCCTCCTACCGGAGGATCTCCCGCCGGGGTCCCCACAGCCTCTTCAGAGTGAGCCAACCATTTCTGCCGGACAGCCAACCCACTCCTCCGCCATGGGGCTATCCTCCCCGTCCCTATCCTACTTGCAGCCGGCACGCCTTCCGCGCACCGCTGCCCCCTCGCGTTCCTCTCATACCTGAGGGTCCTTAATGCCATCATCGGGGAGCCCCGACCCCAGCATCTGGAGCCAGAACACCCTAGGCAGTAAGGCTACCTCCCTGGGCCCTAATCGTCGCCACGATTCAACCCCAGCCTCCAGATTTTTTGAGGCTCTTTTCTTTTTTTTTATCTGGTGACTGCACGTCATCCATCCAGTGCGCTCCACCAGCACTATGTTATACACAATATATATTCAATTACATTCAAAATATACAAAATAAAATACACAATATCAACACATTATTAGATCATATCCCAATTATATCACACATTCGCAGCATACTCCTCACGCCGCCCTGTGGTCCACAAGGGCGCGGGTAGGGAGTAAAACCCATATACCCCAGTCACACAATGACCATCAACTAGTTCCCAAAAAAAAACAGCAATAATAAACAACAATAAAAACAAATTATGAAATACAACAATACGATACGACACCGACTCAGTCATCCACCAGAAGCCACACCTCATAGGCGTGCACGCAACCGAGGGGGTTCCTCTTTAGCCTTCGAGTCCAACATGGTGTGAGCCAGGTCCGCCGACTCCTGCCATCCCTGTGAGGACCTGACCATCCGCCTGACCACATCGTCGGGTGAGAACGCCGCTACCCTTCTCCTCTCGACGTCCCACCGGACACAGTCGAACCAAGTGTGTTCAACCGTGTCCATTTCGTCGCAGTACCTGCACATCGCTGATCTCCTGCGTTTAAACCTGTGCAGGTAACTGCCGAAATCGCCGTGGCCCATGAGCAGCTGGGTGAGGAAATAGTCCACCTCTCCATGCCGTCGCCCCACCCAAGCTCTCAGGTCCGGGATCAGGCGCCTGGTCCACCGGCCCGCCTGACTCACTGCCCATCTCTCCTGCCATCGATCCAGGATCCGTGCCCTCACCTCTTCCTGTGAGACCCCACCAAACCTCATACACCTTTCCTCGACCAGTAAGTCGATTGGTGGGGATCCCGCGACGACACAGATCGCGTCGTAGGAGACTGTTCGATACGCACAACATGTGCGCAGGAGCAGCCTCCTATGGATCGGCTCCAGCTTCCGACGATACGCCCACAGTTACGATACGCCCACGCCCACAGCCCTGCTCCATGCTGGGGCCGCGTAGAGCAGTACGGAAGTCACCGTTGTCGCGATGACCTTCCTCTTCTTCACCGTCGGCCCTGCCGAGTTTGCCATGAGGCGGGAGATCGCCGCTAAGAGGCGTTCACCCTTCAAAACAGCCTCCTCGACGTGGGGCCCGAATGAACGATTGCTGTCCATCCAGACCCCGAGGTACTTCGCCTTACGCACCCTTCTGATTTCTTCGCCGTCGATAGCCAGACGAATGTCTTGCAGTGGCCGCCTCCCGGCGAAGATGACGGCCTCCGACTTGTCTGGGGCTATCGACAGCCCGTGCGCAGCCATCCAATGGTGAACTTGTCTTAGCGCTTCGTTCCCCTTCGTCTCGATCTCCCGCTCCGTCGCTCCTTTTATCAGCAGGGCCAGGTCATCCGCGAAGCCGATGACCTCCACCCCCTCGGGATACTGCTGCCGTAGCACTCCATCGTATGCGATGTTCCACAATAGCGGTCCCAAAACAGAACCTTGGGGGACCCCCGCTCTCATGTGGAACATCCGCTGTCCGGCATCAGTATCAGCGTACACTCTCCGGTCGCTCAAGTACTCCTTCAAAATATGCTGGAGCTGACCGGAGATTCCCCTCTCCTCCAACGCCTGTCCAATGATCTCCCAGGGCAAGCTATTGAAGGCGTTGCGGACATCGAGCAACACCAGGGCCGGAATCCTCCTGGTTCTCCAAGTGCCTGCCGCGGCAGTATGCATCACTTCCCGTACTGCATGGACCGTGGATCTTCCTCTTCTGAATCCGTATTGGCGAGGGGATAGACCTCCCCCCGCTTCTACTTCCGCCGTCAGCCTGCCCTCAACGATCCTTTCATAAACTTTACCTAGTGTGCTAAGTAAGCACACCGGTCGGAATGCTCCAGGATCGCCTTGGGCTCGGCCCGGCTTCGGTAGCAAGACCAGTCGCGCGACCCTCCAGCAGGCCGGGAAGACGCCCCGCACGAAGGCACTGTTCATACAGTCCAGCACCAACCACGGGAACGCCTCCACGACCATCCGAGCCACTGCCCCCGGCACCCCGTCTGGGCCCGGACTCTTCTTGGTGTTAATCCTCGCAGCAGCTCCCTGAAGTTCTGGAAGGGAGATCCGTCTGGCGTCGTCCATCGGTGCCACTCGCCACTCCACCTGAGGTAAACTGGGGAAGAGCGAGTCGACTATACCGCCGATCATGTCCCCGGCGAGACGTGTCTCGACTTACCTTGATTTACATTAACTCTCCACTTCCTCTGCCACGAGCAGATACGGTCTAGTGCCATTTGTAGGCCCTGCGAGACTAGGTCAGGGTCTCTGTTAACGGCCAGGATAACAGTGTCATCGGGGAACTGGCGACGATGCAATATTAATAATTGAAAATAAAATTAATTTCGATGAAATCACCGCATGAATTTTTAAGCATAAGCAAACGTTAAGAAGAATTTACTAACAAAATAATTTTAATAAAATAAAAATAAAGAATAAGAAGAAAAAGAAATAAGCGAAAGTAGCACGTAAGAAAAGTGCCTGATAATATTACTAAACAAATATGCTCTTTTATAAATTATCACTAGTATTGTAACTATTAAAAATCATTGAGATTAATAAATTATTTTCATCTAATTTACAATTATATAAATAAAACGTAATTAAAGCTAATTTAGTTTAAGGATACAATTATACTTTAGCAGTTTGCAGTTTTATCCAGTAGTTATATCTTAATCGCATCAAAATATAGCGTAGGAGGGTCTTGACTATCCTAACATAATTTCCAACTTCAACTATACAATTCATTTTAAATATACCAATTACGTAGCAAAACAAAAGTTCACCGATGTCAGTGTGAAACCGAAACCTAGTATCAACTGATACGTTAACACATTTTATATAAAGCTGCAGTCAATCTGCTGTCATGTAAGTAAAGTAACATTTAGGTCATATAATATAATAAACATACATATATTTCGAACACTGAAATTTATGATCATAAATTACGTAAACTCAATACCTCCAGCAAAAATATGGTACACTCCTTGTAAATAGAAAGTGATATAAATGAACTTGTATGAATTAACGAAACAAAATCTAATAAAAATTCATATAAATAGAAAGTCAATAAAAAAATAATCACCAGTTCAGTACATCTATACCACGAGAAAAAGATAAATTTATAACAACAGAGGAAAACTTACGATAAATAACTGAGCAAGTTAAAAAAGAAAAACAGTGTAAAGGAGGTCAGCATGCCGCCTTTACTTATATTTATAAAAATGGTAGCGTTTTAGTGTTTCATCCGGAAGAGATTTCAGAGTTGAATTCCGGTCAGGCTTGTCATTTTTTCGTATGTTAATAAAAACTCTTCCCACAATATTAATAAGCGTAAGCTTTTAAGTAATTAAGGATCACATGATAATAAAATCATAATTTTTCACGTAACGGACTTTTATTTACAACACTTGATCTTCGTAAGCATATGCCAAAGAAGTTTTCTTTAAATCTGATGTATAATTTTCACTTAGTTAAATTTGTATTTACACTTCAGCCCTTACTTTATTCTTTTTTTAAACAATGTTTTGTAAACTAGTTTACAGTTAATTATTTACTGATAAATTAATAATAGTGTTAAAATATAATATTATGTCTGTATTATATTATTATATATTATATTTATGTGTAAACACAGAACAACATATATTAAATATATAAAGTGGAAATATGTTTAATTTTTACCACTCTTAAATTATTTTTATTTAAAAACGAATAAAAGCAACACTAAATTTTCCTTGAAATAAATCATGGAATTTATAAATTAACATTCACTTAATACTATATTTTTAACCAAATACGATAAAAAAATGCTACTACAATTCGTTATGCTAAATTATATGTAATATGAATATTCCAAATAGAACTTCTTTATCCAGAAACGAATAAGCCTACAGAAAGATGTTGAAAGAGAAATTATTACTTTCCATGTTGCTTTACTACAGAGCAAGCTTTAAGAGATAACTGAATGCTTAATCTGCAAACGCCCAACTCATCCGTTACGAACCCTTTAGTAGCTTCTTCTTAGGTTGCGTTTATTGCATGTATATGTGTTAGTGTGTACGCTGATAACACAATTTCTTCGGAACCTGGAGAGTTCCTATTCGTTGCTTTTCTATCACTGCGTACGGGCTTAACTCGTTTTCAATTGTGTACTAAGGGTACAGCAGACGTAAAGTTCCATTTTCCAGGCTCTTTACTCGCCTTACCTCCTGTTTGCATAACATCGTTTATCCATAATCCATTTGCTGAGCAAGGCCTTTAACTGAAGAGGAAGAATAAGAAGCAGTAGAGTTGAAATAGTAGTAATAGTACAAGGGAAAGAAAAAAGAAGAAATACATCGACATCGTTTTACCTTTTTTCTGCTCAAGAATATTAGTGTAAACATTTTTAGAAAAAAACGTTTTGTCGTATATCGAGTGCTTGCGCGAATAAGCATACATTAAACTCTTAAAATACCCTTCAAACACGCGTATGTAATCTAATACATAAAAGAAGAAATTTTTTTTCAAATGTTATTATTTTGAATATTTATTTTTACACAAAACAAATCAAGATAATTATAATTATAAATTATAAGATACAAAAAAAATACAATAAGGCAAAAAATAAATTATCATTAAAATTTTAAATGATGTAAATTTCATAAAACGGAAATTAACAAATGATCGCCTCCCTGACACAGACGTTGGTTGCTAAACTGCAACATCAATGGTCCCGGGTTTGATTCTCAATAGGATCTGGAAAATGTGTAATAAGTCAACCCCCAACGTAATCACTAATGACTAGATGATGCAACTTAAAAAACGGAACAAATATTAAGCTTTTAAATTAAAACAGTTAAATTTATCTAAACAGAAACCAAATTATTTACGTTTAACATAAATTCTTAAAAATTTAACACAAAATAAAATTTAATATTATCCGCCAATAATACAATTAAAAATTATTACTAAGCTCTAACCCGACTTAGTTTTTTTTTTACTCATCTTTTTATTTATATGCCTAGAATAATATATTATACCGTTAAAAAAAACTACAGTAAATTCAATTATATTCAACGACAATTATATACTGCCTTCGAGTATATCTTATAAAAATCTTTAAAGACATTTCATGATACCTGTGGTATTTTTAAAAATACTTCAATTGACTTATTTTGGGGAATATGAACAAAAAAATCACCTTTAGTTCTACGAGACTGAAGTTATTTCCACCATTTTACCGTCTATTCCGCAAAGAATATTATTTTCGACTCTTATTTTTAATTCGTAAATAAATATACTGAACGTCAATTCATGACGTAATTAAAGAGCACACTAAATTTTAGGCTATGAATTTAGGTTAAAATAAGGTCTATGCACATTCCCCCAACAGTTGATCCCTTATGTAATATTGTAGTAGTAGTGATATATATATTAGTATATATGTAGTGTGCCAACTCACACATCCGTGTAAATGGAGAGGGACACAAGAGCAAGAACAGTAGTAACAGATATCATATCCAATGTAATCTGTGCTTCGGTGGCGTGAGCGTGCGTATGTTCAACAAATACACACATGCAGAGGATGTCTGATCCGTTCTGATGTGTGATAGGTGACTGGTCGGGAGGTGGGATTACACATATCCTCCATTATGTGGTCGATACCGCATATACGTTTGTGTCCGTTACTGTACGACCCGACTAGGCCAAAGGAAAACTGTTCAGTTTCATTCCCATATTATTCAGTAGTTCATATTTTCTTATCTTAAAATCAGTCATCTATCCCTTCCTTCCAATTCTTTTTATTTTTCGGGTCGGTCATATCATAAAATAAGACCAAATAAAATTAAATCGACACTGCACTAATTAAGTCGTAATATTAATTTACGGTATAAAAAGCCTTGGAAATATTTCACTTAGTTTTTTTAATTAATCTCGAAAACTATTAAATAGATTCCTAAGATTAATTCCAATCTTTACTTTTTTGTTTTGGTAATTAGAAATAAAATTTTTTGTATCGATTTTTTCAATTTTTTTTCTTTTTTTAACGAATTACAATTAAAAAAAAAAAAAAATTGTTTTTACAAAAATATATCGTAAATCTTCTTTTTTTTTTAAATTAACATGTACTGGTAATAATCTTTGAAGGGAATTTATAATCAATTCTGAAATTTCTAGGAAGAAATGCTTAACATCATTTGGTAAATATTAATTTCTACTCATATTCATAACACAGTGATAAGAAAAATAATAACTGTCAGATTTAATAAAATAAAGTATCTACAGCCTAACTTTTTAAAATACAAACTACAATAATGATTCTAAACATAAAAATAAATAATAAACTCTAACCCTATTAATAGTTCGTTTTCATAAGAATGTAAGAATAAAATTCCTTACATTTCATAATAAGTAAAATAGGAAAAATATAACCTCAATGACAAAAAAAAGTAAGTTATCAATTTACTATCACAGTAAACGATATACGAAATTAAGCCAGTTAAAATATCTTTACTGAACTGCTTTCTTTTCTTTGTTTGAAGTACAAAAAAAAATTGAAACTCGTTAGAACATGTGGTTAGAGGGAGTAATATCTTGACATTTCCATTGGAAGAGTTAATGAAAAAGGATGAGATTAATAGATGAGATGATGATTGGAAACTACAAGGGCGTAGGAAAAGACTTGAGACAAAGATGGATGGAGACTGCAGTAGCGTAAAGGACCTGCTGCCAGGCAGAAAACCAGATGATGAAACAAATTTTCATGACAACGCTAAAAAAAGACAATTAGTTGACGAATTGTCAACTAGTTGACAATCGATAGTATCAACCGGGTTGGTCTAGTGGTCAACGCGTCTTTCCAAATCAGTTGATTTGGAAGTCGAGAGTTCCAGCGTTCAAGTCCTAGTAAAGCCAGTTACTTCTATACGAATATGAATACTAGATCATGGATACCGGTGTTCTTCGGTGATTGGGTTTCAATTAACCACACATCTCAGAAACGGTCGAACTGAGACTGTACAAGACTACACTTCATTTCAAATCATACATGTCATCCTCATTCATCTTCTGAATTAATACCTGAACGGTAATTCCCGGAGGCTAAACAGGAAAAAGAAAGAAGTTGACAATCGATAGATCAAACTATCGGGGCAGACTATTTCAACAGAAAGGAAATTATCTGTAATGAGGTTTTTGAATTTGCAAGATATTTTCAATTTCATCTATATCTGGGTTGATTTTTGATTTTAATTATCAAATATTTTAACAAACAGATCTAGTAAAGTCAATAAAAATTATTCAAGTATCAGTATTTTTTCAGTAAAAAAGGTAAACATAAACGTGGTTTGTTGATATAATTTATTTATACATTGCGTTCGGAATATTTATATAATATATCATTAAACAATTTTTATTCATGTTAGGTTAAAATAATAAGCTGGAATATTAAGACTTATCATTTGTTTTAAATTATATAAAATTATGCGTATATTATTTGATTGGAAAGATCTGAACGTACGTCGTTTGCGAAATATTGTTAGCTGTGGTCAGTTGATAAATGATTTATAAATTTTGTTGTACGCTTGAAATACTCGTAACATACGATAGCTGGTTTTTGACTAATTTAAACTGCTGATAAATTCTCTTTATAACTCTGGATCTAGATATAAAGCAAAACGCTAAACATTAGACAATGTGAAATAACCTTTGCTTGCGAAGCTACAATGTCTTCCAAAACTAAGCAGTTTAATTTTCACAAGTTACAACATCCACCGGCCGACGTAAAATTATTCCTACAGAATACTTTACTGAAATATACTGGTAAGCTTGGTTTTTTTATTATTTACAATTTATATAATTATATACAATAAAATACCAAATTTGGCTAGAAAAAAAATTTAAAGAATATTACATTTGTAATTATCTTTCTAACCAAGAAAGCATTACCTCAACCTATTCGTAATAATTTATCATAATTTAAATGAAATATTGAAAATTAATCTAATTTCTTTGACTCTATTTTTAATCAGTAAAGAATATAAATCTTGGTAAATTTGACGGTCTATTTCATAAGTTGTCAAAATTGGTTTTGGCATTGAACGTATTAAAATCGCATCAAATAAATAGACAGATAAATCATTTGTTGTTATTCACTGAAACAAAACTCAAAAGCAAAAGAGTGGAAGAATATTTAATTTGATTACTTTCCAATACAGAACATTTTACCAACAGTAAATCCATGCAAAACACTAGATAACTGTACAATAAATATTATACCCAAAATTTCATTATATTGATTTTTTTTTTGTCACCGATCATCATTGTTTCTTCTCTAAAGTAATTTCTCAATGTCAAAATCGACTAATTTGTTTTCTCATATAAGTAGTTTTTTTATTAACACCATTCATTTCAAACTATTTTTTTCTAAATGTCTATTTAAACACGAATTAAATGATTGGAAAAAAATATTTTTAGTTTTTATAAACTTCTATTAATAAAATTATCAATATCAAGCCATAAAATATAATCATTTTCCGTGGAATGTTTCTACTACCCTAATTTTTCTTGTTATTTTCATTACCGTTTTGGTGACTTATAAATTAAAAGTAACAGAAGGACTAGATCCTTCTTTCCTACTTTCTTTCTTTTTTATTATACTTTTAATTTTAGCAGAAATGTTTTATCATTTGTTTTCAAATGTAGTGAAGATTATTTAATTATGTGATTATTCAAGCGGATTGTTATTATTAATTCGTTTTTATAGCATTATCATAATTTTTTAAATTACAAATAATTCAAAAAATCTAATTTATTTACTTACGTTTATAACAAATTCTAATAGAAAGAGATTACACAATAAAATTATATTTATAATTGAAGGATGTAATACAAAATAAACTAAATTAAAGTCCTTTTTCTAACAAACATCAAAACAGGAGAAGATTCTCGAATCGACACATATGAAATCTTTCTTCTGTATATTCAAATAATGCTTTGAATATATATGCTTTGAATAATCCTTCACAGCATATGTGGTCAGACTTCGGTGATTTTTTATTCTGTACAGGAAGTTCCTCTGATTGTTCCTTAACAAGTCTTATCGGATAACTTAACTAAAATATTTAGTTTCATATTGCAGTTACTTTATATTCATGTTTCTCATATACCAATTATTAATCCGCGAAAATAAATTAAATAAACATCTTAAGTTCATAAACTCATAAAAACTTCTATGCACCAAAAAGCCTTGGCTATCACGCTGGGTAGTATTCTCTTTACATTGTTTTTAATTTTTTTTTGCTTTTCTTTTATCAAGCTGTACGTTCCTCTTTTTTTCGTTTCTTGTCAACAGTTTTTTTCGTACGAACTGTAATTTTTGTATCTTAAAGGTCAAATTAGAGAATAATAATTTTTTGTGCGTTTTTAAATTTCAAAAATACGAATGAATTGTCCAATTCTTAATAGATATATAAAATACGCGTGAGATGTATTTTTACTAAAAAAAAAAAAAAAGTTAATGTTTCAGAAACTCTATTTCCTTGGATTACTAAAATCCTCAAAATATGAACTTATAGTAGACACAAACGATTACTGTGGTTTACGTTTTATAAATTAAAAAAAAAAATTGAATTAAATAATTTATTATTCAGTTCAAAGGTATTTTAGTAATTATCTTTCTTTTAACGAAAACCATTATCCACGTTACTAATAATTAATAATTTGAAAACAATTATAATAAAATAATGTTGATCTAACGACAGTTTTACATAAACAAAGAAATATCTTAAAAGAGTTCTGTTTAATACTAATAATTTTATAGAAATAAACATAAGATAATTTCAACCGAGCAAAATATACTTCAATTTCTAATATGAAAAAAGGTTTACAAAAAGGTTTTGAAAGAAGGTTTTAGTGTGTAAAACCTTCTCCATTAGTTTTAAATTATAACGAAATTAATGTAATTCATTTTTGGAATTTAGAGAAGAAATAACCAAAAATTTTTCATAACATTTGAGCCAACATCGGCGTAAGAGTTAAAATAAAGATGTTTTATTCTGAAAACTTACTTTATTGTTGAAAATAAAAGTTATTCATTAAAATCCAATTTAAAAATACATGTAAATAAAAAATTTGATGTGGACATTATATGAATTCCTTGTAGCCTATTAAATTATAAGTATACATTTTTTTTAAAATTAAAATAACATAAAATATTATTTCACTAATAACTTCTGATTTTTAAAATTTTTTATTTATTTTTATTGTTATTATTAAATCATTATTTACTGTAAAAGCTTTTTTACAACCAGAAGTTAATAAATTATTAATAAATCAATATATTTAAATTAAAAAAAAAGGTTAAAAAAAATGGAAATGAAGTTGGATTTGAACCGATGTACCTTTCCCTAATAAGATCCAAATATTTCATTAATTAAAATTTTATTTGGCTATAACTCTGGACGCAATGAAAATAAGTACCACTTATGATGATATATCGCTGAAAAGCTCTCAAAACGGGCTTATTACTGCAGTTAAGAAAAAGTCCCAAATCCAAATGTTTTGTATTTTGGGCTCTTTTGGCCATTTTTGCCAATTCGATTGCATTGAAAAGGGTTGATGCACAACTAAATGTTACAACAGTCCTAAATCCAAAATTTCAACATTCTACGACTAATTGTTTTTGAGTTATGCGAGATATATACGTACGTACAGATGTCACGCCGAGACTAGTCAAAATGGATTCAAGGATGGTCAAAATAGATATTTCCGTTGAAATTTTTCGAGATTACGGTACCTACTTTACTTCGTACAAGGAAGTAAAACAAAAGTTAAAAAACTGTCATTCTATTGAAAAAAAGTAGATAAATTAAAAATGTATAATGATTTGTTTAGGAATAATTTAATACTACTTAGGAATAATTTAATTACCATTTACTACTTTAGTACGCATTTAGGTAAAAGGTTAATCAATACGTTTATGGTGGATTAAGCAAGATATTCGTATGTTTCAATTCATCAACCTTCCTTTATAAATTCCTAACGAGATCTGAGGTCAACACAATTTACTACAGAAAAAGAGTGCTTAGCCTATCCGGATTTTCCGTAAACCATACTTAAAAGATAATACAATTTGAAGGGATTTAATGAGAAAACGTTTTTTGAATTATGTTCTTGTTTTATAATGGCATCATATTGTCATATAGTAAAATAATATAAAAGTTGATACTTAGCGAGATGGTTCTTTTTTCCAAAGAAGATGTTACTTTCAGAAAAATGAAGTAAGTGTAGTTTCATTATTGGAAATATTTTTTTTATTTGTATATTTTCGAATAGATTTTTTTACAGGATTATTTAAATTTTCTTCTACAATTTTTTTAGTTTAAATGGTAAAATTTTACTTAAAACCACTTGAAATTACTTGACTCGACATTATTTTTTATTATTCGTTAAAAAAATAACGAGTTTTTAAAAAATGCAAAAACATAATTAAAAATCAAGACGTAAACTTTGTTGTAAAATAATTTTCATTAAAACTAAGTAAAGTCAACAAACAGCTTCAAGGAAATGTCCATCTATCGTGTAATTCCCGTTTAGAATGTCATTTCGGGATGACTGATGAAACCACAAGATGCATAACATGTTAATGTTGTAGTTATATGGGTTCAAAAGCAGTACTCAGTACTCAGAACTAGGATATTCTGATTTACATCCTATCCTTATATATACATATACACATATTAAGCGCTCTGAAGGTCTGTGAGAGAGCCACTGGAACTAGTACGGCAAAGATAACTTGAGCCTGCCTGTCACAAATTTAATACTTGCATGTTGTTCTATGTTGCATCTTGCCTAATTCAGCATTTACTGTATTAAGTATATTTCCTCTTAAAATTGTACTGATGTGTATATACAAAATAGCCAAATTCATACATTAGAACGATACACTATTAATGCATATATTAATACAGTTTAGTTCTACAAAAAAAAAATTTAACAATAAATGGTAAAAATTTAATATTTACTATAAAGATAGAATCGTTTAATAAAACCTTTATTTTCTTTAGCTCATTATGAACATCTAAAAAAACAATAAATATAATTTAATAACGAATTTTATCAATGACTGTAATTTAATTCAAATGTAAGTCCGCTTATCTGTCTGGAACCGTAGGTTTAAAAATTCGTCCTTTTAAGAGTAATTAACGGGAGATAAGGAAAATATCTAAAAAATAATAAAGTTTCAGATGTAGAGAAAATGGTGCTATTATTGTTTTGATAAGTAAATTTAGGTTGACTAAGTATATTGACAGTTGTTAGTTAAATTAATGTCGGATCAGAAAAAGTAACGAAAAACTAATAAAGATGGATTCAAACGAAGGAAGCTGGCTTAGTAATACTGGGATAATGCTCATGCGTCGAACAGTTCACTAATATCTAAAAACGTACGCCTCAGAGGCTTTAAGCGAGAACCTTCATCTGTTTTTCATATCTATTTTTTTCGTAATGTGATAATCTACTCAAATTTTATTTTCACTTTGTGTAATTAACATTTCCTGGTACGACCGTAGTAATAAAGGCTGCAGATGGGGTTTTCTTTCAAAGAAAAATATTCAATAAATATTGAAAAATAATCTACAACGATCTAATAATTATTTCAAAACAAAAACAAAAAAAAATAATAATTTTTTTACAAGTTCTAATATATATAAAATCGCTGATCGTTGAATAATTTTAAAACAAAAAAAAATTGCAAAATATATTTATTATGAAAAAAAGAATTTAATCTGCAATCGTGTTATCCCTTCAGGAAATTAGAGATTATTTAAAATTATTATTAAATATTTAATATCATGATACATAAAGATTATATAGTACGTAATTAAGTTAATTTAACTTTCCTTAGCTAAAATACGGATTTAGCTACGAATCCTCCTGTGAGATAATTCATGTATCGGAAATTTTAATAGAGTACGATTTAAAAAAGTGTCTTATTTCGAAAGCGGACGCAATCCTTAATTTTCAATTTATTAATTAATAATACCGTTATGTAAATTATTTTTGGATTACGTAATAAACAATATGTTTAACTTATCTGTCGTTGTAGTAATACTTCATCAACTTGTTTTATCTATCATAGTTATATCGTTGGCTGCGTACTAGTCAGTGCAGTCATTTCAATCGTGGGCGGCGTGTGTTTGTCACACGCCGCACATTCGTTACTTTATCTGACATGAATTTGATTGACTTAATCCGGAGTGCCAGACAAACAACAGGCTGTTCGTGTTTTACAAGGCAAAGGGATTTTACATAATCCCTAGGTTTTGCGAATAGGGTCTCTTTCGTTAAGATAAATGGCTCAGTGTAAAGGCGATTTGTAGCAATTCTTTTATGTTTGCTATTCCAGCAAAGTGAAGTAAATTGAATATTGCCTGAACGTAGAGAATATATCAGTTTTAAGTTTTGTAACGAAGAATTTGGTATGATTAGTACCGCTGTAAACGACTGGTAAAATTTTCTAAGGAAAATGTATGCAGACGTGTTACTCCGTAACCTGGTAAAAATAGGTGGGAATGGTCTGGATGTAGAAATAAACAATCTATTTTTTTAAGGTGAAAATACAATGTGGAAAATTTTATCCTCAGCAGTAGATGTTTGCAGGAATTTGCACAGACAAAAAGACACGTTACTAAAAATGTTATAAAGGATTGTATCTGACTTGGGAAGAACATAATTTCTGAATGTTGACAGAATTACCATGATATATCTCATGAACAGGGTTGCAATTTCACGCATAAAACTGTTAACTTTCGAAATCGATTATGGGTCCACAAACACAGTTGAGAGTTTATGGGCACAGTGAAAAGGAGTGGTACATCGAGATCTAAACCCCTATTTATGCGAATTCATGTCGACCAAGGTAACAACGACAGAAACCCTTCGATAAAATTTTATAGGATATATCGCCTTGTTTTGGGCTCGATAACAGTGATAAAGTAAGGCTTAACTTTTAGTATTATAATAGCAGTATAAGAGATCTGTCCGTTTTCGAAATACGACCAAAAAAAAATTGATGAATTCTTTTGAATTTATTATCTAAATATATTTTTTTTAAAAACTGCAAATAACAAAATTTTTAAATACGAGTTTCATCGTAGTAAAACTCTAATAACTCCATATTTTCTTAATATTACTTGATATAAAGAGATATGATTTTTACAATTTACAATTTTTATGTTATTTTAAGAAGTTTCTTCAGTGAAGCTTACCTGTAGACAATTTCTTAGAAACTCTTATCTGAAGATAAAAAAATATAATATGAAAGTTTACATTTAATTAAAAATTAAAAGCAGTAGAAAAACATTTATTAAAGTTAGAAATATAACATCCGAACCGTTTTAGAAAGTTCATTTAATTTATTATTACTATTTTATTTCATAAGTAAAAACAATTTTGATACTATTGAATTCAGTAATTATTGAGAAATTCATTTAATATGATGTTCATTGATGTCTAGATGAATGAGAAAAGTATAAGAGTTTTCAATCACGTATCTTATCAAGAAATAACTAGAAGAAACTTTTTACAGCAGGAAGTAAAGAACTGTACAAAACTTGTATCAACATCGACATTGTCACTTTACCAGGGGCACGTACAACTGCTTCGGAAAGGCCGTCACGTTTTTAAGTGCATCTGAGTTCACAGAGCTAGAGAAGGAGAGATCGGGGACTTTGCAATGTGCATTGAAACAACTTTCAGGGATAAAACAGTGACATTTCTTTTACCTGGAAACCTTTAGAAGTACAATTTATCAAAGGATAACAATATAAAAAAACTTCTTTCATAACGAGAAGATGTAGAAGACTCCAGATAGAACGTGCGCTTGACATACTACTTCAAAAAAACTATTACATTTATTACTACTACAGAACAACATAAGTATCTGAGCCATGTTTTTATTTCTAGTCTACATACTTACGTAATCATAAAAATGTAATATTCTTATAACAATAACCACAAAATTTTTTCAACCATCAAGAAACAAGTAAAATTGATTAAAGTGCACGTCGTCTGTGTTTATAAATGACATAAAAGTAACATCATGAATACCGTATTTATAGATAAAAATATGAAATAATCAACTAAAAATAACAAGTAATTTTATTAATTCTTTTGGATTATAAACACGCTTGCATGTAATCGGTCACATTATATTTCAATCTTAATTCGAAAGAGATACATTTTTTTTGTGAAGAATTTCGAAACAATAAATATTCTTGCTTTTACAAGTCTTGGATAGAAGTAAACAGAAAACTTAAATATTTGAATTAATTGTTACACGATGAGGTTTAAATAAAATAAATGAGTTCAGAAACTAAGGACAAAATTAAAAAAATATTGAAATGTTGAATGTATAAATGTATAAAGTGAAAAGTTAGTGTGTAGGTCGGTTTCAAAACTTATCGACAGTTCAGAAAGCTGATGAAACTCAAAGAGAAAACTTTATTTCTTTATTAGAAACAAGAGAAGTGGAGTGGACTAACAATAAAAAAAAGAGGAAAGTAAACCAATAAAGAAGCTTGAAACACATAGGTATAAGATTGTAATCTAATCTAAGAAGGTAACAATCGGATTGAAACAATAGAGTTTATGAAAATCTTTGATTTAGAGGATTAGAAAAAAGGAGAGAAAAACCGACGAAGACAACTCATCACACTAAGCAACATCAAATTAGATAAAGTAGGAGAAAAAACAGAATGGTTGAATGATAAAACAATTTTTAATTATGGTATAAATTAACGTGTTTTAGTTTTCTAATTCAGAATGAATGAACTACGATACATGGTATTTCTAAATTAAGTACACAAAAGTAACATACAATAAAGAAAAAAAATAATAACTTACAGAATTTTTTTGATACTTCGTATCTTCCAGATTCATTTACAAATGATATCTGCCTTTAGTAACATCGCAGATGTCTCATCTGTCATCAATTTCCTGCATGTGCATCTCATTTCGAAGCAGTTCTGATTCTTTAACTAAGTACAAATCATCAAATTCACAACCACTGTTTTAAATTTTGAGTCGATATTCGGCTGTTTTTCTGAATCTGAAATTACTAACTTAAATAAGTTTTTCGTAATGTACACTTTTTTTTAAAAGATATAGTACCTCTGCTACTACAACTGGTACATGTATGGGATCCACTGTTTTAGCTTTGTTACTATTTCAATTTTTTTTTAAATTAAATATTAAAATAAAGTAGAGCAGATTTTTTTATTGAAATTAAAAATTTTATTTTAGAAAAATGACTTGGCTTGGAAGGGAGGAGAGTAACTTTGCCACATTATTTACGCGTAACCGATCTGTATCCTGCGCAGTATCTCTCTTTTACATCTTAAAGAAATGTAGCAATATAGCACTTACGTTCCCGCCGCGAGTTAGGTTAGGAAATGGTAATAAAAATTTCTAATCATAATGTCACCTCAGTACGCTATTTAATTTACACTAATGAATGCGTGAAAGAAACCAACACAGTTATTTCCCATATCTTTATCGCTTTTGATTGTTATAATTGCAAGTTATTCATGTTTTCATAAAAAAAACATGATGCTTAAAAATTTTATTCGATCTAATTATGGGTTTTATTGTTGTAATCAGCCAAAATAAAACCTTCAGAATCAGTGATATATAAACACTATTCTTCAGACTTATTTATCCACCTCTAAAATTAAGGAAGTGAAAGATATTAAAACGATATAAACAAAGATAAATCTAAAAATAAAAATAAAGCGTAATTATTTTGTAAATTTTATGAAAATCTATCGATCCATTTTCAAGATATTTATTCTTAAACTGCATAGAAGATACTTAAGCTGGTGGTTTTGAATATGAATCTATTTGCCAAGAAATAATTTTGTTTTATTATTTTTAAGAAAATTACATTTTTCTCCAGCTAAAATACTAAAGATAAACTTTTTATGGTCTAAATAAAGAAAAAATGGTTAAGAAAATCATTTATGGTAAAGAGAAATGTCGATTCTTTATTCCGGAAACCCTACAAAATATTTTCCTAGTAGTTCTCACAGTGATTGTTAAATACGGAGGGAAAAGAAGAAGCAATTGTTTCTGTAATGCATAATCTGGACTGGAGTGTTTATAAATCACCAAGAATAATACATTAAATTCTCATTAACTAAGAAAAACATAAAAATAAGATCTGTGTAACCAAATTATTTTGTCATACATAAATAAGCTGTGTTGGAAATAAAAATTTGAGAAAATATGACAGTTCATATTATACTGCGTTATTTATTTTTGGTCATTTTATCAATGTAACAATTACATGTTTTTTTATTGAACATAAAATTCAGCTATCCCTCTGGGTAATCATATTATTACAATTTCAACTAAACAGTATTCAAAAAGTGATAATTTTTTATTGTAAAATTGTGAAAGACAAGGTTTGTGATAAATTACTTTTTTAAAACTCATTTATATGATTTTATATAGATACATATTCAATAAATTTATGTTAGATGAAACACTGCGAAAAAGAGATATCGATAGAAAATAACAAAATGAATAACTGATATAGTGGTTTAGGCAGAGTAACTAATTCCTAAAGTCACTGTGAATTTGAAGAGCGACTGAAACCGCATTCGGATCGGTCAGTAGTTAACAAGTTTGAGTCGACTAATTTAGAATTCCATGTAACTAGTGCAGTACTATTAAATTAGTTTTTCTTATTGCTAAATTTTCGTACCCGAGAATCAGCGCAAACAGTGGACAGACGGATGAAGGAAAATTAGAAGGGAAAAACAATGGAATAGAGAAAGGGTGAAAGGTGAAAGAAAGAGTGGGTGAAAGAGAGAGAGCGAGAGAGAAATGAAACGTGTTGAAGCCTTCTATCGTGACCTCGCACACATTCCTACACGGGTACTCATATACCGTTCAAGCGGAAACTGAACAAATTAAAGTACAACTCAACCGTTCACTTTTATGTTAACAACATGTTTTGTTTGTTCTACTAATACAAATTACCCAAATTAAATTAATACAATTGAATTTTACCTTAAATGTAAACTAAAAAAACAAAACAACAAAAACTACTTTTTAAAATACAGACCCTAAAATAAATGTTTTTATATTATGTAAATTAAAAATAATGTAGGTTTATAAATTAAAAAATAATAGGATTATTGGAAGAATACGCATGTAGGGCTAAAAGGAAACCCCTTTATAAAAAGGATTCTGCGTTTAATAATGGAAACTTAATAAGGTGCCGAGAAGGAAAAACTCGTAAAAGTTTTAACCAAAACCATCTACTACTTTTACTGTGATACAGAATGAATTACAAATTTTAATACATCTGAGTGTACAAAATTTCTGCAATACACTTCGTACATTTCGGCACAATTCTACATAAAGATAGGTAAAACTAGATATGAAAAATAGGTAAAATTAATTTTTCTTAAGAAAAGAACTATGTAACATGAAATATCACTATCAATTTTATTCATACTAATAATTCGTAAGAAAACACATTTTATTTACTGTAAATAATCGTGTTCTTTTGGAAAACAGAGTAATCTGTATACATGTAATGGATTCATTTATAAACAAGAATTCATTTTAAAAGTGAAAAAGATGTAACAAAAAGTAATAATAAATCAAAATATCGAATTTGTAAACAGTACTAAAGGAAAAGTAGTAAACTAGAATATATTATTTTTCTGTAACGTAGGAAGAATTACTGAACGAGGATGTAGGATGGAAAAAGACTAAGAACTTTTGAATAGCAAAACTGTATAGAAATCCCTTCCTGTATAAAAGATAATTTAGTAATTTTTAAAAATATAAATGTTTAATACCTGACACCATGTAACTAAAAATATGGAAAGTCGATAAAGAAAAAACAGAGAAATATGAAATGCGGCTTTATAAAAGAAAAAAAAGAAGAAAATTAAGTGAGTTGATAAAGTTTTTAAAATAAAGAGATCCCTATAAATCTGAGAAAAATGACATTTGAAGCAATAACTTACAGAAAGAAATAATGCAATAAAAAAGAAGAAGAAATCGACAATTTAATTTGATTTGAATTGGGTATTCAACTTTCAAAACTCAGGAGGAGGTGGTTACTTATAAAAGATTTCAAACTTGTCAGATCGATGGAAACGACTTGAAAATGGAGGCAGCGAAGTTCAAGACATAAATATTTATTTTTCTCGAACAATCTACGCGTATTTGAATAGGAAATAGATATAAATATTTAGGAAAAATAAAAACAAAATGTTATGCAATCTATTATTATCACATATTTTCAGTTACTCATGGATGTGCACAATGTTATACGAATTTACGG
Organism: Lycorma delicatula; assembly: GCF_047948215.1. Taxonomy (NCBI): domain Eukaryota; kingdom Metazoa; phylum Arthropoda; class Insecta; order Hemiptera; family Fulgoridae; genus Lycorma; species Lycorma delicatula. The sequence continues at coordinate 199,230,679 of NC_134456.1, forward strand.
AGAAGGTGAGATCAGTATTTTCAATTCTATGCATGCATATACCGTTGAATACATTGATACGTAAGCAAGATAATTAATTACGTTTAAAAAAATAGAAAAAAAATACATTTATATAATTTTAAAATAAAATTTTGGCTATTTATGTTACATTTTTTCCTGACAAAGAGAAAGCTACAACGTTAATGGAGATGTTATGTTTAGCCAGTCAGTCTGCTACTGTTTTTAGAATGGTAACCTGCTCTACAGTAGATTATCGATTCAACCAACCCCAGTAAAACTTGCACAACAACACTCCTCCACTATCGTATACTTCCTTTAATAAACGCGTAGCGCGCTTTCCCTGCTTTTACTACCATGAACTACAGCCACAGCGCAACACCACAACGCGTATCGCTAAATAAATAAATAATATCTCCAATAAAACATTCATATAGAGTAACCTACATTCTCAAAGTTATTATTGTACTTTATACACCTTTATAGCTCAATAACAAAAAAAAAAAAAAAAAAAAATACACACAATAGAAAAAAGGAAAACAAGGTATAATAATTTTTCAACAAACACAGCATAAAGAAAAAACAGTTCACTAAATCGGTTATGAATTATTAATTTAATTATGAATGTAATCTAAACAGCACATTTATTTTTCAAATCTGAATAATAAATAAAAGTGTACGTTTTAGAGATACCATTAAACATTTTAACTTGCCAAAAAAAAAATGTAAGTTACAATTAGATAAAAAGTTTTATTAGAAACAATCTTCAGAGAACTATTTAAAAAGTTATTTATTTTATAATTAATCAATTTCGTCGGATATAATGTAACAATCGAGCAAACAAAAATATCTTTAGTTCAAATTAAAATACGTCTTACATATATTATATAGTATATTAACAATATGTTACATAGCATACTAATATAGCATAGCATCACTAATATAACTCGGCCTTCTCTGTTCCATGACGCACGAGGTAACTTTAGAACGGTCCACAAGTAATTTGTTTCATTAACAGATTGGATAATTGATAATCATCGAATACGCGTGCTTAGCTTTAGTTAACTCTATTAATAAGCTTGACATAAAACATATTGTTTATCTTGTTATAATACAAGCTCTAAAACTAAAGATTAATTTATCAATTTTTAATGAATAACACAATTTGGTTAAATAATTCATAATAAATCAACTTATTGATGAAATATAAATAGTTACTTTAATAACATAATTTGTATTACGGTCAACAAGCTGGCTTTTAAATTAAACTAGCTTCCATTTCCTCGGCGAGTATGTTTTTATCTGACTTGTTATTTTAACAAATATATTATTTAGGTAATTAATTATTTGCCAAAGATTTTAATAATAAATTAACGCTATTTATAAATAATTCATAAATTCATTACCTACAGACAATTTATTAATTTTAAAATAAGTAATTTATTCGAACCAAAACTGCAGCTACTTTTAGTAAAAAACAAAATACATATATTTCAACAATAAGATAATATAAACTATGTTTAATAAAATAAAAATAAATTAGTAAAAACGGCATATTCGTACCAATAGTTGATGTGACGGAGTGACTTCAGCGCTCCGATGAATATTCTGAAAATAAAACAATTACGTTATAAAGCAGAATATACAAAACAATTAAAGAGCAAAAATAAATACTAATAGCTATGTATTTATTTGAAAAAAAAAACTAATTGTAGAAAACAGCTTCATAAGCATAATCATGAATAAAGTAACAAAAAACCTAAAATATCAAGTGTATAATGAAAAGAAATTTACGCATGTAAGACCTGATAATGACTTAAAAGTATTTCAGAAACTGCATTGACGATATTTAAAAAAGATGCAATCTACAACTGTTAACTAAATCAATGGCGTATTTGTATTAAATATATTTAATACCAAACATGGTTTATTTACTTAAATTTCGTACTAAATTATTTCATTTTAAAACTCCCGCACCGGATAAGATGAAAAAAAAAAGTCATGAAATAGTATGGAAAAGATCGTATAACACAACATTTCAATCACTAAATATAACTATAATTTTAATACAATATGATATAATTGTAATGTAACTTTAAAAACTACAATAATGGGATACTTAAAAAATTTTTTTTTTTTGTATTTTAGTTTATACGTGGCTTTAATAATAATACATCAATGAATAAATATTTTCATTTTGTGAATTAAAAATGATCTTTTTTGCACTTCTTGACTTTTATAACTAAAATTAAAAATAAGGTCAAAAAAAAGAAAATTGAAAAGGGAAAAGTGAAATACAGTAAAGGATGTTGTGTACTGAGTTTAATAACGAACAAGAAGTAAACTTAAGTCTCCATCTACAATTCCCTGCTCGTCCCACACCTTCAAACCTTGTTCCGTATCCGGCGTACTAAACATCAATCATCAATCAACAGTAGCGCCCTCTGCACTTAACTCTGTAACACTGCTTGTTCAATTTCCCTCAGGGAAAATTAATTTTCCCCTTTCATTCTTAGCGGAAGTCAAGTGGTCTGTAGTTAATCTAGGCAGGTCAAATGCGATCTGACTTTCAAATACATAAGTAAATAAATGTACTAGGTACATACTACTAAACTGAGAAATGTACTGAATAGAATATAATTGTAAATAACGAAATAGGAATGTAATTAAATCTTTTACAACAAATTATGTTTTGCTATAGTAAACCACGGAGATTAGATTAGCTTACCCGCTCCGAAATGTCTTATAATATCAGTTTATTTTAGAGGTAGTTAAATTACCTGAGGTTCTTCTAGGCACCACTTTTTATATTTTCTGAAAGCAATCCTCGATTGATGAATTTAAACAATATAAATTATAGATGAAATTGTACTAATTATTAAAAATTCACAGTTAGTTGTATAATTTTTTTAAAGTATGATTTTAAATAATTTATTTTGAAAAAAGTAAATGAGTAAATTATTTTTGAAGCAACGCCCAAGAAGCTGTAAAAATATATAAATTATACGGTAAAATTTTTGTAGTTTTATTTCTTTAAGATCAATATTACAGAATTAATATTCAACTGTATCACTATACAGAAACAAAATTTGCATTATACATTAAAAATAATATGACAGAGAGCATTGCCAAAAGTTAAGTGCGGATTTTTATAATATATGAGAATAAAATCAGGTTTAAAAAACACAGAAAATATTTTAAGTACTTAAAATTAAAAAAAAAAAAAGAATTTCGATTCAAGTCAGGAGGTAGTTGATGCCAGAGTAGATTATGAGAAGGTAAACCTTTGGCAATTATGAAATAAATTTCCATAATATTGAGAATTATTTTTACGGGGGATGGGAATAATACAGATACTTTCCACATTATAATTTATTTAGAGTAGAAAAGTCTTTTCCATTTTTATGTTTTGATAAATAGAGAGACATTTTCTGGCATCACTGTTGCCAGTTAAGGGTTGGTAGTTGTGTTTATTTATTTGAAGTGTTACTGCTCCCAAAGCACTTTTTTCATTTTTCAAACACCTGCGGCATTTGGCAAGCTTGAAATGCAGCTCCACTAGAAAAATGGTGAAGTATAGACGGTAGAGTGTGAGACAGAAAGAGGGAGAAAAAAGTAGAACAGAATAACGTACAACGGGAGGAAGGAATGAAAAATATGAGAGTCTGGCCATGTTTTCCCAGACATGCTTCATCGACAGGCTTGAAAAAACTCTCCGTATTGTTCATCGGGTTTACCTTTAGCCAAAAGCTAAATTTAACTTCAAGTGCATTTATATTATACATACATAAAGCAAATACTAATTTTTTCTTTACGGATAATTACTAGAAAATAATATTGCAATCCACTGTTATCGAGTTAACAAATTTGATTTTCCTAAATAGTTTATAAATAGATACAAAAAGATTTATGTAGTGATAATTTACATATCTCTTAAGTTTAATAATATTTCAGAATAAGCTGTATATTTTAGCTGCGTTATTTATTACTTAAGGACAATAATAATTTCAGTTTAAATATATAGAAATTAAATTAATTATTTAAATTTCTTCTTAGACTAAACCACTTAATTATTCTAAACAAAATATGCCACACATTTAGAGTTAACATACACAATCAACTGTAAATTATTTTCTTTATATAAATTATTTTATACTTAATAAATTATTTACTTACATATAACTATTTTATTTTGTTTATTTAAAAGTAAAATCTGCTCTTCGGTCACCATATAAACTGAATTAGACTACCATTACAAACGAAGAAAAATATTTTTTAAATAAATTTTTATTTATGGATATATTATATAAAAAGTAACGGATTAACATATCAGTTAATCCGTTATCAGTTATCAAACAACAAAATTAGAAAAAGTTAAAACATGCCAGGTAATCCCGCAAAAAAATTCTAATTAAAGCATAAAGAAAGTTTATTATGTATATTTTATCTAAATAATCTTCCTATCTGCCAAGCATAATTAATTAACAAAAATTGTTTGCGTGAAACAGCTAATATACGATACAAAATTAATATATTACGTATATAATTTTCTAAAAAGAAAATAACAGAGTAATAAATAATGAGTTAGCTTTATCAGAGAAATATGTAAAAGATATGTGTTAAACCTAATGAGGAACGAAAACCACTTCATATTATGTTTGATATGATACTGAAATTCTAACATACGTAGTTTGAAAAGAAAATGACAAACGTTATATTAAAATCAATAACGCTTAAAAATTTTGATTACTTATTCAAAGTATTTTTAATGGTATTTAATGAATGCAAATACCCAAGTGATCTCGGATTGTTAGCAATTTATTTGGAAATAAACCAATTTAAGAATTTCTTTTTATTTTACCCTAAATTTGATTTTCTCATTTTATAACAGAAGTACACCGGGCTGGTCTACTGGTTAATTCGTCTCAATTCAGTTGTTTAACAACTGGTTTTCGAAGTCAAAGATTCTGAGGTTCAAATCGTAGTAAAATTTAGTTGGTTTTATACGGATCTGGATAGCAGACATTTGATTCCGGTGCACTTTGTGGTTTGTTTCTTTTTTTTTATATTTTTCTGTTTAGCCTCCAGAACTACCGTAAGGTAATACTTCAAGGATGAATGAGGATGATATGTATGAATGTAAATGAAGTGTAGTCTTGTACAATCTCAGGTCGACCGTTCCCGAGATGTGTGGTTAATTGAAACCAAGCGGCTAGCGGACTGACAATGTTGGCGGTGAGACACACAGGTTCAAGGTGATGCGAATAAGGACAGTTGCAGCTGTTGTTGTTGTTATTATCATTCCTCGACATATAATGTTTTATTTTGTCAGGTTAAATTAAAATGTAATTGCAAAAAAATTGCAAAAAATTCTAAATTGCAAAAAGTTCTATATTTGCTATGTAGGTTTTGTTTTTTGTAAGATACATCAAATGGCCGTGAATTTTTTATGGTTATTTCGGTGATGTGTGTTGTCTGATGTTTTCCCTTTTCGACCTGGATCAACTCAAAGTTGGGCTTTCTGTGAACAATGGAGTTCTCTTTTGGGCTCATATTTATGTAGTGTTAGGTCTTTTGTTTTTTCTTGTACATATACATATATATATATATATATATATATGTAGGACAAGGGAGGTAGTCTCAATGCTGAGGACGTTTTTAGTCCATCCACATGCAAGAGTGGTTGAATTGGGGCGCTCCGATGAAGTATTGACGACCTTCAAGGATGTGAGGTGGGTGCGCGATTCGGGGGGGTTATGCGTGGGGTGCATACCCGGACTCTGATTAGGGTATAGGAACGGGAAGGGTTCACGACGCCCCTCCCCCTTTCTGGGGAGGGGCGTCGTGGTAATCAGAAGAGGTGGTCATGATATCTATGAACGAGGAGGGACCTCGACGAGTAGGACAGCGATTAGCTGCATGCACAGGGTGGGTTAATCTACATTCACGTCACTCAGGGCTGACCGAGGCAGCGTCTTCCAGGCGATTACCGGTTGCCCCTGAGTGGTTAAAAAAAAACCACCAAAGAACACCGGTATCCAAGATCTAGTATTCAAATCCGTATAAAAGTAACTCCTATTACTAGGATTTGAACTTTAAACCTCTCGATCTCGAAATCAGCTTATTTGCAATGACAAGTTAACCAATAGACCAGCCCGGTGGGCTGTACTTAAAAATATAATAATAATGTTATACTCGTAATATTATGAAGTGATAAGTAACACACTGCAGATGAATTAATAAGACCAAATATATGCTTAGAAATATGAAGGGGAAATGATAATAGTAGAACCAAAATAAATTTCTTGGCGTAAAAAATTTACCTGATTTTTTTCAGATCAAGGAAGAAACTGGGGCAAGGGGGTATGAGTACTAGGGTTGTTGGTGAAGAGCGTGTGGAATAGGGATTTTGATGCAGATTTGGAGTGAGGTTAGTAGAATGGAGGTTTTGATAATTTTGAAACCAGAGGTTTTTCATATCAGAGGAAAAGTATTCTTAATCATTGTATTTCTACTATAAAAAAATTCATTGATAGAATTAATTTTTAAGTAATACGAAAACTTGAACTTCTTTACTTTTTGTTAATTCCGTTTTAAAGTGATAAAACATTCATTTTATAATATTCATATAATTTTTTAACAATGATAAAAAATAACAAATCCCGGCGTATAAGTTGAAGTTATAGTTTTTAAGGGGTGTTTTGAGGACTGAAATATCCCATATAAATAAAGTTTATTTATCGCTTATTTCATGGCTATGGTAATAGGAACAAAAATATCAAACCGTTACTTCAAAACACACAACATATACACTTCTGAAATAGTTAGCCTGTAAGCTTGTGTCTAGACGGTGCTAACTAATTTCAATTTCATTTATTCATTTAACAGCACTTCATTTTTTTATAGCTAAATCTATATTTTTTAACAGTGATTGTTGTAAAGCATACGGAATAATTGTTCTTCATTAACGTTAAACGTTGGAAAATTAGAAAAAAAGAAACTAAAAAAAGTACAGACCATTTGTATTAAGTGCAGAGTTATTGCAAGCTTTGTTCTGAATTGTTCTTAAAAAATTCTGTGTATTAAGGGAGGTATGATTTTTGTTTGTCTTCGAAACCCCATTTTTTCCATCCCCTGTGCCATAGACCACCGGGTTGGTCTAGTGGTGAACGTGTCTTCCCAAATCAGCTGAATTGGAAGTCGACAGTTCCAGCGTTCAAGTCCTAGTAAAGTCAATTATTTTTACACGGATTTGATCGTGGTTACCCGTATTCTTTGGTGGTTGGGTTTCAATTAATCACACATCTCGGGAATAATCAAACTGAGACCGTACAAGACTGCACTTCATTTACACTCATGCATATCATTCTCATTCATCCTCTAAAGTATTATCTGAAAGGTAATTACCAGAGGCTAAACAGGTAAAGAAAGAAAAGCTTTCTTATGAAATCTGCCTAAAAGCTGAGAACAAAGTGGTTATACTATACTTCCTGGTATTGAATATTTATTTACTCTTATATAACCGGAAAATAATGATACACGTAAAAGTTTGAAAGAAATTTAAAAATCGATACTTTTTCCTGTTTCCCACACCCAAAATCACCTCCGAAGAAAGTTTTCTTTTATTTGTCTACGTTTACTGTGTTAAATAGAAGAAACTAAAAAAACATTCCACTAAAAAATGTATAACTAATAAATAGTTACTTAAGATTTATTTTTTTGGGTGGGGGATAAATATGATGATATTTTATTGTAATATTGTTATTAAAAGTTTAAATCAACCAAAGTCGTGATTATTATTTTTTTATTATTTCATTATTTTTTTTAAATTAAAAAAAAATCGGTATTTTTAAACTTTGATCGGCTTCCTTACCCTAATATGGTCACAAAGTATTTCTTGTGGGTCGTTTATACTACTACTATGCCTAAAAAGATATAACAAAATTCGGATAAAAAATATGCAATAATTAAAAAGATATGTTTTTTTAATTTTGTGGGAAGAGGGAGAAATTTGGGGGCAAATTAAAAAAAATGGTAAGACAAGTATGTATGCATGTGCAGAGCATCCCCTGAAGATGTTGACCATAATGTTATATTTAGAAATTGCCCCATGTACCCAATTCTCTGTTCCAAATTTAATTTCAAAAATTTTATGCAAACGCTATTAAGCTTCAAACACACCAACACACGAACGTACGAACATTATCCCCACCACGTTTGTAAGTTTTTTTGGCGGTCCCTGGCTCCGTCAAGAAATGCACAAAGCCCATAACCCTTTTTTTGACTGATAACCACATTTACCTTCTTTACCATAGCTCTAGAATTTCGATGCCAGGAAGGTAAAATTGGTACAATAAAAACCTCACTCGTTCAAAATGTGATATTAAAACAGGAAACCCGTATTTAACCGTATTACGAATTATGATTAGGGAACCATACAACAAAATATTTACATGAAAAGTGATTGAGCGACTATGTTAATACACATTTTTTTAATAAAGTATCCTTTTTTAATAAAATATTAATTAACTGGACAATTAAATAAAATATGTAAGTTAAAAAAAATCAACGAAAAAATAACCAAAATTTAAATTAAGTTCCAATAAGTCACAACTTTTGATTTTATTTGTTTGAATTCTCGACTCTTGCAACAAGAATAATAACTTTTATTTTAACGAACAATAAAATCTTTAGAACGTTATGAAAAGTAACGTGTTATAAATAAACGTATTGCTAGAAGTTTTTAAGTTGGAACATAGTTTACTAAAATTAATGAAACGCCGTTTCCTCTCTCAGAATCATAGTAAAACATTTTTAAATTGTATTTTATAAAACAAAAAATAAATTATTTATTTACAGTTATTACTGTAAACGTGTATCATTCAATATAAAAGTATATAAACACAAATTTAGGTGTCAATATTAGGTCAATTAGAATGAAAAGTCTTTTTTTATAAACTTCAATAAATTCCCTTAAAAACTCAGCGTTTATTTAAAAAGCCTCCAACGTTTCCCCAACACCATAATCATTACCACAACCTCTCTACTTTCGATTCCCACTCATACCAGGAAACACGATTTCAAAACTTTTCAGCGTTTACTAACTGGAATGAAATCAAGTTGCAACTTACAACTCGTTACAACTTTTCAAATGGAAAAACTGTTTTCAATTCGACCACAATAAACATTACCGTACAGTCGATCAATCGTCAATGTTTGCAATGAACTTCAAATTGAGAATTTTAAAATAAAATAATCAATAGCCTTAGCCTAATGTATTTACTTCACGGAAATATAAACAAAAGTTAATAAAACAAAAAAAAAACTTAGTTATATTTTAAACACAAATTTATTGCACCACTTGAATATACTATAATATTGTAAATAACTATCTATATAAATAACTATTGTAAGTAACTATCAATAAATTCTACGTAATACGTTGATAGTTTTATTAACACACACAGGCATACATAATCATAGAATATCTTAAAATAATTGGTGGACAAATTTCTATTCAGGGTAAATGAAAATGTAAATTTTGACCAACATGTTATTGCGGAATAATAAACTTTTAAATAGTCATTTTTATTTAGGCTTTTCAGCACAGTTAAATGAAAAAGGTTTACTTGACATAAAATCTTTTCAATAAATCAGACTATAGAAGTAAACATAAAAGTACATGAGAAAAAAGAATCTATAATATAGAATCTGTTACTTGTATAATAATTTTTGTAATAATCATTACGTTTTAAAATAAATTTTTTAAGTATTACCATTGCTTTAAAGTTATCTCAGTTTCACTGTATTATATATATATTGCATGTTCCCGCTTTCAAAAACAGGAAAATGTTTCGAAAACTTTCACGGTTTGAAAGTTTTATATTATTTGTAAGATATTTTCTCAAAAATGAAGTGTTTGAAAAACAATGGTAAATTAAATTAAATCAGAAATCTTTTTTTTGAACGGTTTCTCTCTCTCACTCTCTCTCTCTCTCTCTCTCTGTCTCTCTCTCTATACACACACACACACACACACACACACACACACACACACACACACACACACACACACACACACACACACACACACACACACACACACACACACATATACATAAACATATATATATATATATATATATATACACTCACAGCAAATACAATATTATAATATTTTTTAAGTAAAATATTGTATAGACTGGTTAAAAATCTGGTTTTCAAATTAAATTGGGTATGAAACCCAAAAGTAAAAATTTGTTTGGTTAAAAAAAGAAACTGAATGCAAAGAAACTTAGCAAGACTTAATTTTTTTTTAGTTCCTGAAAAAAATTTTTAAATCAGCCCATTTGGCAAAGAGTAATGGTTGACATTTAAAGAAAAAAATACGTAAGGTTCGGGTTGAAATCCACTTCTATTTATTATAGTTTTTAAAAGCGCAATTATTCGACTAAAATAATAAGTTTAAAAAATGTAATATTATTAAATAATTTTTTTTTTAGTTTTACCCATGACGGTCGGTGACGAAATTAATTACGAGGGTTATTTTTTTTCAAGGTCCGATCGGTCACGAAATTAAAACTACAGTGAAAATAAAAAATTTTTTATTTGTAACAAGTACTTACATAATTACGCTATTTCTCTACATAGTCGCCACTCCGATTTAGACATTTGTCGTAGCGTGGTACCAATTTTTTAATATCCTCGTCATAGAACGGAGCCGCCTGTGTTTTCAGCCATGTTTCTACGCTGGTCTGCAGCTCGATGTCTGTGCCAAAATGTTGTCCTCCGAGCCAGCGTTTCATGTGAGCAAAGAAGTGAAAATCGGATGGAGCCAAGTCCGGGCTGTATGGTGGGTGATCAAACACTTCCCAACGAAAACGCTGCAGGAGCTTCTTTGTTACAGCTGCTTCTTTGTCTGCGGCCGAGGATTGTCATGGAGAAAGCCAATGCCTGATGACAACATTCCTTGCCGCTTATTTTGAATTGCCCTTCGTAGACGTTGAAGAGTCACGCAGTATGAGGCTGCTTTGATGGTCGTGCCACGTTCCATGAATTCCACCAAAAGAACTCCATTCCGGTCCCAGAACACAGTAGCTATACATTTTCTGTTGGAGAAGGTTCGCTTGAATTTCTTTGGTTTACTGGGAGAATGAGAATGCATCCACTGTTTAGATTGTTCTTTTGTTTCTTCAGTTTCGAAATGGACCCACATCTCGTCCCCTGTGACAATTTTGTTCAAAAAATCTTCTTCTTCATTGTCGTAGCGCTGGAGAAACGTTAGGGAGGCGTCCATTCTCATTGTTTTGTGATGGTCGGACAGCATCTTGGGAACCCATCTCGCAGTACTGAAGTCTCTCACTCAGAATGGTGTAGAGAACTGACCTTGAAAGTTCAGGAATCACTCAATCTAGAAATTGTGAACCGACGATTTTCTCGAATTACCTCATCCACTCGCTCAACGAGATCATCGGTTGACATTCGCTTCCTTCCCCGACCGCCTGCATCATGAACGGCTACACGTCCTGCTTTAAAGTTTCTGCACCATTGTCGCACTTTGCTGTCACTCATTGAAGTTTCACCGTACACATTACTTATTTGTCGATGAATTTCAGCTGCATTACACCCCTCAGCCTGAAGAAATCGATTACCGCACGCACTTCACACTTGGCGGGAGATGCTATTGTTGTAGACATGTTTACGTGCTAGCTGCGCGTTCAGAACTAAACGAAGTGACGTGGCGTGATTGATGGCCATACTAGAGACACTGAGCAACACATATGCGCAAAGGTTCATCCGATTTTTGCGCGGATTTTTATTTCGCGACCGATCGGACCTTGAAAAAAAAATAACCCTCGTAAAACTACCAAATTTTTTAAGCAAATCTAACCTAGCGATGCAAGTGTCAAAAAATTCGTTCAACAGATACAAACGGCGTCGGAATGAGGTAACCTTTGTCGAATACAAAAAACGTCTCTCGAAGGCTACGAAACATACTAAGAAAGTAAACGCCAAGCGTGGTGCAATTACCTTGTTTCGCTTAACAACCTCACTTCCATGAGTGAGTATGAAACGGGATCAACAAAATCAATGGAACGTTTAAGTTCAACCATGTATGTACACCATCTGGTTGAGAATGGCCGCGTAATACACAACCCTTAAGACATAGCGAACATTCTGGGCGACAGGTTTTCACTGAATTCAAGCGACTTAATCCTTGACGACAATTAAGAATAACTACGAATTCAGCTTAGATGACATACTTCAAAAGTATGCAAAGTCAGCAAATAGGATACTTTCAAAAGTCTTTGAAATTAAAAATGGAGTCCATCAGGGATCTGTCCTAAGTGTGATGTTCTTCTTGGTGACTATTAATGGGGTAGCTGATGAGATGTCCGCCGGTAAAAAAGTACCTTCGCTGTCGATATCACTGTTACCTGTAGAGGCAACGAAATTGAAACTATTAGAGAAATAATGCAGAATCCGTTGAACTCGGTGCAAAGACGGTCACAATGTGGTGGTTTCAAATTTTCAGTAACTAAGTCCAGATTTGTTGTTATCTCTAGACAGCTAGACGGATACAAGAACATGGTGAAATTAAACTTAGGTGAAGATGAGATACGTGAACAAACGAGATTAAACTTCTAGGTGTGACTTTTGATGACAAGCTGACTTTCTCGAGACACATTAAGTACATTAAGGCTGAATAAGTAAGGAGAATTAATGTGTTTAAACTCATATCATCTTGCAATTGGGGTGTTGACAAACACATCATTCTGAACACGTATAGAAGAAGCACTGTTTTGTCGAAGCTGGACTACGGGTCTATCCTGAATAACTCGGCGAGAGAAATAAATAAGGGCCTACTAGACTCCTTGCACAATACCTGTATTTCCATATCAATAGGGGCATTTTCCACTAGCCCTATACCAAGTTTACTGGCGGAATCCTATGAATTCCCAATACATTAGAAGAGGAAATACCAGATTATCAAGTACGCGATCAGTAAGTCCCACTTCACCAACTGCTAACGGCAAACAACCAGGCACGCTCGCAAGCTACTACTCGAGGGAAAGACCTCCTTACCGCAGTTTTTCAATCTCAGACTGCTTTGCTATCACCAGGAACTAGATCTGCCGTTCCGAAGAATCTCAGAAAAGAAATAGAATGCGGCGCTCCTTGGTTGCGCGCATCACTAAAGATCGAATACTTACTATCAGGAAGTCGTGAACAAAATCCACGTTACCGGTCTGCTAGAGCACAATTTAGCGAGATGGCAATGAAATATGATGGGTACACTCACATCTATACAGACGGCTCTGTCTTGGCCGACGGATGTGGCTGTTCAATTATATTCCCTGACATTGAGACAATATATAAGTTTAGTACCTATTCCTGCGTTTTTTTGCGAGGTCTACGCACTTTACTGCACCTTGAGAGTTATCGAGACCCGTAGTGACAACAGATTCCTGGTAATTACCGATTCTATGAGTGTACCTGAGAATTTGAACTGTAGACGATCTGAATCTATCGTCCAAATAATTTATGATACTCTTTCAAAAATAAATAAGGTATGAGTCCCCTGGCCATTGCGGCATCCTCGGAAAGAACGGGCTGATGAGACTGCCAAGAGAACGGCAATAAAAGGCCTCCGAGTAGAATTAACATGTGAGAGCGACTTCATGAAAACAGTCCGTGTTATACTATGTTCTCAGTGGAATATATTCTGGCTGCTAAGTCTTCCCACGGCCTTACACAGCATCCGGAAGAACGTGTTCGAGAAACCTTTTATCCCAAGAAACAGAAGAGACCAAGTCATCCTAACTGGGCTGAGGATTGGACGCACTAGGCTTATCCACGCCCATCTATTTGGCTCTCAGTAGAACTGTGAGGCGTGCAATGTAAAATGGTCCGTACTCCACTTGCTCATAGATTGCCCAATCTTCGGATCTATTTGACAAAAATTAGACCTGGGTTTAGATGTGAAGTGATAAACCGGAAGGAATGGATAAAAAGACTGTTGCGGTTTCTCTCTCATAGTGGGATGAAAAACGTAATTTAGCGGTTTTGCTTAGTTTGTGTTTATTGTTTCTGGTTTTTGTGTTTATTTATTATTTACGATCATGTAGATATATTTAAGTCTCTAATGACTATGACTATAGTTGTTGATGCGACTATAAATAAAAGTATTAAAAAAAAAATCGAACAAAATTTATTAAATAAACAATTATAAAAACTCATATCACAACGCGGCCATTTCACTTGCGGCCATCTTCATTGACCTCACATTTGACCACTTCATTGTCTCAATTCGGCGTCAGCAGCTACAAGCACTAAAGATAATCGCAAGAACGATTGAAAGGGAGTTTTAAAATTTAGTATTAAATAAATCTGGTTCGATTTTTCGTTATAAAAGTTATAGTTTTAAAATTGTTTGCGTTTTCTATTTCAAGATTAATTTTTTAAAAAAATACTTGATATAATTAGACACAAGAAATAAAATGAATAGTTGCTTTTTAAGAGATCATCAACATGTAAGACACAGTGAAGGTGATTTAAGAAAAATTATTATTTATAAAATCATTATATTAAAAAACAGTCGTCCAATGAAAGTAGAAATACAACAAATTCATCGTAAATAACACCGTAATAACTTTTAACAAAAAATTACAACTAAAAACGTGTATTTTTTGAAAAAAAGTAATACAGAAAAATTAATAAATTTTACTAATGAATAATAATACTAACGCAATTTATGACGTAAAGTCGTGCATTATAAATATTTTATAAAATATATTACTTATTACAACAATAATGAAACAACCTTAGATACATTCAGAACAGAGTTTAAATCATGTTAGGTCATTTAAGTTTCAAAAGATTTAATTATAAGTGAAAAGTGTTGATAAGATATTAAGAGAAGAGTATATAACTTATACGTTCAAAGCCCTTAAAGGCAAGTAACTTGCAACAAGTTTATATAATTAAATCTGGACTTGACAAAGACGACACCGCGCGTTGTTGACAAGAGGTTTATATATACCAAGACCTCCTTCCCGGTTAAAATCCCTTTCTTTGTGTCCAATTTCCTGGCAAAACGCAAATTGTAGCATACAAAACGATTCATCCTAAAGTCACAAAGATAGACCTTAAAAAGGCTATATAATTCACTTTCCATAAACTCGTTTTAACCGTTTCAGATTATTACGTTCACAAACGCGAATTTCTTTTTTAATTTTGATTCTTTTCAATTTACTTTTAAGAAAAGTTAACTTACAAAGCATAAGATTACATTATTTAAAAAACAAATTTACAAGTTAAATTTATATAATACATATTTCCTGGTTTATATAGCTTCTACAAATTCGTTTCAGTGGTTTTCAATCAAACGAGAAGATTATTAATACTTTACTCTGATTTAAAATTACACCCGGTAAATTTTACAATCGTCACAAGCGTTTAATAGTAAATTTAAAACTACATTTAACAATGAAATTTTTATGTCAACATACACAATTGAATTTAACTAATCTAGTAATATTAAATCATTTAATCACTTCTTAAATTATAGGTAAATATATTTTGAATCTGGAATAGATTTGACATTAAAAAAATAAAGTCATTTTAGACTAATACGTGCGTAATTGTTATCTTATATGGGTGAACCAATAAAGCAGTTGATTAAGTTTTATTTTTTATATTTTACATTAAATCATATTTATAAACAGTGAAACATCTTAAATAAGATTCGAAACATCTTAAGATTCGATAAAATCAATAAAAAATAAATCAAAGATGGTATTTCCAGTGATAAATCAACACAATTACGTGTTGATTACGTGTTGGTCCGGCCAACGCACGAGCTTGTGACGTCACGAGAAGACTATTATTACTCGGCCTGAAAACATCAACTTCGCGTATCAAATTACTTATCATATTTTATGCGTTAATAACTATCATATTTACATTTATTAATTATAAGCAATAAGTAATTAATACTTCTATTACCTTTATTTGTACTAAATTATTAATTTTTAATAATAAACAAAAGCTTACTTGAATTTTCTTCATGTATCTAATTCAAATTTCTAGAAAGTTCACCATCCTCGCTAAACGAATCACCATCAGTGTCACCTTCACTATCAGAATCTGCACGTATAATACAACGTTCTGTCAGTTTATCTATCAGTGGTTACAGTTTTTCATATTATTCTTCAAAAATTTTCACTTTTATTGTTTTATTTTATTTATTTATTTTTTATTTTTACTTTTTCAGTCATCTTCAATCATGGAATTAATCTTCTCCGTAGTTAATTTTTCAACATTTGTAAAGGCAATACTGTGTTGTGACTCACCACATGCCTTTTTACATTTGACTATACAATCTCAATAGGATTCAAATCAGGATGGGAGGTAGGAGTCTAAGAACATGATGCCCATGTTTTTTCTAAAGTTCATCCAAGAGATATTTTTGTACTTTAGTTTTATGTAACTTTACTAATTCATATTTGCATTTTTGAACTATACTGAATATGGATTTTCTCTAGCCAATCGGTCATATCTTTTCTTCTGGAGTTAGAATTTGGCGCTTTATCAACTAGAATTAGGCATTGTCAACAACTACTACTGACATGGGTGGAAGATTTGGAATCAATTTTTCATGCAACCATTTCATGAAATTGTCAGTATTCATGTGGTCATGATAGTCGCCAGTTTTCGAACTGGCTTTCCTAGTTAGTAATACGTTCGGAATAAAACCGATTTCTCCTCCAGCATGAATTACTATTAAACTGTCACCTTTATTAATCGGCACATGAAGTCTCTCAACAATACCATCAGACCACGATTTTGTCGAACGTACGCGAAAACGTATGTTTCATCCAAATAAACAATTGTAGCATCGCTTTTCTGTACTTAGCCATTGCCCGAAAATATTCAATTCTCTTCCACCTGATTAAAAGTCCCAATTAAAAGTTTTCTGTTATTTTCAGTTTTACGCCATTTGAAACCTAACTCTTTCAAAATAACACCTAAAGTTGATTCACTGCCTTTAAAATCAATAGATGACTGAAGTTCTTGCCTTATTTTTTTTAAAGCAGGTAATTCATTCTTCTTTGAATGAAATTCATTAACTGTTCTTTTAACTACACCTAAATCAAAACTGTCCAGTTCACTGATTGGTTTCGAACGTCATTTATACTTCTTCGGCATGCTGAAAGAACACGATTGAGATGTTGGTTGAAGAATCATGTCTTTTTTTCTCTTCTGAGTTTTTGAACCTGTATTCTTGATATCCCACAAGTAGCGGCAGTTCTTTCTTTGAATTTTTGAATGCTAATTATATGTTTGTTGTCAGTTAATTTACCTACTTTTAGATCTTCTTTTTTTCATAAAATCATAAACAATATCGATAATTTCACGTGCTTGACTCCTAAGTTTCTTTTTTTACAATAGCTTTAAATTCTGCCATAACAAACCGCACTAACAACACACGAACAAAAAAATATACATATTAAAAAAAAATTGCGGAAAACAATGATTAATTATAAAATAATATCACCGCACAAAAACCCTATCCGAATATCTTCACTTAACGAGACATAAACTGGACTAAAGTTTGTTTCTTTATACGCACATTGTGTACTACGAATGACGGATCTAAATATAATCGTGACGAATAAAATCATTTATAACTTCATGTAAAATTTTTTATAGGCCTGTACATAATATCAATCAGAGTATTAGTAACTGTTTAAGGAATTGTTATTGTTTACAACAGTTCGTCATTAAGCATTTTTATACATGCCATCAACTCAAGTGGAAATAATTGAACACACAACAACGGGCGCCCGTATTGTTTGTAAGTCGAAAAATGAAATAAAAATAATAATTACGCGAAAAAATAATGTTTTTGAAAACAATAATATGAGTTGTCAGCGAGTTTCGTCACAAGCTCGTAGATTCGCTGGGGCAACTGTACTAGAATCTATAAAATGTTCAGTAATACAAATAAAGCATAAGGTAAAAGAAAAAGTAACATAAGAAAAAATGACACCTGAAATATAAACAATCGCGAACATTAACATAAATTTGATTTTAAAACATAAATCATATTTTTAACATAAATTTGGTTTACTTAAGTTTTTTATTTAGAAAAAAAACAATACTACTACAAATTGGAGGTTTAACAGAATTTATTTTTATCTTAAAACTAAGTTCTGAAATTACATGCTGCTGCAGGTGGCCACTATTTTTGTTCACACATTCTCAAGTTGAGTTTTTTTTTGTTTTCCATTACGTGACGTAATATATCTCTCTAGAGGAATGTAGTTTAAGTTAACATTTCTTGGGAGTGAATCAATGAATCACTGAATCCTCAAGAAGAAAATACGGTACAAGAAAATAATGACCGTGTGTGGATATAAACAATCGTTTATATCCACTCACGGGTTTGTATGAAAACTTTAATTTGTATGTAAACAAACATATTATTACACTGTTTGACTGCATTGTTTTGAGAGTAATTGAAACTATTTGTCTAGACTGATTTCACAACTGTTTCACTCATTGCGACATAACATTTTGACGTTACGGTTCCAAAAAACGATTCCATCATTTTTTTTCAAAGAAATCTGTACCGATTAATCCAGAGGATTCTATTATAAAACATACGGTAATTTTAGTATGTACATTAGTGAGTAATATATTATTAATGCAGTATAAAACTATATATACAGCTATAATAACAAAAGTGATTATGTCAACGTAAAATTTTTATTTTATGGTGAACTAAATCTGTTTACATGAAACTGACAAACAAATTAACTTCTGGTGATTAATAGACAACGGAGTTATTTTCTACACATTATCTCTCTTTAGTCATTCTAATTTAATAATTTATTAAGCAATATTCATAAAAAATGATATATTATTTATATTACATAAAATTTTATATTAATTCAACTAGAAGAAATATAAGATGCGTTTGTATTTAATAAATGAAATTAAAAGAATAATAAAAATTTGTTGAGTAAGATAATGATTTAAAATACAACTTCGTATACATGCATTAAAAACAACTGTACCATTTTGTATAACACTACCTCTACCTAGCATATGTAAACGAAACTACTGCTATTGCTTGCCCGTAAAAACATTCGCTTTTTCGATCTGTAAGAAATTAATGTGTTCATTATTTACGTTCCGTTCCCGGGATTAAAAAAACCATCATATTTTTCACTTCCAGTACTTAGCAGCTCCGATCATCTTGTCATTTGATACTAGCAGTTTCTCATGTGTGCAAACCTCTCCTATGTTTGGGCAAAGGAGTAGATGTTCCATTGTCTGAATTTTCCCACAATTACACCTGTAATCTCTCTGCACATCACCATATTACTTCGACTTCTTGCTTAAGGCGATTCAGCACCCGCCAAGTACTATATGGCAGTTGATGTCCTCTAGGTAGCTGCTGTTTGGGTACTAGATCCACTTCATCTGGTAATGTTGTCTCCTTCGATAATTATTCGCGCCGGGTCTCAGCTGGAAATTCCAAAGGTGGTGTTTTTAGATGGTGGTGTTTAAATTCTAGATTTATGCCGTGCATTGAGAGCCACATGGTTATACATAGGGTGTTTAGTGTCTCTCGCCTGTTTTTCCCTTTCCATTTCTCCTGTCACCATTTCCGTGCTAGAGGTGCTATTCCAGCTAAAGAGTTGCTAATTTCCGTGACCAGATTGATTAATTAATAGCTAATTAGCATAAAATCTTCATATTTGACTGAAAAACGTTTTCATTACGCTATATTAAAAAAACTACTTTAAATAAATAAATTTGTTTTCATTATATAACGTAATTGAATTTCCTTTCCAGAAAAAAGATTAATAACGAAAGAAAAATTATTCGGTAAACAGTTATATTATTTAATCATAATAATAAAAAAAGATATATAATCATAAAACTAAACAAATAATAAAAAATGATAAACTAATTAGTAAATTTATTTTCACTATATTAAATGATTGAATTTCCTTTTACAAATAAATTAATAACAAAAAGAGATTTATTCAATTCTTAATTAAATTATTTAAACACAATAAAATAAAAAAAATTATATAAAAATAGAAAGGAATATGATATTTTTTTATAAGTTTATTAATTCTAATTGAATTCCCTGAATGTATGTTATTTTTTATATTAATACAATCAAGGTATATTACAAAAAATCCATGAAAAAATGCAGCTTTTATAAAGCTTTCTATGCTTTATTTTATTTTATAAACTTAATTATGTTTATGAATTTATTCATAGTCAACGGGAAAATAATACTATAAAAAAAAGACTGTAAAAGAATTACAATTTTTTATTTTCTTTTCTTGCAATAATTTTATCATGCTTTTGTAAAGCAGTTATAAAATGAATACAATTCACAATAATGAGTAAAGAAACCTAATTATGTGTCTCGGCTTTCTTTTTGCTTGTTCTTCTTTTATAAAAAAATACTGAGGAGCTCTAAAAACAAAATTTCCTTGGTTCTTCTTTTATGATTACGCATGATTTAAGTCCCAATCTAATTATCACTTATATCCTTTTAAAATCTTTCTTATTATTAACCTTCAAAAGGCTCTTCTTTCGAATAAAATTAATTTTATAAAATTTATTTTAATTTCAATAATTTCTCTTATGAAGAATAGGCGGAAAAAATTACGTGGTAATTTTATTCAACAGTTACATTATTATTTTTCTTTTTTTGAGATAAAGCCGTCAACACCACTATTTTGTTATTAATAAACGGAAAAGAAACATTTATTTGTTTTTAATAACACATATCTTGCCCCATTCAATACTTTCAAAGCAGTGCAGTGGTTATGATTAGTTAGACTAAAGCAATGATTCCTAAACTGCGTGCCGCGGCCTCTTCACAGGAGCGCCGTGAAATATTGTAACAGCTTCATAATTAATTGAACCAAGACATTTATAATTATTAAGTTAATGTTAAACAAAGTAAAAAAAAAAAATAATGAAGATACACGAGTTTTATTTATTTTTATTTCTTACGAATAGTCATAGTTTTACTTAGAGTAGGGCGCCATGGACAAAATTTAATTGAAAAAGGGCGCCGCGACTCGGGAAAAGTTTGGGAACCACTGGACTAGAGTAAAACAGTCTAATGAAGAGTAGTAAAATCGCTTTTTCAGTCTGTACATAATTAGGTTTATCTTAACTTTTTAATCCACCGAACATACTATAAATAAACAAATAAAAACTGTTTCATGTAAAATAGAATATATGCTAAACCAACACGTTATTTTTTATTTAATTAAACGATTGTTTATTATTAAGTTTTAAGTAATCGAAAACAATTAAACATACAAAAAGATTCTTTTCGTGACGAGAGAACATGCAATTAATGAGTATCAGAACGATTTTAAAAGAAATACAATAAATAAATCTTCAACAAAATTAATAAGTTCCAGAAACGCAATAAATCAAATTTTATAGAATTATTTAAAAAGTAGTATTACTGGAAGTTACGCTAAATATCGCGTAATACTAATTAATTTACAAATTAATGAATAATACTGAAAGTTACTACATATAAAAATCTTTGCAGTAGTATATTTTTCACCAGAATTTATTTATTAGTGGTTTTAAATTCGTATACACAAGTTTAATTTACCGCACACCAAGTTTTTGAGTAAGCTTTTCCAAGTAAAATTGCACAGAACATATTTATTATTTAAAGACCGACAGAAAGTTTCTACCAACCATAAAAAAATTACAGGTAGTACATATTTGAACTTTTATTACCGCTAACAATTAATTTTTTATTTATTTGCCTTTATATCCTTTTTTTTTTAACAAATAAATTTCTTAAATTAAGGCGAGCCCGACAGGTTACAAGTTAAGAGATGAAAAAATGAGTAAATTTACGAAGAACGAGATTAATATTGGGATTGGGGAAAATTTTCTTCGCATTCTTCAGATAGATTACTTTAAGATCGCGTTATTGTGGTAACAGTCATTTGTATGCATTTGAAAGGTAACACACCAGTAAGTATTTTTAGAAAGGTTATGATTATATTAGTTTATTTATTTAAAAATTATTGGGTCTTGAAAATGAGAGAAAAAACTGGTTACGTTTTGAAATTTTATTACAAAAAAAGGGAAGAAAGTAAGGCTTCTAAAACAATTTGTAATGTTTATAATCATTGTGCAGTAACAGTACATGTGTCACAAATCTGGTTGAATCGTTTTTAGTCTGGAAATTTTGATTTCAATGACGGACATGGTCGGGCAATGACTGAAAAAGTCGATGAAATCATGAAAAAATTGAGCAAGACCAGCAAATTAACAGTTGCGACATCAGCAACGAAATAGCCATACAACACAACATGGTATTAAACATTTGAAAAAGGCTGTATACAAAAAAAGAACTGGAAGTTGGGTGCCACATGATTTAACAACGAAAAATTTAATAAAAACAGTTATTCAAATTTTTGTGTGAATCTTTGCTAAAGTGGAACTTTTATGAAACGGCTTATTACAGGCGATGAAAACCGGCTCACAAAGGACAAAAATGTACCGAAAAAATCTTGATCGACGTAAAGTGAAACTTCAAAAATTGTGGCAAAGCCAGGATTGACGCCAAGACTTGTGATGCTGTATGCGCAATGGGGTTGAAAAGGTATTGTTCACAATGAGCTATTGTTACCCGGTCAAACGAGTGATTTTAATTTCTACTGTCAACAACTGGATAGATTACACCAAGCAATCGAGATAAAGTGACGAGAATGGATCAATAGGAAAGCTTTTGTCTTAAATCACAACAGTACCAGACCACATCCATCGCGTTAGTCTACTGGTGAACGCGTCTTTGCAAATCGGCTGATTTCGTAGTCGAAAGTTCCAACGTTCAAAGGCAGTTACTTTGATACGGATCTGAATACTACTAGATCGTGGATACCGGAGTTCTTTGGTAGTTGGGTTTCAATTAACCGCACATCTCAGAAATGGTGACCTGATACTGTACAAGACTTCACTCACACTCATACATGTCATCATCATTCATCCTCTGAAGTAATACCTGACGGTGATTCCCATATCAGACCACATACATAGAACACATAGGATAGAAGTTTTGAAGCATTCAAAACGTAAGAACAGTCGCAATGGTATTCACTTTAACTATAGCATGTACTATGTATATTTCAGATTATACAATAAGGCAGAATCTTACGAGGTTACAGCTTTTTATCCGGATTTTTTTTTAAGGCATCTAATTGGTTATAAATGGGAGAAATTCAATTATTATTATGTATATTAAAATTTTTCAACTACGCAAATGAGAAAAAATATTCAAGGTCTAATCGCATTTATAAATATGGACTTAGTTACGGAAGAAAATGTTTTATTTGCTGGAAGCAATAATAATTAGAAAGCAAGGAGTCGTTGCGTATAATAACGTAAGAAGTTAATAACTGCGTCATCAGACGTAAGAAGACGTCTTCAACATTATAAGATGGTTATGATAATATTGGTAAAATCAAAACACTGATTTAATCAATTTATTAGTCGAACTTAAAAAAAACCGTAATTAGTTTTTAAAAATGTACTTCAGTCATTACGTTTTTTCTGAACAAGTAAAAAAAATTAAATCGTTCTTTTAACTTTTTAAAAATAAGAATATTTTTTCCAAGGTTATATTAAAAAAAAATAAAGTAGGTAGATTAAATACTACAATATTTAAACAGTTCTTTAAATAATAATGTTCTAAAATTGCTTAAAAACAATAAGCTGTTTCCGGTTTTTAAAGTAACTTTTTCTGTACATCTCTCTCTCTATCTGCATCAGTATAATTCATTTAACTAATAATTACATTTAATTTTTATAGTAAATGAAATAATTTTAAATTTTCTTAAAATAAAAAAATTATTTTATATATAAAAATTTATATATATATATATATATATATATATATAAAATTATAAGGATAAATTGAAACACTGAATAATACAAGGAAAAAGAAGAGAAAATAACACAGGAGATTTTTTAAAAGTAATTTAAAATCTTTAATACAAATTTATACTAATCGTGCAACTACAGAAATATAATGTTAAAAGTGATGATGAAAAAAACACTTCAACTTTGAAGTTTCAGCAAATAATTGGCAGTACTTCAAAATATAAGTACTTTAACGCTCTTCATAATTCTATTTATATATTTTTTTAAAAAGTTTAGACACTTTAAACAGAAAAAAAATCGAGTGTAAAAGAAAACAGATACATTACTAACTTCGATGAAATTCTAAAAAAAAGGCAAATTAAGTTTTTTCAAATGAAACAAATTGAGAATATAACAGAGATTTTTTTTCGAATAATTAAAATAAAGAGAAATGTAATATAAAATTAATAGACTGAATGTACAACTATTGTAATAAAATGCTAAATGTGTTCCTGAGACCTTCCTTAAAATTCAGTCATTTCATTCTAATAAAGAGTAAACAATATTATAAAAGTAAATGCATTAAATAAAAATAAATTTTTAAACAAATACATACAGAAAATAGTACTATATAAAATTAAAAAAAAAAAAAAATTTAAGGAATAATTCGCCGAAACGACGATGACTTTTCGATTCCGATATTACCTATCACATTCATAACTAGAACTGAATAAAAACTTGGAACCCTACCGGACGATTTGATTTACCAGTCGAATCAGTTTTAAAGGCACTTATTTTCGTTGATAGGAGGGATGAAAGTGGACAAAAAAGTCACCGCAACCGATAATAACATCCTTGTGTATCGCTGGTTGTGGTACGAGTGTGTTTAATAATAATTAAACTGGCTGTGTACGGCGTCACTTTTAAAACGCTGTTACAAAATCATTTTATATGGGATCTAAGTCGGTTATTTTTTTTATATTCACAAAGGAATCAGTTTTATTACACAATTTGAACGACGTTTATACGATGTAAAATGTTTTATTTAGACTGGAAAGAATATGACCATTTTTTTCTCAGAAATGTGCTTGTGTGTGTGTGTGTGTGTGTGTGTGACTTGTGTATTATAATTCCTATGAGGGTTACGGATTTATTTATTATTTAAAAAAAAACAGCTTATCTTATTAGCAAACATATCGATTGAAACACATAATAAATTATGATATACGGCACACAAAAAAAAGAAGGTATTTGTGGTCATAAATATGTCACTTTTACTTGAGGCCTTTCTTTTTCCTGTTTAGCCTCCGGTAACTACCATTTAGATAATACTTCAGAGGATGAATGAGGATGATATGTATGAGTGTGAATGAAGTGTAGTCTTGTACATTCTCAGTTCGACCATACCTGAGATGTGTGGTTAATTGAAACCCAACCACCAAAGAACACCGGTATCCACGATCTAGTATTCAAGTCCATGTAAAAATAGCTGGCTTTACTAGGACTTGAACGCTGTAACTCTCGACTTCCAAATCAGCTGATTTGGGAAGACGCGTTAACCACTAGACCAACCCGGTGGGTTTTTTTATTTGAGGCCTATAAATATCTTTTCTGACAAATGATATCGGTAAACATGTAACACATATAGATTCGTAATGAATAAGAGTATACAGTAAAAATTGTTTTTTTGTCAATCTGAATAGTCTAAGTGGTGGGAAGTTTTATAAAACGTAGTTTTCTGAATCTACTTTCATTTATACTAACATATGTTACTAATCTGTGATTTATGACACGGGTTTTTCATCATATTTTGCCCAATTTTCAACCGATTTGCTTGAAAGTATACTTTTTAAAATCAGCAAACTATGTTTCATAAACACAAAGCAAAAAAAAAATTTTGCTAATAAAAAATGCGGTAGAAATGCGCAAAAAAATTATGCAATTAAATTATAATAATTTTTATACTGTTTCAATTTTTTTGTTGTTACTGGCATAAAAAATACCCAATCGTAACGGTTTTTTTTTTGGTCAAAATCTGTTAAATCTCTTTAATATACTGTAATTTTTTAAATTTTTTTCACAAGAGGGTAGCATAAGACTATGAAGTGATCAGATACCAACATATTTTCGCGGAGCGCTAATCAACCGCGGATAATTGTGATGGGAAAAGGTTAAGTATCTGATTAACCTAGAGTAATGTTGATAATTCAACAGAATAGTTCCATACGTAATACAATAGATGATTTTTATTATTTAAAATAAATTCTTATTTTAAATAGATTATTATGTAATGTAAATGGTTGTAAAAGTTTATTTCTTTCTTTCTTTAGTATTCTTAAATAATGTTTTAATAATCCTAATATAAGCTAATCTATGGTATTTAACAGATTTTACTACTATCATATCTAAACATTATATTTGTCACAGATATATCGTGAAATACATTCTTGTAATGTTTATTTTTATAAATGCACACTGAAAAGTGGTACGTATTTTTAATTTCTATATAGGGATGAGTAACAGATTCTATATTTATTTGATTCTATATGTGCAGTTGCTAAAATCGAATACAATTCTAAATTGTATTCACTATATAGTCTCTATAGTATTTATTACATCACAAATATATTTTCTACCTTTAGGTATTTTTGTGTGGCACGAAAATATATATTAAAAAACTACAGATTAAAACTGTAACGAAAAATATCGCAGCGAGATTTTTCTTCCTGTTACAACTTATAATTAAACCAGATAATTACCAATTATAATAAACGATCGTAAGTAAATACAAACATCGACAAACAAAAAGAAAACAGATAAAACAAAAATAAATAACGCAAATTAATTAATAACGAAAGAAAAAAGAAAAGCCCAAAAGAACAAATAAAATAATTCTAAACCAAAGAACAACCACAAAATAAAGGATTTCCTGCCCAAGAAAGGATTTCCTTTTGCGTTATTAATTTGCTTTTTTTACTTTATTTGAGCGTAAAGTTTTAGGTTATATTCAATTTCGCAAAGGTTGTATTTAAGGTTTTTTTTTGGTTTAATTCACTTTATTTTTTTGTATAAGAAGAAAAAGATTATGATTGAAGGAAAAACAAAGGAAGGTACAAAGGTTGATATTAAATTAGGCGGTCTGTTGTAGAGGTTGACAGTTATTGTTATTTGGGAAGCACTGTCACTAGCGATAATAAATGTGCCACAGAAGTAAAAAGAAGAATAGCGCTGGCAAAACGAGCTTTCCTGGATAAAAAGAATATACTGATTGATAATCATATGAGTATGCAAATAAGGAAACAGTTCGCTAAAAACTATGTCTGGAATGTTTTAAAAAATGGGTGTGAAACATGGACGCATGGGAAAGCAGAAATAAGAAGACTGGAAGTAATGGAAATGTGAATTTAGAGGAGAGTAACAAGAACAAGCTGAGTGGATAGGAAAAGAAATTATGAACTGTTAGCAGAAGTGAATGAGAGGAGGTCCTTGCTAAATGTTATACGAAGAAGAAGAGCGAAATTGATAGGACATGACCAGTTCTTAACGAATATGTTCGAGAGAAAGGTTTTGGGTAAAAAACCTAAAGATAGACCTAGAGCAACCATCATCAATAATGTTAAAGAAGAGATGGGCCTTGGTTCATATAATGACTTGAAGAGAGAGACGGTGATGAGAGAGACGTGGCCAAATCGACAAGACGTAGCCTTCAGTGAATGATGATGAGGATGATGTTACAACTGCAAAATAAAACTGAATCAATACACCATCAGAAATTATTATTAAAATTACATGAAATTACGAAAGAAAAAACCTATAATACATTAATAAAAAGAATTATATCAACAAGATGCTGAATTGGAGTTAAAGTAATAATTTTAGTAGGCCAATTAAATATGAAATTGGAAATGTAATTCAAATTTACATTCCAAATAATTCCTGAGAGATATTCAGTTTCATACTTTCTGAACATTAATCTTCTTTCTTTTTTTGTTTATCCTCCGGAACCATCGTAAGGTATTACTTTAGATGATGATATGTATGAATGTAAATGGAGTGTAGTCTTGTACTGGTCTTAGGTCGACCACTCCTGAGATGTGTTGGTTAATTAAACCCAACCACCAAAGAACACCGGTATCCACGATCTAGTATTAAAATCTATATAAAAGTTGAGCCTTTACGCGGATTTTGACCTTAGGACTCTCGACGAAATCAGCTGATTTGCGATAACGTGTTCACCACTAGACCAACCCGGTGGGTTTCTAAACATTAATCTGAGCGTTTATACAACCATCTTTAATTACATATACTTCTAAAAATTATAAATTTTTAGATTAGAAATGGTAGAAACTGTTACGGACCGTGAAATTTAATTTAAAATAAAATTAACAAAGGACATTAATAAGCAATTTATTAAAAAGTATTTCATTTTCAAATATTCTAATTTTAAACTAAGTTTTTTCTAGATCGAAATTATCCATATAATTTTATAAGAAAAAAAATTAGGAAATGCCTAAAAAAAATTAAGGCAATTTAACTGAGGTGAGTTGACAGAGAGTTTTTGCATGAAGCGATTTCGATAAAGATGAAGGATATGCCATTTACATATGGTACTCATATATCGTCTTGCAAAGTCTTATTCTAAGAGTGGTACGCTAAGGTATCTGTAATTTATCTTGAAATTCACTATTGAAATGGTGATATTATTAATAAGAAAAATGTCACGGCAATACCGTGTACTAGATTTTGAATAAATCCAAGTGGATTTAAGAAATGTTTATTTAATTAATCTTTTAAATAAAAAACAAAAATATCCATTTTTGATATCTACAACGTTTGAAAATAAACAAATAGAAAAATCGTAACTATATACTTTTCAGAATAAAACAAGATTTTTTTAATGTAACGTATATTTCCTCTTAAAATCAAAATTCAATAAGCAAATTATATTTTTTAAATGTAAAAATAACAACAATGACTGTATTATTGAATAACTTTAATATATTGTTCCCTAGAAAAAAGTAATTTCAATTACTGAAAAAAAAAAAAAACAAGTAATTTGACTCCCATAAAGGAAAATAGTCTAATATTTTTTTACTTCTTTGTACAAAGTAAAGGAAGTATTATGATCGCGAAATATTTCGGTTTTCTGATTTCACGGAAATATCTATTTCGACCAGTTTCGGCGTGACGTCTGTACGTACGTATATGCGTATGAATCTCGCATAACTCAAAAACAGTTTTCTCTCTAAAAAAAAGGGCCACGCCTTTTTTTTAGCGTCCGGGACCACTGTTAGGTATTGCTTCAGAGGATAAGATGAAATGGCAATTTTTTAGTAAGTGAAAGTATGTAATGTCAAGCATTATTAAATAAGTTATCGTTAGAGACATTTATTCAACCTTTCTTATTTCTTCTTATTACTAGCTTTTTAATTCACAATTTCTTTATTGCATCTGTTTTTGGTAGAATTTATATTAATTACTTGTAATTAATATTATTTAACAAAATAAACACAGTCCACGCAAGTCGTAATTTTACCTTCTAAAAAAAAAAGTTTTTTTTAAGCATCTAGATTTAACTTTGTATCAGTGAAATATATAGAAAAGTGCTTGCAATATTTGTGTACAAAGTAAAAGGTAATTAACAATTTTCTTAATTTGTTAAAGAAGACAAAAACGAACAGAAACTTCTTCCAACTTTATTCGATATATATATATATATATATATAATATTATGCAGCATAATATTATCGTTTATTAAATTTTTTTTGCACTACACAAAATTTACTGATTATTAATATGTTATAGAAAACTACAACAATATATTACCACATACAATAATAGCAGTAAAAAATAAACCAATACTTTTAATTTATGGAGTGGGTACACTAATCAACTCAATGAAAATGCGCGCACACAAATATATTACATAAACATACAAAAAAAAAAAAAAAATAAACACTACTGAGATAACATAATATCAGGCCGTAATTTAAAAGTTACGAGATCATTTATAATGAAAGTAATTATAGTTTTCATTATAAACGACTACACATAAGAGTTGGGTCTATATAACGTGTTTTGTTTGTGTTTTAAGTTATACGTAAACCATGAACTTGCAAATTAAATCTTGTGTTTCGTATAGAGCTTAATTAAGTAAGGTGAACAACTTTATAAACCAATTCCGTTACCTCACACCTTAATATTCCAATATAAAGAGTGTCAAATTAAAAGTAACAACTTTATTATTTTTGAATGCATAATGAGAAAAAAATTATTTTCAGTAACTTACGCATTCTTTTTTCTAAATTATTTTTCAATTTAAATAAACATACACGGAAATATCTATCATATTTACGTGTATGTTATCTTAATATGTATATTGATCTTATAAAAATATCTGTTTAACAGTGAAATAATTTAATAATTCAGGAAATAACAATCAGAGTATGCCTTTTACACTTACTGATATCATTAGTGTTATTTATGAACATACGTATTAAAATTTATTTGTTAATCATGGAAATCGAATTCAGCAATCACGACTGTTAGAAGTAATATGATGTACATGCTGTATTAAAATTACTGGAAAGAACGTCTCTGAAATGAATATTCTTAGGTATGTATGGACTTAACCAATTTTTGTTCAGAATTTTAGCTCCATTTTAACTACATACATATTTTTTATTGTTTTTTTTACGCTTAACTCTTATGAAGAATGATATTTTGCATTTTTTGTCCAGTACATTACCCTAAAAAAATTATTTGGAAATTTATCAACATTGCTATTTTGTAAATAAAATATAAAAAATCCCTTTCGGTACGCCGGAAAGCGGAGGTAGATTTCACTAGTGCTAAGTACGGGGTAAAAAAGATTTCCACCTTAAAGTTAAGAAAAATTTCAAATTTACTCAATACGACAAGGGTTGCATGTGTAAAAAGTTTCACATGTTTAGCATACGACAAGCCCCATCTTACAATTCCAGAAACATTTTGGTAATCCCTTGCTTCCCTTGCCGTAAGGGTTGGTCAATTAAAAATTGTTTCAGACAAAAGTTTAAGATAATATTTAGAAGATTAACGACTACTTTAAACTGATTCGATACTTGTCTATTAAGAGAGGTGTGATTCTTTTTTGTCTTCAAAAGTGAATTTTTTCAACCCCGTGGGCCAATGATTAGTTATATCAAAGAACTTTACTTACATACGTTTTAGGCCCTTATTCAAAGAATAGAACGAACTTCTAACGAATTCAATGTTTTCCTTAATAAGACAGTTATATCGTTATTTTGGTTTTTTGAAAAAGCCTCCCCACCATTTCAACCCCTATCGTCCAATTTTGGCCGTTAATGAATTCGACCGAGATTTTGGGTCGTTATATTTTATGTATCAATTTGAAAGTGATTGGCGAAAAATTACAGCAGTTATCATGTACACAAGAAAGTGAAATATAAATACATATATATATATATATATAAACTTTTGAGCTGACGGTGGTTTTGGAGTCTGGATTTGTGAAATGCGAAGATGTCGACATTTTCCGGAAGCCGAATCATGGTACCCGTTACAATAGATAGGTTTCTTATGAAATCTACCTAAATAGCACTATGAATACCATTAATTATTAAAAAAGGTAAAATTTCGTATATATTATTAATATTAAACGAACGGTAATAAGTTTTTTTTTAGTGAGACATTAAGAAAACTTGAAGAATCCTAAATTTAAATTTACGATTTTGAAAAAAAAACGTACGTTTTCTTTCTCATATTCTGATAAACATTCGGGCTGAATAATAACATTTAAAACTGAAAATTGATTACAGCTACCTGGGTTATAAAAAGAGGCTTTGCACTTCAAATTTTCTTTAAAAAAATATTCAATACATTTAAGTAATTGTGTAATACAGCTTTTTAGATAAATCTAATAGATGAAAAATATTTAAGCTATATTTTGTAGTAAAATTACATATTTGTTTCATGTTACGATAATGGTTTACTTACGTTTAAGCTTTTTAAGCTTAAAAGATCAGAGTGGTATGAATGTTTGATTTGTTCCCAGTATGTCTTATTTCCATTTTTAAATACATTATGAGGCTCTCAATCATATTTATACTTATGATAAAGGATTTTAACAACGTTACGAAGAAATGTTTTTTCAACGAACAATAGAAAGTTGGGTGCTACTAATATTAATTACCTTCTTTTACATTCTCAGATTTCACTACTATTTTTTTTCCAGACACTGGCAATATAATGGAATAAGTTACATAATAAGAAAACTTGATGGGGTATAAAAACAAAATAAAGAATATATTTCGAAATGTACGATATATATGTTAATGGAAGATGACAAAAAAATAAATAATATGATACATTTAAAAAAGTAATCATGCGAGTGCTTTTATATAATTTTTATTGAATTTGTTCGATACCTTTTATTATGAAATAAAATCAAGAAATTTACTTTCAAGAAGTAATTTTTTAACTAATAAATATATAATTATTTTATTTAATATAAATGAATGACCTCATTTTAAAGATATTTTAAAACTGTAATGGTAGAACAAATGGAGTGGAAAAAGCAAATTAACCAAACAACGAAACTCTCGTCATGACAAATTATTATCAGAAATACTGACATAATATTGTATAGACAAGTTATAAGATAATGTATATAGGTTTTAGTAATTTATTTAATGTAACATATAGAAAATGTAACATACAAACAACAATTCTTTCGATTTAAATGATATCTAAACTGTCAGTACACGTTACTCATGCGTTACAAAAAAATTGATTACAATCGTTTCTTTTACATATTATGAAAAAATGGATAAAATTACAAATGTTTAATTCGCAGTCACTTCCCTCCACCGACTTGGGATACATATTTCAAGCTATAATAATCGATCCCTCTTCTTTTAATCATAAATCAATGTTTATTATTTATTCTATAAATATTTTCAATTAAAAGGTCAAGAAGTTAACTAAATTAAGAATAAAATCTTATTAGGCTATACATGATTAACTAGTAATAAATTTACTATTTACTTTAAATTTGATAGTAGTGCTGCCATTAAAAAGTATAAAACGTTTAAAATTTGTTTTAATATTAATTTATGTTTACCTGTGCTTATACTTCACAAAGATTTACATTTGATCAGTACAGGCACATGAAGAGAAGTACTATATTAATACTGATCCAAACGAAGAAATTACAGTGAAAATTAATTTTTAAATTTAAAAAAAAATTATTCACTCTGTAAATAATCTAGGTCTACCAATTATCTTTTCATAAACCAGTAATTCGATTTTTTAACCGTTACACATGGCAATTGAAGATAATATTAACTAATGATTACATTTTCTATATTCTAATGTACTTTAAAATTATGATGTTAAGATTTCAAGAGTTCTTGTACCATCTGCAGAAAAAATGATGTATTGATTGTAAATCAATACATCCGAAAGACTCAGTTTTAAAATATGATTAAAAATATCTAAGATTTAAATTGTATTTATTCATTTATAAAATCGAAATTGTCTGATTTCAGCCTGTTTTCATACTATTTTTATGTAGTTTTTTTTTAGGCGCTATAGGATGTCGATAGTGTTGATATAATTGTAATTTGTTTCTGGGTTAGATCGACAAACACTGACTCTAAGTTTCTACCACATAATTTTATATTTTCATTATATTTTCGAAGGACAAACAGAACTCAGTTTTCACACAGATATACGAGTACAAGCAATACATGAAAGGGAATCATAGAAAAAATAAAATTCTTCACATTAATAACATTTCGATCAAGATAGTACATATTCGTCAAGATGGCTGGCCATAAGAGCGACTAAAACGTTACAAGTTTAGCGAACGCTAGTAAAAATAAATTGGTTCGGTTTGCTCTACAATAATTTTCTTGTAACTCTGTGATAGTAAAATTATACATCAATACGTTACAATTAGAAAATAGCTATTTTTAAACCAAATTATGATTTAGAAACAGATTATTTACTAATATTTTTCTTTCAAATTAACATATTTCCACTAAAAATACGTTGGAAGTTACATCAAACCAATAATTGAAAAAGAAAAATATATGTTATAAAAATACGTTATATATGCATTCATTCTTTTTGCCTAGTAAAGCGGTGTAAATAAGTAATATATTAAAAAAAAAATAATTAAATTTAGTGTTCTTCAACAATTAATTATTAAAAAAAATTCTTTCAATCATCTACTGATTTGCTCATACACTATATTAATCCAACTATGGTTTTTCGATATCAAATGAAAACTGAAATAATTTGGTTTTAATTCATCACCCCCTCTCAACTATTCCTTTCATCATCCCTCTTTATCATTCTATCTATACAACCTACTCTCTCTTATTACATTCACTCCAGTAACCACTGCTATCGTCATCATTATTATCATCATTACGCCCCAAACATCATCTAGCTCAAATACAATTTCCAATTTCCAAACCTGCATCAGTATGAGGATTATTGGCGTTGGAAAATGAGCATGCATGAGCACAAATTCTGACGTAAGTATAATTCAAAATACACAATAATCTCATGCAATCTATTTACAACTACATACTCTATACGCATAAATTACACAAAAAAATTACACACGCGCGCGCTCTTAACACGGCTTTTGTAATATTTCAAAATTATTTAACCTGATTATATATATAACTAATAGCCGTAGTAATAATGAACTTACTCATTTTATTTAAACCGTTTTAATCAATAAATAATTTGCAACTGCTGAGTAAAAAAAAATCTAATAAAAACTGTTATAATAAATAAATAAACAACATTGTATTGCTTAAGAGAAAGACTTCGTAAAGGCAGAAATGACTTAAACGATCTTTGCGTGCCTTATTATTATTATTATTATAAAATAAACATTAAGAAATATAATCGCTTTTAATCAAGTGTAAATAGAAATCACACAACATATGAAATTGTTAATATTTAGTTATTTTTATTAAACTGAGAATAACTTTACTAAAATATATAAAAATAACATGGTAATGATAAAATATAAGGCTGATTTGCACGTATGTGCTAGGCAAAATACTTGAAATGAAACATAACTCAATTCCAAAATTGGCAAAGCTAGTCACAAGAATAACAAGTATCCCATTGTACATTTACTGGGAGAAGTTGGAAATAAAATGGTTTCCCGTTGCCTTTACTACCATGCTGAAAAAACTAGTAACATACCGGCATATCAAGCCAACAAATGTTCAGCTGATATTCAGTCGTACAAGTGATGACTTTAGTACTTAAATTTTACGGAGAGCGTAAAGTTATTCTCGGAGAAAAGAAGTCTTATCTTATATCTTTATGAGGTGTTAAACGCATTTTAACTATAATTAAAAACTGGAAAAGAGAAAGTAAAACAATATATTACAGTACTCCTTTCGTAAATATTACATCCTTAATAGGGTATTAATAAGATACACAGCGGTAGATTAAAACCATACGTGTGTGCATGTATTAAAATATTATAAACGGGTTAAACTATTTTTCTCATCTGAGATTATTGGTACTGATATACACGTTATTATTGCTCCGATTCAGGTAAAATTATAATAAATCAAGCATGAACGTAATAGACACAAGGTTTTTTAAACAGAAGTTTTTGAAGAAACGTTTTTAAAGAAAAGTTTTTAATTTAAAATCGTAAAACTTCTAGCTTTAAATACGATCAGACTTGCCATTTATTACCCGCTGCAAATTTCAATTACCATATTTTCAAATGTTCTATCCTTTCAAGATTTCGTTGGAGAATAAGGAAAAAAATAAAAAGTTTCATATAGCTTTTTTTTTTATTTTACTACATGTTATATGTTACTTCCTAATTTAGTTTCAACTAATAATGATAATTAATAGATTAAATTTCTTTAAAAACTAAAAATGTGAAAAAAGTGTTGTTTTCTATAATTATAACTTACAAAGAAATACGATATTAAAATTGTGGCCTACAATAAATTTTACTCGTAGAAAAAAGAAGTCAGTTAAAAAAAATCAACAAAAAAGAAGTTCACATGGATAAAGGAATACGATTAAATTCAGGAAAAAAAACACTCATTTTGTTTGTTAATCAACATCATAAATATGTACATTTTTAAAAGGGTACATTTTATTTTGTGTTTGTTCTCCAGTTCCCCTGGGCTCAACAATCAAGTATTATTCAGCCCAGGGGAGTGTTCTTGCGACTCAAATGGGTACATTAATTTTTTTGGATTTATAAATATTTTTTTTTTTTAAAGGAAAATGGAAATTGATAAAGTCTTCATAAATCTTTCAAACAAAAACGTACGAACAAAGAAATCCAGGTTTACTAAAAAGGTTAATGAATAAATTTGTAAATAGAAAAAAATCTCAAAAAAATGTTTAAAAAATAATTTAAAAAATCATACCTTAAGCCTTAAGTATTATAATTATTAAAGTGTCATCATCAGTAGTGTTTTTAAATATAAATAAGATTTTAGCAGTAGTTTCATATCTGAATAAAAATAATAAATAAATAATCAGTACTTATAAAAATATTAATTCTATCTATTCTTATAAAATAAAACAATTGTTAAAAACTAAATAATTACGTTTTAGATAGTTACAAATCCATAAAGAGAAAGTTGAAAGGTTTCAAACTTGGACTGTTTAAAAATATACAGTACAGTTAACTAAAATTAATTAAGTTTTTATTTTACAAACGCGAGTAGAAATATTCTCTGTCTGTAGTGTTTATAAATAGTCAATGAATTATTTATTCATTAACTATTACAGAAGTAGTATTTAATAATTAATATTTCTTTATTTTATTTAGTTTTTACCAACTTTTCGAAGTATTACTTTCGGTGCATGGTGGGAGTGGGAGATGAAAGTAAATTCTCTTTACGTTTTGAGGAATGAGGAATACGAAAATACCATTCACTTAAATTGGGATTTCCTACTTATTTACAGGTGTACATATAAAATTTTTGTGGCTCAAAAAACTCCAAAACTCTTACATCGATTTCATTGAAATTTAGATAAGCTGTAGTAGTGTATCTGAAGTTGTGCGTGTGAAAATTTGATGGAGGTTAATTTAATTGTTCTTCAGTTACACTATAATTTAAGGACGAGAAAATTTGAGCGGGGTAAGTTAGAAACGTGGTTCGTTATGACACTGGAAGTTGGAACGTTGACTTTCTTTATTTGCGGTATCTACAGTTAGCAAAGTAAAACCAAGACAAAAAAAGTATTAAAACCAAACTTGCCATCCTCTGTGGCATCCGGGTTCAAATACCGGTCAGGCATGGCATTTTTCATACGCAACAAAAAGTACATTTCATGTTTTTACGCACAAGCTTCGAGTTTCTGTAGGGAGTCCATCGTAACAAAATAAAAGTCGTCTGCTAGTGCAGACTGCGCAAGATATTTTGTTCTTGTACTTATACAAGAATAAAGGTTCTTGTTGCTAAAGAACCATTGCTAACTCCCTTGTAATAGCAGATGATTGCGTAACAATCGAAATACGGAAAAAACTTTCGGATTTTGTTAATTTTTTCTTTTAAACGGTGTTTTAGCATTTTTTATTTATAAATTTACTTCAAATAACTTTTTAAGTATAATTTTTTTTTTTAGTACTTACGTTTATATTTGAAAAATTTATAACACCTTTAAAAAACTACAGTAATGTAAAATAAAAAGCTTAATGTATACATCCAGTTAAAATAAATGTATAGTATTTTTCATTTTAAATAAATAACTTCATAAAAATTGAATTACGAGATTAAATCTAATTGAATTTATAGCGATAAGCAAGAATAAATATTCTGAAAAGCGTTGAAAAAGATTACGGTCGAGATAGTTACGGCGATTTAAAAATAATCGATATTTATCAAATACTGTATAAACTATTATTTCCTTTTATTACCGTGCAGAATATAAGAACACTCATTGCAGAAAGGATATTAATTTTGGATATCCATGACACTCATATTAAATTAAAACAAATAATCTTCTACTCGTAGAATTATTATGAACAACCTAAACTTAGTTAAGCTCTTAATAGTAATCAGTATTTTTAAAAGTTGAAAGAGCAGTGTTAGAGTAATAATTTTATAACAATCCGTAATTTGGAGGATAAAACGAGATTAAAAAAAAAAGTAGATTACAACTTTTTAAATTTGTAATAAATAATTTTGCAGAACTATAATTCTTCCTTTCCTTTTTTGTTTATGTTCTAAAACGATTTCATTTTACTACATCGCAACTAAACACTGTTTTTCAACAACCAGAACCTCAATAAATGTTAGACGTAATGGGTAG
Organism: Lycorma delicatula; assembly: GCF_047948215.1. NCBI lineage: Eukaryota > Metazoa > Arthropoda > Insecta > Hemiptera > Fulgoridae > Lycorma > Lycorma delicatula. Next base: position 199,268,947 of record NC_134456.1, read on the forward strand.
GCTATTAATAACAACAGCAGGCTCAAACGATAAAATAATTGTTTTAATGACAATCTTACTGCAGAAACAGAATTCCTTAAGTTATTACACGTAATTATTCTTGCCTGACTACAAGCAGTGTAAAGTGTAAGGTAGCAGTAGTACAAGGTGGTAATAGCAATCCTAATACTAATAATAACAATAATATGGAGGCTAGCAGGCTGGCATACAAGTCGCTATGTACATTAACTTAAAATTATTGCTCCAATATCTCAGAGAGTAGACCTAGTTTGTTATAACAAATTGATATTCACTAATGGAACAGTTCCTTCTGCATGCAGTACTTATTTCAGTACTAAAAACAATTTACCATTATTATATAACTTATTTATTTGCTACTACTGTACGGTTCAAAAAATTAACATTAAATTTATAAATCGACAAAAAATTGACGTACATTTTGTAGAGAATACCAACTGTATTTAAATACAAAATAAATTAGTATAAGTATAATCACTCATTAAATAAAACAGGAATTTCCTTTTGCTTAGAAGTTACCTCGGAATCGAATAATTGAAAAAATATATATTTCCCCCGTAGATCTGATTGTGACAAAATTAAAGCGAATTATCAGTTTTTTTTTTTTTGCTACAGTGTTTAATTTACAACCGATCCAATTTACCGGAACCATAAGTAAATTTGAAAAAAAAAAGATATGCAGAGAGGGATTTTCATTGAAATTCCTTATTATATAATTAAGATAGACGAGTCCAAGTAACATTGATAAAGTTCAGAACATAAAAAGCAAAGAAAACACCAAAAAAAATAATCTTATCAATCACACATAGAATAACTATTCAAACAAAGAAACAGTGAAATAAATCAAAGAACCAACAAAAGTAAGTAACAAAACGAATGATGAATTTTGATGTTGCACAACACGCTAAGGTAACTGATTCATCTCAAATCACGAAGAACTTATAAATCTAATATGGGTAGTTGCTTTAGTTTGTTATCCAGGAAGTTAACCGCGAGCCACTTCACGTTTGTTCAATTCTCATTTTGTATCTTGTACCGAATCGCCGAATCTCCTATCGGCAATCCAAGATAATCGCGTATTTCAGTGTTTTTCGCAAACCACGGTGCTTCTTTTATTTTTCTAAATATAGTTCCTTCTGAAATCGCTGTCCTACTTCGATGTTACACTCACTTGTCGAGCCCCACAATTGGATTCCGAAGATCCAAATCGGTTTCTGGAGCGCTGAGTAGAGCGATTGCTTGTTAGGTAATGATAGTTGCCACCCCCTGCCGAACAATTAGTACATCTCCTTGAACTTAATGTTAAGCTGAATTCTTTTCTACCTGACATGATCCTTCAAGTCAGACGACGATCCAGATGCTATCGCAGGTATCGCAAGCTGTTAGCATGCGGGATGAAAACACCATTAAGTTGAACTCGCGTGCAGTCACCTCTCCTCATCGCTAACATAACATGTGTAGACTTAGCCGGATTAACCGTCAGCTTCCTTTAGCTTAGCAATACAGTTACAGTATATAAGATTTAAATAAATAAAATAAAAACAAAATCTTTATTTATTAAACCATTGATATGTGTGTGGACGGGAGGTTATTCTCCCATCCAAAATAGAGGGAGGAGAGAAAAGAGAGAAAAAACAAGACTATACCTAAAATGCAATTTATATAATAGACTATACAATCGATTATTTTCAATTAATTGTGGTAAACTAAATTCTCCAGTATTCGAGTCATCGTAAAACATTATTTATTAATAATAAAAATTATTATTTATTTTTTTATTTACTTACTTAACAGTAAAGTTATGGAAACACACTTTACTATTTATTAACATACTGAAACTTTATACAAAATTAAATAAATTCATTATTATGGTAAGGTACCTTGTTTTAAGATATGATAAAATAGAGTTAAAAAAAGCCTGGAAATAAATATTTGTTGAAAAATTAATTTTATAAACAGTAACAAATTTTTCCCTCTAAACGTCATAATAATTCATTTTTTTCAATTGTTAAAACAAACAATTTTGGAAAAACAAAACTAATAACCAAATTTTAACAGGTTAAAAAAATATGTTTGAAAAATGTATAAAACTATTGTTTTTAATTATCCGATAAGGTATGAGAACTGTTGCACCTTTAAAAACTTCTTTAAAAAAATATAAACGAAACAATTCACGTCGGTCAGTTGAAAATCTTAAGCGTTCCTATTAAATTAAAAAAATAAAATTTGTACTGAAATTTTTTCATTAAATTTTCAAAACATTCAACCCGATTCGAAATATATATATTTTTTTCAATATATTTTCATCTCTCATATGATTAAAATAAGGTTAACGGGATCGATCCTTTAAAAAAGCAAGGTATCATACCACATTTTATGATTGATTGCAAATTAAACAGTTCTTCAGATAGTTTGCAAATAAAATTCAAACTCTCAACTGACATAAATTTTTGTAACCAATAATTTACTGCTTTTTGACTTTAAGGAATTCCAACAGAAATTCACATCAAGAAAAACAAATATCAGGGAATGTGGGGGCAATTTTTTGACAAATAACGAAATTTTCCTTATTAATATGTACAACTCCTAGGAAAGTAAAAAAAAATTCTTGAATATAAACTGTATCAAGTTACTATCTTACTATGTCAAGATATAATAATAATATCCCTAAAATTTATTCCCTTTAGTACTTCTCATCATTGTTACAAAATATAACTTTCATCAATAGATGGGAAGAGATAAGTCGTTCGGATATGAAAGCAAAGCTAGCTTTTATCATTCTTCAATATAATGATACATAATATATGGTAAAAAGTACTAAAGAAATTTTAAAAAAGATAAAATAAGGATAAAAGAAAAAACAGAGTATAAAATAAAAATATATACGAGTAGTACACACTAGACTATTTATCATGATTATATCGTCAGAAGATCGGTCGATTTTATTGATATTACCATTGAATGAAGTCGTTTTTTTCTAGAAATGAAAAATAATAACTATACACAATAATAGAAAATAATATTTATAATCTGTTATATTTAATATATTAATACTTATAAAGCAGTATACATAAATTTATGTTGTCTTTATTGTAATAAGATATAGATAATCATTACAGGTAAATAACATTAAAAAATATGTGATTACTGTATTAATGATTCATTAAAATAAATAATAATTATAATATTAATTATTATTAATGACTTATTTTGTAAAGCTATTCATTTTTTAATGACGAACCAAACACTTAGATATTTTTTTTCTTCTCTTAATAAGCAATAAAATAAAAGCTTTATAATCAATTCTCAATAATCTAAATTAATCTGTTTGTACTGAAGTTTTTGATTTTACTGTAGAATTATTTGTCTCTGATGACCTTAATCGATAATTTTTTTGTCATAATACTGACGCATTCATTTCCAGTGAAAATACAATCAGATTAAAACAACAGAATATGTTACTTTGAAAAATTGTTCTAATTTACAGTTTATGGAAATGTGTTAATATCAACGATTACAGAAGCAAAAAAAGTTGGAGACCATTGTATAAAGAATAATAAGGAAAATGAGACAAAGTTAGAAACAGCATTTTTCCGTTAAAATATCGTGACTAATTTAAGTTTCCTACATTTTTTTTTTTAAAAAAAGGAAAGAAAACCTTTGTTACAAGTTGCTAAATTTGTTGTTATAGAAGTAAGGGATAAACATTCCAAAATAATCTGATAAGGGAACAGATGATTTGAAATATAACCATTACATTTTATCACATAATTGCGTGTTTTATATTAATAATGTGGTAGATATCTGTCTCTGTAAAAGATCAATTCAACCACAAATATTCCGTGCATGGGTCACTTCCTTTAGACTATCTCATTATCTAGGATAATAAGTATCAATTTTTTTGAAGAAATAAGTTATTTTTTATAAGTTTATATAATATTTAATGAATTTAAGGGATTGTCAGGTAAATATATTATTAATGTGAATGTATGTAATCTTACATAAGTAGATTATCCAAAGACTATGTGTATATATTGTCAAAAGAAAGATTGTAATCAATTCCAGTTTCAAAATTGTTTGTTCCCGTTCTCTGAAACCATCCTATTGAAATTTTTCGAAATGCATAATATATATTTTTACAGAAAGTGGTAAAAGGTGAAAGAGAATAACTGACTAAATTGAAACCCGTCAGTCGATGTAGTACTGGCATGTTAAAAAAAGAAGATTATGAGAAGAGGAAATTCGAAATGAAAAGAAGAAATTCAGCGACATTCTAGAAGAAAAGAGGACAATAACGATTGACGTGGAAGATAATGAAACTTTATGTAAACGATACAGATCCTTCCATTCAGGATAAAAGATTAGTTGGACTGACAGAGATGGCGATTGGGATGCGAAAAGTGGCAGGCAGGCACTGAAATCTGCTCAGTAAAAAAAAAACCGCAACTTCAATATTCTTAAGAAAATAACGACATACAGGCTGTTCCATAAAAAGTAATTGAGATATAATAATATTTCTAAATACGTCCAGGAAAATTGAAATGTAATTTTCAGGTTGAAATCAATTTTGCTCACATAACATTTATTTTTATTTTAAATATGCGCCGATCTAAAAAATGTCATATTCTTTCTGACGATTATAAAAGCTTCAATCATCTATCGTTAATTAATATTTAAATGTGTTCACTTTGTACAATCTCCACACGATAGTGCACACGCGCGCATATACAAACACTAGAGAATAAATACTTTTCACATTAGTTACATAATGTCTATCTGTATATATATATATATATATATATATATATATATATATATATATATATATATATGTGTGTGTGTAATGAGTGATAAATGTAAAACCACTTCGAATGAATTTTATAAATGCTCAAAATATTAAAATGTATATATTCTTTTTATTTTTTTTACAATACATCGTTATAAATTTTACATTTTTTTCTTTGTTTTTCACTCATTTTCTTTAAGAAAAAAATAATAAATAAATAAACAGTGGATCAACCATCCTCCTACCATCGTACAATCGTCGAAAAAGTAATTTCAAATTATTTCATTTCAACTTACATTTAAGCATGCAATTTTTATTAGATTCTTTAATCTGTTTTAACATGTCAAGAATTTCATAAAGCAGATTAATATAAATTTAGTATCTGTAAAAAGAGGTATATTTAAAATAATGAATATGTAGTTATTATTAGTGTAGGAAATTTTAGAAACATCTCGCACCATAAATATTCATGTTCGAAAGTTATAAGATTAAGTTGTGTAATTTAGAGAAAGAGAAATAATAAAAAAACAATAAGAAGAATAATATTTCCAAGGATAGAATCGGCTACCTAATTATCTAAAGACTAGTAAAACAAGCCCACATAAAAAGAATGGTTGGAAATTAAATAAATTCCACAATATAGTGAAAGTTTTCTTTTCGAGTAATATTTAATAGAAAAGTTTGTTAATCATAAACAATATGGAGATCGAGTTATATGTTAATTTACAATATACAGAAGTAACATGAGTGAAGAGTTAAATAAATGTTTAGATGGGACAACGATTCTTTCCGATTATATCCATCAACGATACGAGACGTAGAGTTCAATCGAAAAATACGATTAAACCGACGGAGTAACTCAAGTACTAAAACGGACTACAGCGACAGGAGCCAGAGGCCAATACAGATTTGCATACAAATACAGGCGTGAGAAATCCATTAGGGAGTTTAAGCTGATAACGTCCGGTATCCCTCCAGCCTTAGTGCTGGAGGGACAAACATTGCAGATTGAAGGATAAACAAGGACTCTGTCAGGAATACTACAAGTCCTTGTAGTGATACCTTCGTATTTATTCAAAGTGATCGGCCATCTTAAGGATTAACTGACCGAGCTGTACACACGCAATGCAAAATCGTAAGCACACGCGCACGTGCACGCGCGCGGCACACACACACGACATAAGGGAATTAGAATACGCAGATTGTGATAGTTAATCTAATTATTTCGCTATAACTTAGCCTTTAGCTGAAATTATATCATATTATATTTAGTTCATTACTATTAAACAATACCAACAATTTAAAAAGATGAACTTGAATTAATCTCTACAACTTATTTTCTCATTCTGTAATAAAATTCTTTCTTAGAATCCACTTAATGCTAATCTTTTCTCCCTCATCTGTTTATTCGTTTTAAGTACTATAACTGATATAACTTACTGTTCTTCGGTTATCAAATGCTTATTACTCAATTTGTATTATATCGCTAAAACTATTTTTATTAGATATTATATTATATATAAATATATATACATACATATACACATATTATGTAATTTAAATTTTTAATAAACTTTATACAGCGTAATATCATTTAAATATCATATAACCACCGACAAATGACAGTTTCAGTTTCGTCATTAAAAGGGAAAAATTTCAACCTAACTGAAATATGAGAGGTAAAAAAATACTCTCATACTGAGTATGAGAGGTAAAAAGATGACCGAAAAATTCATAAAAAATGGTGAACATGATCGATAGAATTTTAATATGTTCATTGTTGTGTGAAAATGTAAATTTGTACACATTAATTTTAAGCAAAAGGTGAAATTTTCATAAAAGCTATGGAAATTAGCTTTTCATTTTAAAATCATATTATATTGGTTGCCGTCAAAGAAATATTAGTTAAAGAGTTACGCGTTGATGCAGAGAAAAGGTTTTTCTAAAACAAGCCATTAAAAAAATCTTTTTAAAAGAATTAATATATGAGTGTGAATTAATATATTCACACACACACATACAAACCTACTAATCTTTGTAAAACATCATAACAAAGTTTCAAATGACTGAAAATAATTTTTTTATCTCTTTTTCGATTAAAAAGTGATTATCTGAAAACAAAATTCGTTTTTTGTTTATCTTAAAGTAAGGTTTCCTTGTAGCTATATTTGTGCTTCATAAATTACTAAAAAAATATTATTCAGTTTCAAAACAGGGATTACATTTATAAACAAAGTTCAAAATAAATTAAAAGATGAGCATGATAAACAATTATTGGTGTTAAGATAACGTTATAATGTTTATATAAAGTACATAAAATGTAACTGAGTATTAATAAAGGTGCATTTTGATTTTTAAACTATCATTACAAATAGGAGTATAAGTAAAAAACAAAATAAAAGCTTAATGGATAAATATACAACTAATGAATTTGTAAACAAAAAAAAAAAAAATTGACCAATCCAATAAGAGAGTTTAGTTATTTATTACAAACTGTATTTAAACCAAATTTTTACCTTGGACTGATTATGGTGAATTTGGTTTTTTTTCTACAAATACCTTTAAATAATTTTTCCATTTTTTTCTAAATACGTACTATTTTCTTTAATGAAAAAAAAAGACTATAATAACTTTATTTTTGCTTCTTTACGTTATATGTTTTCTGTTAATGAATTAAATCTCCACAGAGGCTTGTACCTGGGAATATGGAAATGGAATCTTGTAGCATATGAAAAATGTCGTCTTGCCGGGATTCGAACCCGATACCCCAGGGTGAAATTATATTATTTATAATTGAATTTTAACTGCTGAACAGTTAAATCGGATTAACATTTTTATTTATTTTTAATGAAAGGGGCTATGTAAAATTAAGTTACTAAATATACTTAAACATAATAAATTAACCGTTTACAAAAAATGTTTTATTTCGTATTTCTCTACTAAAATCAGAACTTGGAATTAACTATGCACATAAAGTGGATAAACTGTTTACATTTTTATCATTATTACCATTTTAATATTTAGTATTATCCTGTTATAATCCTATATAATTTTATGCTTATTAATTTTAATCGATTACGGACTTTAACATAATATTAATTAGACCACACTCATTGCAAATAAATTAATTCGGCAAAAGGCAACAAGAATAAATTTCTTTAATTTATATGAAACAGCTAAATGAAAATGTATAAGCATGTGATACAGATATAAAAAGTGAAAAAAATCCATTTATAAAATATACATGAACTTAAATTTTATTGTGGACAAAAAATAAGACAATGTAGTACTATATTAAACTTAATACTATAGCAATAATTTATTAATGAAACAATTTTTAAATATATAGCTTATACTAACTGTATAAAATTTATTTGTTCCAATGTAACTTGAAAATGTTGCTTGAATCATGAAATACGAGTATATATTCTATTGAGAAAGAAATATACAAAATAGTGAACCGAATAAGAACAGTACGTGATGTGCGCATAAATTAGGGTAAACAAAGTGAAGACGTTTGGAATTTGAAAGACACCAGACAAGTCAAATAGACTGGAAATAAACGTTGACTCTTATCAAACAAAGGGGAAGAATGAATAAGGTAAAGGAATTGACATCTTAATGATAAATCGCTCCATTCTACATAACATATAAAATATATATAAGCTACAGTATACAACCCACTGACAACATAGAAAATAAAATAAAAAATCGCGGTACAAGATGAATTAGAAAGAAAATTATTTTGCTGATAACGAAAATATCAACCAAGAAACCAAGTAAGTTTAAAGGATATTTTTTCCTCAAATATTATTTGCAATCGGTTCCGATTTTTATTTACATTCCTGAAGAGAAGTTTCCATCGAACCCTTCAAAGGAATACATAAAAAAGTCATATACAGTACATGTATAAGAAAAACAAAATCTTTTCTCATACATATACTTATTTAATCAATGTAAGTACAGTGATTAAATCCAAAGACCAAAGAACAGCACTACGAATAACACAATAAAAAGTAAAAATATCAAAAAACAGACTACAAATCACATAAGAAATAGGAAATGAAATGAAGAAAGACTAGAAACTAGCATAATCAAATAGCTCTCAAAAAGTAAAATGATGGATCTCGTTGTTCCTCACAAACCACGCCGCCTCCGTTATGCTTCTCACTAATTTGCTCTGGAATCGTTGAATAATTTCAATGTTGTTGCTTTTTGTACCCCAAAGGTTGGATGTCAAAGGACCAAATAGGCTAAGAATTGCTGTGTACAACAATTACTTGTTTGATAACGATAACTGCGATCTCCTTGCTGCCTAGCAACTAATGCAGCTCTTTAAACTTGATGTTTAGTTGTTTCCTTTTCCCTTTACATAAATTTTACACTTCAAACGACGATCCAGATGCAGAACTTGGTACCGCACACGTCAGAATGCATATGTAAACGTCGTTCAGGTGGACTCGTGGGAAGACAACTCTTTGCGAACGTCACATGATTCGATTTATTGGGATTGGCCTTCATTTTATTATTAGCCAGCCGTCCGTTGATTGGATCTCAAATTACAGTTAAACCGAAGCTTGAGCTGGGTTATCATCGACAGCCGGGATCGTCATATCATCATTAAACGACGCTACAGTGACACGGTCCGGAGTCGGAAGGTTCGCCGTGAAGAAAGAAGACATAACAAATCCTAGAAATGGACCTTGAGGAACATCCGACTCAGTGTCAAAGAACCCAGATAATTCCTGTTTGTACTTAATCTGAGAAATACGTCCATTCAGGTGGCTACGCAGGACTAAGTAGAATGGTTGAGGCAGACTTGCTTTCAGCTTATCGAACAAACCATGCAGCTAGAACTTGTTGAAGGTCTTACCCTTGGTGGGCAAACCTATCAAGTTCCCGATTTGCTGAACCAAGACTTGTATGTTATATGTTAGTCTCTGTAATTTACCTTCTGCATCAACATAGACGTCGTGCTCCACAGCCACAGTATAGGAAAGAATATTGGAATGGGCGTCTAGATTCGTAAGCACCTCTTGTCCTAATGAAGGGAAATTGGCATTATCCAGTCAAAAGAAGTGGACCATTTGTTGCGATACTCGTGCGAATTAGCGTTTCTTGTAGCATGCTGCACCCTTTGGCTACGCTTCCTTTCCAGAATTTATTTTTCTTGAGGTCTTCTGGGCGTCTCAAAGATAACTTCACAGTTGGAAATACTTCAAAAACTCGTTTAGCCGCATTACATGAATAATACCGTAGAGAACAATCGGCATATCCTTGACGGTGTTCCTCTGACATGCCTCAACATTAGCATCCTCCATCGGAAGATATTCATATCAATTAGACAAAGGCAAATCATTAGTGACATCATTAGAAGTTGGTGAGACCTTCAGCATACGCAGCACCGGCACAATATGCCACAGTAGAGAAGTCGACAGTGAATCCATGATATCAGTGACAGTCTCGCTTACGGAGACATCACCCAGATTGACCATAATATTATTCCTAATTAGTTTCGACGAAACAATTTTCTAGGATCCATTTGGAAGAGAGTAAAGGTCCCCACTTCCTGGGAGAGTAAACAAGAACCACCAGACGTCGTCTTACTGTCGTTGTATGGAAAAGTTTAAAGCTGATCTATATTTACATTTTCTACTTCAGGCTATAGTATTTGATTAAAATAGTCTTAACAAGTAAATAAAATATAAAAATACAAAAGTATACCTTTCCAAACTGTACTACACAATATTCCACAAACTCGATACATTATGTAAGAAAAATTATAAACACAATTTTAAATTTAATGAATAATTTAAAAACATCTATGCTAACAGTATATGCATATTCATACGAGTATATACAGTAAATAGACATACTGAATAATAGTCAAATTAAAACATTATTGGTATTTCTGTCCTGTCTGAATAATTTAGTATTGGATACTGATTAGAATTCTGTTTTAAATGTTTAAATAATGATTAAGTGAAGAGCAACTGCTGATGAGGTGGATCTGTTTTTGAAAATAATATCGGTCGTTTAGATTGTTGCACCCGATTCATTACAATTTGGCTAATGAAGGAAGACGTTTTAGTTTAATTCCAAAGAACCATTGTAAAAGTCATATTAAGCTTAAATTTCATATTAACCTCTTTTCTACATTTTTGTTTTAAAATGTACCATAATATTTTTATAAACATTTAGAAAAAACTATTTTGTTTTATTTAGTATATACGATTTCAAGCTTCGTACTTAAAAAAAAAAAAATGCATAAAACCATTTCAAAAAATCTTTAATTAATATATGATAAAATAAGGAATATTTTCATCAAATTTCAAGTGATTTCATCAATTATTTCGGCAGCTGTAGACCTTTAAATAAAATTTCATCTCCATCCCCAGGTATCGTATTTAAACTATTTTTTTCCACAGTGAGAAATACATTTACAACAAAAATTTAAAAATTCTAATATCTATTTATATAATTTGATTTGTGGTTAACAAAAATGTACAGAAATTAATTCAAAACAAAAAAAGAACTAAAAATTATGTTTTAATAAGTGTATACAATTTATAGATATTGTTTAAACAGTTCACAAAAATAAATAAAAAGGTACAGGATTTTTTGTTATGTAGGAGTACATACATATGAATTATTTTAATAATTTTTTTTCAGAATTACCACAGCTCAAACATTTTCATACCCAAACTGTACTCATTAACTGAACAAAATTTTTAATTTATTAACACAAATACAAACCAACGGAAATTCTAAAATTCTTACATTGAAATAATTTTTTTAAAATCTTATAAGACAATGAAATCGTTATCATTACAGTTTCGTGAATCTACGGAAATAGCTGACTTTTCGTAACCTAAAATTTTTGTATAAAGTATAAAAGTAAAAATACCTTTATACTAATGATAATAATTTCTACAAACATTTAAATCTAACTTAGCCGATTTTTTTATTATTTAAATAATTGTACTGTTTTCATCTTTACTTTCATTTTGGTTCTGAGTAGGAAAATTCAATTAATCACCACGACATTTCTTTAATTGAATAAAACATGAAACTTTTTCCAAAATCCAACTGTAAACAAAATAATTTAAATTATGTATTTACTAATGAAACAAATGAATACGTATAAGAAACAGAGGATAAAAATAATTAGTCGGGAATTCTATTCTAAATATGTGTGAGAAAATGCGATAAATGAAACACATGGGACACATATGTAGAAATGAAGTCTAATGGATTGAGGCGTGCACTTCTCTTCATTGGTGTATGAAACATAACGATCACAACTAATTTAAAACGTATAAATTGAATAAAGATCTCAATAAAGTGACATTTGTAAGTATACTTTTATTATATAATAAAAATATTTAAATATATATATTAAGTACGAAATAAGTCTAACAATACTAATAGATAATAAATCGAATAATATACGGTAATAATAATGAATATTGTTAAGGATCGTTGAGATTAAAAGATTAAAAGTGATATTTAATTTTTTTTAAAGTTATCAACCTGAAAAAAATAAATGATGAGACGGAAAAGTTTGAAAATTTGATTACACTTCTTCCTGTTTTTCAACAGATTATTTTGCAAGTACAGTTAAGAAAAAATAAACTTTATTTAATTCATTAACGTTCTTTCATCGTTAAAATTCATCTGTATAAACGAAGCAATAAATTACTAAGTAAACTAATATTAGCCATACTGTTTAGATTTTCTAAGTACCAGTAAATATGTAAAGAAAATTAGGAGTAATAAAATAAAAAAAGCTGACAACAAAGTTGTAATCCTTCCCGGGAATTGGTTATTTATTCATATAATGGAAAAATAATGATACATTAAATAAATAAAAAAGGTTTTAAAAATTCAAAAAATCGATATTTTTTATACTTTGATCGGCACCCCCATCCACAATATTGCTCCTCAAAATATTTTTATTTATTTTTGCTCACTTCCACTACTAATATGCTTAGGAAGACAAAACAAATTAGGTTAAAAAAATAAAGATAGGTAAAGGAGAATTTTGAAGCATTTAAAAAAAAAAATGGTAATATAAGCATGTACGCATGTACTGAGCTTAATATAAAGTGGGGATATAAATATAAATTTACAAAAATAAAGTTTATTATAATAAATTTATAAACTATTAAAAAAAGATTATTAATATAGTTACAAAATTATGAGAAAATTGAACCTAAAAATTATCTACCTCATCACGTGGAGATATTGATCCCAACATTTTGCCCAAAAATTGCTCCATATACACGAAACTGTACAAAATTTCATCAAAATCAATTTCTCCAGTCAAGTTGTATGTACGTGCCAACACACGTACATACATGCAAACAAACATTATTTTCCCCCAATTTTTTTTTTTCTAGTCTCTGGTTCAAGAAACTATTGAGAAACGCAAAAAACCCATATCCTTGTTACCATACTTTCCTTCTTGCAGTATAGCTGTAAACTAGAATGATGCCGGGAAAGTAAAAGTAATTAATTTTACAACCGCGTATCAAAAAAAAAAAAAATTGTTTCATCTTTCAATTACCGTAAAAATGTACTGTAAACTGAAATTTAAGAAGCCAAAAAAATTACTTTATGCTAATAGATTAAAAAAAAATACTTATTTGTTTCATTCTGATCTCGATTCTATTTTATTTTGTAAAGAACTGTAATTTTCGCATGATAAGTATTTAAATTATTTAGAAGAACGTAACGAACCTTACTGTAGTTGAATCTTTAAAATGTTCTACACTTTCTGATTCGAAAAACCTAATCTATAGAACCTAGACAGATGAAATTTTGCATATTACCATAAAATGACACGTAGATACACCGTCACATTTAAATAAATAAATGTATTACCCAGTAAAGGATAATCTTGTAATACGAATAAAATAATTTTCTGAATGAGAATATCTTGCAAAATAAGGACATTTTTATAAAAAGACTATTAAAAAAATGTACATTTTTCTAATACGATGTAACAGTATATTTTACGTTAAAAATAAGTATTTCACATATTTTACCTACAAAGGAGTAGCAGCAAACAAATTCACACGTAGATAAAATAAATCATTATGCAAAAACAAAATATCTTTTTACGAAGTAAAGAGTTAAATAATGGAAACTAATTTTTATAATCTTTTATGTAGAAAATAATGGAAGCTATTAAAGCAGTTTTTTACGTCGTATAATTGGAACAAAAACGTTTTAGAGCTTTATCGGTAAATAATTGAAACGCTCTATCTATGCAGATGGGAGTTCAGTAAAATGTAAAAAAATTTGCTACTAAAAGAAAATAGAAATATTGTTACGTTATGGGGTGAAATAAAGGGTGTTTTGATAATAACATAGGTGACGGTGCAATTGTAGATTCAGGAACAGATTAACATCATATGAACCGGGGTAATGAGAATCAATGTACTGGTATACAGGGGGTCGATTAAGCTATTACTATTAGCTTCCCGCCCTCTAAAACAACCGACACCATCATGCAAACGTTGAAAGGGAAGAGGAAAGGGGCGAAACAAGGGGTGGGAGATCACTACTATTGTCTTAAAGACAATAAAAGCACACTAGTCAGCACAACCAGCGCTAAAACATTCATTACTTGTGAATACAACACGACAACATACATTACTAAACCATTACTGCACATTACTGTTCTCAATCCGACCGAAACAGGGATACCTGAACACAAACATTATCAAAACATGTGACTGAAAAACCAGAGACCACAAACGATTTCAAACAAAAACATGCATAATCGGTATATTAACAGCGAAGTCAATACGTTCTGACTACTGCTCCCAATATCTGTTAAAATCAGTTTTCAATTTCAAATAGTTTATATAAAAATCTAATTAGTTAGATTATCATAACAAATTCATTTACAATTCACTTACTTTTAACTCTAGACAAATTTTGATTCGAATTTTAATAATATAAGAATGTCAGTACTTTCGCGGAAATATCAATATCATGAAAATATCTTTTGCGGAAATGTCACGAACAAGTTAAATCTGTAAACGGTACTGAAGCGTGCAAAGAAACAACGCACTGAGTTAAATAATAACGAATTGTGATACTTAGAGTTATTATAGGAATACCTTAAAATAACGAATTACATAAATTAAGTTATATTTCGCATCACCATTATGCCAAAAAGTTTACTTTGTTCACAATTTAGGCCTGTAGGTATATTTCTTAATTTTTCATATCACTGTCGATCAGCTATTCTGTGATACAACTGAATTCCTGTTCAAATTCAGAAAATGTGGTTTACTAAAATAAGTTTTAATAAGACAATGCAGCTTACAGCATAATTAATGATGTGAGTTACAATTTAAAACTAATTTTTTTAGATTTTACGTTACCTATACAACAATATTATTTCTTTTAGGCGATTTTTGCTCGAAGAGTCGGAAATTTTTCCTTTATTCTGCATACAAAACAAACGCTCCCTGCGCAAAAATACGATTTGCAAACGCCATATTTGCCACAGATGAAAATAATTGATCCTGGTCTATTAAGTCCTGCAATGTCACCTGTTATCGTTGATGAGTATAGCTTCCCTTGCAGGCAGATGCGCCATTAATAACATCTTACTTGTAATACGACCTGTCTTCCAGCAATTAGTAGGTCACTGATGGCCGTGGGACAAGATTAATTGCTTTTCATCTACCGTCATTCCAACTGCTAATCAAAATCAAGCATACCATCACAAGATCACAGAAAGCTATGAGGATTATCTATCTCCGCAATAATCCATGAAGATTACCTATCTCTGCTACGCCGAAAGCATCAGTTTTAGCAGGGATGTGACACTTGATCACTGTGGGATCACAGCGGTCAATTCTACATCATTTTTCTGTAGTCACCAAGCTCTAGCTAACTCATCGCGTGATGCAAGGCTGAATTGAAAAATCCAATTTCTGTATATTATTTTACATAAACCTAAATGCTTTGTTGTATAACATTATTCATTTAAAAAATATATATATATATATTATGAACAGAATAATAATTAAGTGCTAAGTAACAATCTTAGTACTTAGAACTTCAGGATATTTTTAAAAAATCGGTTTATTTAAATAAAAAGAAAAAGAAACATTATAGGTAACAAATAAAATATGTAGTACAAGTACCAAAGAACACACACAGAATCACAGAATTCTCAAGATGTTTTGAAATAAAAAATTTTTAACACGTTCTAAAAGAAAAGTTTAAAACTTTTTCTACAGTTGTAGTGTTTCCCAAAAGAATGAACACTTTAGTTTTTAACAATTTTCCCAGGAAACTTTTGATATTGCGCTGTAGATTTTTTTTCACAACAAATAGATATTACTTTAAAGACTCCCTTTTATTTAAGATTAAAAACTAACTGTATTCCTATAATAAATAATTATTTGAAAATCAATTAATTATTATTAATAAATAAACGGCTTTTTTTACTAATAGGAAAAAGTAATGTTAACGCGAATTTATAACACCTTTTTTTTTTTTGTTTAACCTCCGGGACCACCGTTAGGTATTCTTCAGAGGATGACATGAATGATTTTGTAGCGTGTGTGAAAATGCCGTGCCTGACCGAGATTCGAACCCGGGACCTCCGGGTGAAAGGTCGAAACGCTACCACTCGCCCCACGGAGGCCGGCATTTTATAACACCTTTTCTTTTTCCTGTTTAGCCTCCGGGAATTACCGTTCAGATATTAGTTCAGAGGATGAATAAGGATGATATGTGAAAGTGTAAATGAAATGTAGTCTTGTACAGTCTCAGTTCGACCATTCCTGAGATGTGAGGTTAATTGAAACCCAACCACCAAAGAACACCCGTATCCACGACCTAGTATTCAAATTTTATAACACCTGTCCACTGCAAACTTCACAATAAAACTACACACACACACACACACACACACACACACACACACACACACACACACACACACACACACACACACACACACACACACACACACACACACATACACACACACACACACACATACACAATGTTTAACATATTGTGTATGTTTATTATGGTCGTATCGATATCGGTAACCCAGCTTACCACAAAATTTGAATAATTATATCGGAAAATAAAAGGGTCAGAGAAGTAGGAAAAAATTAAATAAATAATAAATTTCTAGTTATTTTTTTGGGGGGATTATATTCAAGAACAAATTATTAATTAATAGTTTGATTTTGAATATAATTGTGAGATACGCAATTGTTTTTCATACGCTAGATATAAATTAAAAAAATAAAAATCATCAATCGCTTCTATATTAGATGTTCTAACCATCTCAAACGCTGCTTATCAGAAGAATAAGATTTCGTTAAAAAAAAGTATCGTTAAACATAGTGGGACGTACCTACAATATTAATTTTTTTATTGGTAGATTTAGTAATAAAATTCCAATATATTCCTACAATATGATTTTTGATTAAGGAATTTTTGAAAATTAAAATTCAATTAATAGTGTCATTAACTAAAGATTAATAATTAATTTAAAAAACAACAACAAAGTTATTAACTAGTAAAATTTTTCTGTGATAAATAAAAAGTGTAGGTTCGTATTGCTATACCAATACTAACAGGAAATTTCAAATTAAATGACGTACGAAAAAATAACTACAGAAAATAAAATAATTAAGAAATATTTTTCAAAAAAAAAATAATAAAGCGTGAACTGATTTTTAAAAAAATATATCTTCAAATGAATTGTAGAACAGAAATCAGTAGACATGAAATGAATGGGCATGTGGGAGGTAGTACGTGGTGAGCGTGTTTTCTTGAGGGAATATGTAATAAATGAAATAAACATTTCTGGGTCAGAACGAATAAAAATAAACAATACTAAGAAACAAACTGCATGGTTAAGTATAATACACACGCGCGCGCGTTGTTGAATATTTATGTAATAATAATAATTGCATCGTATCGATGCTGAATTGCAAGTTGAGGTACAAATCCGGAAATGCCATTCTCATTGAAGTTTTTTAAAAACTAAACATAATTTCATGTAAATGAAAGACTAAAAAAAAGAAAGAAAAACAAACGTTTAAGTTTAGTAAAGTGTTCTTTCCCTACGGCATGTCTTTCTCTTTCTTCTTTCTTATTTGTAAGGTGCTTCATAGTTTTCTCCATATTCATTACAGTTTCTTATTTGTATAATGACTCGAAAAAATACAAGAAATGCGCGAATATGAATATATGTAAAGATAAAATAAAACCGAGATCACAATTTGTGGCTCTAAAAAAGAAATACTTTTTATTATTCACAGTTGATTGTGATTTTCAAAAGAAAGTTAAAAAAAATAAAATATGATCATTATTTAATGTTAAAACATTTAAATCGTAAAATCAAAATAGTAAAAACATGCAGTATGAACATTTTTAGACATAATAAAAGTAGCCTGTTATTATTACTAAATGGAACATGTTAAAATTTTAACACCGCCTTCATTTCCATAGCCGTTAATTAAGGAAGAGTATTCATCTAAATCAGTACAAACAATTCCATTTCCTTATTCATAAAGGTAAATAAAATAGTGCAAATATTTCGTTTCGAAGATGAACAGATAAAACAAAACAAAAAATAAATAAAACTCATGATTTTCAATTAAATACAACATAAAAACATAAATCAATTGAAATATATCATATGATGTAATTATTATAATTATCAGAATATTATCACAATGATAATTACATTTTCACATGGTTTCTTCTTCTACTATATTAACAGTTACGAAAAACTAATCGTCACCTGGTTTTAGCTGTGATAAAAAAAAATCGCCAATCAACATTAATATTTTAAATCCAAGGAGTCAAAATTGCTCTTCTCATTCTCTAACCGCTAATGGAGATATTAATGATTGGATACAGGGGTAGTAGATTTACAGGGGGAGTGGATATATATGATATGAAGCCGATGTTTTTAATATCTAACAAATTTTCAAAAAACATTTCGAGGATAATACTATTTTTAGCAGCATGTTTTATTGCTAAGAAATAATAAATACAATAAGATTGTTAAATTTTTAATAAATACTTGAAATTTTGAATTTAGGAATGCTGTAACATCTAGTTGTGCACCTCCCCTTTTGATTGCAATCAACTGGGGAGTATTTTTTTAACGGCAGTAATAAGCCCTCATTGAGAGCTTTTCAAAGATATATCATAAGTGATACTTATTTTCATTGGTTCCAGAGCTACAACCAAATAAAATTTTAGTTAATGAAATATTTGGGTATTAAAGGGGGAAGGCACATCAACATTTCGAATCCAACTTCATTTCCTTTTTTTTTTTAAATTAAATATATTGATTTATTAATAATTATTAACCTCTGAATGTAAAATTATTTTTACGTTAAATAATAATTCAATAACAATTAAAAAATTATATCAAAAGTTATTAATGAAATAAAATTTTATGTACTTTTCATTTAAAAAAAAAAAAATGTGAATATGTAATTTAATAGGCGTACAAGGAAATCATGTGGAGTCCACATCAGATTTTTTTTTAATTTACAGTATTTATTTATTATTTATATACGTAAAAAGATTTAAAAAAATATGCTGCCTAAGTTTTTTCTGCTTTTTAAATAACCAAACACAGCAATGTATCATCAAATTGTTCATCTGTAACAACACAATTTGTGTAATATTCTTTAAAGGCAGAGGTAATTTTTTGTTAATGAATAAATATGCGGATACTGTCCTACATTTGGAAATACAGTCTGAAATAATTAAAAATGATTTCTTAAAATGCAAGTGGATTAATGTGTTTTAATTTTTTCCAAAAAAAATCTTCTTAAATTCAATTAGTTAAAAATTTTATGGCATGCTTTCATTATTCTCCTTTTTTTGAACGACTTATTAATAACAACAACGACATAAGATTTGTTGTAATCACATATGACTGTTGTAAAACGCCAATTGTACGGCCATAGATTTTCTATGTCTATTGTTAATAATAACAAAGCAAAATTATTATTGTACTTGTTATAACTAAAGCACAGATTTAATCGGGGACGTTCTGATTGTAAAGTTAATTACAAAAGGGAGAGTTATAAAACAAAACTTTGATTACGACCCTTTTAAATGGATTAGGGGATCAGAGGCGTACAAAGAGGGCAGACAGATAGACAGTCAGACATTCGTTGTCGGTTTGCGCGTGTGTGTATGTTTGTGGTGTGAAGTAGCCCGGGGAAAACCGGAGGAAACTAAGAAGAACAACAACAGCGTCGGAGGCGCTGTTGTTCTTTTGCAGAAAGAATAAAGGAAGTAAGGGCCTACAGCGAGGAGAAAAACCGGGAGTCAGAGGGTGAGTTAAGCACATAAACAAGTCAAGAAGGATGAGGAGAGAACAAGAGGGAGCTAGAAGTGATAGTAGCGTCCAATAACATAGAACTCACCCCGGGATGAGAACAACTTCGGGATGAGGAGAGCGAAGACTTAATGGGCTGCGGTCCAGCCACTCGTCTCGCGGTTTTGGTCAATGATTTTCAGCAGCTGAAATAAAGGGTACGTTTAGTAACGCCCTCTAATTGCTTCTGTCTAATAAATACCCATTACTTCCCTCCAAAAACACCATACATGCCACCCCTTTTATTTAACACAACACAAATTTTTCACATTTATGGCAAAACAGAATATTTTTTTGTAAAAATAAAACTATTTTTGTTCGAATACAACTTAATATTTTTTTTTGCCGCATCCATTCTTCAGAGATAAAATAAATCAGAAAAAACAAGAATATCGTTATATTTTTTATATCATAATGCACTGGCATCATGGATATTTAACAGAGAACACAAACTTAGAAAATAATGTTGCATTTATTTAATCCTTGGGATTAAAATTTACCAAAATCAACCACAAAACCATTTATTTTTAACTTATTTTTTTTCAATGTAAATTAATTAACTATACCGTTTCAATATATAGTTGGCCTAAGCCTGGGCAACACTAATTGCTTAAATACAATTAGACTAACAACCTACTGAGACTAAACAACCTTACTTTATTAAATAAAACTTACTTTATTAAAATAACGTAAATTTGGCATGTTGAAAAAAAAAATCTTTTGTTATTTACGGAGTTTATACAGAAAAATAAATTTAACAGAAATAGTTTATACAGAAAAAGGAAGTTTAAACAGAAAAGGAATTTTTAATTACAAGTTAGTTTATTTATGAATATATATCGCTGACTCAATATGTTCTACTCTAAAAAAAATCTATCAGACCATTAGAATTTTCTTATTTTATTTACAGTACTAAATAAAATTATAATAGGCGGCGATATGGTAAGATAGCATAACTTTCTCATCTATAAATATGAGTGTCCCCAAGACTACTAATATTATTATTAATTATAAATTAAAAATCTAACCCAATTTGTGTTGAACTTTAATTTGCGATTCAAAATTAGATACAAATTTAATGCTTAGTGCAAGAATTAACATGAACATGTTTTTATTTTCTCTTTTGTATAAGATTTTATTTCTTAGATGATTAAGAAAAAGATCAGGATTTCTGTTTGAAAAAATCTATTATTTTAAGGAAAAAATTTCTGGAATATATTTTTGTTAAACGTTATACTTATTTGTATATAAAATTTGATACTATAAATTAATAGATTCATTTTTGTATTTTTACCGACCGAAAAATTAATTCACAAATTTACCACCAAAACAAAACATTAAAAGGAAAGTGAAAAGATCTAAATAAACTGGTATAATTAAATTTCCTAATACAATTTTATTTTAACCGTTATAAAATTACAAATAGACTATACAGATTATCTAAATGAAGAACTTTACTGGAAAAATACACATAGACCTAAAACGGCTAAAAAAAACGAAAACTTAAGCGTAAATATGGCATGATAACTTCAGGGGAGTGGATTTCTGAATTAATAGTATTTAAGTACCTTGTTGAAACAGAAAACTGCGCACAAACAGACTGCCCGTAAATAAAATCCACCAATTTATAAATGACCAAAATCCAGCTCGGGTTATATTAACTGCTTTTACTCCCGCTTATTTTTTTATGTTTGAACAAAGAGTTTCCAGTTATTCTTTATAGCAGGCAACGGTTAAACCGTTTTAATGGCTTACCCCATTTTACAGTCACCACTAAACTTTTAGAGTCTGCTTTGTATAAAATACGACAAAAAAGATTTACTATTTACGACTACCTCTAGTTAGTTTTTTAACTTTAAATTTTTGCTGCTAATAGGATTATTTAACTGTATATTAATTAAAATAGGATATATTTATTTTTAAATAAAATCAATCGTTAAATTAGAGAAACGCAACGCAAAAAAAATTCAGCGTCATTAGATCGATATCAGATTCGTAGATTGATATTTAAGAATTAGAAAGGTATTTTTTTAAATATTAGTGAAGCGTTTTATAGCAGCGGAACGTGTACAATAAATAGATAAAAAAGACAGATCATTGAAACCGTAATGATACAGGAGG
This sequence comes from Lycorma delicatula, assembly GCF_047948215.1. Lineage (NCBI taxonomy): Eukaryota > Metazoa > Arthropoda > Insecta > Hemiptera > Fulgoridae > Lycorma > Lycorma delicatula. The sequence goes on from NC_134456.1 coordinate 199,291,275, forward strand.
GTATAGAAAATTAACCGGGTCGATTAAGCACAAAATGAATAGGCAAAAGAGAAATTTGAAAAAGAATCTAGAAAAAAAGAATAAAATAGGCTGCTCAACGGCTGCCATGTATTAAGACATAAATGTTAGATTAATTTTAAAACAGACGACTGATTGAAATTTACAAACTATATGGGTAACTGAGCATGTAGGAATTATTTTTGAAGATAAAAGATTAGCTGAAGGAATACCATCGCTTATAAACAGACGACAAAAAAGATGATAAGTCAGTAGAGGGACATTATTATTCAAGCAATTACACAACGGTTTCAAATCGTTGGAACATTTCAATTATTAGTCAATGCATTATAACAGCACAATTATTAAGACGGATTAAACAGCAGGTTAACTACAGCAACATCATTTAGTAATTAGGTATACCAATTAAGTAATTTGGTCGATACCAATTATTTTTATCAATCTCGTATTTTACTTAATTCTTTATTAATCAGCTGGTAAACAGTGGTCTATTGATAAATCGTAAGAATAGGAAATTTGAATTGTCCAATTTATAGATGTAGAAATCAGAATTCCGATTTAAATAAAAATGTTCCTCTAATGTAACATAAAATATTCTGTATTCCAAAAAGTTCTCTCTACTTAAAAATCGAATCAAGATGTTATAGATTAGTGACGGTTGGTAACATTATGTTATATTTTGGTAAAAAAAATAGGCTACGGTTTTTTTAAACTTATGTTTAGTGCAGTCAAATTTATTTTTATAAAATTTTGCTTTTTTTTATCAATTTTTTAAATTAATGTTTTATGTTAAATTTTGCAAAAAAAATATATAAAAATTAGACATTGGTTAAATTTTTTTGTAATTTTTATTTCTTAATTAATTTTCTCAAGCAAGATATACATCGTATAAGGAGGTTGAATACAATACGAATTCAGCTAATCAGTATATAAGTATTAAACAATTTTATGTATTACTGAAAATTCGGTAATATAAGATGTTAAGTCTTGGTCTTATTGTGATCTAAGATTCAGACAATTATTGGATATTTTGTTCTGATAGTTTTGATTTTTGTAACTAAAAAATGAAAAAAAATAGAGATAAAATTTATCATAATTCAAAAGAACATCTAATATCATGATTATTATATTCGTAAAACTTGTCTTGAAATAACATTAAAAAACCCATTAAAACATGATTAGGAATTATTATTTAAAGCGCACATGTAAAACTGAACGATTTTTCCAAATAAGCAAAAGTTAATATAAAATAACAAAACGAGAAAACTCATTCGGTTATTTTCCATTGCAAAATCGAGGCCAAGAAAGAAGACGAAGTCATGTCTATCTCACAAAGACAGCCAAAAGATAAGCCTTTTTTTTTTGTTATGGCAGTAATACAAAGGTATAGAAATAGAAGTAACAAAAAAGAAATAACAATAAGGATCCCATGACATAATGCTAGCTACTACATCAGCCCGTTTCGTATCTGAGCAGAAAGTTTTAGATCATCATTCCAAAAATACACTTGTAAATATGAAATAATTACTTGGCTTAATTGGAACGAAATTTATTTTAATATATTTTTATTTCTGTATAAACTTTTAAACAATCATTAAAGTTTACTCGTAATGGTTCAATCATTCATAAAAATAAACAGTAATCATTATTTCATTGAACTTTATTGTTTAATTCATGTCAAACAAAAAAAATTACAGTTCAGTCAGCTACATTACCGTATACGGTTACAAAAAAAAAATTATCGGTCGATTAGGCATGGATAGAGTGACGTGATTTCTACAATGTTACTTCTCACTTCCTTCTGAACATTATTATTAAAACATATACACGCAAAATAATAAATTAATAAATACAAGGGTTTATCTGCAAAGAATAAATCAACGAATAAATTTAAAAAACAATAAAATAATTGTAATAGATAATATTAAGTGTAGATAAGAAATTCACATATCATAATTTTTAATGTATCCTGCTACATTATGAAGAGGAAAAGAAATCAGTATAAAAGTTATCTATGTAAATAACAGAACGAGGAAAGTAAGGTGTTCAGTTAAACTAATTTCTATTGACAGATGATTGTATAGTATGACGGAACATTTGACTACTGCAGTAGAGACACATTTATCACTAGGTTTTCCGATACTGTGACAGTGAGAATGAGATACAAAAGAGATAGATAGAATGAAGAGTGTGAGAAAGCGAGACGGTAAATGAGAAAAGACAGCAACAAGTTGTAGTAGTACACGCTGTTGCTTGCTATAATAACGGTAAAACTCTACTCTTCTAAAATATGATTTGTCATTTCGCATAACATATACGATAAACCGTCATGTATTATACAAAATAAACTGTTACAAACCCGATAACAAATTTATACCAAAAATATACATGTACCTGATAATTTCCCACACAATTCATCCACAAATGTAAATTATTGACACATCATTATATTCATACCCTCAAACAAACTACAGAAAAAGAATTAGTACCAAACTATTGATTAACGTAGGTAAAAAATTTGATAAACGAACAGAATAAGTACCCAAACGTAAAAAAAATATCAAAGTAATAATTTACAATATATTTTTCTCTATAAATATTTTCTCTGAAATAAAACACACAAAAATTAATAATTGACCACTGCAACAAAAATGATTTCCATGACATTATAATCTTTAAATGAAACAGAATTAATTAATAACGACAAAAAACCGAGACAAAAAATATGAAAAAGTAAGCCATACTAAAGTTATGTAAAAAGTTTCGATACTTTATACGAATATATATATATACTTTCGTGTATATATTTATTATTATTATACTTTCGTATATATAAATTACGAAATTCATATCACAATGAAACTAAGTAAATAACATTAAAAAAAAAAATAGAGAATAAAATAAGAACATTACCGATTACTATGAAAAGATTTATTAGCTTTTATATTTTTCAGCACAGATAACATAATTAGTGGAATATCAATGTATCATATTCAGTATATATTCTGTGCAAAAGTTGATCTGATACGAATTCACAGCAATAGCTTACGATGAAGCATGTTGAAGGCGTTCAACTAGTCAAAGATTACAGAATTTCGGCTACTGACAAACGATCAGCAGCAAGGGCTGAGGAAAACTGATACGAGTACGAGTACATAGTTCATAGATAACTAAAAAGGGTAATACAGAAATTTTGATATAATAATCCACTTATAAAAATAAAAATAATCAAAACCTAAGCCTGTTTTCAGATGTCTCTTTTTTGAAGGAAAAACGATTATTTTAATGCACATTCAAATTGGCAAACAAAGAATTATCAATAAAATCTGTTACTTCAATACTTGGTAATGATAACTTGATCTCGTATGGAATTGTGAACTAAATTAGAATATATTAATTGGGGTATTTGAAAAACTTCTTTGAATCGTTTGATTGTTTTGTTTTGCGGTCTTCTTGAGGCAATATCATCCCTTTTTCACTAACAATTCATTTTTTTATACTATTAAAATCCCTTCTTCTACGAGGTGTTCCGTAGATTTTTATCAGGAGCCCGTTAAATAAATGAGGATCAACGAGTTACTGCGTGCTTGGTACTTTAATCGTTTGTGCCTTTGCACCGGTCCCTAGTTGTAATTCACAGCTAAAAATCAAAACTATATCCGAAAGGTTAACTCGATAAAACTGTCCCTTCTAATTCCTTTTATTAATGCAAATAATGATATTTTTTAACTAAGAAATAACTTACTAATATATTTATTTTACGGGAAGCCGATATGTTAAATTAAGTCATAAAGTACGTTAATTCGGTTACGTAGTAAATGAAAAAAATTTATCCAGAAGTATAACCTACTTGTTATTATTACTAAGCTAACAAGGAATAAAATATTTTAAAGTAATCTTTATTATGAATATAACAGTTAGATAATGTTTTATTAACGTGTTTTTCAGAAATAAAAAATAATATTGCAAGGTAATTTATAATAAATCAGTATCAAAAACAGCAACCGTGAACAGTGATCTGTAAGATTGTTTATCAAAAGCTATTATAAGAGGTCTTTCAAAGGGTTATAAAAACTTTTCACCCTCTTCCACTAACTTTGTTCAGTTTTTATGACACTATTTTTAGTTTTTTATTTGACGACTGTTTTTCCTCTTCTACCAGTAAACAACTCACAAGATAAGTTTTTCAATGCGATCAGCTGTACTCCTTAAGTCCCCTTCCATCTTACAACTACCTCTAAACTACCGTACAACATTCCCAAGAACTCCCGTAACATTAAACTATAAACAAAAATACTTCGACAGTAAACTTAAACCTGACAATTCACTTCAATATACCTATTTTATTACTTAAACCAAATACTCGTATACTTATTTTAAATTTATATATCGATATAAATTGTTATTTTCGTAAATAAATTCAATAAATTTGATAGTTTTTATTAATTAGTAATCTTAAATTAATAACTTATTCAAAAATTATTTTTTTATTTATTTTACTTTTGAGGCCACACTAGGCCGCTTTAGTTATCCATATTTCAGTTCTTCTTGAATTTTTTTATTAGTCTGGCCTTTCGATTTTCCCACTATTTCTTCATTCTATCAGATCGTTGCTTCCTGATTTCGTCTGTGACCTCCACTTTGTTATGCTTTTCTAATCTTTTAACGTTGAATCTATTGTTTTGATTGAGTAGTTAATTTCCATTTCATCACAGGCGTCCCCAACCCTCAAGCCAATTTCTTGAAGATCTCTTTGGATTTCTCCAACATATTTTCCACAGGATTTTTTATTAATCTTCCTTGTGACTAGTTGTTTTAGAATTTGGTTCTCAGGTATTTTTAATATGTGAAAAAAAATGGGATGAAAACAAGAAATACTTCGTGTTTTCATCGTACTGAGAATAGGGTCGACTTATTTGTAGACTGTTTCATTTGTGACAATTCGCCAGACTTCATCTTTTGATAACTTTTATTTAAACAAGTTCTGATAATTCGCCTTTCTGTTTAAAGAAATTGGTCCGTTTTACTTGCATTCTTAAACTGAAAGATAGTCTCACAAGCATAAAGCGTCACCGGAAGAACTACTGTGTTATAATGGTGAACTTTGGATTTTATTGAAAGACATTTTTATTGTGTGTTTGCCAAATTAGACTTTGTGCTCTTTTAATTTTACTTATTCTGTTTTTCCATGTTTGTTTCTACTTCAATCTGCAGTGAATTATTTCACTTAAGTATTTAAATTGTTCAACAATTTTTATTTCTTTATCGTTAAATTTGATTTTGCTTATACAGAGGGAATCCATGGCCATTATTTCTGTTCTTTTCATAAGAAATTCAGTCGTATTACCGGATCTACTGTGGATTAAAATTACGTAAATATTGCATTAATTAAATATTTACTGGATTATTTGATAAAATATATAAAGGAATAGTTTGAAATATTCTAGAGAGATTTGTAATTTATAACTTGTACTCTACAAAAACGATAAATTACTGATTAACTATGATTCGGTAGCTCTCAACTACAAAGTGAATTAACAGCGGAAAACTAGTTTTATAATACAGCAACTAGCGCAGAATAATTAAAAAGAACAAAACAACATTTTTAATTGAATAATACGTATTTAGTGATAGTTTCCGATCATCTAATATAATTAATAATAAAAAATCTACCGAATTAATTGATCTAACAGACAAACAAAAAGCACGGTAATCTAAATTGTATTTTAAACATTAAAAAAAAATACAATATTAAATTATAAACTAAACAAAGATATCGCACGATAGAGATATATATGTCAACTGTAAGCGAATATGTTTTAAAAGATTAATTTAAAATAAATATATGTGTTAGTATGAATATTTCCAGTCTTAAGAATGACCTTCTTCTTCGTCAATAAATATATATATATATATATATATATATACACTAGCAGGCCCGACGACAATGTTTCGCTAGTGCTAGATTTGAGTATATATAGATTAAATGAATACAATTGAAAATTTGATTAAAAAATGAACATTACGGAACTTCACAAAATTTAATCTTTCACTTTTATCTCTTTTGCCTATTTCGCTTTTTCACTTCTTTCTTTTTACCCTTTTCCCTATTTCCCTTTTTCCCTTCTAATCTATTTCCCTTTTCTCCTTTTCCTTATTTACCTTTTCCCCCCCTATTTCCATTTACCCTATTTTCTTTTTTCTCTTTTTCCCGTGCGTAAATCGGTCCAGTAGTTTTTTCTTCTGTAGGAGGCGCACATACAAACAGGGCCTTTCATATATATAGAAGAAAAAAGTCTGTTTGTTTATTTCTTTTTTTTTGTAAATATCTCGAAACCGGCGCCACCTAGCGGGTGTAGTTTTTGCAATTTTTTTCAGGTAACTAATATGTATTCTCAATATGAACAAAAAATCGATTCATAAATACAATTTTGTTTTAAATATCTCAACCCCAGTGCTACCTTGCGGGTCCATTTTTCGCAAAAATATTTCTTTTCACGTAACTATTACATATTTTGAATATGAGCCAAATCAGACCATAAATGCAATTTTTCCAAATATCTCAACCCCAGTGCCATCTAGTGGGTCCATTTTTCAGAGGTATTTCCATGTAAGTAATACATATTCTGAATATGAGCCAAATCGGACTATATATACAATTTTTCGAAATAACTCGACCCCAAACTAGCCGGCCCAAACTAATTCAGAAACCTTCGCGGGCGTGGCACAACTCACCAAAAGTTTCATCGGATTCGGATGAATGGTATAGAAACGTATACGGGATAAATAAACATGCAAACATTCATTTATATACATGTATAAAAATAAATAAATAAATATATATATATATAAATAAAAACTGTTTGAATTTCCGTTTGTCTTCAATACACTTTTGCAATTTTATTGCAAACGTGATGAAATTTTTCTCACTAACAGTTCGAAACAAAAGGAAAATTCCGTTAATACGGAAATTTTCCGTATTTTAACGGAGATTTCCATTAATACGGAAATCTATGATTATTCAAAAAATAATATATTTTTATTTTGCTCAAGAGTCGACACGCTAATTAAATTTATCTGTCTGCGCTCCGGACGGACAAACGAAAAACCAAGTGTACCGTCAAGCTTTACAATAAAAGTTTTGAGATAAATAAAACTGTTGCCGTTACGCCATCTACTAACCCCCTTTCTCCTCTTATATACCTCCTCTTATAAGAAATGAAAATATTTAAATGAAGCCTCCTTACTGTATTCTGCGTAAACCCCGTGTAACCCACCTAGTAAGATTATAACGAAATACAAAAAAAAAACTGCTGAAATAACTAAACTCATTATAAACGCAGATATATTTTAACCCAGATTATAATTAAGATGTTGGGCGTCAAGGAGATAGTTTCCAGAGTAGGCGGAAATGTCTAATCAGTGATACGTAGAAGAATAAAAGTGTACTAGCTAAATGTAGGTTTTAAAGATATAGATACGTTATTTTATCGCGATTGCGAAGGTAATTTTTTTAAACATTACTTTTCGTCAAAACGAATACTTTTATTTGGTTACTTACACAATCTATCAAAGTATTAATTATTATTATGACGAATGTAAAGCACCGAAGGTACTTGTTAGAATTGTTTTCACTGCAAGTGGTAATGTTCTCTACACAGCCAATCCTTTTAGTGAAGAGAATTAAGATATGTATATATTACTTAAAAAGTTGAATAATAACTCCATTTCGATGAGCAAGGCTTTTCCAAAAATTTGTTGATGTGAGACACTATATTTGTTTCGTCTCGATCATATCAAAGAGAAACCACTTCACTCTCTACTGAGGCTTTTTTCGGTTTAGCTTCCGTAACTACCGTAAGGTATTACTTTAGAGGATGAATGAGGATATGTATGAATGTACATGAAGTGTACTCTTGTACAGTCTCAGATCGATCATTTCTGAGATGTGTGGTTAATTGAAACCCAACCACCAAAGAACACCGGGATCTACGATCTAGTATTCAAATCCGTATTAAAGTAATTGCCTTTACCAGGGTTTTAACCTTACAACTATCGACTTCGTAATCAGCTGATTTACGATGAGGAGTTCACCACTTGACCGACTCGGTGGGTTCTCTACTTACCTTAGTAACTTTTAACATAAAATCTTTGTTACTTTTGAAAATGTCTGAAAATTTCGGAAGACGTTTTTCTTGTGTAGATCTCTTGTGGACTTACACAACCATTTTAATAACCATATCCTATTTACCTATATACAGTAAACTCTTTGAGTTAATATTCAAGTAAGGCTACGTAGCCTAAGCAGATACTTATAGTAAATAAGTTAAGATAAATTATACAAAGACCTATTATTGAATTACGTTAAATTATTCATTTTTTTATTAAGCTTTTTCTTACTTTTTGCTAAAAACAGAACAAATAATTTGATTATTAATTTCATTAGCTTAATTTATTGCACTTAGGATATGACTGCATTTACACTCATTTTTTTCGTTAAAATTTATAATTTACAATGATTACAAACTTATTATTAAACCATAGTACAATTTAGAACAGAACCGAAAACCAATTGTAGAAAGACGAGGATTTAAGATCTCATGAAACACGTTTCTGCAGGTGATTACATACGTGCTCAGGAAAAAAAGAAGGAAAATAAAAAAGGAGAGTGAGTAAAGTTGTGCTTCTGGTTGAGGAGCCTAGGGCAATTTGCAGGTGTTGGAAGAGAGAATGATGTTATAGGAGAGGTAAAGAAAGGGGGGTGGGAAAACAATAGTTTTTTTTACTAGCTGAATAATGAAGCAAGTCGAGAGGAACTGGAGCGGCCTAGCGGCGATTAAAGGAAATAATTTAGCAGTCGCTAAACCGGACTGTCTAGATCCCTTCCTCTTCTAGTTAAAGCAACAGAGACTAAAGGTACTACCAGATCGAGAAGCATCATCAGTTTACAACACAGCAGCTTTAAATATCGTATATTATCCTAAACTTCCTGTTTTTAAAGCGGTAGCTTTTATAAAATAAAATAATAGTATTACGGTGTTAAACAATTAGTAAAAATACTTCATTTTGGAATTATATTACAATTAAACTAAAAAGAAACACATATAAAACACCACACCACGCGCGCGCGCGCGCGCACATATACAAATTTATTTTATATTTCCTTAAAACTCGATAGTTAACTATAATAAGTAACTGATAAAAAAATAATGATAGTTACTAAAATTAGTTTAAGCCGTTTGTAACTATCCTCATTTCTTTCCTTTCATTTGAAGGATTTTATTCCCTGAGATGTTCAGAATATTCTGAAAACATAAGCTGACTATAATGGCATCTACCGGTTATTTAAAATTCACATTATGAAAAATTATGTGCAAATAACATATGTTGTGGGATTATGCATATTATCTAAACGTGTTTTCTATCGCAGATTTGTAACGTTTAGTAGTCGTAATAGGACTAGTACTGTTAGTGGTAACTTTAGTAGGTTCACAATTATTTAAGGCTACAGTCGAATTGTAGCTGGCCTATCACAGTAAAGTAAGTTTAAATAGGCTCTCAGAGAAAAGACCAATGAAATTCTGAAAAAAAAATTGAATTCACAACGAGCCTTGGTGCTGGATTTTACTAGGTTTAATTGACAAGATATTTATCTACTAATCTTCTTACCATCAGATCGACCTTTCAAAATCTGTTTTTGTTTTTATGGTGTACACAGAATATAGAGGTAGAAAGGATAAAAAAATACATGGCCTAATCATAGATCATAAAATCTATTCCTACTAAACTATACATTACTTTTAAAGTAAACTGTACTGAACAAAACATTAAAATATTTAAACTAAGGTGCATGAATTTATCGCTTTACACTATGTCCCAAATTTCTTTTTGACTTTGTGATAAATAACTCAACGACAGTGTTAGTACTGTTTTCCCTGAGATTAATGACATTCATTATACAACCAATCTCTATAGTTCTGTAGTTAACAGAATAATGGTTTGTGAATAATATAAATCTAATTCAATTGAAGTGATATGTAAAAAGCATATTTGAGAAAAATGTACCATATGATCACTTTACTACCTGCCCACTTTCCCTAGAAAATAGGTAGGCAATTTTCAGGTATGTCTACGTCTCGTGTTACAACGCCTTGTTTACAACGTTTTAGTTATGGTAACTTATACAAATGCCTTATATAATAAAATATTATAAAAGTATTTAAAAAATTAAATGCATTTAACTGATCATAGAAAATGTTTTTAGAAAAATATTTCGAACTAGTTGGGATAAAAACTAATATAAAAACAAAAGGAAAGTTGATACAAAATAGATTTAAAAAGTTGCTTGAATAACGATTTTACATCATTAAAAAAAATAATAATAAACTAATTTTTATGAATAGGTATTCATTCGTCTGTGTGCTAAGGCACTCTTCGTCTATGTGCTATGAACTACAGCTTCAATCCTAATTGAAAAAAATTAAATTTTTAATAAGCACTTCAGTATCTATGAATTCCTTGTAGGAATTTTCTGGCTAGTCTTATCCTTCATTAGAAATCATACTGTTTTCTTCTTTCATAAAAAATATAACTTGTTTACTCTTTCAAAGAAGTTTGATATAATCTACGTATGCATCGAACGTAATGGGAATTATTTTGTAATCGTAATTATATTTTTTTTATGTACTAATTTTTCTTAGACTACTATTTAATAAAATAATAGGAGCGGAAGAAATATTACACGTAGCATTAGCATTCGATAAGATTTAGTTATATTCTAAAATCAAAAAAAGTAGAGTAATAGTTTAAAAAAATATATTTTAATCATTTTCTTTGGTGTAATCATGACACAAAGTACTTTTCTAATTTTAATTTTTTTTCCAATTCAGTGTTTTTATTATTTTCGAAATAATTACATTTGCAAAAATATATTTTTCTTCAGTAAAAATTGTAATTCTGTTTTTTAATCATTTTTATTATATTGTACGGGTGAGATTGACAATAGTATTATTGAAGAAAAGTAAAGAAAGTTTTACAATTTTCCCCCTCACAACGAAAATTCGATGAATTAGACTACTTGTAATATTATTATATGAATTTTGAATTATTTTAAGTACATGGCATCAAGTTAATGCGGGAGTTACCTTACGCCAAAAAATTCTTTCCAGCAATTTCACTTACGATCTTTATTTAGGCGGCCTTTTTATATTAGCAAAAAAAAAAAGAGTGGTACATGCTAACGGGTTTGTATAATTCTACAGGTTTGTATAATATTTTATAATTTTATTTCACTTTTTTCAATGTCGTATAATACATATCATATTTACAACAAAAATAAAATCATAACTCAATACCTTTCATTTACGAATTATAAATGTTTCTGAATAGATTTTACCGTTTTACTTAATAATAATAATAATTAATTCTAATATATTTTCTTACAAATAATCTTCAAACTTTAATTTTATACGTTTGTACAAAATAATATTATAAAAACATATTAGAAAAAAGTATATAAACATCAAAGAGCGGTACGTACACTGAATAATTAAATTTTAATTTCTTAAAATAAATAGCGCTCTGATAAAATGCATAATTTGAAGTAAAAATTAATATTCACTCGTAACATTTTTAGTAATTAAGCTTTATAAAATTTAAGCAAGATTAGAACATTAATATCTTATATTCTGAGAAATTATTTTACATTACATAGTTCTTTCAAACTCGATTGCTAGAAAAAATATTTAAAAAAAGTTTGAAATTTCTTCTTTGTAGATTATAAAAAGAAAGGAATTCTAAATTATAGGGAATCATTAACAAGCTGAAATACTAAGGTAGTAAATAAGAATAATAAAGTGGTTCAGTTTTGTTTTTATACAGAGAAAAATAAAAAATAAATGATAAAAGTAGGAGGTGGAATAAAATACAGAGGTAGTGGCAGTGATAGTAGTAGAAGTAGTAGTAGTAGAGTAGTAGTAATAGCAACAGTAAAAGTCGATCAAAACTTCTACATCAATAATAATGGGGTATAAAGGCAAAGGAAGAAAGAACACCAGAGATATTTTCTTTGAGTATTTTGTGAACACCTAAAAGAGAGGAAACACAGAACAAGACAATGGAAAAACCTTTACAGGCTCGGTTAACCTTTGATCACAAAATTGCTTCGAGCTAATGCATCAGACGGCCAGGTACAAGCGATACAAACAAGAACACTCCCAAAAGATAAATAAAAATTAGTAATAAACAACTAAATTATATAGTTAACAAAATTTATAAAAATTCAACGAATTTTAATGAAGTACGACATCTTACTTAATAAACTTGTAATTATTATTAATATTTTATCTACCTGGTTATTTTTTATGTACCATAAAAATCGTTTTTAGCAATTTATTATTAAAATTAATACGCATTAATTATTGATTAGTAATTTATGATCATTGCTATTCTAAAAATTCAAGGTATTATGTATACTTCATACAAACAAAAAAAAGTTTCTTCAAACTGATCTATTTTTTCATTACGGAGTTAAAGTGTTGACTCGAATTTATAGTTTCCTGCGAAACTCGGTTATTTGAAATTATATTTACATTAATGAAATGTAAATTTGTTCATAATAAAATATTTCATGTATATCTAATAAAACAGACCATCGTTTTATTAAAATAATGAATTATGAGGTGTAAATAGTTTATAAATTAACATAACCATTATTTTGTGCCTTGAAAAAATTGAACATTTTTTTATTTTATATAGAAAAACATTGGTAAACGTAAATAAAGTTAAGCATTACTAATATATAAATTAACTATTTTTTAAATGCGTAATATGAAGATCAGGATCTGCGTAGGTATCAGGTTATTCGATATCCTTTTTTGAATCCCTAACAGACTACATAGAGTTAAGTGAAATAAACCAGATTCAAATAAAAAAAAATATTTTCCCTTAAATGTAACAACCAACTAATTTGAAATGGCGTGTTTTTAAATACTCGATATACTTCTGAGAATTCCGAAAATGTGAAATCTCATTTAAAAGTATCAAAAACGAATGTTATATTTTAAAACAGTTTTACTATGTCCATTCTTAACAGGATTACGTACAAAGCATGCATACTTGAATCATTTCTTTCAACAAGAAACAATAACAAATTTTTTATTATATAATAAAAAATAAAGGGAAATTATAAAAAATTCTTCTTTTTAATTAAATTAAAAATTACAATATTAACATTCTGATATGTTTGACATGAATGACAATCAAACAATTCTTAAATATACTGTAGTTAGGTCTTGGTCAAAAATATAATGGCTAATATTTTTTGAGAAATTAACATTTTCTGAGATTACTTGTTAGAAAATTACCTCGCATTTATACTCCATTTACTATAAAAGTATTACATAAATTACATCAGAGTGAATCCCCTAATGATTGCGATTTCCTTCTATATTAGGTTAATCTAAAGTTTCAACATTCACTATATAATTTTTTTTTATATTGATATAATGGAAGGGTTTTATTAACCCTTCCCTTTATGGAAGGAAACTTTTTATTAACAAATTCAATGCTTAATGTCAATTTAAACTGGTTTCCATAAGAAGTTTCTTCAGAAATGAAGGTCTACATGGTATTTATTTCAATATAAAGACGACAATCCTTACTAGTTTACATTAAAAAAAAAATAAATCGCCTTGTTTTATGGGATAATTAATTTAAATTAATAAATATATTTCAATTTTTAAATAATTTTTAAGTGACAGAAACAATATTTAAGGATGAGAACGTTTATTGATTCAAAATAGTTACATTTCAATTATGAATATTAAATTTTAATATTATACGAGGCTCAGCTGATAAATTTTGCACATATATGCGTAGCATTGGATTGAAATGAGATAAAAAATGAATAAAAGTACAATATCTTAGCTACAAAATGGAGTACTTATTTTTAATATAATCCCAATTTACACTGATACACTTTTCCCAACGTGTGAAAAGTTTTGCATTCAGTCACTGAAAAGTTCTGGCGGTCTTTCTCGAATTCAAGTGGCCAAAGCTTCCTTCACCTCATCGTCGGTGGTGTAATGACTATCTTTGAGATTCCTCTTGAGATGAGGGAAGAATTGGAAGTCGCACGGAGCCAAATCCGGCAAATATGGTGGATGAGGAATAGGCTCAAACTTCACAAATGTGAAAGTTCACAATCAAAACATACATCCAATTAAAAATCCAGAAATAACCTGGAAAATTTTTAACTAGCCAACCCCAACCTTTAAATCATGATAGAATTTGACACGGCTTAAAATCCAAACAAAAAGGTTTTAATTTTATTTATTTACTATTATTATTATTTTGCAGTCGAAAGACAAAACAAATTTCCAGGCGAAATCTAGGAAATTTGGAGTAACCAATATTTATATAATAATATAAATTTTATATTGTTTTATATTTATATAAGACAAGGTTACAGTAACACTCAGTCAGGTATAAAAGTCCTTAATCTTTTTTATAACAAACGTGCTTTCAGTAGTTGTTTTAATGTGTATGTTTTAATGTAAATTTTATGTTTTATTTATTTCTTTTAGGACAAAAAACCAGCTGATTTCAGGTTAATACCACTTTTAATATATTTGTAAAATCATTTGATCTTTTTACTTCCTTGTACGAATAAAGGTAATATTGTGATCGCGAAAAATTTCGGTTTTCAGATTTCAACGGAAATATCCATTTTGACTAGTTTCGGCATGATGTCTGTACGTACGTACGTATGTGCGTGCGTATGTATCTCGCATAACCCAAAAACGATTAGTCGTATGATGATGAAATTTTGGATTTAGGACTGCTGTAACATCTAGTTGTACACCTCACCTTTTGATTGCAATCGACTGGATCAAAAGTGTCAAAAAAAGCCTAAAATCCCAAAAATTTGGATTTTGAACTTTTTGTTAACTGCAGTAATAAACCTTCGTTAAGAGCTTTTCAACGATTTATCATAAGTGGTACTTATTGTCATTGGTTCCAGAGTTATAGCGAAATTAAATTTTAATTAATGAAATATTTGGATCTTACAAGGGGAAGGCACATCGGTTCGAATCCGAATTCATATACAATTATTTTTTTAACCTTTTTTTTTTTAATTTAAATATATTGATTTATTAATTTTTTGTTTGTTTTTAATACTTTTATTTATAGTTGCATGAAAAATTAAAGTCATTAGAGACTTATCAGTGAAATCTACTGTACCGGTAAATTTTTAGTCTTGAACAAACTAAATTATTAACCTCTGATTGTAAAAAAAAATTACGATAAATAATAATTCGATAACAATAAAAAAAAAAGAAAAAATATCTGAAGGTATTAATGAAATAAAATTTTATGTACGTTTCAGTTAAAAAAAAATGTGTACATGTAGTTTAATAGGCGTACAAGGAAGTCATGTAGTGCCCACATCAGATTTTTTTCGATATACTAAGTATAATAAATATATTAAAAAATTAAGATTTTTAAAAGTAGTTTTTATTCGGATTTGGATAATGGTTCTTGGATATCGGTGTTCTTTGGTGGTTACGTTTCAATTAATCATATGCCTCAGGAATGAGTTTGTTGAAACTAAACATTTACCGTTACAATTGTTTTACAGTGATAAGTCGCTAATGATCTCAATTTTTGATGCTTCTATAAATAAAAATATTAGAAAAATATGTAAAAGAAAATTAAAATTTCATTTATAGATAATGAAATTAACAAGAATAATTTTTATCTAACTAGTAGTTTTTATAGACTAAATTTTAAAATATTTACTGATAAGAGAAGTCAGAAAGGCAAAGCTGTGCAGGATCAATCAACTTAAATAAAATGAAATTCTAATAATATCACATTGAAAAAAAAAAATTCAACTTACGAACTGTCTTTCCAAGCTATAATATAAACTCTTGATTACCTGAAAAAAAAAAAAAATAATCCTTCATAAATATTCCCCTATTTTAATTTAATTTATTGACATTTTAAGGCAGAACATTTTATTCTTAAAATTTTGAGATAATAAATCATTGTTTAGATTACGGATTTCAATTTATTGAAATAACACCCGTGATATATTAGGTCATCATATCTCGTTACGTATTTCTACTAAGTTATTGGATTCGAAAAAGATGCCAAATACAATTAAATTAAAAATATCTAAATAGTATTAAAATATTTATGAGTAATGTTTTTACATGCATTGTTTTCCTCTGATTATCGTTATCTTATATATAACATTAGGTTAAAAAAAAGACGATGATATTATTTTAAAAACTGAATCCGAGTATAAATGATAATAATTGCAATTATTTGACGTTCGTTTCCTTTAACGTACAAATGACAGCTATTTTCTACGCTGAAGTTACCAAACAGTGAGGAGGCATAACTAGGTGGTAGACCAGAAGAAAGAAGTAAGCTCAGGTGGGAGAAGGATAAAATGGGAACGGTAATGGTATAAGGGGGAAGAATAGATAGTGATGGAGGAAGGGTAGGCCGCATTATTAACGTGTGGGGTCACACCATTATCATATGTCTCCGATCTGCTACCGACTGTGAAATTAACTGTCGCCTAACAGAGACGTTCATTGATAACTTCTCTTTCCTAACTTCGAAACGGTAGACGCAGCATCGGTCGACCTTACTCTCGTATAACTACCGGTAAGGTCCTCCGCTTCTATCTCTTACAGCGACCTGCTGAACAGTTTTCGAACTTATCGGTCGGTTCTATTTGAAACAACCTAAATCCCTTCTCCCGAAATGTCCCGTTTCCTCCCTACGAAAGGAACGTCGGTGCTTTTATTGGCTATGTTCCATTAATAATACTGGGGGGGGGGGAGCAGAGATACGAATTTATCTACCGTTAAATAAATTTATGGACTGTTCACACTTTTAACGTATTAATAAATCTTTTGTAATTGCTATTTTACCCCTGTATAATATGTAGATAATTCCAACAGATACAGTGGACACAGAAATTAGTTTACAGACTTAGTTGACTAGACATTCTAGTATTCAAATAGAATACGCATGAACAAATAGTTAATTTGTTCATTCGAAACGGTCACACGAAATTTATAACTGTGTCGAAAACAAGTTTATACAATTAAAAAATAAACCAAGAAACATACTGTATATTCTATTATAAAAACAAATGTATCACACACACGTAATACACTCACAGTAATTTTTTGATTAATTAATCTAGGAACACATATGTCGCAGACAAATAACACTTCCTGAATTGCGAGTAAATCAGTCAAATATTATCTGTCTAGATAAATACTGTTACAGCTTCTTGTTTTATTAAATTTACTCGTACTATTTTCGTAAGCAGATAGTATTTGACTAACCCAATTACAGAAAATAATTTACACTAACTATTTTGTAGGTTATTTTGCTCGTTTTGCTACTTTGTCCCGCCATTTCACAGGAATAGGTAGTATATGAGCTGATTTTGAGAGTGATAAAAACTGAATATTTTGTTAAAAAGTTGAGTTTTTTCAGTCCGATAAAATAACTGGAAGAATTTATTTCCCTGAAAATGGAGTTGATAAAAAATTGTGTGCATAAGCAAATAGAACATTCAATAAAATAAGATAGAATACTATTTAGCCAGGCAAGTAATATCTAACTGGCTTAATTCAGGCCATCGTTAATTTGACTGAAATAGTTATTACCAGTGATATATATACAATAAAATTGTCTCGTAGCAAAATAATTGGTAATTTTAAAATGCACTGTTGAAACTATAAAGATGAAATTCAAGTCATCACGTTTAATACGATAATGAATTTTATACATAAATATGAATAAAAATTATAAATAATTGTTATAAATCTCCAAACTAAATATAGTTTTATATTAAAAAAATAAACAAATAAAATAAGATATGTTTTGGACTTATGGACTTACAGTTATAAAAACTTAAAACACATCGGCAATATAAAATTGAATTAGGTATAAATAAATAACAACGATCGTAGAATACATAACAATATGCAAAACAGTTTAAATATCTATTGTGGAAGGATATCATTACATTGGATCTTACTTGGTAATAAATTATTATGTTTTTTCATTGTTTTTATGACGGTATGCTAATTTCAATTGCACCAAAACGTAGACTTACTTAAATGATAATCGATCATATTCTTTATCTGTTATTCAAATTTATATTTCTTTAAAGATTTCTTTTTGATCTCTCTTTTTTTCAATTACAATTAATAATAAATTTTATAAAAGTATATTAAATACATTTATCTAAACTGTATCTACGATTATTATCAAAATTTAAAGAGAAAGTCATTTATTATAAAATCTAGTCATCTGAATTAATAATTTTCATTATAGACTACATATCATAACATCATAATTTTTACCGGTCATTTAAAAAAATTCTCTTACGTAATTACTCATTATGTAGTCGCTGATGGCGATCCTAGTTCATTGATCTGAACTAAATTACAACGAAAAATTAAAACTTGTCCCGAGGTTTTATATATAGCTATTTTCTTACTTTAATAGTTATTGCCCTTCAGTTTGTCTAAGAACTGATAGTAGAGTAATTATTTTACGTAATAATGAATTTTAGATCGGTTCAATTTTTAATATCACAATATAATGATCTATTATTTTCCCTCGTCTATTATTTGTTGCAGAATATAAAAAAAAAAAAAAACTATGAAATATAACAACGTCATATTTAATATTAATGTAAATAAAAATCCGAAATAAACTATTATGAGATATTTTTATTAATCGTTTTATTATAGATATTATAATAATGTTCAACAAATAATGGAAATATAAATGTTACGTTTAACAATCTACGTATCTTGGAGTAATTAGTTATTATACGAATTGATATTAATCGAGGATATTTTGAAATTAACTGACATTAATTATCCTGTATCAATAAATATTGCAACCTAATTTCATATGCAATTAAAATTTAAAAAAAAAGGAATAAATCATGGTACAACGAATTTAAATAATTTTTCATTTTTATTTTTTTGGCAGAGTATTTATTTTTTTCCGGGGTTGTGTATAAAGAATTTGAAGGACAACTGTACTAAGCCTAATAGAAAATTGACCAAAAATATATATAATAAATATATCTATATTAGATTCTGAGAATGGAAGCAAAAACTATAGCTTAAGTTAGTACTTTTACTAGGCGCGCGCACACACACATACACACACACCTTAAATATATATAGAGATGAAAAGACATGATAAAACATAAAAACATAATGATAAAACATAAAAAAACTCGATAAATAAATTAACTTTAACTTAAATAAATAAAATTAACTTCAAAAGGACATTTTATTGTATTTTGTAAATAAGTTTATAAAATAAAAAAAAAATTATTTTTCTGTTAGTCATTAGATCACTCGATGAATATGAATTAATTCTAAATAAATATTAATACCTACAATAAAAATTTCCAAATATAAATGAGTAATATTTCTAGATAAATTAATGTTCTAATGAATAAATAAAAGATTTCCTACGTTAAAAAAAAAAAAAATAATAAATATAATTCACATATATTACCATACAGTTTTACGGTATAATAAAAGTAAAATTGAGAAATAAAAAAATCCAACCGTACTATCAGCGATTACGATGAAAATGCTTTAAATTACTCCAAATAAATATAAATTCAGAATTTTTTTCAACTTAATAAAATGTAATTTATAATGTAATCTGTTCGTGTGGATTTTAAAAGCAATAAAATAAAAGTAGGAGTACAATTATAGTAAGTATAATGGATGATACAGAATATTTTTGTTCAACTTTTGAAAAAAAGACACTTGATTAACTTAATGGTAACGGAAACGAATACGGTTGTTGCGCAGCTATAATTTCACATCTGTATTAGATTAAAAATATGAATATAAAAAATAAAGATGAGAAATAATAAACAAAAACTAATAAAAAAACAAGGAAACAAATGAGTAAAAAAAAAAAGAATTAAGAACAAATTGTATATGAACAGATGTGATTATCGTTATTTATAATTTTCTTAAATGGATATAAACATAATTTTTTTTTTAAATAATAGAAAAGGCCAATAATATTACAACGAAAAAATAACTCATAAAAATTGGACTTATAACAGAGATAATAAAAACTGAAGAGTCAACATATTACTTCAACGTAAATATTACGTAGCTAATGAAGTAAATGTAATGCATAACGTAGCTATTTCGTAAATTTTATTATGTATTCGTCTAAATTGTAAATATATATATAAGTTTAAAATATAGAAACCATTAACGTCATTATGATATAAAAAAAATACGTGAATATAACACAAATACATAAAGGTTACGTTGTTCATCAAATTAAACGTGGTCCTTCCGTTCTGAGAATCATAACAAAAAAAAAGAAATTGGACCGTTAAAATCACCAATCTCTTTTTCGTAAAATATGTAAGTAACACGAACGTATTGTCTTTTTACGTTTTATTTACTCATAAAGGGGAAAAAGTGTACAATTTAGAGGGGTTTTTGAGATAATTTAGTAAGTTATTTGCTTAATAATAACCAGCGTAGGTAAAAAATTTTAAATTTTGCTTATTTGACCATTTCTTATCGATATTATCAAGTTAAATTAGTATTAAACGATTTTTAGAACGCCCTGAAGAATTTGTTTACAAAGGAAACGCTATCCATAATGAATATTTTTCGTTAACCGTTGGAATTGTTAGGACAATACGGTTTTAATTGTATTATTTTGAAATTAAAATAAAATGATGGAAATGAAAGATGGAGGTAGATTTAAAACAAAAATTTGAATTAAAATGTTGCGTGGTCAACACGTTGCAGATAGTAGGATCATGTAAACTTCCAGCTATAATGCACCACATAGAAACTATTTCATTAGATTTAGTAAAACGTAGCATGCATATTACAGAGTTACATTAGTTAATAGTTATTTATTCTCCCGGTTTCGTCCTTTAGCATTAATCTACAAGACAATACGTTGGCTCGAAAGGTATATTATTCTTTGTTGTTATCTATCCCTTTTTTTATATTGTCATTTCCTTTTTTCCATTTCTGATTATGAGAATAAAGATCTGATTCTGATGGATCAATATTGAGATGCCGGGATGTAAAGAGATGAAAGGTCAGGTTAATGCAATGTAATGAGGAGAGGGTGCTAGTGGACCAACCAAGGAATATTTCTTCCAATTTTGATAGCTGCACAAAAATTGAGTAAAGTCATGGTTTCCAATCTCTCCCAAAATACAAGAAACTAATTGGAATAAAAGAAGGAATTCTTTTTTTAATTCGAAGGAGGGAACCCGAGTAAAAGGTTTCTTCCAGATAAATGAAATAGAGAATGAGTTAATCATGAATTTTTTAAGATGTAAAAGATTATAAATTCAAGCTGGATTTTAATTAACATCAAAATAAAAATATGAAAATATATTTCTTGTAATGTATAATTAATTTAGGTTTAAACGATACTATAAGGTATTCCAAATACTAATTTTCCTAATAAAATTAAAAACGTTTATCTTACGTTATAAATATTATTTAACATGTATCAAACTAGAGACGAAACTTAGGATATTAGCATAATACATGCGTTAAAAATTATTATTAATCACCAGAACTAATATACATATTACGCTCACAATGCGATATTATAAAATAGATCTGTAAATACGGTTTAATAAAAGCGTGAAGAAAAATTCATTGTAAAAATAATCTTCAAGATACATAAATAAAAGACGTAATTTAACGAATAAATGAAAATGTAACTGACAGTTAAAAAATAAAAGCGAATTTAACAATGCTGAAAAGACAGGATATAATATTTAATATATAAACTTGAAGACGGAATGAAATATTTGTTATGAAAAATAAGGCATTATTATTTAAAAGAAATGGTACTACTTACTTTAACAAGACAGCTACTGTACACTACTGAGATGGTATAAGTTACTTTAAAGGGTCCTTTCCTAACAGGATAAACTGACACCTTAACAGTTTTTCATATTTCTGAAACTTGATACTTCGTATTATACCTACAAGTAAGTATAATATAGCAGAGAATATTAATCATAAACCGCATAAGTAATATCTTTAATATACAGGTAAAGAATATAATTTAATTCAATAACAACGCAAAATTTTTAAAAATATATAAAACGAAGAGATAAGAATACACATTTCTATTTATATCTAAAAAGAAAACTTCATTTAACAGAATAATTTATTTCACCAACAAAAAGCAACGCCATCGACTTATTAAAAATACAGAAAAGCTGTGTTGTTAAAAATATTAAATACTTATATAATACAGCTGAATATATGAATATATAAACTCACTGAAATACATCGAAAGGAATAACAAGGTCCCATTTTCAATGCATCATTAAGTTGAGGTTTGATTGGATAATTTAAAATTTAGTGCAGTATATGAACCTCAAAATCAACGCATATATGAGCATAATCAATAATGCGTTAAATTAAACACATGAAAAAATCCAGTTGTAAGCTGAAAACATATATAAAATATGTAGTATTAACTATTAATAAAACAAAATATTTAAAATATAAACTGTTGAACAACAAACCGATCAAATTTTATAAATACAACTTTTTAATAACTTCAGAATGTTACCAGTCGCCATTGCCTTCATTTTTATTCTTACGATTAAGAATAGCGGTAAGGACGACTGTAAACGTTAGCAACAAAATTATTAAAAAGATTTATTTATAAAATTTTTTCTTGTTGCCGCGACAAACATTTATAACTTTAAATAAACTTCTGCATTGCGATAGTCACCGACAAAAAAAAAACAAAGTAATTGAATTTATATAGCAGTTAAAACAGTTTAAATAATCAATTTAAACAGGTCGAAAAATGACGGTACGGTAAGGTGAAAAAAGCATATTTTTTCTCTTTTGTTAGATAATCTGTGGGTTTCCACCTACATATTACAAAATGACTGCGGACCCATTGGAATATAAATACCATTTTTCTTTTCGTTGTGTAAAATGCATTGAATAAAAGACAACAATACTCAAAGAAAAAGGAATTTCTGATGATTTTACTGGTGTACGTTTTATGAAACTATACGATTACAAAGTTTTTCCCAAATTACAACTCTTCGTTCCACGTAAAAAAATCATTTTATGATAATAATAAATTTTCTTTAATAGAAAATTCGTCCAAGCACTAATGCCATTGTTAAAGAACTTCCGTAGCAGAGGTTTGGTCTATTGAACAATTTTTTTTTGTTTCACAAAAAAAAATAATAGAAAAAAATAAATCACCTACATCTGAATGTGTATTTGTGTAACGCTTACGATGATGCGTGTGAGTACGTTTGCCAGTACTGTTCAAGGGATGAGGAAGTGACTCACTGAGGCGCTCTGGTGTGTGGATCGGTTCACAGTTGGCCTTAGTCCATATGGCAGAGATCCCGAGTTGATGATTGCCTTTACAGCTGTCCCAGGATCTAATACATTCCGACCTAAAGGATGACTCTAGTCTCACTATTCCCTCTATACAGCTACCTTTTGTCTCGCCAAATCAATTCTTTATACGTATTTCGATTCGTTTCCCTCTACCCCTTAAATATCCAACCCTTCATCACTTAGATTAAATCCGTTCGTACGACAAGAAATAAGGATATGTGACACAGAACCTAGCAGTAATTCAACAACGCAATTTACTCCTAATTACTACTTCCTTTCCGAACAAATTTTTTATCCTTAAAATACTGCGCACTGTTAGTCGAAACCAATTATTTCAAATACACGAATTTACAGTACTTATAAATGTTATTAAATATT
Source organism: Lycorma delicatula (assembly GCF_047948215.1). Lineage (NCBI taxonomy): Eukaryota > Metazoa > Arthropoda > Insecta > Hemiptera > Fulgoridae > Lycorma > Lycorma delicatula. The sequence goes on from NC_134456.1 coordinate 199,315,136, forward strand.
TATCATTATGAAATTAAAAAAGTCCTGTGTACTTCAAGCATACTCTCGGAATAAATACGAACACAAAAAATCAATAACAGAAACCTAGCAGAGATATATATTAAATGTGTAATTATTTACGAGTTTTAATTTTAACCGTTTTAAGCAGTTTTAATTATACTCTGACAGAGCATATTAGTGAAAACTGTAATTTAATAATAGACTAGCTCTTAAACAAGAAAATTACTTTTAATTTTTTATGACAAAGAGTGACATGTGAGTTCATAAAAATATCACAAAAAATGAAATTTTGTTTGATAAAAATTGTATTCGTATACAATCACCAAATTATTGAGTAAATATAAAAAAAAATTAAATATGGCTGCTTCATCAAATCTTTAGAAGAGATGGTAAATATCTATTTTTAAAATCTTCTTTTCAACAGTTTCTTATTCTAGCAATCAATATAATAATTGTACTCGTACAGCGTATTGGCAAATTATGCTGGAACTTTAGGTCACACGGTAACCAATGGCAACTTCACCCGTTAGAATTATTGTTCAGGTACTGAAAAGAAAAGAGTTCTAGATTCGAACAATATGTAAATTCCACCTACATCACGCATTCTTCAGGTCTTGTCATTCTCAGGATGAAAGAAGCGGGTTTTGACTATAACTATACAATCCAAAATAGGAAAAAAGGAATGAAGAATATGTAAAAGAAGTAAATGTTCAGAAAGGACGATTTTCTCCCAGAAGTCAAGTCGCAAGAGATGAATAATCTACTAAGCCTCACGAAAAGGAAATACAAACCCTCATCAAGACTTATCCTTCACACAACTTCTTAGAAGATGCGCGTTTTTGATCAACAACTTTGGATTGAGTACCATAAATATACGTTATAATAAAATATTACTATTTAACATACGATATTTTAAAAGTTATAAGGTACGTATGAAGAAATAAATAACATTTCTTTGTAATTTTCTTTGCAGGTGGATTTTGAAACTTTTTTTAGTTTTAGAAAACGTGTAACAACACTGAAAATATTTGACAACGTATTTTGTCACAAATTTTATATTGTCTCTATTGAACAACTTAAAATAATTTAGAAAGTTATTAGAACGATAAAAATCATTTCTGATTAGTGGAAAAGAAATGTAGTGATGCAAGTTATATTGATATTTTTGTGAGCACAAACCCAGACACATAAAAGTACAGAATCGATTTTTCTGCTGCCTGACCAACCGCTTACGGATAATTTCTGGTATCATTCGTCCAAAACGCAATTTACTAAAAAGCATTAACTCATTAACCTCAATCGAATTCGAAGATGAGTTGAATTTATCAAGAAGTTACTTAAAACATGTGCCTAAATAACATATTTTCTTTCTTTCTCTTCTTTTCTCACAGATTTATCAGACAACTCTCGCCTTCCAAATCAGCTGATTTGGGAAGACGCGTTCACCACTAGACCAACCCGGTGGGTTAACTGTTGATTCCTATTAACCCATTGACAAAACTGCAGCCGGCTGGCGTAGTCACCAGGCTGGAGATGTTGCACTTTCTGAATTTGAAAAGGATGCAATCCATTATTATTTAACGTCCTCCATACTCTACTTTGTCAAATATTTAGCAATGTTGCAATTAATCGTATGCTCATTGCCGGACTACGTTGAACCAGAATATTTTCACCTTCATCAGCATAATCAGCATAATCATCAGCAAAATCATATACTATACTATGATGTTTCCTGAACGAAGGTTACTGCCTCTATCCTTCCCCAGATCAGATCATAAACCGTCCATTTATTTATCATAAAATAAACAATTTACAAATTTTACGACAATTACTCACGACTAATAAATGGTTTTACCTTTTTTATTTATTAATATTTTGTTAAAAAAATGTATGTGTGTATGTATATATATATATATATATTTTACAGATTTACTTGGATGTTTTAAATTGTTAAATAGAAACTTATATAAAATGATGCAATAGCGCATCTAAGAACTTTATAAAACACAATAACAATATTAATAATAATAAAAAAAAATAAAAAAAAAACACGGAAAAAAGTTCAAATAAGTTAATTTCTGTAACTAAATTAAGATCACATAGTGTTGTTGAATTTCTATAATACAAAAAAATTATTTCGCTTAAAGATTTTTTCATGAAATATTTTACAATGATAATAAAATTTTCAATCACGTCCATATTCGTACGTTAACATCTATTATCATTATTATATGACCATTTAAAAATCAAACCGAGAAAATAAAAAAAATTATTCTCCGTTAAAATCGACTATCTTTTGTGAAAAGAAAGTAAGTATTTCTTGAATAAAACGTAAAACGAATTACAAAAACTCTAATTTATATTTGTTTCATGAGCTCGAAAAATTTTTGTTTTCTATAGATACAATTGGATTTTATTTAACACAAATGATAAAACATTTCTGTTATAATTCATTAAAATGTAACCTGTAGCGAATCGTACGTAAAACTGTATGTAACAGTTACACGATGTAATCCTACTTAATGTAAACTGCACAAATACCTGCGATTCTTTACATAAATAATGGGTACCAGGATTAACACATGTACGTGCTAACGTGTTATATTTGTTACTCGTGTGCAGGCCAATTTTATTTCATTGTACCTTTATTTTATTATAATTTTGTTTTAATTAAACTACGATCGTACAATATTTTTTATTTTGGGAAAAACAATTTTTTTTTGTGTATATTAATATCAAGTTCAAACGATAAACATAAACAGAGTTAGCTGTTATACAGTAAACATAGGTCACTACTAAACAAAGTGGAGCTCAGTGATCATGGATTTTCAAACAGTAAACAAACAATATTAATCCTATGCTTTTCATCTCGCATTTTGAATGAAACTTTCAGCCGTACATTTGTACTGATGGCATTTCCAGACCTGCTAATATATTATTTGTATTCAAACGAATTAAATTTGTATCACTGAATCAAATTTATTTCATTAATAATTACCCGGGAATTTAATACTATTATGATAGTAGCCGTATAACCTGGTATCAGGATATAGCATAAATTTTATCTAAAGTATTATAGTTAACGGAATGAACAAATTTATAATAAATTGACGAATAAAATTTGCTGTGACTTCTATTTTTATATACAGACAAAAAAAGGAAAGGAAAAACAAGCGACTGTATATATTGTAACAATTTAGATAAACTAATAAGACTGTACTTAAAAGTTCCTTCGATATTTAAATTTTTATCCTCTTGAAGTTGAGCCTTTATTCGATTTAGTTTTTGCCAATACAGTACAACAATATTATTTTACATATTATAAATAATTTTTGTATTATTGTATGTAGATAAAATATTTTCTCAGGCTTCAAGAAGCAAATACTTATAATTAATAAAATATTACTATGATTTTTAAAATAATTTATTTTCGCGTTTATTTATCTGTTAAATAAAATAATTAATTAAAATAAAAATAAATAAATAAATAAATTAATGCAATTAAAATATAATTCTATTTTTCTCAGATAACTTACTAAATTGAGTTCTATTTGTTCTTTGATTTTATTTCATTTTATTATAAAACGTAGTAAAAATATTAAGTGTATCGTTGCGCCTAATTTCGGTTTTTGAAGAACGATTAATGGCGAGTGGTGTTGTAGTAGTAGTAGTAGTATATTTTACTTTGATATATAACAAATAATCACACAGGAAGAATAACTTACCTGAAATCACATGAACGTTGTAAGAGAAAAAAATGTACCACACCAAAAGCGTATTGAAAGAAAAAAGTAAGCACTAAACATGCGATTGTTTAAAAAATATTACAAATGACGTTTAAAACAGAAGCTATAGAAAACAAAGTAAAATATTAGTTTACTATGTTAGTTTTATTTGCTTCCGGGTAGTAGTGCTATTATATTACTCATACGGTTAAAAACTAGATGACCATCGTAAAGAAAGAGTTATTTTTAATTTTTTTGTCTCGTTGTAGCTCCTAGGCAACATCGATTATTTTCTATTAAAGGTAATTATAAAGTACGAGAAGATGAATGAACGGATGTACCAACGAGACGGCACGGTTATATTTTACCTGAAATGTCGCCGGAAAGCGAATAACCAAGCCAATACTGTTCTAGTATTCCAGCTTCCTTGATACACGTCTATCGTTATGAAAAAAAATCTATCAGCCTATCAAAGAATAAATCCTAAAAATCTGATAACGGTTCATGACAGATTTTAAAAGGCCATATTTAAAAAGTTTTAAATACTCAAATAAAATATTCAATATAATTGTATGTAATCATGTAAAAGTAAGTTTCCGCATCCCAAATAAAAATCAATTATTCTATATATATATATATATATATATATATATATATATACTCTGCTTACAATTTTCAATTAACTGTAAAAAAATGCGAAAAAAATTACGAATTGAAAATTTCGAAAAAAATAATGAGCAGATAAAAAATCGTTTACGTTACCTTTCTAGTTACATTTTTAAATTAGTTATGGAGTATTAAAAAAACGTGGCAGATTTTTTAAACTGCCCAGGCTTAAAATTTAAAACCTTCAGAATAATTAAAGTTAGAAAAAATATTTTTACACCCGACCTTTAAAATTACTTATTTTAAGGAAATATAAAATACGTAACAAATTTAGTATGAAATATAAAAATTTCATCTGACGATACTTTGAGCTGCAAGCGAACATTTCTTTTATAGTTTCAGAGTTAAATCTATTATTTGTTAAAGATAAGAATAAAGGTTGAAATCCATTGTTGATAACATATAATTTAGGCTAAAACATAAGAAACTATAGAAAGTTATCTAATATACGATTGCGAAAGTTTGTGACGGGTTCTATCTATTCGTTTGCAACAGCGTGACGCTGTTTCAAAAGTACAGAACTAATCAACCGATCTTCCAAATGTTCAGGATACATGCATATAATCCGATGGAATGTTTTAAGCCATAGATCCGAGGCTCTTGGGGATGAAGTTCCAACGTTTTCCTCATCAAACGTCTTAGTACTTCAGTTAAGGAATTCTGTCTATTCTGTCTTTTGTAATTTATTTTCTTTTTCAAGTATTTGTAAAAAGCCTGCATATTTTAATTATTATTTAACAGTATTATTCTCACAACCATGAAAATAACCAAAAAAGTGGAGATCCAGGGGGCTCCGCTCCCTGGCTAGGCGGGTAGTAAAGTTTATAAAATTTTTCGTGGATGCGGTACTTTTCGTAAACTTATATCAACAACTTTTAATGGAATTGCTTATTGGGATTTAATGGAATATATTATTTTTCAGATAAAAAAACTAGATGCGGTTTTCTCAAATACCTCATCTGATTTTAATAAAAAATGTATAAAATTAATCCTCCTAAAAAACACACTACACACCAGTTGGCATGACTGTCGGATGAACTGACTGTAAAATAAATAAGAGCTTCAATGCACACACACACACACACACACACACACATACAACACACACACACGCGCGCGCGCGAGAGAGAGAGAGAGAGAGAGATAGATAAATAGAGAGAGAATGAGAGAGAATGATCGTGAGGAGGTGGGTGGTGGGAGGGAAACACACACACACACGTATATATATATATATATATATATATATATATATATAAATGTAGTATAATTATAAAATTACAATAGGAATTATATAATAGCATCCTTGTCGCGACTTCGCGCGCACCATAAGGTTCCCCGCACCGTATGGTATCCCCCTGAAGGCGATAGTAGGATACTTGCGTTTCCTATCGTCATCAGGGGGTGTTTAGGTGGTCAGCGATCGCTTCGCTCGTAATAATGATAAATAAAGATTAAAGCTTGTTCAATTTGTAAAAACTGTCACATTGTATTGTAATATTTTCAGAGCAACAATCTGGTCAGTATACGACCCAGTAATTGGTTCTTAGCTTTCCCGTAGCGGCTTCGCTTGCGAAATTCATATCAGAATAACTTAAATTACCATCACAATGTAATCAGATAATCTTAATTCAATCTTAATTCATTAAGAGTGATTCAATAATGGTAGCATAAAACGGCAAAAATTAAAAAAATATTTTATGGTTTTTACCACAAAAAATATTATAATTCAAAAAACTCGAAAATGATTTTTAGATATTTGTATGCAAAGTATTTGAAAGCCGAAATAAAGTGAATATCTATTTAGTATAGTCGGAAATGGGGGAACTTTGCAATCATTGTTCGAAATTCTTTTACCTTTATTCACTCCTTTCAAGGTCGAATTTCAAAGTTTAGAAATTTAATTTTTCGATACTCGCAAGAAAATTACAAAAGTCAAGTTGATATCTTCGTTTGTTATCGAGAAATTAAGAAAAATCTTTTGTTACTTCATTTTAATCCTTTAAATTGGGAATTAAAATAACAATATACTTTTATACAGTCTAGATTATATCTACAGATATTTATGGGTGAAAATAAATAATAAAGTATATAGTAAATAATTAATTTGTAATTTACAATATTTAATAGTTTGAATTTGTTTCACTCAACTATACTTATTTGAGACTAAAAAGGTTACAGTTTTAATTTATTTATCTTTAAAATATAAAGGATTCAAAAAATGACAACCCTTATTAGTTCTACGGTAAAATATAACTAACATAATATAGAAAACATGAGAAACATTTTTATCTAAGATATAACCATGTTAAATACTAAATTCATCGTATACGTAATTCTTCTGTAGCTTTATAGAAGAAAAAAAAATACAACGTATTTCAATACAAAGTAATATAAGTTTATGAAACAAATATTACTCATGAAATTACAAGGAATAAAACCGAGTAAAACTTACTTTTACTCATATGAGTTTAACCTAATATTATAGGTGATGAAAGGTATATATACTATGTACAAAAACATAGTTTGTGAAAACTATTTGAAACAATAATGATGTATAAACAGAAAACTAATTTCAAATGTTTGCTGCTCTGAAGTAGCAGAAATATCACACCAAATTATTGGGAGGGGGTAAATATACCGAATATTAATCACTACCGTTATCTGAAACATTCATACCACAAAAGCTCAGCTTTCATTTGAATACCAGAATCAAGCGATGAGTGGGTGAGGGTGGCGATTGAGAGCTAGTAAACTGGGAAAGCAAGCGAACGCTACTAGGTTTCTACCGTATTTGACGTTACCTGATGTTTAATAAGCAATAGCGTTTATGGAATTTTCATTTGCAGTTGAGATAGATAGATAAGATAAATATGTGTAATCTGTTTAAATCATTGTGTATACATAATAGTATGAATGTATAATGTGCGCTCGGTTCAATTTGTTTTCATTTGCCACCCAGAGTCCTAGCTTTCATAATTAATCTATCGAATGAATGGAGATTCATTTATTAATATTCATTTATAAACATTATTTTGTCATCTACGCGTTGATATACATACAAATTTATCTGCTCATTTATGCACATACTGCGATATACCGTTGAAAAATTTAATAATGATCAAATAGATTTAGAACATTATGTCCACAACTAATTAATTACATAACTAATTTTAAAAAAAGTAAACAAAAAAACGAATTTGTGCAAATGATTAAAAACAAATGGATATCTTTCAGTTACGTAAATAAAAACGATAATAATTTAGAAATTTAGAAAGAGATTATAAGTAACAAGTATAGTATTAAAATTTCACTGCGTTCCGGTTAAAAATGTAAGTTCATTCCAATATTTTTATCCTTATTCTAAACAGAGATTAATAATGGTAAGGAGCAATGCAGTACTGGTAATGAAAATAGAGGAGGCTTTGTTACAATAATGTTCAACATAAAATAGGAACTGCTAAAAAAATAATAACATGATCCTGATTGTTAACGTACTGAAAACTAGAACAGTCAAGTGTTTTTTTAAAAGAATAATGACACTACTACTTGTACGTATAATATTAAACTATATATATATATATATATATTCAATTATATACTCTGTAATTGCTATATACTCAATTTAAATATTTTAAGTAAAACATGAAAAAACTGTTCGAAAATTATCACACTTCAAAAAAAATATTCAACAACTTTACTAAAATATCCAGGTAATATATATTTTTTTTGTCTAGAATTGTTTCAACTTCTATCTCAAACATTTTGCAGGAAACATTAAATTACTTTTAATATTGCCTACCAGGAAACACATTAAATTTTAGTACATTCGAATCTTTTATCAATTATTAGTATAATTTAAAGCTTTAAATATTCATTGATGCCCATGACCCCTGTTCTTAATTAAGAAGTGCATTACTCAGCGAGTATAATGAGTGTACTTCATAAGTACTTTGAACCTTCTTTGTGGCTATCAGCAAGCGAAACAAGTACGAATACAGATACAAAATATTAAAAAAAAAGTATAACATTAATTGATTTATCTAATCACAAACTTTACCAAAATTCATCTTATTCCTATGGACATTAAACAAATAATGTGCGATTAAATAATCGTAAAACTGACCGTTACAATACTAGAATTAAATCTATTGAGGCGGCACAGCGTACATGTTGAAAGATTCATAAATTCAACGGAAGGTACGCAAGCGTAACGGTAATAACATTATCGTTTACATTAGTTTATTTCTACCAGCAAAAAAATTTATTTGATATTCAAATACAAGGGTACCATCAATATAGTTTTGGCTTCGAATTATAAAAATACTCGATATAGATTTAATTTATTTACATTTTGAAATACAAACTATAAAATTTAATGGCAGTACAACTTTAAACATAAAGTGAATCTGCGCCGAAGTTAAATAAAAAACATGAAATCTGGATGACGCTAAAAATTTGAAAGAAATCGTTGTTCTGGGAAACTTTTTTTAAACAAAATCGAAAATTTGAAAGAAATCGTTTTTCTGGGAAAAATGTTTAAACAAAATCTTCATATTTTTTTAAACAGTTAATTTTAACTCATGGTATAAAATTTTTACTTCCAGCTTCAGATGCCGTATCTCTTTATTTAGATCTGACTCCAGACATAGGATCTATGAATACTCCATATAGAGAAGTTTTCAATCAAAATTGAAAACTTTTTGGCCAGAACTATTAGTCCAGAGGCCAACAGAAACACACACACACAGCCACACAGAGAGAGAGAGAGAGAGAGAGAGAGAGAGAGAGAGAGAGAGAGAGAATAAAATTTACCCGTTGCAAAAAATAAAACCGCCTTTTCTTGCAAAAGAAAAATGAGATTTTTTAATATTTTTTATTTAGAATAATACAGGTTAATTTAAGCAGGTTAGTTATAAACGATGCAAAATAAAAAAAATGGTAGAAAAACAAAACATTAATTAGTTGTTACAATTTATTATTTGTTTAAAATAAATTCATTACAGCGTTTTTGCCACTGCAATTTAAAATGTTGATAAAATTTATGAAAACTTTTATTCCCATTACAAAACAGAGTTATTTATTCTGTTTTGGGGTCTCAGTTTCTAAACCTCTCTTGTAGGTTTGTCTCTAGAGAGGTGCAGTTTTCCAGTGGGTTACAGTTTTTGAATTTCTCTTTAAGTGCGCATATTATTTAGGAGGACACAGCTACAACAACAATTCAAATATTGTAGTATCAAAAGGTAACAAAAGATATGACAAATAAAAGTGTACAACGCAAAATATCCCAGGAGTGAAAAGACATAGGCAATGATGAATTTCGTGACAACGTCAAAAATGTTAAATTCCCAAAGTTAAAATTCTTCACAGTTTCTTCTTCATCTTTACCGTATAGAAATCATATAATATCTAGTAAAACTTAATTTCTCCAACATCTCTAATAATCTCTTTCGTACACAATATTTTCCGTTTCATATACAATTTTAATAATCAAACACCTTTTTGTTTACTATATTTTCTACTGTGTTCGTTAAGCTACTTTTCAATTCGGTGCTTTACTTGTAGGTATATTATTAAATCTAATGATGAAGAATACAAAGAGAATATCTCAAAATATATTTTTGAAATTTTTTTGGGTCCTAGCATCCAAATCAATCTAGTACACATTATCTAGTAGAGTATCTGAAGTTGTGCATGTGAAAATTTGATGAAGATTGGTTAAGTAGTTCCTGAGTTACGCTCAATTTAAGAACTACAACAAACAACATAACCTCAATTTGAGATTATGTTGACTTTGCATTGATGTATTTTTCATTACGCGCTTGTGTAGTAATTCACAGTGGTGAACGAGTCTACTCATTATTTTTAATTAATTAAACAAATTACGGTTATAATAATTTCATTTTCTTAGAAACAAAAAAAATGAATTTAATATTATATTTAAAAAAATACATCTCTTAGTTTTCTCATTTAATTTATGATTTGTTTATTTTTTGCGCAAAAAATTATTTAAAAAATATTATACAAAATAAAACGACGAAAAGTCAATCACACTATATAATCATTTTTATATTGCACGATTTTCTAATCTCAATATTCTTATTTTGATTAAAAATGTTCTGCTAAACTTTTATTTGGTTTATCCCCATTATTTGTTCTCGAGAGCATTGTAATCGGTTCTTTATTTACTTATATTAAATAAAAAATCTAAAGAGTTACAATACTATAATTTTTATTTTGCATCATCTAATTAAGTTTTAGCTTATAGAAATTTATTTTTTCCAGATATCAATTCTTTTTATTTCGAATAAGGTCAATGAACTGTTTTGAAAGTTCACAAGCGTTGTTTTATTTCTCTGTTATTGATTTTAATACTAATTCAACTGGCTGTTGGTTTATAAATATAAATGATTGTTGAAACGCTGAGGTAGGCATTTGCTTACGTTCTTTAGAACTGTCAAATGGAAAATTGCCTGGTTATGGATATGGCCGGTGAAGGGGAAGAAACGGCCGCAGGAACGTGTTGACGGCGGCTTGATTTCGTATATAATGCGTTTTTCGACCGCAGCACTACTAGCTGGCAATGTCGACAGAGACCGGAAGGGTTAAATATCATAATTACGAGCATATTTCACTTGGACCCCAAACATGATGGTGCCCGTTCATTGCTTGATTTATGTCTGCTTTTTGTTTGCATTGATACCGGAGCATTGCCGATCGATAAGAGTTTTCTCTGTCATACGGGCTTTGTACAAAAACTTCCTGTCCCTTTATTACGTACTCTCATTTTTATTCTGTGTTTCTCTTCCTCATTTTCTCTCATTTATATTATAAATTCCTCTTTTCAGTTGTACCTAATTCGGGCTTGATCATGTAATTCCTTAATTTTTATGATCGGAGAGTCTTATCATTTAAACTTTAACAATTAAGCATAGGATATTAATACTCTTATAAAAGAATTTTATATTGGTTAATAGGCTTCAATATTTTCTTCATCATTGTTACAAATGTTGGAGGTATAAGACTTTATACAATAAATGGTATTTGATGGACTTTTATTATTTAAATAGTAAGAATATTAATTTATTTTTCTCATTCAGTAATATTACTTACAAATATACTTAATATCACAAACTGTTTGTTATTAATACATTTTTTTTTAATTACAAAGATTCCATTTCGGCCGAAAGCGAACAACGTTCAGGAGAAATAGAGGTACTGACTTATCAAAACTCTTTTCGGTATGAGATTCACTACATCGTTGGATTTAAATAGATTTTTCTATTTAATTACAGAAATTATTGAAACAAATAAATGATGTATGTAAATAAAACTTGATAATAAAAACCAAACTTTAAATAGTTTTTTCACCTAATTAATTTGTTTAAGTTATAGGCTAAATTACAATTAAGAAAAAAATAATAGTTTTACTGGCTAAAATTCATCACCATAATCGTTTAAATTGAAGAATTAAAATGTTAATATTTGTAATATTCCTCTCCATCGAATTTTTTTTTTTTATATCCTGGCCGTCGTTTAAACTATTTCTTGAGGCGATGAATCTCTTACTAAAATGATGTTGATTAACTGGAATGAATTAATCAACATTTATTATCGACGTAGGTTAGTAAATTGATGTGATTTCATTATGTAAACAGTCTTTTGATTTTTAAAAAGCTTTATCAGATATGTTCGAAAAGTAAGTTTATTTTTTTACCGTCATTTTCAGACATATTTGTTTATCCTATATTTATTAACACAATTTTCTAACTTAATATTAAACCATAACTAATCGTACGGTGGAACACATTTCATTATTTACTCATCTACCAGGTAATATATTACGTTTTTTTTTTTTCAATGTATTTCTTTGCAATAGTTCTTCTGCTATTAATAATTTATTAAAAGCAAATTTAGCCTTTTTTGTAGTATTAATATTGATTATAAACGATCAATTCTAATCTTGGTGTAGTTGTGTTTCTTTTCCTTACTTTATTAGCATCATTAATTTTTTTAACCTGCATTAAAGTTATTGGATATATCAGCATTTTAACTAAAATATTTTTGTTAAATTAGTCAATATTTTCTTCGTAGCCTTTCTGTTAATAATATTCAAAAGAATACTGATTTGTTTGTAGCTTGCAGTTACTAATATTATTGTAGGTTTGATACAATATTTAATGAGAAATGAAGAGGCACAAATTTAACCAATACGCTATGTTCGCTCTGAAGTTTATCGTGTAACTATTTGAAGGTAAAAATATCCTGATCAATAACAGGCAGTCCCCTTTTATCCAAATCGTTCCAAGAATACATTGGTTAAACAGAACCGGATTCCTTAGCATGAACCTAGCTCGCTTTAACCCAAAATGGGGGAAAAGTATCTAGGGCAAGATGAAAGGTAAACTACCTTTCATCTTTGATAGTGTGTAAAAACCATTTATTTGTAAAGTTGCCGCGGTAAGAGACAAAGTAAATCATCCAGAAGAAAAATCCAAGCAATGGAAATACATTCCGTGGAATGCACTTTGGAAAGTAATAAGACTTTTTCCAGAGAACGAAAAACTTTTATTCAGACGGACTCGACTATTAATGACTAGTAATGTCCGACTATATCGGACATTACTAGTCAATAATTTTGAATTTACCTACTTACGCCGCAAAACAAATTTGTTCTCGTCTAGAAATAAAAGCCATCCCAAAAGATCTACTTTGACCGTACTCTACGGTTTTTTTCATTTTGGATATATTCCCCTGAACCATAACTGTTCGGCTACCTCCATACTGGAGGAAGAATTAATAAATCCCGTATACAAATCTGGGTGTACGCGTAGGATTTTTTTTTAACCCACTGGATTGGTCTAGTGGTAAACGCGTCTTCCCAAATCAGCTAATTTGGAAGTCGAGAGTTCCAGCATTCAAGTTCTAGTAAAGTCAGTTATTTTTACACGGATTTGAATACTACATCGTGGATACCGGTGTTCTTTGGTGGAAGGGTTTCAATTAACCACACATCTCAGAAATGGTCGAACTGAGACTGTACAAGATTACACTTCATTTACAGTCATACATATAATCCTCTGAAATATTATCTAAAAGGTAATTACCGGAGGCTAAACAGGAAAAACAAAGAAAAGGCGTAGCAGTTTTAGAATAGCCATACGTCATTTGTCTTATCTTGAAAACAAGACATTTTCTAAAGATTATGAAACTTGTTCTCAATATTATCAGTTACTGCATCATCAACAAATAATAATTTTTTATCGAAAAAGTACCGTTCAAATTTTATACACTTTACGTTACCTACCGTTTTACGATTTTTTTGCTATAGTTAGAATTGTTTACTTTGTTGTCGAAAATTTAATAGCGCTGCAGTATTTCGTTTATGGCAAGAGCAAATTATTTAAGATTTTTTTTTTTTAAATAGAACATAAATTAATGTATGAAATAAATTTACCGTTTCTTAGGTTGTATAACTTTAGTTTTACAAGTATGCATCTCTTTGTGATGTACTGTTCAGTAATTATTTCCAATGTGATTATTCAAATGATAAAAATTATTGAAGGATATACATTTCAACAATCTTCTAATCGTTATATTTAGGAAAAAACTTCTATAAAAAGAACAGTAGTTTCTATAATGCTGAACCGCTCGCTGTCTTTCAACACAAAATAATATGAGAGATCTTTGTATGCAGAATTTAAATATTGTGACCTCATCGAAAGACCTATATCCGCCCTTTAGCTTCTTATAATGAATAAGAGAAACTCTAATCGCTAAAAAAATTTACCAAGGTCTCAGAATATTAAAACAGAATATATATATTTATATATATGAAATTTTAATTTAAAATTGACTAAAATTACTATTTATACAAAATAAAGAGTAAAAGAGACCATGAAATTGCTCGACAGTGACAAAGCGGTGATTCGTTACGTTTCTCAGATATTTTTACCAATTCATTAACAGAATAAAATTAGGGAATTATCATATATGTCTCTTTGTCTAATTTCAATTATTGTTTGCCTTTCTTGACTGATATATTTTCTAGTAATGACACGCTTAAAAAATTAAACTATTTATCAAAGTACAATCAAAAGTTTTCCCTTCTGCATTTTTGAAAATATTCAAAACTCGTTGATAAAGTCGATCCTTTACAAAACTTAATTTATTATTACTATTATTTTTTATTAATGAAAGTAATGCTTATAACTAAGAAATTTGTATTAGCAGAACATATTTGTACCCTAACAGCCACTACCACTTACCCTAATTGGGTGCATGCGAACGTAAGACCTTGTAAATTCAGATATTTTGCTACCCTTTTCTTCCGCCCCTGATTACCTTATTCTTCACCTTTCACAATCCTTGCCTAACTACTTAAAGCTTAATTATATTATATACTGCGCTTCTACTTTTACTAACATTCAGTAAATAATTACTTTTTAACTTTTAACTCGGTTCCTTAAAAAAAGAGACGCGATTAACTCAATTAAACGTAACTAAATATAATGTTCTGATTATCTAACGGGGGAGATCCATTATTAAAAAAAAACATATTAAATATCTGGAAGCAAAATACTTAATCCTATTATGTACGATCTTAACTCCCACCTTCCTTTCTATATTACGGTTTTTTTTTTATTTCTTTATTCGGTCTACAATATTCTAATTAATATCATCGCTGCAACTTGGCTTAGATAATTACTTATTAAGATTTTTGTATTCAAGTGATGTCGACCTATCTTTTTTCCTTGACTGATTAATTATATTATTTCATTAGTGTAATTTTCTTCCTTTATTAATGGAGGAAAAACAACGGTTTGCTGTAACTGCAGCATTGCGATAATAATAATAATTCAACTCAAGTGGTTGAAGGACACTACATAATATTTACAAATATTAAAAATACATGCTGCATGAAATAATAAATCAGTTTACGTCAAAATTATTATACTTTTAATTTGGGACTAACATACTGAATTTTATTTAATAAAAAGTGTATTAAAATTTTATATCGTTCATCGAAACTGGGATGTTAATCCAATGTAAAAGATAATATAACTGTTCAAGAAACAAATTTGGTATTCAACTGCAAGAAACACTTCCCGGGCGTACGGAAAAAATTATTGTTTGGAAATTTTTATCTATTCAAAATATATAACTTTATATTCCATTCTATATGACAGGAATAGGTATGTATAAAATCAGGAGAATACTGTTTTCTTGTATTACTTCTTACTTCTTATGATTTTATTAGGCTGCCGTATTAATATCTTCGTAGGTTAAGTGTGACACATCATCCCGTTCACAAAATTGAGATTCATGGTATGAAAAGGTTCCTGGTTGTCTTGAAACGTGATAGGCCATCAACGTCAAACATTAATTTACATACAGCACTTATGCAGGCTTAGAAGGGTAAGAAAATTGTGTATGAAAGATGAAAAGTCAACATCGAAGCCCATAAATATAAATAAGCCTACGTTTATAATTTGATCGAATTCTTTATTATGCTACTAGAAAACTAAGAAAGAAAAAAAAGTGTTTAAAGTGTGGGATAATTTTTCGGTTTTCATTCGCTCAGTAATTAATTTCATCAATAATGAGAAAAGAATATCGATCTCACCACTACTTTAATAAAATTTTACTGAGAAGAGGTTTATAATGTCTGGTGATATTTTTGGTGACATGCTTTTTTAAATTAAAAAAACATGCACTGTTATATTTTGATGTAGTCCTGTCTTTCCCGGGATTTAACACTCCTTTATAGCTTGTCCGCACCTAGACTGACTTTTAAACAAATTTAATATAATCGATAAATGAACTGACCCAACAAATTTGATGATTGTAGGTTAAATCGTTTTAGAAGTATTAAAAGAAATAAAGACCGACAAACACATGGATACATACAGTTTTTTAAAATCAAAATATCAAACTTCGACAAGCACAAAAATCCGAAAGTGTTGGTCAATTATTACAATAATCAATATTTTCTTATGTTACATATTATATCACCCAGGAATGTAAAGGTATTAATAAAACCGAAAACGTCATCATCCTATAAACAAAATACTACTAGGAAAACGATTGATAAAAATGGCTTTGATTCGGTGAATAAACAGGATATCGTTGTACAAATCTTTTATCAAACAGACTATGTGATTTCCGTCTTTCATCGAGATGACTGCAAATGTATTCTGGATACGTGTAAATAGGGGAAATCGCTATTTACTGTTCATACAGATACGAACAGAGATGTATAATTTTCTCTCCCTTGTTTCAAACTGTTGACAGTTGAATAACAGAATAGTGTGTACTAAAGTTATAACGATATTAATCACTGAACGAGTAAGAAACGGAAGTAAAACGTAATACAAAGATAAACTGCAGACATACGTAAAACGGTAGGAAAATTTAATAATCAAATAGTAATATCAAAATTATTCTATTTTCATAATTTTCTATCATTTTTTTTTAAAAGAAGGTTACAAAAAAAAAGCAAAATGGCGATAAACAAAACAAACAAAAAATTAAAATTGCTGAAAAGTCAATCAAAACAAAATTAAAATTTACTTCAGTGTAAAGAAATTAATTTTGGTACTTCTGAAGAAAACTTTCACATCGCAAATGCATAGGAAAAAAAATTTTTAACAAATTTGAAATATTAAAATTATTATGTGCCTAATAAAGAAAATAAAAGTAAAGAAATAAAACAGTACAGTAAAAAACTAAAAGTAACTAAAGCAACTTTTAATTTGCATCATTATTCTAAAATTAATACCGAATGAAGTTAATCTCATAGCTTTCTGATTTTAGTTTTAGAACATATAATATTTCCTTCGTATCTCTGTATAAAACTTTTCTTTTTCATAAAACATATCATATATTCTAAAAAAAATAAACAACTCCTGAACTAGTAAAAAAATTGATTTAACCAAAAACAGGATAAAATGAAAAAAAAATTATGTACCGTAAAAATATAATTGTAGCGTATATATTAGAGCTTGTAAATCATTTGAATTTCATTCGCATTTACCAGCTCGAGGTATCATATTTTATATAAAAAATGAATAAATATCAATGAAATTTACAATGTATTTTGAAATTGTAAACAAAGGATCCAAAGTTACTTTCTAACCGAAGCATGTCACATTCGCCGTGCAAAAGGGTGACTATCCATGTGTACTTAGATGGTGTCTTGATCCTACAAACAGTGAATGTGCGGTACCTATCCAGGTGAAGACCTGGATCGGCGTTTGACCTAGAAGTGTCACGTGAGGATGAAGAGATAACTAAACGCAAGGTATAAGGAACAAAATTGGTTGCTTCGGAGAAACTAAGGCCTCACGTTATCCAAAAAGATATTAATTTACAAGGGTATGGTGCAACCAATCTGAACGTACTGTGTGAAGTTGTGGAGAACAGCTAGTACTAACAACATAGAAAATATACAACTCTTCCAAAACAAAATAACTAGGGCAATTGCTGAAGCACCAAGGTTCACGAGGAATGATGAAATTGACGTTTATGTGGAACTTCCGTCGGTTCGTGAGGTTGCGCGACAGCGCAGTGTTAAATATCAGCAGAGACTTGAAAATCACGTCAACCACTTTGAACTAATCTACTCGATAACAGCAGGGACGTCCGACGCTTGGACCGTCTACATGTACTCGACTTAGGGACTACTACATGACAATTTGAAATTTGACGCCAAATCTAGTAGTATTACTTTTATTTTTCTTGTTTTTATTTTTTTATTTTTATTTTTATGCTTTATTATTAATGGTTTCTGTAAACGATGAGGTGTTGAGATAAATGTTTTGAAGATTTAAGACTGGAATTGAAATTCCATATTGGACTTCAAAATTACTTACATAATTACGAACTATTATTGTGAATTACTTATCTTGGTAGTTCCTTAGGAATCCTCTTATCACGTTCTTTTTATCAAGAGACTTACTTATGCCTCCACTTGGGAAGCCGATTGTAATTATACCAGTTGTTTAAAAAAAAAAAAATATATATATATATATATTCTATCCAGTAAGTTATATCTTCCTAGTAGTATGTTAATAAAAGTAAAATAAACTCAAAACCACTGATAACTGAGTAAGGCTGAATAATTAAACTAGTATGATATATGCTGAAATTTTACTGTCACAAAATAACATTAGTTTGTGGGACAATAACGGCCATTAGACACAGGACGTTCCAATTATAAACCATAAAATATTAATTAAATTAATGCACCCACAACTCAGAGAAACTACCAGCATTAGGAATGGATGACATCATACACATTAATTTTTTGTAACACTAAATAAACACGCATCATAATTTTTTTATACATGAAACTCTCTGAAATGAACTAATACAATCGTAGTTATTTCCCATGCATCTATATTTTAAAAACGCATCAGACTGGGCACATATACCCAATCACCTTTTTTAACCTATTTATTTATTTATTGTAAACTGCACGGAATCATGTTTTTCAGTTAATTTTTTTGTCATTCTGAACAAAATAAAATAGAAATATATTTTAATGTAAATAACATTTAATTAAATATTAATGATTTTATTTTCACTCCTACGAAATAAATTATGAAAACATTTTTACTCTGACATATGTATTGATGTTTAAATAATACTAATTAAAGTAACTAAATCTATAAAATTTGTTATGTTATATTTTACTTATTTAATATTAAGGTAAAATTAATTATTTATTAACTAACCCCGGGACTTATAGAATCATTTCCTCAATTAATAATAAATAATCTCCTAACAAATAATACTAATAGAAATAATAAACAGACTACATTAATAATATTTCCTGGACGGTCCAGTAAAATTTAGATAAAGAAATTATTCGGTTTTTTCGGAACATTACGTCAATTATAACTGACAAATGGTAATATTAAAAATATCGACAGATTGTCAGAAGCACAGTAGAAAGAGGTCACATACAATAGAGAGAATACATTACGATAAACCGCGAACACACTCTCTTGAAACACTTCCCCTGTAATCTCAAAGGCTTTGTCTATTTCCCTCAAAACCCCCAGTCTAGTCCAATATTACTAGTGACACGACTATAATAATTTAATTATAACAACAGTTTCAACATTTATAAATGATATTTTAATATTATTATTAAATAAACTTGAAAGCTATTTAATTATATAATCATAATAGAGAGTACGTATATAAAATTATATTTAATTAATAAATGCAAATTTTGAAGTAGATATAAACCCGCTAAACAAATCACTTATTGCAAATAATCTGAATTAATTTTTTTTATTAAAATGTACTAAGTTTTAAAATTATTAACAAATTAAATGGAAAATTTTCTTTAAGTAATAATTATATTTTTTTTTGCGGAGGAAGGTGGAAATGAATTTACGCACGGAGTGTCGGGCTCCCGCTGATGGTATTATCCAATCACTATCAGCAGACAACCGACTAAAACTACCCCACTTTCTACCAGGACTCGACCCGGAACCGTTTAACACATTACTTCCGGTCGAGTCCTTCTATACTAGCCTCATTAGGTGCTACCTAATTTTCAGGACTATCCAGGTCAACATTTTTGGTCCTGAGAATGTTGCCGACGAATCGGGCTACACTTTCCCAGCTGCTCAGAACACGGAGCATCATCGCAACCACATTGTGGGAGCTCAGTGCTCCGAGATCCGCCTCTAGTGTCCCTCGATCTGCCGCCCACCGAGCACATTTGCGAAAGGTGTGCTCTGCGTCGTCCTGTACAGCCGGGGCAATAGAGGCAGTCCGGGGACGTTGCTTTCCCTATGACATGGAGGTAAGCGCAGAAGTACCCGTGACCCGTTAAAAATTGAGTCATGTAGTATTCCACCTTCCATGCCGCCGCTCCGTCCACACGGTCTGACCAGAGGGATAAGCCTTGCGGTCTATCGTCCTCTAGTCTCGTAGTCCAAGGTCTCTAGCCATGCGAGAAACGTGCGAGTGCGTTCCTCGTTGGCAATGGTCTCCCGGTCTTCGCCTGCTCGTCGCATCCTGTAGATCACCTGGCGCTCCATTGCCAAAACAGCAATGGGTATGACGCCAGCGACCACCAGAACTGCAGGCTCGGAGACCATCCGATACTCGGAAGCGACTGCGGTACGTTGCACCTCCGCGAGCCGATTCCGGTTTCTTGCAGTTCTGAATGCCTGGGCCCACACTTCCGACCCGTATAACAGGATGGAAGCACTGTGGACATCAGCAATCGCCGTCTGGTAGCCTTCGGTCCGCCGACATTCGCCATGAACCGGCTGAGAGCAGTTACGGCTCTCGCAGCTTTGTCGGCGACTCTCTAAAGCTGCTCAGCAAAGCTGAGTTTCCGATCAGTCATCATACGGAGGTACTTTGCGGCCGGCTTGGTCTCGACAACCTCTACCCCGACCCGCAGGGAGAGAGGGGTGTCGATACGCCTCTTCGTTAGAACCACGATCTCCGATTTTCTGAGGGCTAGAGACAATCCATGGTCGTCCAGCCAGGCACCGATTCTGTGCATGGCTCGACTGAGCCTCAGTTAGGCACGTTCTATGTCGCGGTCTGCGACAAGTAGCGCAAAGTCATCACCATACCCAACCAAGACAGATTCTTCAGGCATCTCCAGCCTCAGCAAGCCATCGTTGACGGCGTTCCAAAGGTCGGGGCCGAGAATCGACCTAAGTGCCGCCCTTGACGTGATAGAAATCCTACGCAGTCTTTTAAATGAGATTCCGGTTCCACAGGCATGCGTCCACCATTCTGAAAAGGTAATTGAGGCACATGGAACGAATTCTCTAGGGCCCAAATTATATCGCTCCAGTTGAAAGCGTTTTTAACGTCCAACGTAACGAGAAGGACCACACGTCGCGAAAAAAGATTGTGGTCCTCTGCTCGCCGCACAAACCTCTTGAATTGCGTCTAGGGTCGACTGACCCTACCGGAAACCTACTGGTTGGGTGACAGGCCACCTGCCTGATTCATCGCCGCAACCAGTCTTTTCTTTAACAGCTTCTCCAATACCTTCCCAGCTGTGTCAAGAATGCACAATGGGGGTAGGAGGACGGCGACTCTGGGGTTTCTTTGCCCTTGGGAATTAGCACAAGACGCGTGGTCTTCCTCCTGAGCTAAATGACCCAGCCTTCAGGTATGCATTATGCATGTCTAGAAGAAAACGGGGTCTGCAGCGCCCCACAAGTTTGAGCACCTCAGCCGGTATACCCATCGGGACCAGAGGCTTTTTTCCTTTCAGCGACCGTAGGACTCCCTCTAGCTCCTCCATCGAGAAGAGCGGGAAGTCTCCCACGTCGCCGAAGTCCCGCTCGATACGGACCGAGTGGGCTGGGTACAACATCATAACGACGTGCTCCGCTTTAGCCTCGTCTAGTGGAACTGGTGACGGAGAAGTACATTATATTCGGCAAGAATGTGATTAGTTAGCGCCTTATCTATCATAAGCTCTAACACAGGCTATATAATTTATGTTGTCACGTGGTCGATACAATACTTACCTCCCTGCAGTCGTTAATATTGCAGTAATCTTAAGTAATTTCATTTTTTAACTATGGCCAAATCACAATAAAAATTATGTTTAACACCCTCTTCTATCGACCGAACAAAACGAGCGCACCAAATTTTGGTTAAAAGAAAAAATTGCTGAAATAGCTGTTTCTTACTTGTCCAAGATTCGTATACCTCTGCTTGAAAAAAGGTTAATGAAAGTTGAATGAAAGTTCATATATTAAAAAAAAAAACACAGACAAACCATCCTCTAATAGAACGAAATTTGAATTTAAATTAATCACCATCAGAGGTAACACAAGAATAATATACTACTGGAACAATAATTAAGCGTTTGAAATAATATTTAGACATAATTTTAGTAATATCTAATGCAGTAAAATTCAATAAAGCCATTTATATACAATGTAATTCTTAATAATCCACATAATTAATATTAAAAAATGTTAATTAATTCATTATAAAAAAAGCTGCTTTAAAGGGTGATTTTACTTCAAAGGGACAGAAACTATTACATATAATTTAAATACAACAGTCTCTATTCTGCACAATAAACGGGTCCGTTTTACCAAATCTACAACTGTGTCGCCTACATTCGAAACCAAATATACTGAACACCGGTGTTTATTTTGCCTTGCATTAGTTCAACAAATATTTACTTGGGGGATTGGACTTGGCTTGTAGGTAAAATACATTCAAATACACACATGCGCGCACGCACACACACGGGTCGATTTTACATGTTCAACCCATACTGATAAAGGATAAAATAAACAAATTTAAAAATGATTAAAACTAAACACAGAATGTAATAAATCAAAACATGTAAAACGTATCGAAATAGTACTTATAAAACAGTAGGAAATTACGCAACATTTCATTACAACTTACAGACATTTTATAAAAAATTTATAATATGTACTAATAAACTTCATCAAAGAATCATAAAGTTAAAATTTCATTAGACTCCACCAACTATATTAGATCTCTCAGAATCACAAGAGTCCTAGAGAAAATACAGAACGTTATTTTAAATATGAATATAAAAAAACCTTATTTTTTGACCGCAGCATACCAGGGACAATTTTTTTATAGCTGGACTAAGAGATTAAACTTGTTCCTTTCACTGTGTAGTCGGCAGAGTAAAAATTGCAGCACTTTTAATTTTTGGAATAAATGCATTTTAGTGAGTGGCTTGTCTTGCATAGTAATCGCTGAGATACAGATAAAAACTCAGTTCTAGAAAATAAAACACGTAAATTCCTGCTACACAAGAGAGGAGTTAGATTACAGAATGAGGTAAATGAATGCAATTACCCTATTCCCTGAAGTTCAGATGTATCAAGATAAAAATATATTTTAAAGAACATGAAAGTGCAACTTTTAAGTAAATTAAACTTATTTGTAAGCGTCATGGGAATAACCTCATAAATTATGAAGTAAGGCGCTAAGAATACAAAACAACTTTAATTTTGATCTAAATTGATTTACTCCTGCTGTAAAAAAATATCTCCTGAAATTTTTTTATTTCTGTTCATTACTAATATAACGGGACGTTTACAAACGGGTATGTTAAAATACTTAAAAAATATATATATTATTACTAAACTGTGTAAAAATCAGTCATAACTGAACAAATAAGGATGAAAATTTGTTTATGTTGGCCGATGTTCCATTTTGTATAATTATCAAGGACAGCTTCAAAATTTCTCCTTTCTTTTTCACGATCATTTGTATCCTAATAGTCTATGAATCCAACGCATTAAAAATAATAATCAGCGATGTTAGTACATTGAGAATTCAGTAATAAATTTTTAATTGCTAAAAAAGACCGATTCATGTGTTAGACCATAACTGCACTTATGAGTTATGAATAACAGAAAAAAATAATAAAATTATCAAAACCAGAAAAAAATGCGTTAGATATATATAAATATGTGATAGCAAACAGAATACTTATATTTTGCAAAATAATTTATTCAAAATTATTCCAATATATTTTCTGATGTTATAAAAAGTTGACAGTACATACCTAAAATATATTTATGGCGTCCTACATAAATACTAGTGTAGAGAAATACAATTTCTAATAATTTATTTACTTTTTTGCACCATAGAAAATGATCGGAAGTTTTTCCCTAAGAGAAAAGAAGGAAACAAAATACTTTCTTTCATTTTTAATTTTGAACCTGATCCTGAGATGAATAGTAATTTTATATCGTTATTTTACTTTTCAATTATATCAAAATTTTATTTGATATTGTAACAAGTTTTAAAGTACAGATCGTGTAGTTTAATGTATGTGGTAATATTAAAAGTTTGATAAATAAATTGTGGTAGAGCTAAGAAAGAATGCAGACATGAAAATAAAAATAAACTGCGATAAAAATAAAAAGTTTGATAAATACTAAAACTACTTTTTTAATCAGGGTACAACGGTTTATAATTTAAGTTAGAAAATACATTTTAAGAAAGAAATTATGAGAATAAGTAAGAAGAAAGAGTTTCAGTTAGGGAGAGGAAATATTCCGTGTTAAGTAAATTAGAGGAAGTAATTGCGGTTGGCAGGAATTAATTCCCTAAGTAGGAAGAGAATGTCTGGAGAGAAATGGAAGAGGGTAAAGAAAGGAGAAAGCAGTAGGCCTATTCGACGCCGATTCCTCACAAAGAGCGAAACTAAATTGGCCCATCGATAAGATGTTCAGGCCTTAAAGAACAAGCATCTACTAACTCGTTTCGCTTCAGCTCACACTATGGCTACCGAGGGCTGCTCAGCTTCTCCAAAAAAACATCAACCACATTGTTTTCAAAAATTAAATATCGTTATAAATCTAAAGAAAAAGTTAAGTAAGAATTATAAGTTTAGTAATTCATCTTATTATTAAAGATGAATTAATGGAACAGAATTAGTATAAAAATAAGTTTTACCAATAATATTAAAATGTAAATTAAACACAAATAAAATACCATGCTACATGAATAAATAAAGATAATAAAAGCAGAAGAAATTTTGATCCTGGTTACCAAATTTATGCTCAAAAACCAAAACTGGCATTGTTATCCACCAAAACCACGAAACCTACTTTTAATAAAATTGAACCAATAAGAAATACAAAGCAGATAGATATTTTACCTTGAAGAAATTCAAGATACCTCCTTCTTGAAATGATTTGTCGTTTGCTGAAAACTTATCTTAACTGGTTAAGTTGGTATATTCCTACAAGGAGATGGAAAACATGGAAGGAAAACAGAAGTTTAAATTAAAATATTCAAAAGAAACTATTCGCACAATACTTATTGAATCTGACTTATAAATATAAGATTGCTTTGTTGATGCAAAAAACAAGAGATAAATATTAGAAATTAAAAAATACTACTGCCAAAATAAATCCCTTTCGGCATGTCGGAAAGCGGAGGTAGATTTAACCGGTGTTAAGTTTTCCACCTTAAAGTTAAAAAAAACTTCAAATTTACTCAAAATGGTAATCAAATTTACGACTATGGTTGGATGTAAAAAAAGTTTCACATGTTTAGCATACGGTAAGCCCCAACTTATTACAATTCCAACAACATTTTGGTCATCCCTTGCCGTAATGGTTGGTCATATCAAAAATTGTTTCAGCCAAACGTTTTAGGTAATATTTAGGGGACTAACGACTACTTTAAACCGATTCGATAGTCTTCGAAACTCCATTTTTTCAACCTCCTGGGCCAATGGTTGGTGATATCAAAAAACTTTACTAAGATAAGTTTTAGGCCCTTATCTAAAGAATAGTAGAAACTAAACGAATTCGATATTTTACTTAATAAGAAAGTTATAGCAATATTATGTTTTTTCGAAAAAGCCCCCCATTTCCTTCCCCATGGTCCGATTTTGGCCGTTAACAAACTTGACCGAGATTTTGGGATGAGTTATTTTTAAGGAACAATTTGAAAGTGATTGGCGCAAAATTACGGCAGTTATCGTGTCCACAAAAAAGTGAAATATATATAAACTTTTGAGCTGACGGTGGTTTTGGATTCTGGGGGATGTGAAACGCGAAGATATGTCGAAATTTTCCGGAAGTCGAATCATGGTACCCAGTACAATTGGTAGCTTTCTTATGAAATCCACATAAAAATTGGTGATAAACATTGTTCTTTAATACAGGATAATTAAAGAGCGTGCGGGCGATAATTCTGTAAATAGTGTAACCTTTATTTTTAATTTGTTAAACTTATTTAAACACACACACACATATATATTGATGTAGCCTATGACACTCTCGGTAACGTAAGGATTCCAACGGGGGGTCATACGTCTAAATCGATTCAGCTGTTGAGCTGCTACGGTGGAACAAACATACATACGTGTACATACATACACCCTAAATACATTTCACTCCTTTTTACGGCAGTCGTATAAAAATACATTTATAAATACAATTTATCAAAATAAATGCACTCGGCCAAAACATATGTTTCTCAAACTTAATTTATAAATAATTTAATTTAAAATAATAATAACTATTTTTATTATTATTATTTTATACGATTACATCAATTTATAGCATTCAATTGTGTGTATGCTCTTCGCTCACCTAACACGCGCACGTGTTATTTGGTGAAGGGAAGGGCTATGGAACTGCCGCGATAACGTCATATCATGATTTAAAATCAGCGATTTAATAAATCTGTCAAAAATTCATGAATAACCGACGCAAAACTGTTTCATGTGAAATCACATAATTGAATATTAAATATTATTAAGATTCCAATTTATTTTCAATTATAAAATAAAACATAAATTTTAGGCTACAATTTATCATTTTTAGATCAATAATGATTAAGCAATTAAATGAAACGAATTCAAAATAAAACCGAAGAGCTTTGCATTTTAATTATTAAAAGAGTAATTATAACTACGAAAAACCTGATAAAAATTCAAGTATTATAAAAAAAAATTGTAATTTCACAGCTATATTAATATTAATTTTTATTCGTTTACCACTATTTGTATGGTAGATATTGTTTAGTTAAATAATATGATAACGAAAATAATTACATATAAAAACACAATAAATAAAAATCACGTTAAAATAAAATACAATATGTTAATTTTTTAAGAAATTTAGCTTTATGATTTTGAAAACAAATTTAATTTTTACTTGTAACTGAAAAACATTCAGTTTTACTAAATTAAAAATGAGAATTTATAATTTAAATGAGAAATTTTACCTTATTAATGTCATTACTGCTTGTGTTGCTGTTTTTATTAAGTGTTGTTACATTTGATAATTTGTGAAATAAATATTTATAGGAGACTATTGCATGTTTAGGAGAGAAAACAAAAACTACTTCTTGTAAAGTTTACTTATTTATTCGTCATTTTAGTCTATCTTTTTAACATTTTTGATTGGGCCAGCCTAGGCTATAGAGGAATGTGACATGGACCAGTTACCAACAGCTGATATAATCTACGAAGGGACATCTCACTGCGGAGGTTATCAAATAACGTAAAGAAAACTTATTAACTACTGATTAACTTCATCAAATAGAGATCCGAGGAGGGTACCTTGTAGAAAACTAATTAGAGATGCCACAGCGAACTAATCCGGAAACTCAAGCGATAACACAGTGTAATTATGGAATCCCAACCTACTTTTAGTCAGTAGAGAACCATACCTATGCCGAGAAAACAAACTGCAATTCATAATCCTAGCAATGGTGGATTATCCATATCAAATAGATTTAGTGGCCTTCCATTACAGTTTACGTATATTACGAACCAAACGAAACTCGTCAAGTTCCCACCTATTGTACTTTACGGGATAAATGATGTGCTAAGGTTGTAGGAATTGTTAGAAATGGTCGTGTGTAAGGGGAGTTACAATATTCGCCTGCTAGAAGGTAAACAACTTAGAATAATTTCTAAGGATATTGAAGCGTACAAGAAAATCACAAATATATTTCGAGAACATGGTTTCCTTCACTACATGTTCGAGAATATATCTTCACTAGAAAGAGTGAACTAGTCTTTCGTTCGTGATTAGGAACCTGCGCCACTCGATTCCAATAAAGATGATCAAGGAAGAAATCGCAAGACACGGGCACAGGGTGAAGGACTTAATAAAGGCACACCACAGAGTCTACATCGACTTTTTTTTGTGAACCTGGAACCGCAGGAGAACAATAAACCTATAGTTGAGTTAAAATCCATTGAGAATTACGGGGTGTCGTTCGAAACACTCCGGAAACCAACAGGTCTCGTGCAGTGCATGAGGTGCCAGCAGTACGGGCACACCAAAAGTAATTGCATGAGGCCTTTCCGCTGCGTAAAGATGTGGGGAAGGCCACCGGACAGCTGATTGTTCTAGAAAGGACAGGAATACTCACTCCTGCAACCTATGCTTTATGTCAATCCGACCATCTGGCAAACTATCGAGGCTGCAGTGTGTACCAAGGGATGTTAGAGAGGAAACAAAGGCAAAAGGCGAATCGGAACTCACAACTTACTCTTAGAGTCGAATCCGCTAGTCGTAGGGCAACCGGCCTCACGGTTGATGATAAAAATTTTCAGGTGAAGCACCTGGGATCGTCGGCGCAAAACCTAAGTCTCTCCACCGAATGTATGCTGTGGCAGCTGGCAGTAATAGTGGGAATAATGTTGGCAGGTTAGACAGACTTTCTTCAAATATAGATTTCCTAAATCAACAGATTGGAAGTCTAATAACCTTGCTTACTTAGGTACTCTCAAAAATCTGTTATTGGCAAACTTTCTCCGGATTGTTACATGGAACATTAACGGCCAACTTTCTAGTAGTAGTAGTAGTAACAAACTCGCATTGAGAAATTTTCAACGATATATCATAAGTGATACTAGTTTTCTAGAGTTATAGCCAAATCAAATTTTATTTATGAAATATTTAGATCTTACAAGGGTAAGAAGGCACATATTCTCACAAACATGACGATACGAACCCGTCGAGATTCCAGGGGGCTGAGCCCTCTGGGTAGATGGTTGGACGAGCGAAATGAGCACTGACCGGCTAATTCAGTAATTACTTTTGATTTCAGTACACCAATACAAGTAAGGATAGTTAATTGTTTAGTTTGTTTTTTAATTTGATGCAGACTTCTAAAAATGGAAAGTACGAGAATTATTTTTTTGTTTCTAGTTCAAGTTTTTAAGTCGCTTTTGTCTACTAAAAATGTTATTAAAGAAAAAAATGTATACCATGCAGTCGAATTACGTTAAATTTATTGCTAATTTATTTGTCATGAATAAAAACAAATAAAATGGCATGCGTTACTCAGCTTATATTTTAACACTAAAACATCATTTATTAACTTAATCTTATTATACTACATATTATGTTGTATGTACGTAATATGAATAATATTAGGCGTACATAAATTATATGTATATTTTACATAAAAAAACATGGAGAAAATTGTATAAAAAATCAAATGAGTTAAGTTACTTCAATGCACTCCTGTATGTTTAATGTGTTCATTTCATAATATAATCATATGAAAATAGTACATTATCTGTATACGTATGTCTTAAACCATCACTACTCAATTATACTTTAATGATTTCGAAATAAATAATTTTTATCTATGTTGTAATGTGAAAATTCAACAAATATCACCAGTGATGATTGTTGTATTTACTTTCTCTCTGTAATTACTCCTTATTTCACTTTCATTTAAAGTAAACTGATGACATTTACATCCTCATAAATAATATGAGCTGCTTCAGTTCTTTATAAATAAATAAATTCACTGTAAACACCTTCCCCAGAATCGAAAAAGACTGTCATCATAACCTTTCGAATAAGTGGAAATGTTTTCACTTTTATTGGCTGCGGCGAATTTTAATGTCTCCATTCATATGATCGTTTAATCTCAGGACTGTAATGAAGCACCCAGCTCTCATCCCCTGTGATGATTTGTTTCAAAAACTGTGGGCCAGTTCTAGAATAACGTTGAAAAAAGTAAGAGCAGTCGCAAAACGTTTGTGGTTGTCGGTCAACAGATGTGGAACCCATCGTGCACACATCTTCACGATCATGCTGATCGTGAATAATCGCAAACAAACTACCATAACTGATGTTAAGTTTACTTGCAATCGCTATAATTTTAATGAGCCGGTTACTCAAGATCATTTCATTCACACGTTCCGCGTTACCCTCGAGATTGCAATTGAAGAACGCCTAGCGCGCAGTTCGTTATTCAGATTTGTTCTTCCGTTTGGCACAATTTTGTGAACATCAGGCATGACATTGCATTCTCATCGTATACCCTAACAATTAGGCGATGAATTTCACAATTGTAATTTTTTGCCTACAAAAATTGGACTGCTGAACACACTTCTATGCTGGATGAAACCTCTACAGGACCCGCCATATTGAAACGATACTACACATGTACTATGTGTAGTACATAGTTTCGTACTATAGTATATGTCGTACAGAATTGCTGCTGGGGGAGCGTGAAGACAACAATGCAGTTCAAGAACATGGCAAGGGTGTAACTTTATTTTTATATATATGTATATCGTTCGTATCAAGAAGAATGGTGCTTCTATACTTACTTATTTTTATAACATTTAAAAAAAATTATGTCTATAATAGTTTTTTTAAAAATGTAAAAACTAATAAGTATAGTAAATGTTAATGTAAACAACGTACTGTTTATAGTCACAATACAATTTGTAATACAATTATAAGCTTAATTTTTTTTCTGCTAGATGGTAGAGAATATTTTTCTGAACATTTTGGTGTTTTGATATTTAAAATAGGCTTAAGGAGTGAGTAGATATAGAATTTAATAGTTTTTAATAAATAGTTAGAATTAATAAATAGAGTAAATAGTTTAATAATTAGTTACAATAAATAGTTTAGAATTTAATAGTTTTTTAACGCTAGCCATATTGAAAACAGGAAGTTGGCTTGAGGACGTCATTTTCTTCGCTTGGAATTGTTTTATACAAGAAAAATATTTCGTATCATATTTTTATATACAACCCTGAAACTTATAAAGTAATTATTCAATAAGAAAGAATCTACTAAAAAGTCTAGAAACTTCAATTGAATATGAGCCACTGATCTCAAGAATGCGGAAATAATTTTTCTGCATTGTTTAATTAACTTAATTTTTCTTTTTTCCCCGATTGAACATTTAGAATATCAGAATGATATCCGACCATGTTTTCATTATATAATATAGCAATCAAGAAGGCAAAAAATAAAAAAGTACCATCTGATCGTTTATGTAAAAAATCTCATAGACCATCGAGGAACCT
Organism: Lycorma delicatula; assembly: GCF_047948215.1. Taxonomy (NCBI): domain Eukaryota; kingdom Metazoa; phylum Arthropoda; class Insecta; order Hemiptera; family Fulgoridae; genus Lycorma; species Lycorma delicatula. The sequence continues at coordinate 199,346,348 of NC_134456.1, forward strand.
ACTTAAATAAATAAAATTAAAAAAAAAAAATCTATAAAATCGGACCATTTGATAAATAGTAAGATTTAAAAATAACGATTACATGTAGTCGAAGTGACAAATCTCCTTCTTTTGTAGAAGTCTGTTAAGAAAAAAAAATTTAATTACAATAATCATACGTACGTAATTTGTATATCGGATTCAGATGTTAACTTGTGAAACGTACCACTACGTAACGTCAAATATTATCTAATAAATTTCAACACGTAAATAAATCAAAATGAAAACTAAAAAAAAAATACAGAAACTTTTATTTCATTATATATATAAAATAGTAAAAAAATAATAACGGAAAAAATTGACTACCAGATGAGGTTTTTGTAGCCGTAATGTATTCATTCATTAATAACTTATAAGGGTTATTCTGAATTCCGTCAGGTGTCAGTTGATGCTTAAAATTTACAACGGGTAGTCATTTGCTCTTTGTGAATTGCCTCATCTTAGTAATAATGAATTATGATACATTTTTATAACGTGACAAAAGTACAGAGAAGTGCATAAAAAAAAATCTGAAAATAAAAGTAGTTAAGAGAAAAATTATATTTAAAAAGAGAATACACAATTACATTTAAAAACAAAAAACTTTTTTTCTGTTTTTAGGATAGAGTTTAAAATGGAAGGCAAATTAATTTTATGGAGGCAATAAAAAAAACAGTATTTTATTTTTTATACTAGTCGTTCCATTTATATTTTCATAAACGTTTACATTATAAAATATCTAGAAATTTAAATTATGCACAATATATTTCGAATATTCATTTGTTAGCATTCAATTTTGAAGGTGTTAGAATATTATTATCAGAAAATGTTTATCTATCTACAATATAATCCTCTCAGTGTTTGTTTTTTAAAACAAATATTTTACTTTAACTAAATTTATACGTATAACTAATACATTATTTATTTCTCATACTAATTTTCCAGCTACTTCTAGGTGTGTGTGTGTGTGTATGCACAGGTAAATGCAATTACCGCTACCGGCTTGCCAGGCCTCATGTAGCTGGTTTTGTGATGACGAGTTTAACCAATAGACTAACACGGAGGGTTATATAATTAATACAACTATACAAATTAATTAATACAACAATATAAACTGTTGTATATAAATGAGTATCATATTCAATAATAATGACAAATTAACATCCAGAAAATATGAAAGAGTATAAAATATAATGGAAAAACTAGTAATTTTGTCAATTCCTGAACTAGGATTAGATTTACAAAGAAGACTGGCTATATTCCTAATAACAATACATATCGTACAAAAGATTAATTTGCTCTCTTGTACAATAATGGTAACCAATGAAAAGTAAAATAAATTTATCAAATTTTAAAGAAAATTAATCAGATATACTTTCCGGAACACTGCTGATGGTCATAAGATAGATTGGCAGTATTATGGTGAAAAATATAATTTAAAAATAAAGAAGTATACCTGGTTCTATTTAATCACTGATACTGATAGTGTGCGTAAAAATTATTTGTTTTGTGCATTTCTACCAAGAAAATAGTAATTTGTTTCTTTTTTACTTCCTTGTACGAAGTAAAGGAAGTACTGTGATCGCAAAAATATCGGTTTTCAAATGTCAACGAAAATATCCATTTTGACCATCCCTGAATCCATTTTGACTAGTTTCGGCGTGACGTCTGTACGTATGTATATGTCTCTCATAACCAAAAAACGATTAGCTGTAGAATGTTGAAATTTTGTATTTAGGACTGGTGTAACATCTAGTTGTGCTCCTCTGTTTTTGATTGCAATCGACTGAACCAAAAGTATCCAAAAAAGCCAAAATTTGTATTTTAAACTTTTTCTTAACTGCAGTAATAAGCTCTCACTGAGGGATTTTCAACGGTATATCACAATTGGGACTTATTTTCATTGGTTCCAGAGTTATAGCCAATTGAAATTTTAATTAACGAAATATTTGCATCTTAGAAGCGGAAGGCACATCGGTTCAAATCAGATTTCGTCTTCTTTTTTTTAATTTAAATATATTGATCTATTAAAAGTTTTATATATATATTAAAAGTTTTACAATTAATAATAATTCAATAACAATAAAAAAAATTATGAAAAAATATCAGAAGTTATTAATGAAATAAAATTTTATGTACTTTTCATAAAAAAAAAAAAAAGTGTATATGTAATTTAATAGGCGTACAAGGAAGTCATGTGGTGCCTTATCAATTTATTTCAAATATAGTAGCATAATTAAAGCCTGATTTTTAAATAAACAATAGAGAAGTTTAATAAAATATCAGTTACTGTTTTGCACCAGAAACATTATTTGAAGAAGTTATTACTGCAAACCGTACTTGTTCATCACATTTATTTAAAACTTAAATTCTTCAACGAATCAACAGAATGAAGTATTGATATTAATAACTGAAAGAACTGATTGTTATTCTTTTCATTTCCGTTATCTCTTTAAACTTTTTAAAATAATAATAGTAATAATCTTAAATTAGATAATATACATCTTAAAATTAGTTACATTTTAACAGCACTACTTAATATTTTTTTTAAACAGAATCGTTAAAAAAAGAAAATTAAACTGTTTAAAAAAAATGTTTATCTAAATATGTAACGTTCAACAATTACAAGGATACGTCATATTTATTTCTGAACGAAAATCAATTCAAAACAAGGAAAAAACAAACAGTAACGGGAAGTAATACAACTACACTACCAAAAATAACTTTAATCGTTAAAATAACGACGACTAACAGAATAAAAATCTAAAAAAAAGTAGTCATAATTGTTTAACTAATACTTTTATAGACCGGATTTGTTTTAAACAAAAATGATAAATGAAATAAAAACCTACTTAATAAAACATTAACGAGATGAGTACGACACATGTCAGTATTACATAAACGATACGTTTATTTAAACACGACAAACGGCTTGTATATTATTTAGGTGCAACGCGGAAACCATTCTTTAATTGTTTGTAAGTTAAATTATTTTTGTGTTACAAAACAGGAAATCCGGACTAAATACAAATAGATGTTGTTTATAATCCGGATATTAAAAGTAATTTCATTATTTTAAGGCGGTTAGGTTTATTTCATTGAATTTACTCATTAGTATTTTATACTTCAATCGTTTTAAATTAGTCGACACAATTAATGTCTCACTTAAAATATCTGTTTATAAAATACCAAGAATGAAAGACCAATTTTAGTCTATTCCCGTTAGTAGTAATACAAATGTTTCTATCATCCATTGAATGAAATTTGGAAGATGATCTAGAAGACGACAAATCCTTACCGGATGATCAAATTGATTTCGTTTGCAATAAGGTCTAACGATATTGTTTTGTTTTAAACTCTTAATATTCATAATTTTTAATTATTTATTACGATTCCTGTCTAAATCTTAAATCGTTGAATTTCTTCAAAATATCAAAACATATTTCTAAGAAAATGGATACAATATATTTATATTTAATAAATATTACAATGCATCTATGGTTTATATAATTTATTTACTGGACGTAACATATATCATAAACACTCACTAACTACACTAACAAACTTTGGTGTTTCACTTTAGGGTTTAACCAACATCTATCTATCTAAACATTACCTATGATAAAATTGGCTGATAAAAATAATTTTAATACTATTAAAGAACGAAAACAAATTCGCATAAAACATTAATCTATCAAAATATAATCTACATTTTACTTTCATACATTATAACAAATTTATTGGTTTATTTTTTTTTTAGCAAGGATGGATTCAAAGGTACTTCTGTAATTTTAAATAATAATATAACAGCTTACCCGGTATCGATTTGTAACCTGAAACATTTATCGATAATTTACAATAAGGGGTATTAAGGTAATAAAATTAACAGGGTTGAAAAGGTGAAACATTTAACTGGGAGTATTGTTGTGCAATATTAAACGGAGGGTAAGTTTATTTCCCTAGTAACACTTAATGGAATGTTGTTATAAAAGGAGCAGAGGGGGTTGCAATAAGAGGGTTTTTGTTATCAGTTCATAGCGGAATGAGTCGCGGTAGTGGTATGACTGGTAGGGAAAACAGGATCGAGTTGTAAGTCGGACGGTGGGAAGAGAAGGGCAGATGGTATTAAGTGACAAATTAATAAAGCCAAGAGACGTCCCCTGCCCGGACATGCAATTAACACCGGGTCGGGGGTCGGTCGAGGGGAGGATATGCTAATGGCAAGCTCGAGCCTAACGAGAACCCCGCATATATTAGGGGGTGAAACACCCTTCCAGTTATTGCTAGTCCATTAACATCCAACTCTCCGGGAAAAACACCTCTCCATATTCACCACATCACTCTACTGCTTCGGTACTCCTTAGCATCCATCTTGTTTATGTAACTAATCATACCATCACGCGGTAAAACGATACCAGACTGTGTCTACAATCTAATATTCTATATTTTTCATTTTCGCAAATTATAATTATAATAACGATAAAAAAATCCTAATTAATTACCAAGATGCTCCTAATCCAAACTTAATGATTGTTATTACGGTAGATAGCTTTGAACGTCTCTTATAATTTAAAATATATTTAATATAACATCCAGTAAGTTATATGTAAATGTTACAATTATAATATAAACTACGGTTAAATTTCAAATCAACTTCCCAACTCGATTCAAACATGATGTTTTAACTATTAATAGTCGAGAAAACAAATGAAAATTAAGTCTGCTTAATTATTATGTACATGAACAATGGCTAAATGATAATTTCAATTTCTTTTTCATTAATTAATTTTTATTATTAAAGGGTGCTTCATAATGCTCTTCCTTATTACAAAATGCTAGACCTCATTTCTATAGAAGTCGAGATCCGACGGGTAATTAAATATGACTTGCATAGACTTAAAAACTTGCTTTATTCAGCTTAAAATAATTTGATCTGGATAAATTTCGTTAAATAAACCGTAATATAACTGTGTATTTAAAACAAATTATTTTATCTTTCCAGTAAATCTATACTTGGAACGAGCAGACCAGAGCACAATTTATATAAGTTGTTGACAGTAAAATGTGTATAATTTAGATTTTACGATACCAGTTCCTCAATCATATCTTCAAGCTAACATCCATTCAACTTATCCTGAAAAATTTAGGGTGAAATGTAGTCTACTTTATCTTTTGTACAGATTGGACACAAGCATTATAGAGCAGTGCTCTAATGTGGAGGAGATAATACCAGATTTTATATGTATATAAAGCAGCATCCCCGTCACGTCATTGCCCGGACCTTATGGTTAATCGCGTTTTCCGTCATGATCAGGGGATATTTAGCCGGTCGTAGCTCGCTTCGCTCGTCCTTCCCGTCTAGCTAGAGGGTTCTCCTCCTGGATCCCGCTGTGTTCATTAAACTCATGCTTACGAGAATAATGATAAACAAAAATTAATTCTGTTCAATTTATAAAAAAATATTAATGTATTGTAATTTCTTAGAGTAACAGTCTGGTCAATGCGTGACCTGAAACTTTGAGTGAACTAAAACGTGGGTTTCAAAACAGTCGGTTTCCATCTTTAAAATATTAGTTATAACTGGTTACCTGTACTTCGAACGAGTAAAAATGTATTTTTTACCATATCTTGTATACAAATTTTTACCAATTTATCTTCAGTAGTTTTTGCTGAAAGTCGATGAATCAGTCCGTCAGAACAATTGCTTTATAAGTACAGGTGTATATCACTGGACTAAATAAAACCAAACATGTAGATAACACTAAATAATCACTAATCATACTATTCAATTACTTATGAAAATTTTAATACCAAGGTTGAAAAGGGAAAACAATAGAGGATATATTACTTGTTCATGAACGTTGAACAATGTGTAACTGTGATAAGAGATACCTCTCTCTTTCCTGTTTAGCCTCCGGTAACTACCGTTTAGATAATTCTTCAGAGGATGAATGAGGATGATATGTATGAGTGTAAATGAAGTGTAGTCTTGTACATTCTCAGTTCGACCATTCCTGAGATGTGTGGTTAATTGAAACCCAACCACCAAAGAACACCGGTATCCACGAATTAGTAATTCAAATCCGTGTAAAAATAACTGGCTTTACTAGGACTTGAACGCTGTAACTTTCGACTTTCCAAATCAGCTGATTTGGGAAGACGCGTTAACCACTAGATCAACCCGATGATTAAGAGATACCTGTACTAATGAAACCAGACGCCTAGTGACGTGGGTTTAATCATAATAAAATATGATTTTATAATGAATAATACTTTATTCTATTTTAGTATATTTTATTTTACTGATCGATCATATTGAAACCAAATTATAAAAAAAAATATATATATATATATATATAAACAATAAAAAATTAAATAAAGATTCGCAAATGAATAATACATATAAAAATTGCTGAAAATAAAAGGATGTATTTCAAAATTATTTATAAAGTAATAAAGCGTGGTAAAATGTTAAAAGGTAAACATACATTCCAGCCCGTACAATCGCAATAAAAAGTTAAAGTCAGCTAGTATAAATGTAAATAGGGAAAAGTGATAGATGCTTGCTAAATTTAGAGATGTGGTAGCGTATGTACATGTTCTTTTAAAAGAAGGAAAATATCGCGGAAAATAGGGAGACGTAAACGAAACGAAAGGAAGGAAAAAGGAGTTAGTTTGGAAATACTTAAGTACTAAAATGATTGTTACATAGAAAATAAGGGAAAAGAGAGAATGAAAGAAAAAGCAATAGAGTAGAAAAGGGTGATAAAGATGAAAAGAGTAGTTGATTCTTTGTCGGGACAGCCACATCACGGCTACGAGAGGGAACGCGTGCGCTAGAACGTGCTGGAAATTCTCCATTCATTTAAACCGCAAGAGAAAATTATTATATTTTCAAGAACAAATAATGTTCCACAGTTGAATATCAGTAGCACCGTCGAATCAGCTCAACTCTCCGTTCTACTCGCTAGAGAATTTAACCCGACCTAACTTTAACTTCTTGAGTGAAACTAGTATTAAGCAGACTCTTTCTTTAATTAACCACTTCTAAACCACTATTTTATTCCAACTAATTTCTATAAATACTGGAAGATAAACAAATAAATTAACCACAATTAGTTAAATAATTATATTTCTAATATAAGAATTAGAGTAAAGCAAAAAAATAAGATTTATTGACTTACAATGTTGATAAAGTAAAACGAAAAGAAAAACTGAAGCGCAATTATTTAAACAAAAATTAAATAGGTATTTAGAAATTGCCAAACAAGTCATTAAAACTGAGTTCATATAAATAATATCAGAGGCTCGCCGCAAGCTTCGCACGCTTAATTGACTTGTAGCTTGAGCCCTTCGATGCTGATTTGTTTGTCATTAGTCTCGACAGCCTTAGATGCTGCTTGAAGTTCAGCTTGCGAGTTTCTTTTGTAGCCTATATATTTCTCCATTAAAAAGGATTCATCGATATCGATACCGTATTTTTTGCGTGACTAACAAAAAAACTTTCAGATTTAAATATTACTATGATTAGTGTTTTAACCCAGAGTAAGATAATTAGGATTGTCAAGTAAGAAACTCCTACATTATAAGTAATCTATTAGCATACTGAAGAAAAATTAGGAGAAATACTCCAGGAAAGAACTAAAGAACTTCAATGTCAGTAAAATTTCCGTTCTCGTCAAAATTACCCAGAAATCTAAGAAAAAACATAATAAAAATAAAAAATAAAGAAAAATTAATAATACCTTGATTAAAAATAAAATTAATTTAAAAAAACTGGGACAATTACTCTTTTTCAAAAAAGGAAAACCATCAACGAATTTGTACCAAAATATATATAAATATATTTTAGTTTTCAGATTTATACATCTGAAAACTAAAATTAGAAAAATATCAAAAATTAGAGTTAAAGATTTTGGGTTGACTAAAAAAAAGAACCTAAGCGTAAACGACTAATATAGAACTAATAAGCTGATGTAAATGTAAACAGCTAAATCAATTTCTTACAGAAAAGCGGATGCAAGGAAAATGGCAAAAAGAGGAATGTTAGAAGACAAACTTCTATGAATATATTTCAGTAAAAAAAAGTGAAACATGAATAAAACCACAAGAAATTGAAATTTAAACAGAAAACTCTGAAGACGATACCGATAAACAACAATCAGCCAGATCTTTACTCTAGCTGAACGATTCAGACGGTTCAGATGGATAATGTCATGTCACATAAATTATGGATATGTAGTTTTGAGGTTGGATAAGATTGTTCAAGAATCCGAAAATACTGACTGCTATTTAATATCTGAAGCAAAAGAAATTTTTTTTTACAGCATGGATTTAAAGCAAAATCGATGATTAACAACGTGTCACCCCTATGAGTAAAAATGGTTCAATCTTACGAAAATTGAGCCCTAGCTGAACGGGAGCTTCAGCTTTACTCTGATAGCGTAATTTGTCTCGTATTGGAAGTTTTTCCACAGTAGAAAGTCCTTTCTAATCCAGTCTTGATGCCTTCTTCCTGATTTTAAGCACTATGGAAGTTTCTCTGCTAGGTTTATGTTAAAAATCCGGGAACAGTGAAGCCAGTTCATTCCAATATGACTTGGAAACTGCAGGCCGATTCTGGATCGATCCATTATGTTTCATATCCGATAATAGTACAATATGCCTAATAGCTAACGGGGATATTGAGAAAGCCAAGGGTCTTCTTAATTCCTCCAAAAATATAAATACCGGTACAAAAGATTTAAAGAAGTGATGATGAATACGTGACAAATATTTTAGTGAACGAAGTACAAAAAAGAATAAATGTAAAAGAAACGGCAGCAAACTACGTGAAAAAAAAGTTTTTATAGCTGTGAATATGTCCGGAGAATGAATAATATCAGACCGCCGAAAAATAATTTCATGTAATGACCAGCTGGTGGGAGTATGACCAATAATGAAAAGAATGATACCTATCAACAAACCTGAAAATTTTGTAAATCGGTACCTTTGAAGGGATCGTAAAATCTATAACAAGAGGTTTGTTGTAGAGACTAGGTCACATGACTATGGGTCCAATTTTTCGAGAAAGAATACTGAAATATTTATTTCTGTATAAAATCAGGAAGTTGAAAATAATTTTAACAGTTAATAAAGGGATTCGTAAACTCAATTACAAAAGTGACAGAAAAGTTAGTAACTTATTTCTCTTCTTGTAATTATGAATGTTACAACAAAAATCTTCTCTCTGGTTGGTAATAACATTGGCATAATTCTTTAATGAGTAATAAAATCTAAAACAATCGAACCTTGTACCTTTCGATCTTATTCCTCAATTCCAAATACTCTATATTATCATTTGTGAAAACTTCTGCTTGAAGTTTTGAAAAATTGAAGTACCACTGCATAATGACTGGACCTCAAAATGAACCAATAAACGTAACTATTTTTTTGTACGTTTCATTTTAAAATAAATATTAATTGACGAAAATATAATTAATAAAACAGCAAGGAGTACGTAATCAGTATAATAATGATGAAACGTAAAAAATGTTACTCGTAAAAAGAAATAGATGTGGGAATGCGTTCAGGGTTAAATAGGTAACAAACAGAAGGGCAATGAGAGAGTGAAATAGTGAGTGACAGTCGTGATAGTGGAAAAGAAGAGGAGAGGTAAACAACATGGCTTCAATTCGAGACAGTTGTAATACTGTCTTGATGAAGTTAGACCGTCACTCGGCTCACCTACACAGTTTAGAAGATTTGCCCTTAGACCACCTTTCATTCCATCTCTTTATAACTTTGTCCCCATCATTTTTTTTCTGTATTTTTAACAGAAATATTAAGAATTTTATTAGCACATTTTACTATTATTATTATCATTATTAAAAATAATAATTACTATTATTATAAAAATGAACTTTTTCGCATTTAAATGTTAATTAAAATTTTGATATATAAAGACAGTAAAAATTCAATACGTTTACTAAAAAAAAAATGCTGTTCTATGATCTGCTTTAAAATATTAAAAGATATTACAGAAATTATAAAACAAGTGTTTTGTATACAATAATAAGAAACAAATAATAACAATAACGACCCCTCTAATCACTGACACAGATGACAAAAATGACTTCTACGTTAATTTCCGTATCACACATGTGTAACGAAATCAGTTCAAACCCCAAAATTCAGAGTTTCTAAAAATGAAAAATCAGTTGAAAACGTAAGAACATGGCTTTATAAAGTTTACTTTAAATAAAACTTTAAAAAAATTGTGATCAAATATAATATGTAATTATTATTCCAGGAAATACATATTGTACAGCTGTACAGAATAATTGTATGATGTACTGAACATCATAACTTGGAGCAACAGGCTAAACATTATTTCGAAACTGAAAGTGAGGTGTTTAAGCAGATAAAAAAAATTAATTAATTAATAAGATTTTGTCTTGATTTAATTGTTTTTTTCTATTACTTATTCGTTTTTAGTTTAATCTAATAATTTTTTTCAGCAACTGATTACATGGGAAGAGAATATAATGTCACTTAACTCATTATTAATCTAGGTACTTTATTAATATATCAAGAAATCGATAATCTATTTCATTTTATCGAAAAAGAGTGAATTATAACTATATAAAAATATACAATAAATCAAAATTTTATAAAGAAAGAAGAAACAACGTAAAAAATTAAATAACGATATGGTGTAAAAAAAAGAAGACCGATATTTCGTTAATTTAATTTGGTTTTTATATTTCAATATTTTTTAACTTGATTTAATATTACTAACAATAGATACCACAGATAAAGAACATCTACATTACAACTTACATCATAATCAACCACTCTCCTAATTTGCCCCGCTTAAATTTTTTCGATCTTAATTGAGCGTAACTCAAGACGATTCAACAAATCTTCATTAAATTTTCAGGTGTAATACTTTAGATACACTATACCAGCACACCTAAATATCAATGAAATTATGTAATAATTTTAAAGATTTCCGAGTCAAAACATTTTATACATAGACCTAAAAATAAATATATAAGTTAACCACAGTTTAAGTGGATGGTATTTTCATACTCCTCATACCTCAGAACATGAGGAAAATTCATTTTCACCCCAACTCTACCACCTGACCGAAAGTAATACCGTACTTTTTTCGAAAAGTCGATAATAAAGGTAATGTGCTTTTTAATTAAAAATTTTTAAATTAAGAACAATTAAAATTTTTTTTTTTACTCACCTGCTGCTAGACGTCCATTTGGTAAATTTTCAGACTTCCTAAAACAATAAAAAATATTTGTTTAGTTTATGGAAAAAAAATGATGTTTTATTTTACAACGCATTTTTAGACACGTTAAATGTATCATTGTTAAAAAAAATTATATATATATATTTCTTTTTTTTGGTTAAGGTATTGTAACAAGATCAGTATAGCGGACCTGAGTACGGATTCATACAAATTAAGAAGAACGTAGTAGAAAATATAATAATGGGAGGAATCCAGAAAGGGGCTAAAAGGAACCCTTTAAGTAAAGGTAACATGCCAGTTTAACAATCGTCTTTTGTAATACTGCCCACTGACACATTAAACACATATCGTTCCGGGAGACGAGTTACTGGACCAAGGTTTGGAATTTCATGGGAAAATATGAGGGCGGTCGATCATTCTTAGCTTCGAGTTAGGTCCGTTCCGGCAGGTAGAGGACAGGAGTATAAATACTCTGGAGAAGACCAGTTAAAAATCAGTTCTGCAGAATCACTCTAGGCGAGACATTATGATGTCATTCTGCTAGCTGTCAGTAAATGCGAGTATTCTACGAGGAGGTCAGTGAAAGAGCGAATTTCTAGTTTAGGTTCGACGCAATTACAGTAACGTTAGAAGTAATTCCAATACATAAAAATACGAAATGGTTTGGTGAGTTACTGTAAGACTGTAAGTGAAAGTGATAAAGTACTAAATTTCATTCATAAATTGTTATGGCAGTTTTATTTGGGAACAGGAAAGGTATTTGCAATCAAAGAACTTGTCTTATCTACTGTACTATTGTTGTTAATACAAGACTAGTGGTTAAAAGTGTTAAAACTAGCAGTCATGCTAACGTCTTTAGTCAATGGGACTTAATTCTGGTTTTCATTATTTATCTACCTGTGAATAAATCCTGACGATTGCTTAAATTCTGTTTTGTATCTAATCACTGTTTTTTATTATTATTGTCATTTATTATTATTATCGTGGTTGTGATTACTAAGATTATTTGTTTGTTATTGACATTTAATATTATTATTGTTCCCATTACTGTCATTATTTTAATTATTATTGTGACATTTTTTTTATTGTCTGTTATTATTATTACTATTATCTGATTATTATTGTGGTTAAGATTAGACGTTTTTCATTATTTGTTTTATTATTGTTATTTACTATTATTATTACCATTATCATTGTTAATATTAATGATTTGTCTTGTTTTACTTACTTTTATAAACCAATAAATTATAATTATATAAACATTTTCATTTATCAATCTCTCAATATCCTGAGAGAGCTGCGAATACGCGACTATATATATATATATATATACATACATATATACATATATACATATATACATATATATATATATATATATATATATATATATATATATATATATATATACACATCTTAAATAAATAATTTGAATCTAACATCCCTACATAAATTAAAACTGCTTTATCTTAACTCCGAAAGTAGAAGAAAAATCCATCAGTAAATTTCTAAAGTGTGATAGATTGAAAAATACCGGATTAATCTCCTCATTAAAACTTTTTAAACGATCGTAAATCTAATAGAATATAATTACATAGGACCAACTAATACCTTAAATACTTACGATCTGTGTTTAATTTAACCAGTGATATGTGTTGTCATCTGTATGTTTTCCTAAATTTAATCAACAGGAATAAAAAAATATTTAACTTCCTTTATAAAGTTTTATAACACTAAGATAGTACAGCAAAGATATTATGGATAATATTCTAACATTATACGAGTATATTTATAATAACTTTTACTTAAGCGAACTGATTTTCATGTCAACTGATTTAACTGTAGCAAAACTAAAAATCGAATTAACACAAACAATTTTATATATGGGTTTATATATATATATATATATATATAAACCCATCGGGTTAGTCTAGTAGTTAAAATCCTCATCGCCAAATTAGCTGATTTTCAAAATCGAGAGTTCTGAGGTTCGAGTCCTTGTCAAGGCAGTTGATTTTATATGAATTTGAATGCTAGACTGCGGATACCGGTGTTTTTTGGTGGTTGGGTTTCAATTAACCGTACGTCTCAGGAGTGGTCAACCTGAGTCTGATCCATAATACATATTTACCGGAACATTTACATATAACAATGCACTATGTCTGCACCTACGTCAGGCCTGGCAAGCCAATAGCGGTAATTGCATTTCCCTATACATACTCACCCAGACCTGGTAGTAGCAGAAAAACTGGTTAGAGAAAATAAAACGTATATATATATATTTTTTTTTCTATCGTGAATTTTTATATACTGATTAAGAGATACCTGTATAAATAAACATAATTATTTTTTTACACAAATTTCATTACAGATTAAAATTAAAAAAAGTAATTACGTTTTCCTTCTTAAATAAACATTAATTTTTAAAAATATACATGATGAAAGAGCTAATAAAAGAGTAAGAACAATGAAGAGAAAGTGGACAAGGAGGTTTATAGAATTCTCAGATAATTACAAATGCCAACGTAATGAAATGCAATGAACGACACAATTGTTTTGTATTTCATTAAGGGTAAAAGGGTTGAAGAGGAGGGAAATATAGCGAGGCAAGCATTTCGGGTCGGCCAACTGCAGATGAGACTTGTCAGCAGCATATATAATCCGCATAGCGTAGAACTGAACAGAGTACTGCATACAGAAAACAGATCGTGTATATATTCCTACAATTTATTTTCCACATACCGACAAAACCGATTGGTTTGTGTTAAGTCCAGCCTATCGTTTGTGCGGTATTATTTGTACAACAGTATTCCGCACTGCAAAATAATGCATTGAATTGAAGCAGGGCAAAACTGAATAACAAAGCAATACTGGACCGCCGTTTGCCTGCCTATTCACAATTATTAGTTCGATAACATCCAAAACATTCGAGTGCCGAATGAATATCCACGTCTATGTATAAATTAAATTAGCTTTTTGTCAATAATCGTTTGTCTAGATTTTTGTATCGTTTTATTTCTTTACATACAGCATTAATCTTTTAATTTTAATAATTTGTGACTTTTGAATTACTTTCTTTTCCTTTTAAATAGTTTTAACTTTGTATTACAAAATTAATCAGAATTTTCTCATCTGTACTTCCTCTTGTACCCTTGAAATTTATTTCTATCGTATTCAAACCATCTAATTTTCAAAATTTCTCTGTGACAACATATTTCCAAAGCGTTTTGTCTTTTTTTTCTTCTACGTTTCGCTATCATAGGTACAATTAATAAATATAAAACAAATTTTTTTTTTTAAAATCTATATTTCCTAATTTGTCAAACATGGTTACCGATAATATATTAATAAATTATTAAATATTAATAAAAAGTACAAATCCACCTTACCAGCAATTAATTTTGAACTTCTCGAGATCTTTAATTCTTTAAACCATCATCAGGAGATTAAAATATATAATAAAATAAGTTAAAAATTAAAACATTAAACAGTCATGACTAATTGCTAGTTATCAGTATACTAACAGCTAGCAATCAGTCATGACAGGTTAATATTTTAATTTTATTTTATGATATTTTTCTCCTGACGATGGTCTAAGGACTGAAAATTCTTGAGAATTTCAAAATTAACTGCTGGTAAGGCGGATTTGTACTTTTTAATAATATTTCATAATTTACAATATTTCCTAGTTACTTTGGCAGTCGATTCTCGATATATTTGAGAATAGCCATGATATTTTCAGGATCGACAAGCGTCTCGTGTCAGGTAAACTACAATCATTTAGTTAGATATTAAAAATAAATTCCCAATTCACAACTATAAATTAACAGAATTATCACACTATACACGTTAAAAACATAGTAAACGCTAAATTGATGACTTACAACATTTTTAACGATTCATGGAAGAGCATCCTGGAAACTGAAGGATGTGAAATAAAGTAAAGGCGAAATTTATTTTTAATAAATCAGTTCCGCACTTCGGACAGTATCATTGTGAATAAACTTTCATTTACCGAAGTTAAACAACATTTATTGAACTTTTTCCACAAGTTGGTGGCATTTTACATAGGCTAATAATCATCATATAACAGTAAATTCACTTAAAATTTAATAATAAAAAAGAAATATTGCGAAAACTACCAAAAATATCTAAAAAAAAATATTATATTAAATTTTTATTTATAATTAAACGTTTAATTAAATTGCTTTATTACTACCTACAATTAAATATAAATATGGATAATAAAGTAAAAAATTTCTTACTCTCATTTTTAAAAAAATACCTTCAATCTCTTTTACATATTATTAGATCTGATATAAAAATAAAGAAAAGAATATGTTATTTATACCTGTGTCATATTTTCCGCAATTTTAATAACAACAACTTAGCCGAGTTCAAGAAAACTTTTATTACTAATTCACTATAACACAGACTACAATCTAGGTTCTTTTAACTTAAAAATGTTCCCTAGGAAATGTTACCCATTTTGAAGAAAACTAGCTCATCGCTAAATATGTACAAGCTCACAATTTATATTACTAAAAAAAACTTATATGCCACAAAATTTAAAACAGTTATTGCAATGAAATAGTTTTAAACATTTTTAATGATTTTTGGACCATCCTTCGGGAAGTTTTATTTGTAATTTAATGAAATCAAAATATTTCAGCAAAAACCTTCTGCGGACAAAAATCATAAAGGAAACGTGTAATATCTTTGAAATCTCTGAAGAAAACACTTACTTTCTTAACAGAACTGATATTTTTTCATACACGATTTACTTGTTAAAAAACTCTTGCGTAATTCTGCGCCAGAAGATTGACATTTCGTTTCCTGTTTCGTCCTAAAAAACTATTTCGCCGCCTGAAATGCATTGATTTTCATAGTACAACGCAGTAAATATGTTCGATTAACGAGTATACTCTACACACAAGCACCAACATTAAATTCATTCACCACTGTGACTCACTGCATAAGCGCGTATGAAAAATCCACTAATACACTACCTCTAACCTAAACTACCTCTACACTAACTAACCTCTATTTGAGGTTATGTAGACTACTACACCAGTCAACATAACCTAAAGTTGAGGTTATGTTGTTTATTACAAACTTAAATTGAGCGTAGCTGAAGACTAACTCAACCAAAGGTTTTAATAGATTTTATACTAATTATACATTTTATACGAACAAATGTTTTGGCATCTCTGCAGAGTACTGTTGTCATAACATCATTGTGCTGTTACTCTGCAACCTTGTATTACATAAAATAAAAAAAAAAAAATATATATATATATATATATATAAGGAAATTAAATTGTAAGGGAATGGTATTTTCGTACTCCTCAGAAAATTCAATTTCATCCTTTAATCCCAACGTGTTACCGAAAGTAATACCATGCTTTTCTTCGAAAAGTCATTTAAAAAATGACAAGGATAAAGTATAAAGGATTAAAATGTGTTAAATGGTTTATGAAAATTACCCCTAAATTTTTCTAAATAATTTTGTAAGAAATTGTTTTTCAGCTTTGAAAATTAAATTTTACATGTAACAAATAATATTAAAATTTTTTCTTTGTAATTATAGCTGAAGATATTTCCTTCTTGTGAAATCATCTGATAACCAGAGAACTATCAGCCACTTCACAAAAAGAAAAGTTATTTCAACCATTTTTACTTTTTCTACGGGTTATTACAACAGTTTATTTTATGCTTTTATGTAATTCAACAGCTATTAATTAGTATTCGTAAGTTAAAACAACATTAGATAAATGAGATTTAAATAGTACAGCTTTTTCATGTCTCATACAGTAACATTGTAATGAAGGTAGGATAAAAAGAAAATTGATCTTAAGACATTTTCAAAAAATTTAAAAAATCCATGTATGGAAATTAGGTAAATAAAAATAAATAAGAATAAAAGAAGAAAAAAATAAAACCCAAGAAACATAACTCCATAAATTTTATCATTAGTAATTCAATAAATCAACTAAATATGTTATTTAACTTACTGCAATCTATTCGTCAGTTGGCTTGTGAAATAACTGTCGTGTATTCCAATTTTTCTTTGTTCTCTTATAAAATTACGTTTATGTGACAGTACAATGGAAAGTTAGGCGAAAGAGGATCTATCTTAGTATTTCTAAAATTCCAGACCAAGTGTTTTCAGCTGTTTTCCAGACTTGATCGGATTTAAACGGGAGTTGAAGATTGAGATTGTTTTTATTTACTTCAATTCCTAGTATTTCTAAATAAATTTCAACCTCGGAAAGAAAGAATGATGATTTAAATAGATAGAAAAATTGGTGGACAGTAAACTGCATTTATGGAGTGGCAAATACTTTCGTAAATAATTCATAATTTAAATTTAACTATGAGCTTAAATTAATCAAAAAACTGTAGCACAATGTAAACGAGGTTGAAACGTTTAACTTGCAATTTTTACACGTACACACGTATATAATTATATATATATATATATACGTATACACTCTTATAATAGTGTAAAGAATTGTAATTAAAATGTTCAGTTATTACTTTTTATTGTTGTTTTAAACTTTTATTCAGTAGTAATTTCTATTTTTTTGACTATTCAGGAATTTGAATTATACTTAAGACTATTGAAATATAAATGAAAAACTGGTATGAAATCCTGAATTGTTTTGTAAGGCGTTTTCATTTGTTTTGTGATTACTTTCTCCAATCTAGAACACTTTCAAAATTGCTGACTTTTGCCATTTTTCTTAAATTATTCTATCGAGTACCATGAAAAGCTTTTTGTTTATACTATTTAAAGGCTAATGTTTTGCGATTTGTTGTTACTCATTTTGCTTTCATTTTGTTTGTTTATTCCCACTGTGGTAAACGCGGTGTCATCGATCACATTCTTTTCGATTGTGTTGGTTACGCGGCACTGCGGTTAAAATTCAAATTGACAAACCGAATTGGCGGTAGTTTTCGTAAAAATAAAGTTAAAATGAACAAATTATTTAAATTTAGTTAATTTTTGGATTGTAATCCTTTGAATTTTATTTTGTGTGAAAATGGGGATTAGTTTACATCCATTTATACTCGTATATCTATCTTTAAATATAATTCGTTATTTTTTCTATTTATTTATTAATTTACCAACAACATTTAGTAAATTTTGTAATTCGATTTTGCCACAAATTATTAATTTTATTAGTGATTATAAAACCAACGGTCTGATTAAACTCTGATATAATAGTTTTCATTTTCAGTCTGATCCCATTGTAATTAGAGTAGGAGCATTAGATTCAAAACATGAATATAGGGACAAAATTTTCCTGTCGATCAGCTCAGGTGGAAAAGGTCCCTGGCATGTCTCAACACAATAAAAGCCGAGAGCTTCACTACCATTCCGACACTTATTTATTTATAAACAAAATAAGATTTAAGAACCCTGCTTTTTCTCAATATTTTGTCTGTAGGTGGTTAACTATTGATTTTACAGGAAAAAATATTTATCAAAAATGTAAAGCGGAAAATTCTACATAAAAAGTCAATAAACAAATTTAAATAAATGAGCTAGCGCAATAAAAAGTAGCGCTCTGTATACTTCTTATGTGGAGAGATATGATGTACCGTTTCAACACGCGCGCGCGATATAAATATCTATTGATTGCCAAAAGATAATGTAAAAAAATCAATATTTTATCGATAAATGATACCTAAAGGAATAAACTGCGGTAAATTTAAAAGAATTTACTACATTTAGCAATAATATACGTATTATAGTGTAATGCTGTCAGATGGAAGTATCTTCAAATTGGTTTATCCAAGTCCTACAAATAAATATAAAATTCAAAATATCAAAAAACAACTATGCTATATATTCTTAAGGTGATTATTTATGAATGTAATACGTTTTGTAGCAAAATATACTGCAGTTTTTTTTAGATGTTAGTAATATTAAATTAATTATATTTCAAAAAAAGGATTTTGGAATTTGAGAAGTACAAAAAACCAATAACTTATTAAATTTTATGAAATTAAATACATATTAAACATCAGTAGTTAGGGGAAAATATTTATTTTTAGATGATATTAGTTTTACATAAATTTCAATTTTTGACTGAGTTACGTGAGCGTAATGTTTGAAAAATGCGTCAGTGCGCACTAAAAAGTTACATGAGAAATATAAATAAATGTTTGTAAAAAGTTAACAAAACAAATTTTTATGTTAAACTACGTAAAATTATCCAAAAACGTAGGTACTTTATTAGCGTTAACCTTCGATTTCATTGTTTTAAAAAATCTCATAAAATTTAATTGTTTAAGATAAAGAACGAGTTTTTTTTTTTATGTAACACATCATTCTCACGTTCATTTACGATTTTATAAAAATGTTACTAAAAGTATTTGTGTAAAATTTTCCATTCTACAACTTTTGTTTGAAAATTAAATTCAATAATTAACTACTTACAATCGAAAATCGGGACTACGACATTTACACAGATATAAAGTGGGCCTTTTTACTAGATCCGGTTGGATATCTCAAAATTGGTACAATCAGGCGGAGTGGTAGTGAGGCTTTCGACATTTATTATGTTAACTGAGGAATGCTTAGGGACCTTTCCATCTAGTCTGATCGATAGGAGAATTTTGCCCCTATATTCATGTTTAGAATTTTATGCTCCTACTCTAAATAGTTTTTAAACAATTACGTTCATTGAAAAAGTTTTGTGGCTTTATTTTGGATTACGGATGAAATTAGATTTAATTAGGAATAAATTTGTAGTTTTATCATTTATTATTTTAGCAATAATAACCGATTAGATAAATACATTAAGATACTAACTGGTATTAACACAATATAATAAATAAAATATAGAATCATTTCCATTTTGACAAGTTAGATAACTTTATACTACACTTAAATTCATATTTAAAATTATGGAACAACTGATCTCTTTACACAATTATATAATTTTACCTCTTGCATTAAACTAAACATTCTTAAATTAAAACTGAAATGAATAAAAGTTCACAAACAAAAAAATTTGTTTAATAAACAGATTTAAGTTCCGACCGCCGAAATAATCTTATTAAACAATAAAATATAAACAAGAAAAATTACTCGGTGTATTTAATGAAGATAAAATAATATTATGAAATGAGATTTATAATGTAACAAAGAATAGGGAAGAAATGTAGTACAAGAGAAATAAATGAAACTCGGTAATTGCATTAGCGTGTAATAGTTCCATAACTAAATTGTGGATATAGCAAAATTCCTCTTCTTCGCTACAACCCCTTCGTCTAATCTCCTTCTTTTCTGTATTCACTCTCTCCCTAACCCAGTAAGTTATGCTTACAAAGTTTTAAACTTACTCCCAAGTTTGGCAACCCTTTGCGACTGAACATTCGTGAAGCAAATAATTTCTTTCCTTAACATTATGAGAACCCGTGTTACCACTTTAGATCTATATGTATTTTTACTGCCACTACACGGAAATAATATTACGTTTTGTAATTTCATTAGTCAAACGTGACCTATTTTATTACAAGTTAGTTAGAATTTTATTAAACAGTTATTTTCTTAAAATGTATTTAGAAATTTACAAAAATAAAATTACGCTGATCCCAGTTGTACGATAAGGAAAAAATAAAATAATTTTTTTTGTATTTTAGTTGCTTTATAAAAAAATTATGATTTGGACGAAAGGTATTCCCGGATTAAGTCCATCAATTTTTGTATTTATTAACATTTTACCCAGATTGATATAATTAGCAATCTTAAATTATATTGTTAAGTAAACAAATAAAATTTTAAATGAAATTAAAAAACTATTTAAAAAATTTCAAAGAGATAGAAATGGAGTCAAAATTAAAAAAAGAAGAGATCTCAAAAAAAATCTTATATACGTTATACTTTTTCTACGCCCCCCGGAGCCGGATCCGCAACTAAACATAAACTCGGGTCTGACGGGTGCCATAGCCTCTAACTATCTCGTCGGGAACAAATTTCCCGCCAGATAGCCGGGACTCGGTCTTTATGCCTTGTCTCTAATGGGGAACCCCCGAAAGGATCCACCACCGGTACTAGGTCTTACTTTCCTCCAACAGTACTGCAAGGGAGTCCCCACCCGATCATTGTAAGCGGGAGACCGAGGCCTTCCAGTCCCTCCCAGATGGAGCTGTCCCTCAGAGACACCATGATGTTCCTACAAAGAAGCAGTTCCAGATGCCGATGGAATAATATTACATCTCCGATCCCCAGGCGCATGACCATGTGACTAGCAGGATAAGCGCCTAGGGTTCCGCTGGCAGCCCTTGCGTAAATGGCTAGCCTTCCCACATGTAAAACAGTGGCCGCTTCTGTCTGCACCAGAACAGAACTTGGCCCTGTGGCTTAGATTCCAACAACTGAAGCAAAGGTCATAGGATGTACACCGCACCACTCGACAGGCCATCCACCCAATCTGAACTCGCCCATCAGACAGTAGTTTGTCCGCCAGGATTGGCGGCTCTGGAGTCGTAAGCCGGCTGCATTGACAGAACGTCAATAGTGACCGACTCACCTATCGTCTTGCAAAGCTCTGGAAGAAGAAATCCGTCCTGTGACGTGAGGGTATCCACGTCCTTAATCAGGACGTGGGTTCTTCTGCCACCCCTACCAGCCAGAGCCGTAGTAGCACCCACAACCTTTTCGAAAATATTCTGAGTCGGTCCGCCTCACCACTGTCCACCCGAACCCTTAGGTGGAGTCCTCCACTTGGCCCTGCCGGACGGAGAGGACTCCGGTTTCCCTGGTAAAACTGTCCCTTTCGCCGAGCAAAGGAGATCAGCAAATACGTAAATATTTCATCTCTAATACAGCAACGAGTATCTATAAATTGTAACTTAAGTTGAAGAATGTAAAAAATAACTGAAAATCTTACTGAAATCTTTATATTAAGATTAACAAATAAAATATTACATACATTACGGATTCTCATAATCGTCATATGGATTTTTCTTTAAAATTTAGTCACCCGAAATGAGGAAGTGACCGATTTTCATGAAAAATGCAGCGGAATTCCGAGAAATGACAAGGTTTATTTAATTTTTCATTTAGTTTAAATTCTTTTCTTTTTTTAAATGGAAATGACATTAAAAAAACATTCTACAAATTTGATAGGTATGTTTACATACCAATCAAATTTGTATGCTTACATACCAATCAAATTGCATGCAATTGAATGACTTGCAAGCAAGTCATTCCCAATACAGAGAGATATTTTTGTATTTAAAAAAAAACATACTACAGTAAACAATTAGTTTTTACTACTTACTGCTGTGTATGAATGATATGTTCATTATCATGAATTGATATAAAACATGATTGTAAAGCATTAATAACAGAAGTATTCAATTAAGAGGAACGCCGCGACGGAAAATGTGTAAATTAAATAAATTTTATTGAGGGAAAGCTTACAGTCCTTGGATCACAGTTCCTACAATTATAGCAATATTAAATGAAAAAGAACAAAAGTAGATTTCAAGCTTACTGATCAAAGTACGAATGAATCAATCGGTAACGGCCGGATTGAGGGTAAGGGAACTTGTAACGGGTGGAAGTAAGGGCAGAAAAGGAGGAGGTTCAACAGATCGGAATTACGAAGCTGTGTCAACGAGGGCCGCAAAATGCAATCAGTATCAGTACTCCAACGTTTGTTCCGCGCCCTCCAGTTACGGAACGCTGTCGTCCTGACCGTTCCCACTCATTAACGGA
This sequence comes from Lycorma delicatula, assembly GCF_047948215.1. NCBI lineage: Eukaryota > Metazoa > Arthropoda > Insecta > Hemiptera > Fulgoridae > Lycorma > Lycorma delicatula. The sequence goes on from NC_134456.1 coordinate 199,369,351, forward strand.
CACGCCGCCTCTCATTAACATTCCCACCATTACAACAATCCTTAATCATTTTAATTAAAACTACCCTCAAAGAAGGACAATCAGTGAGATCACGTAATAATAAAGGATTATATTTAAGGTAGGCGGATTATTTCAATAAATTATTATATTTGAGACTTTTGGATTTTACAGATAAAAATTTTTTCAATAACCGTAAAGAAGAATTTGTTTTAAAAAACCTTATTTTAAATGTCGTTTCATCAATCAACCTCCAATACAGTCGGTTTAAGAAGCAACGATATATCAAATTAACAGAAAAAAAAAATTAAACCACTTCATATATTAAAGTTCGCATAAGTTAAACTACATTATAAACAGCTTTTACACTTGAAGAATAACCTTCATGCAACATCAATGAAGAAACTGTTCGGCTGGCGTACTTCTACTGAAAAAGCCACCACTAACACAAACACCATATTATTTATTCCTTCAAACGGTCTTACATTTTATCTTCTCATTTACTCCTAGGTCATCATTTATTCTTCGTTTCATCTTTTTTTTCTGCTTCAAAGTAAAATAAGGAAAACTAAACGTTTACAGCTGGAAAAGAGTTATTTTAAAAATATTACATCAAAATGATATAAATAAAATATTATTTTCTTAATTTCACAGTAATTAAAAATTTACCATGCATTCGAAAACTGTTAAATTCACTTCTTTAAATATAACAACACACACACACACACATACATAAGTTTTTTTTTTAATCGACTTCAAAAGTAGAGGAGGGACTAAATTCCAACCAAAATCTATTTTGTATTTATTTATTTTGAATATTTAAGTCTTACAATTAAAACACCGATTTCAATGATTCGCTTCAATTTATTTGTAAAGAGAATTCCTTTAGTATTCTCATGTTTTCTTCCATATATTATCGAACATTTTTCTAGTTAAAAAAAAACTTCAACTGATGACATCTAAAAGAAAATAATGGGAATACCAGAAGGGATTTAAATATTTAATATTTTATATTTTTGTGTGGTCATCAGTATTAAATATTGTGTGACAATATATCAGCTAATTTTTTCTAATTATTGTTTCTCAGTTTAAGGTGTGTTTAATGATTAACTTAAAGAAAACCTTATTTGGGAAAGTAGAGGAAAAATGGCTTTTCATAAATGTCTTATTCTGTAGCCCCACTCATATTTTAAACAAATCTAAGACAAAGATATATGAAATAGAATTTAAAAAAAAACGTATAATCAACATGTAAAAAACGTTATTTTACTCTTTTTTTTTTTTTTTTTTTTTTTGTCTTCAGTCATTTGACTGGTTTGATGCAGCTCTCCAAGATTCCCTATCTAGTGCTAGTCGTTTCATTTCAGTATACCCTCTACATCCCACATCCCCAACAATTTGTTTTACATACTCCAAACGTGGCCTGCCTACACAATTTTTCCCTTCTACCTGTCCTTCCAATATTAAAGCGACTATTCCAGGATGCCTTAGTATGTGGCCTATAAGTCTGTCTCTTCTTTTAACTATATTCTTCCAAATGCTTCTTTCTTCATCTATTTGCCGCAATACCTCTTCATTTGTCACTTTATCCACCCATCTGATTTTTAACATTCTCCTATAGCACCACATTTCAAAAGCTTCTAATCTTTTCTTCTCAGATACTCCGATTGTCCAAGTTTCACTTCCATATAAAGCGACACTCCAAACATACACTTTCAAAAATCTTTTCCTGACATTTAAATTAATTTTTGATGTAAACAAATTATATTTCTTACTGAAGGCTCGTTTAGCTTGTGCTATTCGGCATTTTATATCGCTCCTGCTTCGTCCATCTTTAGTAATTTTACTTCCCAAATAACAAAATTCTTCTACCTCCATAATCTTTTCTCCTCCTATTTTCACATTCAGTGGTCCATCTTTGTTATTTCTACTACATTTCATTACTTTTGTTTTGTTCTTGTTTATTTTCATGCGATAGTTCTTGCGTAGGACTTCATCTATGCCGTTCATTGTTTCTTCTAAATCCTTTTTACTCTCGGCTAGAATTACTATATCATCAGCAAATCGTAGCATCTTTATCTTTTCACCTTGTACTGTTACTCCGAATCTAAATTGTTCTTTAACATCATTAACTGCTAGTTCCATGTAAAGATTAAAAAGTAACGGAGATAGGGAACATCCTTGTCGGACTCCCTTTCTTATTAGGGCTTCTTTCTTATGTTCTTCAATTGTTATTGTTGCTGTTTGGTTCCTGTACATGTTAGCAATTGTTCTTCTATCTCTGTATTTGAACCCTAATTTTTTTAAAATGCTGAACATTTTATTCCAATCTACGTTATCGAAAGCCTTTTCTAGGTCTATAAACGCCAAGTATGTTGGTTTGTTTTTCTTTAATCTTCCTTCTACTATTAATCTGAGGCCTAAAATTGCTTCCCTTGTCCCTATACTTTTCCTGAAACCAAATTGGTCTTCTCCTAACACTTCTTCCACTCTCCTCTCAATTCTTCTGTATAAAATTCTAGTTAAGATTTTTGATGCATGACTAGTTAAACTAATTGTTCTGTATTCTTCACATTTATCTGCCCCTGCTTTCTTTGGTATCATAACTATAACACTTTTTTTGAAGTCTGACGGAAATTCCCCTTTTTCATAAATATTACACACCAGTTTGTATAATCTATCAATCGCTTCCTCACCTGCACTGCGCAGTAATTCTACAGGTATTCCGTCTATTCCAGGAGCCTTTCTGCCATTTAAATCTTTTAATGCTCTCTTAAATTCAGATCTCAGTATTGTTTCTCCCATTTCATCCTCCTCAACTTCCTCTTCTTCCTCTATAACACCATTTTCTAATTCATTTCCTCCGTATAACTCTTCAATATATTCCACCCATCTATCGACTTTACCTTTCGTATTATATATTGGTGTACCATCTTTGTTTAACACATTATTAGATTTTAATTTATGTACCCCAAAATTTTCCTTAACTTTCCTGTATGCTCCGTCAATTTTACCAATGTTCATTTCTCTTTCCACTTCTGAACACTTTTCTTTAATTTTACTCTAAAAAATAAAAAATAATAACCTCAAATTATAAACTTAGTTTCGACTTATTGAAGTCCAAGAAAACTTTCTTGTTACGCTATTCAATTTAATTTGATGCAGGCTTCAAAAGTCAAAATTTAATGAAGAATAATATTATTTCTTTCTTTTTCGTGCTTTTTTATTGTTTATTTTTTGTGAAGTGGGTTATTTTATTAAAAAAAAGTATAATTTTAAAAAAAATATCATAAATTTGTGGTAATATGCCTTGTTAATATATAAAAAAAAACTGATTTCCAGAAAAAACTATTAAGTGACGTAATAAAGTTTGTTCATAAAGATAAGTGCTTTTACCTATTATTTTTATACACGTAATAAATAAAATTAAAATCAACAATAATAAAAATAAAAAGGCTTAAATCAATAAAAGAATAAAAATAGAATGATTTAATTTAAATTTAACGGGAATCAGTAAAAACATCTCTAATGCATAAGTACTTAATTATTACAATAATAAACTTTTTTAATTAGTTTTAAAAGGTAACAAAATAGGTCCGTTATATTTATATTAATCAATTGCACACATAATCGCATGCAACGCTATGCAGATTATAATTAGAAACAATTGTTGTATTTTCAATGCATATATCTGCAACTTTTCTGTATAGTTTTACATGATACATTAATCACAGTTAACAAAGCAGTTTAAAAGAGCTCATAGCAAACTATTGTGTTGTAAATGAATTTAATCGTACATTTCTATGACAAATGTGGTTTTGTTTTATATATTGTATAGAAGTCGTTGTTTCCCTCTTTTCAAGCAAACATTTATCTTCCACCGTTACTTGTTTTAATTTTTTGTTTTTATTAGCAAACTGTTTTAATCTGTCATTTTTATTTTTTTTTTATTTGCCTTACATATGATGAAATATACGGTAGTCTTTATTTTTAATCAAGAATTTATTAATTTTATTCGCTAATATCTTGGAAAGCTATTTCTAAGTAAGTAGTTAGAAAACTTTATACAATAAATATAGGATTTCTTAGAATACGAAGTGTTTAGAAGAATAATTTTCTATTCAAAAAAAATTCATGGACAGAATCGTTATCATATAAACACGAATATGAAGTAATGGTATACTCTATTGCAAATGATCTTCTTAATTATTGAACAATCTACCTGTAAAACATACACTTTAAAAAATAAAAATTATATTAGCAATGGTGTGGTAAATTAATGACGATAACTTACAAGTGTGGGATAACCGTAAGTTTTGTATTTAATTTATTTATGGTAAAATCTGCATAAACGTTCAACATTGGTAGATAATGATGAAATATAAATAATTACTACGGTCAACAACGACCTTTCTTAATATTTTAGAATAAGATCAGAAAATATCTGAAGTACATAGGTATCGAATACAATCGTTCAAATGACGTTATCAAAATTCCTCACAAATATAATATTTTCAAAACTGGAAGTAATCTTAAATCATAAGAGTTTTCCTTGTATCCTTAAAAACAGCTCAAAATATCAGCTTTTATCAAATAAAAATCAGTCAGGGGAGTTTTCGTAAAGCCTGTAAGTTAAAAGAAACAATTCCTATTTGATCCGCGAGAATTGTGCTTAATTTTTCCAAAAAAAAAGGCGTCTTGTCAAAAAAAAGTTCATATCATTGGACTAAATACATTTTTGTATTCCAAAATATGAAAATTATTGTAGCATAAGTTATATGGCTGAAATATTGTTCGTTTCATGATTTTTTCGTTCTCCTTTATAATTTTTTATTTTGCTATGAATCAATACTATTTTTTTTGTGATATAACAAATTGGTTATAATTCCCTGAAAACTGTTAAAACAATAATCTATATACATAAAAATATAAATTTTCGTTTGTTCAAAATCTTAAATTTCTGAAAAAAGAGAGAAAGGGAAAAATCGGAAAGGGGAAAATGGGAAAAACGAGGGAAAATGAAAGGAGAAAAAATAAAAGGGGAAATGGGAAAAAAGGAAAGGGAAATAAGAAATAGAAATGGGGGAGTAAAGGAAAGGGAAAATGGCGAAAGGGAGAATGTGGTAAAAATGAAAATGGGAAAAGGAAAATTGGGAAGGGGAAAAGTGGAAAAGGGAAAATGAAATGGGGGAAATGGAAAATTGAGAAAGAGTGTAATAGTAAAAGGAAAAGGTTAAATTTTGTTAAATTTTGTTCATTATGGAAAGTTCCATAACGTTCATTTTGTTAGTTTGTTTTGTTTTATCAAACTTTCAATTTTGTTCATTTAATACACTCAAATCTAGCAATAGAGAAGCATTACCGGGTCTGCTAGTAACAAATAAATCTTTATCACTAGAAACTAATTTTTTCACCACAATATTATTTATTATTCAGGCTGAAGATCATAAAAATGATAAATACATGATCAAAAATGTACAGAGGCAGTTCAAACAAAATTTTTATATTTTTAAGTGGCTGTAGTTATTTTATTTACCGAAGAATTTGGCTGAAATTTCGCACAGATAAAAAACACCACAAAAAAACCTGTGCATGACCAAAATAAAGTTTATTATTCAATAGTTGACCAGTAACAACAGCAATTATTGTTTCATAAAATAAAATACTGCAATCTTTAGCTAGATTTAGATATATTAATCATCTTTCACCAATCCTACTATTCCAGAAATGAAAATATGTTACTTTTCAGATAGTGCGTCGGCTCTTTTATAGGCATTGAGAAACGGATGGTAAGTTACAAATCGTCCGGACATTGGATTGAAGCGGTAGTAAACTTGCCACCAAGATCAAAAGATTGAATTTTACGAGTTTTTTTTGTATATAATGAGGCTATTTTATACCGAACATACAATCCCGTAATCTAAAAACCGATTAAGATCTAAGAAGGTCATTCAAAGAGAAGATTTTTAAAAAAGACTAAAAGAGAATCTTTCAAATCCCAAGAGCTATTTCATTTCATTTAAAGCTTGCTATTAATGTGTAACTGTGGATAGATTTCAGTTAAAACAATCAACTTCAACATTTTGGGATAATGTCACGTAACAAATATTACTCATTTCAGCTCATTCTACCACTAACTGTAGTCTTTTTCTTTAAAATTAGTTTCTTAAACTAACGAAACCGAATTTTTGAAAGATATTATTTTATCCGTATACAATAAACAAAAGAATAATAATATACAATATAATTTTTAGTTATTGTCGTGTAGATGCGAAATTCACCTAAATCAGTCATTAAAAAAAAATACTTGCAGCAAATCAAAACCGTAAACCTTTTCAATCACACTCCATATGAAACAGAGTAGACATCCTATATATAATCTACAGTACTTGAGGTAAGTATATTTTAAGCTCTTTAAAAATTGTTCTAAGTTGTAAATAGAAAAAAAACCTAATTTATCCATAGCTATTACATAAAATTTTAACTCCAAACTATATTTCATCATGGAAAAATTGTTCCCGCCATTAGTTAATCTGATCATTACTTCAAGAGAACCGTTAGTTGAATCCTAACGACAGATTTGAATTAGCTTTAAATTAAACGCTAGAACAGCAATTTAACAAAATCTAGCAATACAGGTATCTATCAGACACCTGTCATATACCAGATCGCACAGGCTAATTATCACCTAAAGGTTGAAACACGCTGAAATGGTTAATAAAATATGACGGTAAAAAAAAATCCTAAAATTCCTTTTGAAACGATTATAAAATGTATTAGTATGATTATATGTATGAACGTATATATATATATATATATATATATATATATATATACGTTCATACATATAATAAATTGTGATATAATCTTGAATATACAAGATAAATACACAATATAAATTGTGTGTATAATCTTGATTTCATTTATATATATATATATATATGTATATATATATATATATATATATACATATTTTTTTTTACGAGTATCACTTACCGCCTTAACGCTTAACACACAATTTTCTAGTTAAAATTACTTCTTTTTAATACCACGAAATTTTATACGTTGAACTAATCTATTATTATCAACGTATTTAATGCTGTCTTACAAAATCTAACGATTAATTATCTACTTTACAGAACTGTTGTTTCCTTTATGATGATGTTGTACGTATATGTTATAGCGTATTGATTAGTTTAAATAAAGAGAATCGATTGATCGGTTTCTTTAAAAAGTGTGGCCGAATCTAAATAGGGAAACGAAGTGTAATGGAGATTGGAAGTACAAGGAACGTCGATCCGAGGAATTCATTTCACGGTACCGGTGAGAACTTCTCTTTCTCGGTAAGCTAAACACAAAGCGCGGTAATTCTGTTTACTTTACTCGATTGGTCTCGGATCATTCTTTACTGTCCATTGCCATCGGCTCTCCCCTCTATTACAAATTTCTGCCTTCTCATCTAAAGTCAGACAAGGTTATTACTACAATCTACCTTATACATGGTAGCTTTTAACCTGAACTCATTTTTCACTTTTAACTCGACACATCACTTAACCAAAAAAAAGAAAACTTCCTGTTCGTATTGCAATATTCAAATTTAAACGGATGTTTTAGCTATTAAATGAAACAGTAATATTTTGCAAGTCATATTTTCATTTATTAATGTTGTATGATTTTTTTTAAGCCGATCTCCCTCATCCACTTTTCTATTCATAAATTTATTTTTAAACTCTTGAGATTTATAACCCAGGGCAAGCGTCCTGATCTACATGTTAGATCTATTGAACGGGTAAGATAATGTATTTTATTTTGTGTATATTTTATTAAATCACATTTACATAAAAAGAAGAAGAAATCGCAAGTAATATAAACGATTGCATGACAAGTGAAGTACTTATTTATTTATTTTTTAAACATTTAAGACTAGAATTAAACTGATAAGTCAGTTAATGTACAGCTGCATGATTGTATCTGAATTATGCTAACCTCGGATTCGATTCCGTTGCCGGGAATCGAATCCATCTATAATTTCACTCCATCTATAATTTCACTCACCTCATATTCTGGTGAAATACGAAATGCTACAGTATGTTAGAGGGCAATAATAAAAAAAAATTGATAAAACTACAAGGATTATTTATGAAACAATGAAGCGTAGTAATAAAAACATTTTTAACTATGTACTTATTAATATTATTAAACTTGTACATTCATTTTTTTCTTTTGTCATAAATTTTTATTCGCTTTACAGTTTTATTTTATAACTTTGAAGTGTAACTGAATCGTCAAGCAATAAAAAAAATATTTTTTTCAAGTACGTGGCTTCTACATTCTTTATAATGTTTGTATGAAGGTACATTCAATTATTGCATATAATTTATATGACTTTTAAACAATCTTTTTTACCTCTAATGCTCAGTGAAAATTTACATATTTATTCAGTACTTTTTATTCAGATTTGCGAATTTTTTCTTATTTAACTTTTGAATATCATCTTTCTATTTTATACGCTTTATTATTTCTTTATTTACTAAGAATATAAATAAAAAAATAAAAAATAAAATTTACATTTCTAATATGTTTATTTAAAATTTTTTTAAAGTTTTAATTAAAAGTCTCGGGGTTCTACAAAAATTACTTTGTCAACAGTTAGGTTACATTTTGATTTCTATTAGAAAAATAATAAAAAGGTTATTTGCAAATAATTTTTTCAATATTTCCAACCGGGTTGGTCTAGTGGTGAACGCGTCTTTGCAAATCAGCTGATTTGGAAGTCAAGTCAAGTCATCGTTCAAGTCCTAGTAAAGGCAGTTACTTTTATAGGGATTTGAATACTAGATCGTGGATACCGGTGTTCTTTGGTGGTTGGGTTTCAATTAACCACACATCTCAGAAATGGTTCATCTGACTATACTTCAAAAAAACTACACTTCACTTACACTCATACATATCATCCTCTGAAGTAATACCTGACGATTCCCGGAGGCTGAACAGGAAAAAAAGGTTTTTCTAAATATATCATTAATTTAAAAAAATCACTTCATTAAAAATAAGTCACATACACATATGTATAGAGATTAACCAACATTTCTAGAATAAGTTGGCGAGATCCATTGCAGACACCGTGATTCGCACGGAACGAAGAAATTCACGACTATCTTGAATTACGTTATGTTCGTGAAGAGGTCAAACGGTTTGGTTCAAAGTACAAACAGCAATTAGATATTCACGTAAATTTCACGTGAAATCAAGCAGTTAATTTCATAGAAAACAATGAGGATGTTCGGGGACTGAAACACCTGCATGTGTTGGACTAGGGTGAATCTGAGTGACTTTGAAGCTGATTCAATACCACATATGTGATGAGAATCTTTTTATGACTTAATCAAGAGCCTAGGCTCTTTACATTTATCTTCATGAGCTTGTTATATTACTATGTGTTTGTCTTTTTCTCTTGTTAAATGATGTTATAAATTTTTTTTGTTTTTTCATTAGACTTTTATGAACTATTTTACCAATATGATTTTATGTGTTTATATATGTTAATTTTATATATATATATATATATATATACTTCATTTATAGCTTTAAGTATATGTACGTTTTATTGATGATCGTTGGAAACCCATCATCATATCTTTTTTATAATACTGTTTACTTCAAACAATTGTAAATAAACAAATTGCATATATTTACAAAATACTGCATGGAAAACATTAATTATATACTTACGTGTTTAAATATATACATATGTTTGGATATTATACCTTATTATAAGAACAGGTTAAATTTGATGAGTATTAACCACCCGTTTTTTGAAAACGAAAGCAAAACGGACTGTAGGACTACTAATGAAACAATTTTATATTTATTAAATGTAACAATTTGTTAATAATCTTGAAACCTTAATACCACTACGTATGCCGATTGTTAAACATGATTTATTTTAAAAACATTAAAACAATTTTTGAATTTGCAAACTAATTCCATGAACATCATAATTAAAATTTTTAATCCCTAAATACATAGCATAGTATATATATATATATATATATATATATATATATATATATATACTATGCTATACACGTAGTATAACACTAACAAAGGTGTGGAACAATATTTTTTACTTCCATATACGAAGTAAAGGAAGTATTGTGATCACGAAAAATTTCGGTTTTGAGATTTCAACGGAAATATCCATTTTGACTAGCGTGACGTATGCATGAACGTATGTATCTCACATAACTCAAAAACGATTGGCCATTGGATGTTAAAATTTTGGATTTAGTACTGTTTTATCATTGTTGAGTTGAGCACCTTCCGTTTTGCCTGCAATCGACTGAACCAAAAGTGCCCAAAAAAATCCAAAATCCAAATGTTTTGGATTTTGGACCTTCGATATATCATAAGTGATACTTATTTTCATTGGTTCCAGAGTTATAGCCAAATAAAATTTAAATTAATGAAAGATTTGGATCTTACAATAGGAAGGCACATCGGCATCGGTTTGAATCAAACTTTATCTCCTTTTTTTTAATTTTTTTTTTTTTTAATTTAAATATATTGATTTATTAATAATTAAACCTATGATTGTAAAACCATCTTAAAATAAATACTAATTCAATAAATAACAATAAAAAAAAAATATGAAAAAATATCACAAGCTATAAATTAAATAGAATTTTATGTACTTTTCATTCTAAAAAAAATGTGTCTTATATGTAATTTAATAGGTGTACAAGGAAGTTATGTGGTGTTCACATCAGATTTTTTAATTTTTAAGATTACTGTTACATAACATTTTTAAAAAGGATATTAACAAATAATTAACAAAAATGCGATAAATAAGTATGAGTTGTTAGTTATCGGTTGGAAGAAGGAAAAGTAAATGATAAAATAACAACCGAAAAATTATAAGACAGCTTATATCATTATACTTAATCCTAAATTACTAAAAAAATTCATCCTATTCAACCAGATATTAAAAACTAACATCAGTGAATGATGAATTCTTTTTATGTAAAGAAGAAGGATATCTGATATTGACGTACAGGAAAAGGAAAAGAAATCGCAAGAAAAACTTTTTTCATTCTTTTGTCAGAAGATGCAGTATATTCGTTGTATAAAGAAATTGTAAGGATGTTTATGACAATGTAAACAAACGTTGAAAAGAATATTATCTCATCGGACTTCTCGTGGTATAAAAGAATAAATTAAAAAGTTTAAGCTTTTCATATTGAGAGGAATAATAATTAGATTTTTCATTAAAAAAATAACACAGAAGATATTTTTACGACTCAAAACTTTATCTTAAATGAAAAAAAAGTTAAAATATTCTAAAAATATCTCACCAGTATAAATTATAATTTAACGTAACATTTAGAAGGGTATAATTCTGTGTACGTTACTATATAACAAATTATTTAATAAATAATTCAAGTGATTTAAATTTTTAGATAATACGGAGAAAAAATGACACACAATTGGAATTGTCTGGATTATGAAGGCTTATCAAATAAGCCTTCATAATCAAAATGTTGGCGTATCTGTAGAACTTAAAATTCAGATCTTCCCATAGTGATAAAGGTATGATAAAAATATAATTTGACTTTATTTATTTATTTTTGTTCTTAATTAGAATGTAATAAAAGTAATTATTTAAAATGGTTTTATTTTTAAATATTAACATATATAAAGGTTTAACTGATCAATGCTGTGCTAAGCAAAGGAGCACTGCATTTTATCATAAGTACGAGTATAATAGTATTAAATTAAATTAAAAAATCTGATGTAATTATTATTTATCTTACATTTTTTTTACAATCAGATGTTAATACATCATTGGCTAAAAAAAAAAAAAAAGCTAAATATTTAGAGCTAAATATTTAGAGTTAGCTAAATATTAATATTAATATATTAATAAATCAATATATTTAAATAAAAAAAGGAAATGAAGTCTGATTCGAACCGATGTACCTTCCCCTTGTAAGATCAAAACATTTCATTAATTTAAATTTTATTTGGCTATAACTCTGGAAATGAAAGTACCACTTATGATATATCATTGAAAAGCTCTCAATGAGGTCTTATTACTGCAGTTAAAAAAAGTCCAAAATCCAAATTTTTTTGGTACTTTTGGTTTAGTCGATTGCAATCAAAAGGGAAGGTACACAACTAGATGTTACAGCAGTCCTAAATCCAAAATTTTTAACATCCTACGGCTAACCGTTTTTGAGTTATGCGAGATACATACGTACGTACAGGTGTCACGCCGAAACTAGTCAAAATATATTCAGGGATGGTCAAAATGAATATTTCCGTTGAAATCTGAAAATCGAAATCTTTCGCGATCATAATACTTCCTTTATTTCGTACAAGGAAGTAAAAATTATAATAATAACCGAAATAGCTTAGAATTAATTTTAAAGGAAGTTCTAAAAGTGGAAAGAATTAAAAACGTATAATCTAACTTAACTTTTCAAGATATTACCGATACACGGCAACAAAGGATAATTATATATTTTATGTATTTAAAATAATTTCAACACTGATACAAAAACAAATATAACATGGATAGATAAAATGGATGGTTCTAGGTTAGGAGACCGACAGAAATATCAAGCATACCCCGATAGACATTATTTTAAAGTATAAAAAAAAAAAAAATAATTGTTTTATTTAACAATAACAAGAAAACGTTATCGGCTTGTTATTTTATAGTCAAAAGAATATCTTCTATAACAGTAAAATAATCATCCCTGTACTAACACACACATACACAAACGAGTTTTAATGAAGAACAGAACAAGATACGAAATACATAATATAGGAAACACAAAGAAGGAACACTAACTGAGATATGTATTTAATAATTGTTATTTTTGAAATTATATGTATGACCTTACACAAAAATTTGCCGCCGAGTCTATTCTTTAAACGAACAAAAAGTGTTATAAATATAAAATACGAATATAAATTATTTTAGTTCAGTCAAGATTTAAATCTTTATAATATGAAGGTATAAAACAAAGAAAATAAGACAACAAAAATGTTCTAACAACGTGCATTATACAATACTCTGAATTACGTAAAGGAAGGTGCAGTAGTTGAAATTGTGTCACTAACTCTATTCAGGCCAAAACTGAATTATTACATACAAAGCTATTACCACTAGTACATACTATACTGAACTATATAATGGCACAATAGGATAACCTTACAACCGAATGAACACTGGGGCACATCTGCACCTTGTATCCTACATATATGTGAGTATATATAAATACACTAACTAACTTATATACATACAAACATTCATATATATATATATATATATATAGAGAGAGAGAGAGAGAGAGAGAGAGAGAGAGAGAGTGAGAGACAATCACGAATTTTGTACATAAATAAAACATAACATAAATAGCTCAACATGTATATGTTTGTGTTTATATGAATTAGGTAATATGTACGCATATATGTAAATAAGTAACGTTTTGAGATATACGAGCACAATAATGTTTGTGATATTAATGGAAAATTAATATCTGTATACATATCAATAGGGTATTAAAATAGTCTTGTATTAAGATGATAAATAAATAAATAACATAGTTTGAAATAGCACACATTTATAAATTTTTATTTTTATATTAAGTAAATAGATTTTAGTATACAGGAAAAAGTACAGTTTTAACGGAATTATTTAAACATGATCAGTTCCACACAAGGTAACTCAGCTCAATATGTTGCAAGATTCTTTTGAAAACAAAGATTATTAAAAATACACCGAGGTATATTTTGGGTAATTTTTTTTAAACAAAATTATGTTTAATTCGTAACCAGATTGGTACTGAAAACTACCGATTATTATCTATGTAACAAAAACGTATCAAAATTAAAAACAACGAAAATATAAATTAAACATTTATGAAAAATTTACAGTTGTTTTCTTTGTCTATTTTAATATCTGTAAGACAGTTTTACGAACCTAAAAGCTGTAGAAAAATTCATAAAAATTATCAAGCAACAAGCTGAAAATATTATAGGCATGCTCAAGAACAGCAAGTTCCCGTACACAGTACGTACCCTAGAGATATAATAGAGGAAAGCAGTTTTCTCTGAGCCGAATTGATCATTGCCAATCCGCGCGTTAAGCCAACAAAAATGCAAGCTACATTCAATTTTGCAAGAAGCACATTCTATTTTCATAGAAACTTATCTTACTAAACTCAGAGGAAGAGACTAACTTAAGATATCGGACAGCCCTACTCACTGATAATGTAGATTTCTAATCTCAAAGGTATCTGTGCGTGTTCCTAAAAATGTTTATTTTTTTTGTAACGTAAATCCGCAGGTATTCTTGTAACGTAAATCCATAGGGGTTATATACTGATTCCCCGGTTCATAAATATTTCCACAAAGCGAAATTCACTCTTAAAAGAAGAACCTTAACTCTATTTATTACAGGGACTGCTTGTATAGTAGCGGTTCAAATAAGTTTCAGAGAAAGCCACCTGGGATGAAATCTTTTGTATCATGAGTTATTTTCACACCTCAAAGCAATTAAGAAACTGAGACAGTAGTGTAGGTAAAGAAATAACACTGTATTGCATACACTGTATGCAATAAATTGGTTAGAGGGTAAAAGAAATATGCTAAATTTTTGTAAAAAATCAAAATCAATTAAAATTCTTTTAAGTATGAACTGTGAAAAAAGCCGTAGTCTTAAAACGTTGGCTACGTTAACGGTTACATACGTATGTCCTGTAGGAACATTTACGGTGAATTTTATCTCCTACTTTCTCTCAATTTTCCTTCTGTGCGATACAGATTCTAGGTAGTTGGTAAAGGAAGTAAAATTTACCGTCACTTTTGTATGATACCGGTCGTATCGGATCGGTACGGTTGGATCCTAAACAAGACAGACTTTTGTACCGATCATAACAATGTTAAGTAACGCAAATTATTCTTTTAATGACTGACTGATAGCGATTAGAAGAGGCGAAGCTTACAAGGTACGGGTGTCCTGTAACGCACCAGTGGAAACACGAATACCAGACAACGGTGACCAATAACGTACGAAAATTACATGCATAAAAAAAAATGCCGTGGCTAACGTGTTATTGTGGGAAGGGGAACTCCAAATTCAAACATGGTAGCCGATCTCTAGTGCCGGCTTTCTATAAAATAAACTTACTATTTATAACCGAATTCATGCTTAAAATATTGCAAGCTATTTATTATTATTTATATAAATAAATAAAAAATTAAAACTACACATATCAGTGTAATATGAAGTTACAAAACGATAAAACAGATTTATTAATGTAAAAATAAAACCACAAAAATTCAAAGGTCATATGTCGATTTGACCTATGCATTGAAAAGTCCTGGCTTTATTTGATAAATAAATGATACGTTACAACTAAAATTTTACTGAACTTAAAATATTAAAAAGAATTTTATGTATCCGGTATTAAAAAAAAAAGTGGGATTTTTGTTTAATATTTATTTGAATATTAAATAATTATTAAAATGTAACAGATTACAAATCTGTATAACTGCTGAAGGTTAATTTTACTTTTTTTGTAAAGTGAAGTGAAAAGAGGAAAAGTAATCTTGTTGAAAATATCAAGTTAATGAAAATTTACGTGAATAAACAGAAAACTTGAAATTAATTTCTAAATATAGACTACGCATTTTCTTAATAATATAGCTGAAAAAAAAAACTTTAATTTTATTCTCATTACTAAGCATCAAGATTATCAATAATCAAGATACAAAACAAGAGAATTAAAATTAATTAAAAAAATTTAAAAAACGACTGCAAAAAAACACTTTTCTGTAATGTAGGTAAATGACTAATACACGATAATTACAGAGCGTGTCGGTGACTATTTTGTATATTATATATTTTTTTCAAATTTATTAAACACACACACACTCACACTCACACACACATATATATATATATATATATATATACATATTTGTGTAGTCTATGACACTCCCGGTAACGTAAGGATTGCAACGCGGGATCATACATTTAAATCTGTTCAGCCGTTCAGCTTCTTCGGAGGAAGAAACATACATACATACATACACCCTAAATACATTACACTCCTTTTTGGGCAGTCGTGTGAGAAAAGTTTTCAAATGAAAATAAATCATCTTATTTAACAATCAATCGATAATTGCAGCACGATATGTTTAAATTAATGTAATTGATTTTTTCCCCAATTTGTAATAATAAACATTCCGACTGCAAATGAGGTAAGTTTGATTAAATATCGTAATTTTTAACCCTTCTTTTGCCGAATGATTAATAAAACTTACCCTTGCATGAATGATAGAAGATTGCGGACGGGTGACAAGCAAGGGCTGTTTAATGTTAGTAGTATTCTTTTTTCTTTTTAGCGTACGAGGGGTAAAGAGGATAATAATAAGGGAGGAAAAAGTTTACTCAGCAGAGTGCGCGCGTGTGGTGAAATCACCCTCCGATTCCAGAAACGGGAAGTCGTCTGGATTCCTCACGCCTACGGCTCGGTGGTTGATAGGGAAAATTTAGCTCGATCCCTCTTAGATGGGTTGTTCTTTGATTTCTTTGCCTAACGGTGAAATATAATTCGCTCTACCTGTCTATATGTCTGTCTCTCTTTTCCGCTTCCTGCCTTTATTTTCAAAGACTTCAAAGGCACTTCAATTCAGTCACTATACATATATGCGCACTAGTATTTCTTCAGAAAGCTCTTTACTAAATGTAAATTTATATTGCACTTGATACATTAAAGTAAAATCATTGACGACTTTAGATTTAATTTTACCTTAAACAATTCTATTTATAGAATAGAGAAACAGTATTACATGCAGATTATAAATTTTACAAAATTTATTGATTTTAATTTATCAAAAATCCTTCTTTTAGAAATCGTATTAAGTATTTTATTAATATTCTTTAGACGTATTTTTTATTTTAATAAATAACGTAAATCAATACATAAAAAACTTACTATGAACAGTAACAAATTGACTCATTAGATGTTTCTTGTTGTTTATAATAATATATATACCTACAAAAAAATTCACTATTAATTATATTTTTTAAATACATATTACTTTAACATATCTAAACTTAACCATACGATAATAGTATTAACTAACGTACCCACATACACATCATACGGCATCAGTTCCTGTCTGTCGGTCGTTAAGACATCCTCAGTCAAAAAAAAATCATACATAATTTTTTTTTTAAAGTTTTTATTAGCATAATTATTATATTTCTGAAATTCTTCTATTAAATCAGATATCGTGTGTAAATCTCACATCTTGTATGATTGTCGATACAAAACCCGTTTTCTCATTGGATTGGATGAAATTCATAATTTACATTTTTTTAATTATTAAAAATTCATAGCAAAAGTAATTTTTTTTTTTTTAAATCAATTCTAAGCAAGTAAACCACAAAAAAAAATCACTGAGGACAAAGCCTACGAGGTTTTACCTCCAACTGGTTTTGTTAATAGATAAAATTATTGGAACAGGAAGCTGAAATTAATAATATTTATAAACTGAAATTTTCTCGTAAATGTAATTTATAAAAAAAAGATTAATAATAACATAGGATATGACCATTTAAACTGTGGTTATCCACAGGTATGCATCGATTGATAGAAAGGCTTCACAAAAGATAAAATTTTATTTTAAAAGATGCGATTTTTTTTTATATACACTGCAAACAGGTGATATTTTACGATAGGCGCGGTACTTTTTATGATTTTTATTAGTGACGTGTGAAATTTGAACGAGCTAGGTCGGTAAATAAAATATCTACAACAAATTAAATTCGTAAGAATATTTTTGGAACACATTTTATTGTATATGTAGATGTAAAATTATAGGTAAAATAAGTTATATTTTTAATAAAATTCAACTCAGAATGAATTTTGTAAAAATTTCCATGAGAATTAACATCACAAATAAAAATTTCAATACTAATACAATGCTATATTTATTCAAATCCATAACTCAAAAGATCAAAGTAATGAAACTGAAATAAAAAAAAAATGATAAAAACGAAATTAAATGTGCTGGTAAACGTGTAATATTTAAACTGCAACATAAAAACGAAGGAAAAATTTCATGAAGGGCATTATCAATAAAAAAGTGGATGCTATGAAAGAAAGATAAAAATATGAATACAAAAATGATAAAAAAAATGCATAAAAATAATAACGCAAAAAAAGGGATAACCGACTTTTTACCGAATGATAACCTACTGAATACTTCAAATAATGAATAATAATACGTTTACTGAAAGTTTACTCAACAAAAAAGTTTTATGCAATGTACCTGCAGGCATAATATACAGCCAGCAATGTATACGTCTACTTTATTCACACACTTGTTTTATTAATAATTTATTACAGAAAATATTTTAAAAAGATGAATTAAAAGGAATATAGAAATACAGAAGCACAACGAAAATTAAAAAAAAGTTTTTTATAAAAATATAACAATAGATAATTTTACATATGCTTGCTACCTATTAATACTATTTTAATTTAACTCTCAGCATTAAACCTATAAATGCATATAACAATCACGAAATAAAAATTAAATTAAATAATCTGTAACTCTAAAATATAAAACATAATAAAATATAATATAATATAATAATGGTTTTATAAAACGGGTATTAAATATTATATTTACCACGCATTACAAAATTTCTAAATATAGAAAATTAGTGTATAAAAAATAAAAATGAAGGAAAAACAGATTATAATATACAAAAGAATGTACTATGTTTTTAAATGGTGAAGTATAACAGCAAGGTTATTGCAAAAATTTAATTCTATCCTTTGTATAAAGGTAACAAAAATAACTACGAACATAGAACGGAACGATGAGCGTATAAAATACAAAGTAGCACAATACCGCAAGCGAATTGTCTTAATACAGCAATTTTCTTTACACTGATATTTTTTTGCTTACTATATAAAATACAAAGAAAACATGCGGGAAAACTAGTATTTACATACGTTTATATATGATCACTTCAGTATTAAACATAACCGTTATATAATCGTTTGCACGGAAAGATGTTTATAAATGTGTACAGACTAATATAAAAAGAATATTAAAGTTTTTCAGGTGTAATATTCTTTAATGCGCATTATATTTCCCGTTTTAATACGCAACTATAACAAAATGTTTTCACATTTTATTACCTGTAAAACCTTTAGAAGATAAGAAACAACCACCAATTAAGTTTTTCGTAATCATTTGTTAATTTTTTACGACCAAACAAACGATACGACTTTTTTACAATTCTGTACAGATAAAAATTAAAAAAAAAAAAAACTGTATTTGTTAGTAAAGATTACAAATGAAATTCAAACCAACCTACCTTTCTTTTCTTAAATTAATTTATAAGAGAAGTATAATTTTCAAAAACTTCATTTTTCGAATAAATTTAATTCAATTTATAAATTTATTATTTTTCTTTTTATAAAACAGAATCATTTTATATCTTGAATTTAGACTGAAACCTAAAATAATAAAGTAAAGAAATTAATTCTCTGGATTAAATATATTTTCACCTTCCTGTCCAGCGCTATAACAGAGTTACAGATTTAAAAGAGAGTACTATAATCGGTCCAATTTGGCATATGCGGTTTTCACCGGATCTTTACGTTTTGGCACCTAAGGAACCCCAAAAACCGGGTAGAAATTTTCCAGATGTTCGTATGTATGTATATGTGTGTGTTTCGTGTCGCACTCTAAATCACCTATATCGCCAAAACTTCTCGACCGATTTTGACCAAACTTGGTCAAATTACTTTTATATATAGGGAATTGATGCCAATAAATTTTCAACTTAAAAAGACCAAGGAAGTGAGGCTGTAGAGCTAGGTCACCCTCAGTATCTTGAGATTTCGTCTGATTAAGGTCTTTCTTAGGCAAATTTGTTAACAATTAAAAAATATTTATATTTGCAAAAAAATCTTTTTTGCAAAATCACATCGAACTCCAAAAAATGTTCTAAATAAACTAGTTCTTAAGTGGGTACACTGTGTCATTAGTATCCCCTCTCACCACAAAAAGCGCTAGTGTAGCACTCACTACAGCTGCTGTAGTCGTCTGCTATGTTTTACGTCACAGGTGTGCGTTAGCATTAAATAAATTAATAATATTTGTAGTGTAAAAAATTCTTAAAGTAGCCGCTAGTACCGCCACACCCGCGCGAATGAAATACGGTATGCGCGCGCGCTTTAGTTAGAATCATTGAATTAAATAAACAGAATATATTATATTTAATGAAAATTATAAACATTTTAAATTAAGTTGTGTGTATAAGCCGTGCATCAGAAAAAAGCCGCGTGACGATAAAGTCCTACAACTGTGTTGTCTGCTTCTTTTATCAACTCTATTACCAGTTTAAATGTTTGTACTTAGGTCGAGTTAAGATAGAAAGACTTCTCATCATAATCCACGACATAGTCACACACAAAAAACTACATACTAGAGAATCTCGACATGTTGATGTTTCTTATTAATAAATAATAAACCTTCTTTATTTAAAGATTAAATTTAAATGAGACTGTATTACAATATTGTTTTCTTTTTTCATTCGAAAGCCTAAAAAAAAATTAGTACATTTATCCGCGCAGAAAAAAATTTTTTTTATTCAAAAATCTTTAAATTAAAAATTTCAGAAGATCAAGCTAAGTGATGTACAGGAAAGATGATTTCAAAAGTACGAATTATTTTAAAATATACTTTTAAATTAAAAAAAAATAATAGTTACGGTTAATGCGGGTTTCATAAATAAGAAAATAGATTCTACTTACGTTCCGACCCTCAGCTTAAAATTAGATTTATGTAGTTCTACCTGTCGTCTCGTACTCCTTCAAAAATAAGAATTATCTAATCAACTTGCTATTAAGCCACTTGCGTTAAAATGCTTTAAACAATTTATGCAGGAAATAATAAAACGAAACAGAAATATAAGTGCAGCAACCAATCTTGTAGTAACAGAAATAAAAGCGATATAAGAATTAAAATACAGCGGAATTAGTTAATAGATAAAACGATAAAAAAATTACCGTACTGATCAGCGTGCGCTCTCCTAATGAACAATATTGGCTAAGAACAATGAATAAAATTAATGATAATAAAAGACGGTTAATAATAAAAAAATAAAGGAGCAAAACGGGAAATAGTATTCAAGTTGAATGAATCTAGTGAGTTATTTCTGAAACGAGAATTCTTTGAGAACAGATTATGTTAACGTCGACTGCGTAATCTACACAGAGTGGCCTACGCAAGGTCATTCATTCATGGGATCATTAATGCAATTTAATGTTCATTAATTATTCATTCATTTCCTTTGGAAAGTATTATTATTATTTTATATATATATATATATATATATATATATATATATACATAATATATTATTTTTTTATAAATAATCAAAAATAGGTGACAAAGAAATTAAAAATATAATTTGTAACGATGGATTCTATTTTAGTTTCTTCTACAAATTGTGAAGTATTATCTCTACATGATAACAAAAAAACGCATAATCAATGAGGATATTTGAAGAATCACTACCGATTAAACTAACTTACTGTTTCCCTGACTACAAAGATTCCATAATTTATCAGCTAAATTATGTCTCACTTATTTTTTGTTCGGCGAACATTTCGTCTCCCAACTATATGGTACTCCTACTGTGCATCATTCGATTTATGTGCTCCGCTTCTAATATTAGGAATGACTTTTTCTAACTTCATTCTGTATGAACTAAATTCATATAAAAAGTGATAATTCGTTTGTTCTAACTTCATTCTATATTCTGGTTTCATTCTATATGAATGACTTATTCTAAATAGCCGTCTGTTTTATCTACACAAACTATATTTAGTAATGAACAAATAGTAAAATAGAATTCAGGCCAAATACCGGCTTCCAAACCCTTATTAAATTTTATCAAAACCGATGTACAATTAAGGTTCAGCTGAGAATTAAAATTTTTATCAGGTATCGCCGATTAAACAAGGAAATATAAAGAAGGAAAAATGTTTATAGCACTATTTGTAGAACCTGTCTTTCGATATAGTATTGTAATTTAGCGATAATTTTAAAATCGAGATAATTTAAATCGAATGTTTTAATCAAGTAGCGGTAACCAATAAAATTAAAGGAGCAGAGCGATTCAGTATTTGCTCGATTCAGTATTTGCTAGTCTAATAAGCATCCCGTAGTGGATGTAAGAGAGACAAGTTAAGTTATTACAGAACATATGAACCTGATTAATTCATTAATTCTGAAGCTAAATAGAAACCCAACGCTTCAGAAACGCTTAAACGCTGTTCCTAATTGACTGGAAGTTTCTAATACGGCCTCTCAATATAGTTTAGCTTATTTATCCGTTTGTGTAAATGTATTAATATGTAAACATATACTTACACAAGCGCAGACACAGACACAAATTGATATCCGTTCCCGTATACATGTATATATTCGCTTCTACTACGGTTTAATTTCCGCCTTTTTCTCTACCCGTAACACAACGTTGAAATAAGCGTAAGTAATTTATTACAGCTCTACAGTTTATAGATGTAAGTGAATATTAATATTAAATATATATAAGTTTAATACAAGGAATTTACATTAAGTGTAAAAACGCTTAACTTATATATGTATAATATAACAAGTAATTACAGTTTAATAAATAATATTTTGAACTCAGTAACGTTGCAGATTATTTCAAACCTCTTTTTTACCGTTTTTGATAAAGAATTTCTCATGAAATTTGCCGCGGAAACTTGTGTATATCGGGCAATTTGCTGGTAAAAGTTTGGGGTCAATATCTCTAGGAGGGTGGGGTAAGTAGTTTCATTGGGCGTCAATTTTCTCAAAATTTTGCCAACAAAACCAATATAATAGTGAGAAGTTCAATAATAATAACCAGTATATGAGCTTAATATACAATATTAACCTCACAAAATCTCGCTTGCATGAGGCAGGCAGTTGCTGTGTATGACATTATATTTCTTTTTTCTCTCAACATTAGCCTCATTCAGAAACCGAGTATTCTGCAATACAGAGTGTTTAACTATTTTCATAAATAGCAAAAATTATTTCCACAATTAAAATTTATAATCATTTTTTTTTTTAATTTCAGACAATAAATTCTTTAAAAATATTTAGAGCAATCATAAAAATATTTCTTACTGTATACAGTATAAAAACGATTAGTTATTACTTGTATTAATAAATTATTATTATTATTCTATCAAGTGAGTCATAAAACGAATGACCACTTTATACGAATCAGTTATTACTTATATTTCTCTTTATACGTTCCAAAATATTCGTATAAAAGTATTAATACTTTTATAAATAATAAAAGTACTTTAAGTGGACGGTGGATGGGCGAATAGTAGACGGATGGTGGGCGGATAGTAGGCGGATTTTGGGTGTGAGTGGGTGGAAATTCTGAACAAATTTAAGATAATATTTATTGTACGCGTTGTTAATGATGAGAATAACGTTCTCAAGCACACTAAGTAGTTAATGTACACGATTTTATAAAGGCAAAAGCTATAAATTTAGGAAAATTAGACATTTAAACATTTAAGTGTAAACATAAACATTAACATGGAACATAAACATTTAAGAGTTAGGGTTTAAGTGGTGTAGAACTGGTAATATTAGGAAACTTTTGATTGAGAAAGCGGACTTCCGGTGGAAGAGGGTAAAATATTTAAGAAAAATATTTAAAAATTAAGAGGGTAGAATTCTAAGAAAAATTACCTATTGCAGAAAAAAAATTCTTCAATTTTTTTATTTGGACAAATCGTGTATTTTACCTTACCTTTCAACGACAAAATCGTGGTCGTGACAGTGATGCCGGAGTAAAAGTGCCGATTTATAAAGGGGATCCGATTAATCATAATCCACGCTGGAGAAGAAATGGGGTTCATTCCGAACGCGATATTAACTTGGAAAACGAGTTCAAAAAGCGTCAACAGCAACAATTTTATGAGAGGCATTTGAAAATTAATTCCTGGTCTTCCCTCCCGGTTAAGTAGTTCTTAACGATAATGTGCCATATCACAAATCACTTCTTGAGAAGCCTCCGAATTCAAATGATAGGAAAATTAGCATGAATAATTGGTCAGAAAAAAACAGTATTCCGTTTAATAAAGTATTGTTAAAACTCTAATTGTGTTACAGAATTAAATCACGTAGAAATTAAAAAATAAAGTACCATTTTGATGAACTATTAGAAAACACGGGCATCAGGTTCTGCTAAATCTGATCGAGATGGTAAGGGCGGCTCTGAGAAGATATGTTGGAGTAGTAATAACAAATTCTTTTTGTCATATATTAAAAAAATTAGCCGAGAAAAAAATGAATGAAATGATAAGGATAATTGGAAATCTTAGTGGAGGGAACATGTAAAACACCTTAATTTGAGTAGGAGATGGAAACGCTAATTGATTAAATGACGGATATATTTATCGTACAGCTAGACAGTGGTAGCGAAAGGGACTTCCGACGGTGATAAAGAAGGTAATGAACTTGCACAGCAATTGGACATATAATGAAAATTTCAAGTACGTGTTAATAATAACAATATAGCAATCAACAATGAAATCAATCGGAAAAAAAATTGAAAATTCTAAATAATGTACATAAAAAGAATTATTAATTGTACATCTAACTTAGTGTAATTACGGATACAGTATACATTCAAGCACTAAGTAAGATTTTTTTTGTTTAAAAACCTACCTAAGTTAAAATTCTTTTTTTTTCAATCTTTATTTATCGAATTATTAATACTAATTAGGCAATAATGAATTATAACTAATAAACCATGAAAACGGTAATAAATTAAACCTGCGTAAATAAAAGTACAACGATTATTATTGTTGTCGTATTAGATGGGTGTGAATGTTTTCAGGTTCGGTAGTAATGCAGTCTCGACCTTCAAAATAAACTTTTATTTTCATTGTACGTACTGTATATGCGTATTAGCTTATCTTTCAATTTAAAAATAGTTTTGTCCCCAAATTCTTCCCCTTCTTTAAAAATCGAAAAAAACTATTTTTATTTACTGCGAATTTTTTAAAAGAATTTTTTTGTCTTCCTCAGTAGTAGTGTAAGTAGCCTAAAAAACAAGCGAGAAATATTGCGGTGGGGAAACCGATAAAAGCTTAAAAACATAAAATCTTGAATTTAAAAATTTTTTCATGTATTTTTCTACATAAGAATAAATAACCAATGCCAGGAAAGTATATCAACTTTTTTTCAGCTTTTTCCATAGAAGTTATGTTACTTCAATAAAAAGCTTAAATCATACATAAAAAAATCTGATGTGGACACCACATGACTTCCTTGTACGCCTATTAAATTACATATACACATTTTTTTAAATGAAAAGTATACAAAATTTTATTTCAATAATAACTTCTGATATTTTTTCATATTTATTTTTATTTTTATTATTGAAGATTATTTATCGTAGATTTTTTTTTACAATCAGAGGTTAATAATAATAATAAATCAATATATTTAAATTAAAAAAAAGGAGATGAAATCTGATTCGAACCGATGTACCTTGTAAGATCCATATATTTTATTTGTTAAAATTTTATTTGGCTTTAACTGTGGGACCAATGAAAATAAGTACCACTTATCATATATCGTTGCTAAGTTCTCAATGAGACTTATTACTGCGGTTAAGAAAAAATCCAAATTCTTTTGAATTTTGGACACTTTTGGTTCAGTCGATTGCATTTAATAGGGGAGGTGCGCAACTAGATGTAGCAATAATCCTAAATCCAAAATTTCAACCATCCTACTGCTAATAGTTTTTGAGTTTTGCGAGATACATATGTACGTACAGATGTCAAGCCGAAATTAATCAAAATGGATTCAGGAATGGTGAAAATGGATAATGCCGTTGAAATATGAAAACCGAAGTTTTCCGCGATCACAATACTTCCTTTACTTCGTACAAGGAAGTAAAAATAAAAATAGAACAGTTAAAAAAAATTTACTACATTGATTATATGGAAACTAAAACAATGGAGTAAAAACTAGTGGAAAGGTAGTCTACTAAATTAAAATTTTAATTATGGAACGTGATGGTATTCTAACGAATAATTATTCTATTATGTCCGCACATCATGACAACTGCAACATCTTTTAGCTCAACGTAAACGGACAATGGAACCCACATTAAATAGTTTTAGCAAAAATTTGAGAAAATCGTTCATTTCCGATAAAGATAAAACAAAAATAATTTTTTCATTCAGTCGACTAAATCTAGAAAAAGTAAACAAAAAAAAATTCATAAACCGGAAAAACATTCATATAAAGTTTGGAATCTGTATTCAGTATTTAATCACGTAATTGCAGTGTGCACAGTCTTTTAAAGATGGAGAATTAAGAAAAATGTTAAAACTCCATGCCTGGAGAACAAGGTTTTAATTACTAAATTAAATTAAAAATAAAATAAATTACAATTTTAATTGAATATGTTTTAAAATATACCTTATTATTTAGTTTCAATTTTGTTTATGCATGAAATAAATAAATATTGCATGAATAAATGGCAAATTTTTTTGATTAACTGGTTTATCAACAATGCTCTAGGATTCCTTCTAAATAAAATTTTTTGTTTTATAAATTTTATCCAATTTTCAACCCGAGTATTATTCATGGAAATACTAGGTTTTACGTTTTGGAAAAACTTACAAACTTTCTTCTAATATAACATACACTGGGCAATTTTTTTTTTTTTTATTTGCCAATATTGTCACGTAACGGAAGATCTTTTGTTTTTCCCAAGCTGCTATATGAATTTGAACTATTTTGTGTTCTATAGTTATTAACAGTAATTTTAAAATGCATTAGTTTGAATTATAAGAATAAAAATAAATATTTTTTATTAATTAATAATACGGGCCGTACTCTTACGGTGTACTGATAAATACACTCCTGAAAACTAATTACTTGTTGAAAAAATTTTCTTGTTGATAAAATAAGCAGCAATGAGGTTTTATGTTGCCTTCTTTACTAATTCGTGTACAGCGTAACACATCAGTATAACATTCCCACCAAAATAAAGCGATACACAGCCCTAATTTCTTCATTCTGAATTGCATATAAACGGGCTATATATTGATTACTAGTCTCAAATGAAATAACTCTTAAGGTCTCTTAAACATGAGATATTAAGAGTCTTAATATGAGGTAATTTACTTGCATCAGAGCTACAAGCCGTGGACAGTTATTAGAGAGTAAAACAACAAATCAAATCAAAAATTATGTGACCTTTTCCACTCAATACGAAAAAATCGAATAATACACAACTGCTGCCTCAAAAATTTAATAAGAATTGTTTGAGAAAAACCGTGCGCGGATTATAGGTGATAAAAATATTTTAAATTAATATTTCAATAATGATTTATAATTTTAAATTCTTCTACATACGCTCGTGAACGTTTTCGTATAGATCGTCACTCTATCAGATGAGTTTATTAATAAAATATTCAAATCAAAAGTTCAGTTAAATCATTATAATGTATTATAAAACGTTAATAACGTTATTATTAAGTATTTAAGTAAAATAGATTCAAAATGCAAATAATGATAAACGTAAACCAAACAAAAAATCTTTAACACATAAAAAAAAAATCACTGGAAATGCAATCAAATCAGGCATCAGTAAATAATGTTGATAGCAAATAGTAGAAATTGGTGAGGGTATCTAATTTAAGGGTTTGTTCGATCGTGCAGAGTGAAAATAAAAATAAAAGAAGAAAGATACGGAATAAATGGAGGGAGAGAGAGAAATTGTGAAAAGAAGGAGGGGATGTTGAAAGTTTTATTGATGTTCAAAATGATAGGCTTATTTATCAGATATCGTTTGGAATTGATTGTTGGTAGTCCATTTTGACAAATGAGTAGGTCTAAAGAGGTTTGGCTCGAATACCTCTACCCGTCATCCACATACAACCATTACCTTCTAATAATAACAACACAAGCAACAGCAGCAATAATATCGAGCTATGGTATTGAGGGCTGAGAAATACACGGAATAGAAGATGGTCTTTCAAAAGAAGTAAATTGAAGCTCAATGTGATATTTTCGCAAGCTCTGAATAGTTACCTACAGGTGAACTTTGACTGAGCATCCATTACTACTACGGTTAAAGCTTGTGAAAACGTTTACAGAATAAAAAGGTAAATATATATATATATATATATATTTTTTTTTTTTTCATTTCTCCTCTGAATAAATGTTTACTACACAATTCCTTAGTCTTTACATTATACATATATACATATGGACGCTTTAATACAAGTGATATTTTTTGGAAGTCAATAATTACGAAAAAAAAACTGAGACGTATTAAATTGTATTAGAGGAATACATCAAGTAAACTCCACCGTTTAAATAAAACTGATAATATTATCAGGCATATGTATTAATAATTTTATATATATCTTTTTCATTAAAATTGGTAATATTTATGAATTACAAATGGTACTTATGAAATTCATAAGATATAAATTTTTATTCAGATTTTAAAAAAAAATTATATTATATAAGAAATGCATTTCCTAAATAAAGCTGTATCTACTTACAAAGTAATATATTAGATTTCACGATGAATATGTTAAAATAGTTTAATAAGGCTATATTACAACGACTGGTGTTGGATTTTAAATTTATTGATCAATTTTACACTTGAGTTTACTTAGATATATTGCATTCCAGTAGTCCTGTCATAATAGATAATTAATTTACTGTTAAGGATTCCAACTAACCAAACATTAGTTTCGCGAGATAATTGAACTTACCTGCTATGCAAACAGACGTGAGTGCTAAATTTGTTATAGAGTATTTTACTACAATTACTGGTGAACAGCTACTACCGAGATTAATAAAAAATAAAACACAATTATTTATGTAAGTATAATATTTTAACAACTACGATAAAATAATCAAATAAATTACCACTAGATATCAGAACGGTTTGTGTTGTGTATAAACTAAAAATTTAACAATTTTTTAATCATTTATTCTGTAGTGTAAACGCAAGTATATTTCTGTAATGAAAAGTGACCGACGAATAAGTACATTAATTTATGGAAAATAAACAACAGAATATTACGTGGTAGCTGATATACAAACTGATGGTTTAGTGAGCTAAACTTGATTATATAAATCTGACGACACTAGTAGAATTTTTTCTCACGATGTACATGGACCAATACAATTTATTATTATTATTATTATGTTTTTTAGGTGACGCCTTTTAATGATATTCTGTCATGACTGATTTAAATATTCATTACACTATATATACACTGAAACATTCACAAACACAATTACTGATTATACAAATCTGAGTTTATTTTTGAAAATAGGCATTTTATTGCTGTTATTTGGCTATTTTAAAATGGTTTACTCATAAATATATATATTTATTTATTATTATGAAATAATAGCGAGCTACAATTTATTAATCATCAATTTAAATAAATAAAAAGAAAACATGTCATTGTAGTATATAAATTAATTTTACATGATAAAGATTAAAATTCAGAGCAATAATAATTTTAGTGTTATAAGGAGTGTAATAATAACTAAGAAATAACCTAACAGTATTGATGCGGTAAAACGTCTGTACCATGTTTAATAGAACTATCTCTTTCTACTGTAAGTAAAAAGAACCAATGCTGCTCCCTCTTCCATATAGACGTTTAGATTTGTCAGCATATTCATGTAGTTTAAAGAAAATTTACGGAAAATCAGTACAGAAACAAACTGTTCTAGTCATAATAATTTATGTAAAACACCCGCACATCTCTTAATAACAATTTTAGATTTTTAGTGGACCAGAAGTGTACTTTGTATATCTGAAATAAACTATTAGTCTGTACAATTATTACAAAACCCTTTATTAAGATCTGCTGAATTAATATTATTTACCTTCTAAAAATAAAAAAAACGTCTTAACATTTCAAACAACCGTAGAATTATTTAATAATTGAAACCACAATCAACTTAAGTCATAGTTAATTCAATCGCGATCAAGTCACCACAGAAATTAAAAAGTCTGATTAAATTTTAAAGCGATAGTGTTTACCAATATTTATGAACGCGCTTCAGGAGCCTACTTAAAGCTAAAGAAAGTTTCACGAAAGAATAAACCACATTTTAATACTTTATAATATCATCCATTCAATGGAAAAAAAAGAAAGAAAAAAAAGTAAAAATATGATAACTTAACGTAATATTTCCAGATTTTACCATTATAACTAAGAAAAAAGTTTTATTAACATTCAAAAGAATAGGAAATCAGAATTAATGTAAGTAATAAAAACAAATTTATATATCGGTTAGGGTAAAAAAAAATGTGTGAATTCCTGAATCTGTGTTAGATATTATTAAATCTCTGTAGCGCATAAATAATTCAAGAGAGTTAAGTAAGGACTTATGCTACCTGTTTTTAAAATGTTCTGTTCCTTAAATCATCCAGCCTTTGTAATTATTGATTTTATGTATCTAACTTCTTTGATGTTTATTTAGTATATAAAGTTCGAACACCTCAATACTTCATTCACAATTTCACTTTTATTTTGTCGTATTTCACTTTTATGTTTATATTGATCTCATATTACTGATACAAACTCATTTTTAGTTTTGGTTAAATAACAAGTGGTAGTAATTAATGAAGCGGAAATTTAATCTGAGAGAAATAAATTATATAAACTCTAGGAACACTGATAGCGTCATGTACATAATATTTTAATAAATTATGATTATATAACGTTAATAACACGTCGAGATTATCGCTTGTACAGTTTAGCATTAGAAAGTTACAGGAAAGCCTAACTGAAGGTACGTGTAAAATTTCGTACATTAAAATTAATAAAAAGGGTAAAATAAACATAATACATTTGAAAGATTTTTACCGATGAATTTTCATTCGACTGCAAATTATTTATAAACTCGTTAATTACACATTTTTCGTAATTTTAAAACCTATTTTTTTTTTTTTTTAAATAACACAAAATCTCTTTTATTAATAAACTTCTATTGAAGCAAATCCTTCTTCCAGAAAACCTCACCGTAATCTCATTTTAGTATTTAGGGTATAAAAAAGGATGCTACCAAAATATTACCTGGTTGACTGTATGGTAGGCGTTGTCAGTAACTGGTATCACTCTACTTATATTCCATACAGTTGTAGAGTTCATAGTAAACAGAAAAGCGAAACAGATTGAGAAGACAAGTATAAAAGACGAGCAAAGAGTCTTTTCCTGTTCTAAGCCGATGTGAAACAACTCATACCCGATATTATCCTTTGATATAATAACAAATTTTACAGTAAGAGCCTTCAAAAAAACTCACTATCTCAAATGAAGAAAAAAAAATCCATTTGCAGTCCTAATTTTTCAACTATATAATATCCGTCAATAGAATAACAATAAATATTATTCCGTTATACATTATATGACGTATTAAGCCTAACAAAAAGAAAAAAACCCTGACAAAACAAACAAACATCTTGGTACATATCTTGAGTTTTATTGCTTTACAATCAGGGGATAATTATATATCAATCAACACTGACAAGCGGGATTAGCAAACAGGATATGAATCTACAATATAATGTGATCTACAATCATAGCGGTAGTATTAAACTGAAATTAGTCTTCACCCGATTTTGATACTTAATTCCTGCAGTTTGAAAAAAACGTTCGTGTCGATGATCGAAGATGACAAAAACATTATCAAGAAGTGGTTTGTAAACTAGATAAAAAGTAAATAAAAAACATGTATGCAATTAATTACTTATAAACATTAGTATGATTAAAATTAATAATAATTAAGTAGTCGAATCTATAATATTCACTGACGTATAATTTTACCATTAATAAAAAATTTGAAATTTAAATTGCTTACTATTTAAAGTATTATTATAATAATTACTAATCATTTTAAATCATACTATCGACTTTTCACATGGAGAAATATTGAATACTGATTGAAAGCAAAAAAATAAATTTAAATCATATTAGTAAGAACAATAAACAAACAAAGTGTACATATAAAGTCAGTTATCCACAATAAAAATCCTTAAGAATAATCAATAAAAAAAAAACCGCTAAATTGGGCAGCAAACATACTGAAAATTAATTCTTTACATATATTACACTACTTCATTTTTGTATTTTA
The DNA here is from genome assembly GCF_047948215.1 of Lycorma delicatula. NCBI lineage: Eukaryota > Metazoa > Arthropoda > Insecta > Hemiptera > Fulgoridae > Lycorma > Lycorma delicatula. Next base: position 199,401,631 of record NC_134456.1, read on the forward strand.
ACAACGAACAAGACGACGTAAAAACAAAGCGATATACTCCATATATATTATTTATATATACAATTCTGTTCAGTTAGTATCTCTTATTCATAACTAACAATAAACGTGAGTAAACAAATAAATTCTTAGTAATAGAAATATATTAAAAAATTCATTTTTGCTAGAAAAGATTAGTTTATTAATGAAAATGTAAAAAATTGGAAAGGAAAAAAAGGGTCAAAGAAACGTTGAAAAGGACAAGATACAAGAATGAGTCATTTGGGATTTGAATCGCTACTACGTAAGTTTAGGAGTCGCTGCATGAAAAAAATACTTTATATTATTACCTTATATATATTTATTACCTTATATTTTCTATAAAAAAAAAAAACAAATATATGTATAACCATATAAAAACACAAATTAAATTCTTTAAATCGACTGTTCTTAGACAGAATTTTTGTTTTTACGTGGTTCAATTATAGTTCCATCAACGAAAAACGTCATTAACAACTTAAATAAAACTAAGTGTTCGTAAATAATTAGATAATAAATACCAAAATTCAATAACAAATATCGAAACAGGAATATGACCGCTAGTTTTTTTTCATTACGCACACAATATCCTTTTCCATAAGGGATCCCTTTTCCGTAAAGGATCTCACATAAGCAAAAGCGCCAAATTGAGTTCTTCTTGCCACTATCACAGAGAAACCGCTAAAGTCTTTTGAGTCTTCCCGTTGAGCAAACTGTTCACATCTAAACCCGAGTTTAATTGGCGACGAATAGCCTCGAACATTGGGTAATCTAAGTGTAAGTGGTTTACAGTCCATTTTACATTGCATGCACATTTAATTTTGCTTTGATATATATATTGCCTAATAATTATACTACGTTTCAAATTGATCTTTAGTTCCACAAATAATGCCGTTTGTCTTTCATTGTAATCAAACGAGCCTAGAACATCGGTACCCTTGCATTTCAATGAAATTAAACGTCAACATTCCTTAAGTGTTACCGCGTACTGTAATAGCATTACAAATCGGTTACAACAATAGATGATCGCAACTCCTCCGCTAACATATAAGGGTCTACTATAAATAACATATGTTATTTATAGCAGAAATTCGACGTAAAGATTTCCTAGTCAAATTAAATTAAATTTTATTCAGTTTAAAAAATGAAAAAATCAAATAAAGTTGAAGTATCTTTTTCCTATTTATTAATATATTAAAAGCGATAAATTGTTATGATTTGCGAGTAGATCTTTTTTAGGAAGAAGATAAATCAGCTTTTTTATTAACTCGGTGAATTAATGGTTATTATATCAATTTATTTATTAGTAAAAAGGGCACGGTAAAAATCAATTAATTTTATTCAAAATTAAATATTTAAAAGATAACGTCAGATACAGTATATGTTTTGAGTTTTTTGATAAAAAGTATGATGCAAACAATTTTTAAATTTACGTTTTAATAAGCAGATGAAGCATATTTGATTTAAGCGAAGGTTATTCATGTGGTATTATTTTTATTATTATTATTACAATATAGGGGTGAAATGAAAGGGCGATGAAGGCAGGGTAGCGATAAAGAATGCCAAGAGGGATGATGGTATATCAGCGATCGGTGAAGCAGCAGCAAAGCGGCAGCAGAAACGGGAGATCGCGCGATAAGACCGACCTAATTGAAATTATATCCAGAGCGGACTGAATTATTCTATTCTGCCCAACCCCGACCAGCACGTTACCCTCTACAGCTACCTGCTGCTGATACACAAAACCAATTAAGCCCTTGCGGAATTATTCAAACGCAAGAATCTGTGCTTAGCCCTAATTTGCATGACAATTCAAACTGTAACGCTGAACGCGTTATACTACCACATAGAATACCTCCTGCTGGCCAGCAACACCATTACCTTTTAGTTAACTTTTATTAAAATTAAAGTATGATTTTATTCAATTAATATTCACGAAATAAAAACTCTGTAAAACTTAATCTCAGTTGTATATAATTTTAGCACAACATTAACGGTATTAAAAAAATTGCAACATTAAATCACAATTTCCAGCCGATTAAAAAAATAAACGATCATAAATTTAACCGGTCCATACAATTTACTAGACTAATTGTTGAACTCGGCATCATATGGACGCTGGGCGCTTTGCACCCAACTATACCATTCTCGCTTTCTGGTAAATTTTATTGTAATGAGTTAGTTAAATACCATTGCATAGGTGGATAAAGGAATATTAGATATAAGGAAAAGGGTAAATTTAATTGCCGGGTGCTTTTTATCCATTGTGGAAGGTAAATATTTTTTCAAGGTTGTTACAATCATATTGGTTCACCTTACCAGCATTATTCTTAATCAGTAAATAAGAATTTTTTTCCACCAAGGGACTGGTGGAGTTTTGAATAAACATTTCTAAGTGTTAAAGATAAAATTTTGTACAACTGAGAAGTTGATGTCTTATTCAGAATTAAACGGAAAGATTTGGACAAGCTGGTCTAAAGCTTTATGATTGTACTTTTTGTTAACCCTATGAAGCAATTTTTCTCCAAATAGATCCTGAACTAAAAAAAATAAAATATGAAAAGAAATTTTACTGTTACATACGAGTAAAAGCGAAGATCTGTAGAAAAGATTCGAACGAATTTGTTAAAAGATTTAGTAGTTTTATGTTAAGCCGGAATAAAGAGGGGAAAAGTGTACAAACAAACAAAAATTCCCAAAAATGGTTGTAATAGGATTTATAGTGCGTGAAATTCTTAGAAAAATAAAACCAATACACTTTAAACTTAAGTCTGTTTAAATTTAAACAGACAATACAGACTATAAATATATACATACCGTATATAAAAAATTAACGCTAATCAAAGTATGCAATGTTCTCAAAATTAAAAGCAACGCATACCTAAGTGCCTTTTTTATTTATAAAATCTAATATCTAATTCTAGTATCTAATGCTTTACCGATTTTTATTAATACAAAAACTATTTAAATCATAGGACAAATACACAGAATATGAAAGATTCGTAGAATAAACTACTAGGTATAGGTAATAAAAACAGTAGAATAACAAAACGACAGAATCCAATTAACTGAAATAATTTAACTATTTGATTTATAAAAGTATTTTCATTTTTTGGATCATTCTATCAGTTGATAAATAAACACTGATTGTGAATACCGGTTGGGGTAACTCATAATTAGGTCTACCACAAAAACCTAGTCTTAATAATGTAGTGTATTCGTTTTTAAGATTACTCTTTTTATTCTGTTTTAAAATGTTCTGATGTTAGACATTACCAGCATTCTACATCATAATTATTTTTTTACCCCGTCGCCCAGGGCCGGAACCGCATAACTATAGCTCCGGGGGGTGCCATCGCCTCAAACGACCTTGGCAGAACTCAAGGTCCAATCCAGGTAGCCGGGACCCGGTCTTTTGATTATTCGCTACGTTTCAAATGAGGGGACCCTGAAGGATCCACCGGGACTCCGGTCTTTACGCCTTGACTTTAGCGAGGAACCCGCTGAGGGATCACCCACCAGGACTACGGTCCGATTGACCCCCTCATGGCTCCGTCCACTCATCGGTGATGAGACACCGGAGCCTTCAACCCCTCTTGGATGAAGCTATCCCGCGTCAGAGCCATCATAATTCTACGCTCCACAGCGAGTACATCTCACTTCTGGTGTATATCTCTGCAACCTCGGCCTCCCAAAGCGTGGCCAAAGGTTTTTTAGGAAGTGCAGACGGCTGCCTTCTGGCCGTCGTGCAGTAATCTACCCGGCAGAATGGGTGGAAGAGCTAGCGTCACTATCTGAGTGGCCCCGTAGGCAGGTCTCATTGAAAGCACATAAATCGTAACAGAGTCACCAGTACCAGGACGAAGATCTATCATGAACTCTTCTTTTGTGGTTAAGGCATCCACATCCTTAATAAAGACATGGACCGCCTCCCTACTTCGCAGCACCATCGTAACACTATCTTTTCTGCTATCTCCCTATGGAGCCGCTCAGCATCATTCCCCTCGGCCCATACTCGAAAGAGAAGGTCTAACCCCGACCCTGACGAGCCGAGAGGAACCAAACTCGCTCGGCGATGTCCTTCACTTTGCAGAAGATCCGCGTAGGACCTCCTCGCCGCTTCACGACAACGGTTGCTGTAGGCGGCCCCACCAACCTCTTCTTAGGAAGACTACTCTTCAACACCTGGTCACTCGATGCCCTGTCGTAAGGAACACTGAAATTTACTGCCACTCCTGCTAAAATATTTGATTAACCGGCGTAAGTAGTTACCGATCCGTCCAGCAGGCCCGCAAAAACACATCCCACAATTCGCTATCCCCACATCAGGGATGGCGTTCAAAAGGCTTTGAACCAACCTGTCCTCCCCTTTGGTAGAATCAATGACAATAACGTAAATCGTCCGCCCAACTTCAACCGCATCACCAGATAAAACAGTGGTGCTCGACTTACCGACACGCACTACCGACTCTACCTGCCGTAGATACGATCTTAAATAACCAGTTTCCCAAGTCAAGATGCCCGAAGAAGGGCTGGAGAATGTTGAAGGTGGCCAACACCCACCGCTAAGTCCAGTAACCACGCCTGAGAGGCCTCCATTACGTCGCCCTGATCACGTCCTTCATTAGGTATTTGAGTCAGACCTCCCACCCGGGTTCTGAGTGGCCACCTCTTAAAGCCTCTCAAAAACGATAGGCTGTAGTAGGATTTTAAAATTTTTGATTTAGGACTGTAGTAACATTTAGTTGTGCACCTCCCCTTTTGATTGCGATTGACTGAACCAAAAGTGTCCAAAAAAGCCAAAATCCAAACACGTTTGGATTTTGGACTTTCTCTTAAGTGTAGTAATAAGCCCTCATTGAGAGGTTTTCAACGATATATCATTAGTGGTTAGTGTACTTATTTTCATTGTTTCCAGAGTTATAGCCAAATAAAATTTTAATTAATGAAATATTTGGATCTTAGGGGAAGGCACATCGGTTCGTATAAGACTTCATCTCCTTTTTTTTAAATTTAATTATATTCATTTATTAATAATTATTAACCTCTGATTATAAAAAAAATTACTATGGATAATAATTCAATAACAACAAAAAAATTTAAAAATATCAGAAGTTATAAATGAAATAAAATTTTATGTACGTTTTATTTAAAAAAAAAAATTGAGTATATAATTTAATAAGCGTATAAGGAAGTCATGTGTTGTCCACATCAGATTTTTTTTTGTAAAAACATAAATATAAATTAATAAAAAATGAAAAATATTTTAATTTAAAATGGTCTAGTGACGTTTGGTCCACTTTTTACATGAATTCACAGATCTGTTGTAGATTGTAAAATTATAAAGGATTAATTATTATTACACATTAATATTTAACATTCCAGTATTTAATACACATTTATAGGTTAGAAATAAAAAGATTTAATTTTATTTGTAGAGACATCTTTAGAGCAAAATGGACAATATGGAAACCAGAAAGAGAACTGACAACCATTTCTAGTCGTGGCGCTAAAAGAAAGTTTTAATAAAGAGGTAAGAAGAAGAATTGCAAAGAAGAAATTATGTGGATGAAGTCACGAAAAGTAGAAAAATATTGATAATAATATTTTCTGATTTTTTTTTTAATGTTAATATTTTATGTTAATGTGGCTTTAAAAGAGCCACATTAACAGCTAAAAGTGGCGCTAAATGTAGAGTGTAAAAAAATAAACGTACACAAATGTATGAAACATAAATGCCGAAGGACCGAAAAGTAATCATGTCGATGGAAAATCTGTCTTCAGGCTATGAGTGGGCAGAGAATGGTATGGAATGAAAAGGTCATAAAAAACATATGTTACAAAAAATATTTCTCGAAAGATTTTTTTTCATATTATATCGACAATAAAATATAACATTTTTATGGAAAGGATGTTTTGACGTTAGGTTGACTTACTTTATCAGGAAGAGTTGAAATGCTATTTGCTAAAATGAATTAAATCTTGCTACTACGTCACAATATAGATCCGTTTTCAGCGTTAAAACATACTACTCCTTCCTAATTTACTGTTAAAAACCATTTAGATCTTTCAATTAACTACTTTTTCTGACAGTAAAAATATATATAAGCGCATCTTACATGTTTATAGTTAAAAATTTTTGAAACTTGTATAAGACCTTCAAAAAGTTTGTCACAACCTGATGAAACGGCAAAGAAAAAGTATGCAATTCAAATTGGCAAAAATTATTAGGTTATATATTTTAATTAACAAACAGAATTTAAATCTTCGTATAACGTAAACAAAGAAAAAATATTACCAAAGGTAAATTAAAAATAATTAAATATTTCTTTGAAAATAATATACGAGTAAGTTATTTCTCCCGCTTATAATATAACATGGATTAAATTTCCTTTGAATGCATTATACAATAAATCACTCTGTCTATTTTTACTCAGAAGAAAAATATTTAATTAATTAAATTAACCGGTAAAGATGAGTAATGAAACACGATAGAAAGGAAATATGTAATGTAGCTATAAGCATTTTACAAAGTTAAAAGAAATTCTTTGATTCAATATAATTTAATTATAAAAGAAAATGGTATATTTGTTTTTATTTAATCATACTATATTGAAACGATATACCTTACCGCCCACGAAATAAATGTATTTCATATACAAACAACTAAAGCATGCAAACTATCACGAGAAAGTAAATTTAAACTGACAGCCGACAGTTGATGTGAGGTTTGAATAATCACATGGACAGAGACATGAATTTTTGTGGACTCATTGGTTTTTCGTACAGCAGTCGCGTTATCAGGTGAAATAGTGAGGGATGGATGGCTTCAATGCCGCATTGCCGTATCACCATAGCAACCGTGTATCGCCAGTGCCACCACCTACACACACAGTCTCATAGCAAAACATGACTACATAGTACAAAAAACTCCCAACGAGACAAGTTGTGTTTCTTTCATTTATGTACAACTAAGACAACAAAATCAATTTTAAAAAAAACAAATAAAAACATTATGTTCGATTTTACGTTGATAATATACTCCGTAAATACATAAAAATCAACTGCAGTGGAATTTTCACCAACAGTAATCATTCAAATTATATTTGACAGATGTATATATATTCTATACATTAAACAAAAACTGAGAAGGGTTTTCCATAATTAAATGAAAGTTTTTTTAAACTCCATTCAGAAAACGTTGAAACAGAACTCTTTAAAACCTGTACTCAAATTTATATTTACAATACTGAATCCGAGGACAAAGATTTAAAATGTTCCATAAATAATATTTTTTTTAATAGTACATATCTGAAACTGTTCTACCGTTTTCACAAGTATTTTCGTAAAATGACGCTGTTCCCAAACTTTACTAACACGTATATGCAAGCAGAACTATAGACTTTATTTCATGCTAACATGACTGTTAGCCAAGAATATTTAATTACACTAATGAGGTTCAGATTTTAGATTACTATAATTCTTTTCTGTTCAGGTAATATATCTTTTTAAAAACTGTACCTATGTAAACTTCCCTATTTCTGAGTGGAGCAACGTATGCAATCCGTTGTTTCACACGGAAACGGCTAAATTAATCTATTGTCTAAAATTATCTGTTTTAACCCTTCTTATGGATATAATGCATCTCCGGTATACAAATGGCAATAGTTAAGAGTTGTTTTCTCTGAGATTAATCGCATTAATTAAACTGTTAGCTCTTAAGAGCATCGAAATATGGCAATTAAACATTCCTTTATAACACTTGTATTTTTCAGGTGTTACATAACGTTGATTCAGCCGGCAGGGGAAACTACTTTATTCACTATTTTTTTCCTAGTAGAACTGGCTTTGGTATTATTAATGACGGACAGTCCATTCTTTGAAGTAGTTCTATAAGTAAAAAAATAATCCGATAACAATTTACGTAAGCAAGTTATATTAAGAAACATTTTATTACGGTTCCAGTTTACTACCTAACCTATAACGAAAAGCAGATAATTCACTCCAACTGATCAACATTTTTTTCCTTTCTCTTTCCAGGTAAGGTCCCCTATTATAAATATCGATAACTTATTAATATATTAATAAATAAATAAATAACATACGTTAAGAGCATGTTAATAACATAACATAACATAACAGAACACGTTAATAACATATGCATAAAAAAATATGTTTACTTAAAAAGTAAAAAAAAATACTACACTTTCCTTAGTCAACAAATCTAGTTTTTAAAACAATTTAAAAAAAATTATTTAATGAGATAATTAATATTTTCATTTTATTCCACTTAAATTCAGCAACCAAATTAAAATTATGTAAGCCGACTTATTTGATTAGAAGATAGATATTTTTTTTTTGTGTTTAATTACCGAAGAAATGAACTATTTTCCTTTCTGCTGTTCAAATAATGCATAATTAATTTTTTAAATAAATGCAAAAATTAAACCTTTAAAAAAAAATTGAGATCTCTGAAGTAAAAAAATAATAAATCGAGATGTAAGCGATCAAACTTCAAAATATTTAGGAGAATACAAGAAATAAAAAATTGAGCTTAATTTTGTTTGAAAAAGAGTATTCGTAACGCAAATTTAATACTTTAAATTTCAAGGTAATTTTTTAATTTCTTATTTTAATGAAATAAATTAAATAACACTGATATTGTTTGTATAATATACATAAAACATATACGGTGAACGCTTAACTAACTAATATTATAGATTACATGGTAATTTATTGAGTATAATGTCGACGTAATTAAGGTATGCGTTGTATCTGAATAGAGATTAATATAATTACTTGGCAAACAAGTAATGATCAGCGCGATGCCGGTGAACCTTATAAGGTGGGTGCAAGCGAACGAAGTAAGAAGGTGAAGTAAACACGAGGAAGGGTAAAAAGGGGGTTCCTGCCATCAAATTGATGCAGGAAGGTCGGCGATATGTAGATGGATGCAATGTAATAACAACACTAATTTCGGTGGTATGAGTTCAGCAACGCAGGTGAAGACAGAAGCGTACGTGGAAAAGAGGTGTGAGGTAGAGAGGATGTTCGAAGGAAAAGCAAGAACGATGGTACGAGGAAAGCGGTGGTTAGGTGATATAGCTGGTAAGGATTATTGCCTGATCTCGGCTCAAAGCACTCCGCTAATATCCTACAATACCACTCAGGAAAGGGAGGTAGATAGTCTGTTCGCTTGCGGTAGAGAACTTACAGAAGAAAAGCTCCTTTTCAAACCGCATCCTACCCTTGAATACAATGACAACTGAGAAAAATCCGTATCATGGTCGTTTGAAAATTCTGTCCTCAATTTACCATTTATGTAGACGACAAACTTTAATAAAATTCCACATGTCTGGAAGTAAACCGTATAATTCTAAGAGAACCTTTATATTTATGATAAGTATGTTTCACGACAAAATTATTTAATGTAGCGTACTGGAAAATGACAACATGAAAATGAAATCTTTAAAAGTATTTTATTGGAAAAAAAGGTAAATTCAATCAGAAACTGTTACGTCTTTTAGCAGTATTTAGTTTTCACAAATATTTTAAAAAATACACTAAACAATTGAATAATTACTATGCTCACTAAAAAAACACTAATAATCCAAATGTCATATGTATTGGGAAAGACATAAATATATTATGATAAAAATTAGCAATGGTGAGATTGCATAGTAAGAAGAATCCTTACAATGCATACGCAGAATTATCGACTACAGCTACAATTCATTATATTTTTATTATAGTAATTTATGTAAACATTCATTACGCAACAAATTTAAGATTAATATTTATTAATAATAAAAAAAATTACGATTCTTAAGTAGACTTCAGTAAAGTAATTCATCAGATTACTAATCCCTGATACAGTAAAAATTCGAAATTTTTAAACTGTAAGTAGTAGCAAGTTGTAGTAAGGCGCTAATGACGTTTCTGTTGTCAGGGCAACGAGCTTTATTGAACTCATGTTGATTTTAATATCTATGACTTTGTGTCCTGCGTTGACTAAAGAGTATATGAATTCTGTTAGGAGTGTATATTTGGTTTTTGTATCTATGAATGAAAGTACACTGTTTTTGGTCGATGTAAAGAATTTTAGCCGCTACTTTAATTTAATTTTTAAATACCAAAACAGTTAAAATTGTCAATGTTATTAGTAATATTTTTTTAAAATTAATTTAAAAGCAATAAATTAGCATTATTTTCTGAAAATGAGTGCAATTCCCTCTGAGTGTTTGTTTATTTTAAGGAAAATTTATTTGTTTTTGATTAGGTTTCTACCTACAAAATACTGCTGTGAGTGAAGTTATATAAATATTTGAGTGTGATAAATATTTTATAGTACTGAATTTTTGATCGTAATTTTCTTCGGATATAGGTAGGTAAACTTTTTTTTTGTTTTAGTAGGATGATTAGATGAGCTGTGTGTAATATTTCAGGTCCAATTACTTTAACAGGTATTTCCAGATTAAATACCCTACTTCATATTGTATGAAAATCATGTCGTGAGCGATTCATTAATCAACGCCCAGCAAAAACTACTGATGATAAATTGTATACCCATTCTTCTTATGGTGTAAATGCAAACTAAGAAAGAATTTTTGAAATTCCAAGTTTAAAGGGTTAAAATGGGGTAATAATGAAATTTACTATTTTTTTTTTTTTTTTTGGTAACAAATAAGCATATAAACTGATGTGTGTAATCTTCATATAAATATCTAAAAACAAATTTCCAGTTTTTCCAAAATTAGACCCTTAAAGGGGTAAAGAAAGGTAAAAACATTTTGTACAATGATTGCACATTTTACCCATTTCAGACTATTCTAAACGAAATATTCACTAGATTTGGGCTTGCAAATACTCTTCAGATAAATATCTGAAAACCAATTTTGGGTTTTTTGAATTTCTATTTTTTAAGCGGTGCGACGATGTACGCCGAGGAATATAATCAACACAACCACTACCCTTGTTACTGTACGTACGACCAACCTGGCTACAACTGCCTCAGTTACTTGACTAAATTACTTAAAGGAAAAAAATTGACCTCTACACGAAACGCAAGTAACCATTTAGCGCGGGTGAAGCCATGACGGGGATGCAAGTATTAAATATACATTAAGTAAAAAATAAAAGTAACATTGACAAAAATGTATTTATTTGTAATAAAATATATTAATATAGCAGGTCTACCTTTTCATGAAGAAAGTAAATATTTGAAACCAAGTTAAAAGTTATTCTAACTTTCACAGAATCGAAGTATTTTAGTCTCTTGTATTACCTGCACAAAAAAATACATATTACACAGGTTAAAAAAAAAAAAATAATATATATATATATATATATATATATATATATATATATATATATCAAAAGAAATGTATGAAATATATAAATAAAACTTACAATATACTAAAATTATACTATAATAGCAAAATATTTTTATTCTGCGGCATAGCCAACGTAGTAAGAAAAATTAAGCAATAAATAGAATTATTTAGCGCAATCTATACCGATTCTGATTCTATAAAAATTTAATTTTTTCCATACTAATAATTAGATCCTACCGTTTCTTAAGTGAATGATAGTATGAACTTCTAACGGAATTATAGTATTTATATGTTACTAAACATACAAATAACATCTTAGGAAGACGTAAACATTCATAAGCTATTAACACCGTAAAAAAAGCCATAATTTAATTTAAATATACTTTAAAACTACAAATACTCTGAGTCTTACCAAAATGTTAAAAAAATCTTACACACAAACATACTCGCTAAATGAATTTGAACTTGCTAAAAGTTAATCAAATAAATTATATAAAATTCATATTAGCGAACGCGACATGAATGATGCTTAATAAAATATGAATAATATTTTCATAAGAAAAATATTTAACTTAAAATGAAAAAAGTTTAAAAGAACCTCAGGCAATGGATGCTCTACTATAATATTACACGAGATAAAATGCAGGTAATGGTTTAAAATATAGCTGCAGGAAAAAATGTAGACGGTAAACGAAAAGCAGAAAACAAGATAGGGAGATCAGCTGTAAGAACTCAAAAGTTACTTGCATGTGAAAGCGGAGCTAGAAGAGAAGGGGGTTTACAGTCCGTTGGATATTATAGGGACGGGCATGGTATACAAGACATTTGATAAAAGTCGTAGCGTCGGTAGTGATGAGCCCCTTAGCTTTACAAGATAACACCCCCAGTGTACGCAGCTAGAATGGGCAGCGACGCCACCCGGGGACATTATTTCTCATACAGCCTCAAGTCATCCCCCTTACTACATTTACTGAAACTCTACATCATTTTAAATGCCAGTTTTTCAGTAGAAATAAAAAAATCTCTTATTTGTGCGAGGCTACGCGGAAAGTAAATGGGATTTTCTTGGTACGCGTAAAGGAACATAATGTAGACGTTACTGGATGATGAACATTACGTAATATTGAAAATTATAGCACTGTTTCTTTTCTAGTACTTTGTTAAGAAAAAAACAACTCCGTAGATTAACAATAGTGTTGACTTGTTTAAAGATCATAAAATATTACTACATCTGAAAACAGTTGGATAAATAAAAATCTTTTCGCTTGTTCGCGGCTCGATCAGGATATTGAGAGATTGACAATTCAGGATGCTTATATAATTACAGTTTATTAGTTAAAGAAATAATTAAAACAAGACAAATTAATAATAATGACAGTATTATTTATAATAAGCGACAATAATAAATAAACAAATAAGGATCGTAATAATCACAATCACAGCAATAATAATAAACAATGACGTACAAAACAAAATTTAAAATAATCGTCAGGATTTATTCACAGGTAGATAAATAATGAAAACCAGAATTCAGTCTCGTTGACAAAAGACATTAGCATGACCGCTAGTCGTAACACTTTTAACCATTAGTCTTGAATTAACAGTAGTCGTACAATAGATAAGACAAGTAATACTCATCACAAATACTTTTGCTGTTCGCAAATAAAACTACCCTAACAATTTATGAATGAAATTTAGCACATTATTTCTTTCACCTACAGTCTTACAGTAACGCCCCGAACCATTTCTGGTTTTCGTGTACTATTTACACTGGTATCATTTGTGACATCATTACCTTAATCGCGTAGAATTCGTATAATAACTCCTCTACCGTAGCACTCTCATCTTGCAGACTGACATCATATCTTAAAAATTAGTTCTGCAAATCAGTCGCTTAGACTGATTTGCAGAACTAATTTTTAACTAGTCTTCCTTGGTATATTTATACTCCTACCTTCGTTACCTGCAGGACCAGAAACAACTCGAAGCGTAAGAGCGATCGACCGAGTCCTTTCATTCCCATGCGTTCCTACTCTGGTCCGGTAACTCTTCTCACGGAACAAACATCTGCTTAGGTTTGTCAATGGGCAGTATTACAAAAGACGATTGTTAAATGGACCTGTTATCTATACTAAAAGGGTTTCTTTTAGCCCCTATCTGGATTCCTGCAATTATTATGTTTTCTATTACTTTTTTCTTAAGCGGTAGGAATCCGCTACTCAGGTCCGTTATACCGGTCTTATTATAATATATTATTAAATAGCATTAAGATCGTAAAACGATTTATAGTACTTCCTTTGTACAAAGTTTGAATCACCCATTACAAAAATATCCTAAATTATTCAAATTAAGATAAAACTGATTAATAGTAATCTAAAAAGATGCGAAATCAAACAGTAAAGAAAACAACGCGGACTTAAAAGCGAAGGCGATGTCAAGGATTCGCTCCAATATTGCTGCCAATTAAAATTTAATAAAGTATACTAGTATATAAAAATTAAAAATAAATTTAATTACAAGTTTTATTTAAAATCATGAGATAATTATATTACTCGTAGTTTCTAATAGTTTAATTAAATTTGACACCCGTAACGGGTGTCGGTGACCTGACTTCGTTACATTGTTACAATCCCTTGACAGTTAACCCTGATATGGTTACAAATAACATCCAAAAACAGCTTAGCTGTTTATTCTCCACAATCCACGCCAGGCATATTTAATATTCCTGGCATGGAAAGTTTCTCGTCATTTCGAATCAGTACGAGAAATGAAATTGTTTCCCACCGCTTTCTAAGCTGAATTGAATATATTTTACTGTCAAAGAAAGATAATTCTACCGATGCTGGTATAATCATCATAATGTGAAAAAAATAACAATGCTCTGCGCATTATAATCATATCTTTATTACCAGTGGAAATTTCTATAAACAAAAAATTTTAACTTTAAAGTATCTCATTATTAACGCTAACAGCGTAACTTATTATTTTTTAGGTTTGAGGTATAAGAGTACGAAAATACCATTCATTTAAATTGGCGTTCTTATATATATATATATATTATTTTGTGGCTCAAACATCTCCAAAATATTCGATCAATTTCATTGAAATTTAGATATGCTGCAGTAGTGTATCTGAAGTTGTGCATAAGAAAAATTTGTGAGATTGGTTGAGCCGTTCTTGAGTTACGTTTTCAAATACAGTCAATTTAATATCGATGAAATTTGAGTGGGGCAGGTTAGGAGTGTGGTTCTTTATGAAAATTCAAGTTTGAACGTTGCTGTTTCTTTATCTGTGGTATCTATGTTAGCAACACTGCTATTTTTATTTTAACTTTTATTATAGTGCGTTTTAGACGTGTAACTATTTTTTTATGATTCAACGTTTTTTTTTTGTAAAATTTTAGATTAAAATGAGTTGTACCTTTTCAATAGGAAACAAAATAACAAAAAGTTATTCTTCTTGTGTAGAACTGCGCGAGAATTTTTTAATATTAATTTGATTTTTGGTATCCATTTTAAAAAAACTAACAAATCTTATTTGGAAAAATTTTACAATTTCTGCCTTATTGAATAGTTGTTGAAAGTGCGACATTTAAAATGATGGATTCACCGTATCAACCAGAACAACTCGACAGAGTTTGTTATAGATAACTTTTACTCGTTAGTATTAATTTACAGTAATCATAAAAACAATTAAATGTAGAAAGTTAAAAAATATTAAACAATACTTCGTTAAAATATATTTTTCATACAACCACAGAGAATCAATTTGCCTGAATAAATGGACTGTAAGTAAATTTATAATAGTAATGCTCAGAAAAATGTTAAAAAAGTTAAATATTAATAATTAATATTTATAAATCCGAGCTCATAAAAATACCTGACCGATTATCCTGCACGCAATCTGTTTACTTACCGTAAACTGCTTTAGTTTTGTACGTCCGTTTTTAAAGATTCAAATAACTTATTCGTTGCGTGCATGAAACATCAATCATTACAATATTTTTTAACTGCTACTTTTATTAAATTGAATTTAAACAACCAAACATTTTGTTAAAATATAATGCAAAAATCCAAAATATTCTACTGAATTAATAAAATTCTTTATGTAAATTTATTATTTAATTCAATTATATTTTTAAATTACCTGCAAAATGACTTTATACACTTATACTTTATTATAATTTTACAAATAAACATTTTAAAGTATAACCGAAAGATCAAATTTTACTCCGATCAAAATGGAAATAACGATGTACTGTGAGCATACACAAAAAAAAATAATTAAAAACCGTTTATGACAAACGTTACGTGTGATTTGAAAGACTGGTAGAAAATTAGATTTAAGAAGAAATATATTTTGAAGCCACGCATGTAGTGAGCGGGGCCTAAGGGGGCTATAGCCCCCGTCGAAATTGTTGAGCGATGGGGTCTGCAGCCCCCAGTTTTAGTCATTGTTCCGGTAAAAAATTTATTTAATGAACGCTCTTTCTCCACACTGAAGAGAGTCAAAACGATTGCGTATAACACGTCGAGAGATGGAAGATTAAGTTCGTTAATTTCTTTGTCAGTGCATACAGATATTACAGGATTAAAATATTAATGTTAATCCTGATGAAGTTTTGGATATTATAGCGAGAAAGAAAAATTGACGACTAGCTTTCTAATAATTTATTGGAGTGTAAATGTGCGAGTGTGAAGTATAAATAAGGAGTTTGAAAAAATTGTATACCAACATTATGATTCTTGAATAGTAAATGATGTATTAAATCTAAGCATATGTTTTGCATTTTCAAATGAAATTAAGTAAAAAAAAAAAAAAAAAACATCCCAATATAAAATTATTTTCATTAGTATTATTATTATTTTATGATAATCAGTTCCCTTAACACCCCGAAAAAAAATCCTAGCTCGCGCCTGGAAACAATTGTATCACTGTTCTAAAAAGTGATACAACCCAAAATAAGCACAGAAAGGTTTTTGATGAAAAATGTTTCATCAAAAAGAGTACAGAATACGCACTCAAAATTAGAACAATAATGTATTTATTAGATAAAAGGTATTCAAATATATATGAATTATTTTTTTGACGAAAGGTAATAGAAAGGAATCAATATTCACCATTATACCGGGGCTTCATTACACTCACTCAGTTGGTTATTTAAAAAAAATATAATTGGAAGTTATGTGTTTTAGGTTTTATTGCGTCAGTGTTAAGATAGAAAGCAAAAAAGTGAAAGAATGGTTTTTGGCTAAGAAAATGTACCAATATCCAGTCATAAAATGATATTATTTCGCCAAGATAACGATACTGAACGGAACGGAAAGCAAGGGTATCACGAGGTATTTTGTCCCCCCTATGCATCGCAGATCCTGGACGTCAGTCCCTTGCTGCTGGATAATTCTAATTATCTGGATATTTAATCTTTAGAAGCAGTTATATATATATATGTTGGCAGTTATATACAGTAGCTCGTATATATATATATATATTTTTTTTTTTAATTTTTTTTTTTAAGATTGACGAATTTGGAGAGATTAGTCCATTCGGTGCTGGTGCTTTTAGTCTATGTCACAGACTGGTGCTAGTGTCCTTGATGGGGCCTTAGGTTTATGGAGGGTACATGTTATATTATACCAGCTTTATAGTTTATTATATTTGATAATAAAGCTTTACAACACAGTAAATTACACAATCTGATCAGTGGCTTTTTAATTAAATAAAACTGCTAAAAAATAACTGAACTTCCATATAATAACATGCAGTAAAAAACTTATAGCTATTATAACACCTAATATTAGCATTTTTTTTTACTACAACTTAACATTTATTTTAGAAAAATAAATATTTTCTCTTTGTAAAGCATGTTTTTCCAACAATATATATTTTTAAATTATGTTTTAAAAATTCATATTAATATGCCTCACAGAATAAATAGTTGAATATAATACCCTTATTGATAAATAAGGAACTTCCTATAAGATCTATCCTAAAATACTTTATAAGTGTTGTACTGTTTGCCGCCAATGAAATAGCTGCCTTTTGGCAGAAAATT
The DNA here is from genome assembly GCF_047948215.1 of Lycorma delicatula. Taxonomy (NCBI): domain Eukaryota; kingdom Metazoa; phylum Arthropoda; class Insecta; order Hemiptera; family Fulgoridae; genus Lycorma; species Lycorma delicatula. The sequence goes on from NC_134456.1 coordinate 199,419,034, forward strand.
AGATCATGCAGAAAAAATATAATAATATTACAAGCGTTGTTTTAAAATAAATAAACTTTACTAGAAAAATAAGTAAAAAGCAAACTACCGGTGATAATAAATAAACATGAAACAAAAAACACACAAAACAACATTTATGTTAGCATAATAAAGGTGTAAATTACAGGAAATTATAATTAACAGATAAACTAGTTTTCATATTATTTTAATTTTTATTTACGAATATTTCAAAATAACAGTGATAATAATGTTACATGAAACCATAAATTATTTTAACAAACACTAACTGCTACTTTTTGACCGTGTATAACAATTGTAATTATTTTACTAATAAATTAGCACATTTCCTCATTATAACGAACAGTTGCAAGTACGCCAAGTTAAAGTTATACGTACAACATGCTAATAAATTAATTACCATATTTATAGAATTGACGAAGTTTTTTTATGCATGCGATTTTTTTTTTTTTAACCTTTCACGTCCCTTATTATTTAATTGGAGAGTTTATAAGGGCATCGAATCGACCGTTGATTTTATTCACAACGGTATGATAATTATCGTGTATAACCGCAACAATTCGGCTCTATACCTTTATAAACCGTTTAATAAATACCATTGAACGATATGTAAAGAAAACGCGTTGATAAATTCAAGATAATTAAAAATAAAATAAACTGAATAAAATTTATGTAAAATGATTTATATTATTTGTTAATATCATAAAAGAAATGATGCTAAAAAACTAAAGTAGTAAAAATAAATACGCTGTTATCTAATAACTAAGCTTTATAATTACAAAAATTTACAAAAAAAAATAATTTCTCCTGCTGAATAGAAATTGAACTACAATCATTGTTTCAAGACAGAAAGAGATATCGCTTTACTATCTGTAATTTTTCACATGGCTGTAGCGCATGTAAAGTGGCTGAGATACTCGCATAAGAGGCACCATCCAAGAGTTGAGTTTTCTGAGGAAAATGTTTGTAAAATAACCCATTTCTACGGTGAACTAAGTGAGGGTATTATTGATTTGGTTGAAATTTGCCTGATTTCGATTAAAAACCTTTTCATATATTATTAATATATTAGAAACCATTTTAATGTTAATTTTTCCAAATAAGTCTGCGTGTAATGCTAAAAATAAGAATAACTTTCACTTAAAACATTATGTTATAAGAACTAATAGACAGACTGGCTAACAGGCTAACAGACAAGATAAATGATAACCAATTCAGTGCGTAACAGAAAGGTTATTTATATATTTTAAAGTTTTTTATTTTATTGTAATTTATGATTAGGCTACGGCAAAATATACGGGTACGTTTTAGCCGTATGACTATAACTTTTACCATGTAATTGCTATTAATACAAACGTTTAATAACGATTTATAAGATAACTATTAGGCCTAAATCAAATCTATTATTAATAAGAAATTTAATTCTATTTCTTATTTTATTCATAACGATATATCATAATAGTACGACCACCAAGCAATACATTTAAACTGAATTCAAAAAAGAACGAGAACGAGGTTTTCTATTAAAAATTGTACGTACGTTTTTGTTTTTAGTCTCACTCTTCAACAAATTGACCAAAATGCATTTTTTTTTTTTTCATTTTGCAGAAGGTTTAATTAAATTTTTTTTAACAAAAATTCTTTACCATTACAAAAAAAACATAACTAAGCTGGGAAAGTTCTCGGGGGAGGGGAAATACATATATTCCCGAGTGTCTTGACACATTCTTCATATCTATCTCTGCAATCCTTTTTTTATTTTTATCAAATAGCAAGATTTTTCATTTTAGGCTTGCTTGCAAATAGTTTTTGTCATATGGGCAGAATTTTTTGTAGGCCTACCAATGTCTCAGAGAACTTGAAAAAAATTGTACGATAAAATAATACTTTAAAGAAAAAAAAGAAAAGTGACATCAAAACAACAACCCAAATTAAAAATTAAACATAACACTTTAGTATTCAACTTAATTAAATTTCGAACCTTTGTAGTCGGCTCAAAGTTAAGGGTATATTCAAATAAATAAATTGTCAGCGTCGACGTTCTTTGCAATTTGCGATCGGTTCCTAAAGTTTGCAATTTTTCTGTGCGGTTTCATTTTGAAATCTGCTTTATTATTTTTTCAAAAAAGTTTTTAAAAACAATTTTCAAACTAGATTTAATAAAAGGAACTGTACACAAATAAATATTAGAAAATTACTGTACTTCCTTAAACATATCACTAATCCATTATAATTTAATTTAATTTCATTAATCCTATTTTAATTTACAAGTAGCACTCAATTTCAAACTGAAAATAGGTTACACCCTGGTAAAGTATGTGTTCGACAATTATTAACACTTTAATTCAATTTACAGGAGCAAACAAAAAAATTAGACTAAAAAGGTGTACCACAGTCGTAAACATAAATTACATTTTACTGTATTCTGACTAAAGAATTCAGTCACACTTAAGTAATTGTTAATAATTTTATTTTTTTTATAATAAATTATCGTTATTTGTAAATTGAGTAATAGGTAAACGACAATTGTTATAATCATATTCTAAGAGAGTCTGATACAATTTAGTAACAATCAATCAACAAAACAATTTATTACCCCCAAAAAAAATATTTTTTTACAAAAATTGTTTGTATTTATTAGTAAATTAATGAAATGACATATTTAGCACATAAATTGTCATTTAAAATATAAATTATGTCAATAAAACGTACATTTAAGATAATAATAACAAAAGAGTTTAAACGGTAAAACATTAAAACTTGAATAAGAGCGAGCGGTTTATCTAAATACTCTACTAGAGAAACTTTGATAGTATTGGCCTTTTGAAATACTCAGCTCAAAGACCCGATGGGGAATCGTTGATACCAGGGCAAAGACAAACTTTTCAAGGAAAACTTTCTTAAAGCTCATATGGCGCAAGGAGGGCAATTTAAAAGTCTACTTAAACAGAATTCACTTCATCACTATATCTCGCACGGAGAAATAGTACGCACGGACGAACGTAAATTATACATCGGTTTAACCTATGTTTAAAGAATGACTGAAGATAAGGGGATTGCTGCGTCATCAAGTAAGACAGATAGATGTAATTTATTTATCAGTATAAGTAGACGCATTCGACGCCAAAGACTAAGTAATAACCGACAGTGATATCTTTGTTGTATTTTGAAGTTTATGCGTGCGAGTACGAGTGATTGCAAAATTAAATAAAAAATGTAGGATGCATATGCGTACACATCACGATAAGGAAATTTAATACAACAAATAAAGCTGATGATGTTGTTTATAGTCACAGAGAAGTGCCGATATTAAATTAAACTGCGAATTGAAAAAAGTTTAAAGTATTATTTCAGATTCGCTTAATTAAAAGTTTTTCTCAAGAAGTAAGAAAATAAGAGTGAATAGTGTAGCACGGTGAGCAGTAGGTATGCTTTAGTAACCTTCTTACAGTGGAACATTTTGAGAAAGATAAAAAAAGTCTAAGAGAAGAGAAATAATTGGGTGAGAGAAATAAGGAGGGGAACTCCATTCCCGCAAATAAGCAGAAGAAAGTTTCTTCTCTTAGTGATCTACAACGAAGGAAAGTTATGTCCTCGGTTCCAATCGAAACTGCCTGGTGCAGATCAATGACCAGTGTACAAATGCGGGAATAAAAACACTTTTAAAGTGCTCTTTTCGACCAGATGTTGACACTTTCAATAATGAAGAAATCAACTGAACAAATAACTTAATTAAAATGTAAAAGAAATAATTACCTCGTTCTATAAAAACGCCAAAACTTAATTTTTTAAATAAATATTAAAATGCGACAAATGTAAATTGCATCGTAAATTCATAAAAATAATAACAAAAAAACACACAAATAAATTAATAAAAGTATTTTTTGGGATTGTTTGATAATAACCTAAACAAATATAGACTTAATTATTATTTGTAGCAGTTAATCATCATTTTACTAACACGTCTAGCCGTGTTTTATATGGTTATTGAAGATAAGTAATTTACCACGATTAGTAGGTGGGTGTAAGTTCATTTATATCACAGGCTGCTGGCATCCAGCCTCTAGTATATAGGTAAAACTTGATTATACCTCTTCCTATGATACAAAGTTAGGTAAAAATGGAATTAAAAGAAAAACAAATTATCTGCATTTCCCTTTTTAATGATTGGCGGATCTGTTTTTATTTCAATTGTATATTAATTACACAGCAGATTCTAATTAATTATGAAATATATTTCTCGATTTGGTATGTATAAATTTATAAAAGTTTAATAAATGGCTGGTATTTGAGGATATTTCTTGTCAGGAATTGAAGTACATAGTTTTGCCTATGAAACCATTATTTACATTGCTTATAGTATTATACATTATGATACTGCTTGAGTTTATTTGATATACAAGGCATGAGGAAATTCAAGAAACTTTATTTAAAAACATTTAGTTTGCATTAAATGTAAAAAAGAGAGATTAAAAAGGGGTTTAAAACTTAAATTATTACATATTTTATTTAAATATACGTGTATGAACGTAGTATAAATTTAACACACATATCTGCATTCCAGTAAACTATGTTAAATTCGATAATAGCATATGAAATAGTTTCTCTACATTTTTTTATAATTTTTTTCAAGAAGCAGGTTTTGTATTTTCACTTGTTAACTTTATTTTATTTTATTTTTTATAAACGCAGCACTTCTGATAACCCTAGTCAAATTTAAAAATAAAATAAGAATGAAACTAGACAGTTCAAAATAAATAAGTCAGTAACAAATTAAATGTCATTACATTTTAGTAATAGTTTAGTTAGTAGTATTTAATTTGGAATTGACTTTAAAAAAGTAGAATTTTAAAGAATTTGTGATAAAAAAGTCTTCTATTTTTCTTAAATTGTTCTTTTTTTTACATCGGTTTAATAAATTTTTACTTTTTTTTTACATAAATATTTTTCCAACTTTTAATGAGAAACGATGTAACCTGATAACATCTTCGAAATAATACAGTTAACATTTAAACATATAAAATAACGTTAAAAATTTAATTATTTTGAAACGTATAATTCTAATCCGAAACACCTGTTTCAACATTACATAAAAAAATCTGATGTGGACACACCACATAACTTTCTTGTACGCTTACTAAATTACATATACAAATTTTTTTTAAATGAAAAATACGCAAAATTTTATTTCATTAATAACTTCTGATATTTTTTCATTTTTTTTATTGTTATTATTGTAAAAATATTTCACATAGAATAATAATTATTTTTTAAATGAATATAAAAATTAAAAAATATAATTTTGTGTTATATTATAAATACCATTTATTTATTATTATATAAATTAAAAAAAAAAAGTTAAAAAAAAAGGAGAAGTCTGATTCGAACGGATGTGCCTTACCCTTGTAAGATCTAAATATTTCATTAATTAAAATTTTATTTGACTATTACTCTGGGACTAATGAAAATAAGTACCACTAATGATATATAGTTGAAAAGCTCACGATGTGGTTTTATTACTGCAGTTAAGAAAAAGTCCAAAATCTAAACGTTTTTGGATATTGGGTTTTTTTGGACACTTTTGGTCCAGTCGATTGCAATCAAAAGAGGAGGTGCAAAACAAAATGTTACATCAGTTCTAAATCCAAAATTTCAACATCCTACGGCTAATCGTTTTTGAGTTATGCGAGATACATACGTACAAGCTAGTCAAAATGGATTCAGGGATGCTCAAAATGGATAAATATTTCCGTTGAAATCTAAAACTGAAATTTTTCGCGATCACAATACTTCTTTTATTGCGTACAAGTAAAAAGGAAGATCTAAATTTAATTTAGGGACAAGTATAAACATCAACAAAAAAATATTTTTTTTTTTTTATTCATAAAGGATATAATTATAAAGAAAGACTAAAAAAAAAAAAATAATAAAAAAAAATAATTAACGAAAAAACGTATTAAAAAAACTTGTATTAAATGTAAGAAGAAATAAGGGTCTTGTGTGTATATTTTAAATATAATATTAACAAGGTAAAAATAAAGGCGTAATAAAGGAAGTAAAATAAAGTAAAGGAAATACAAAAAAAGAGATAGCTTACACAGAGAATGAGAAAGTGATTTAGTGATTTACAAATGACAACAAGATCTGTGAACGTTGTGCCACATTTTTTGGCTCTATCCGGCCTATGCATAATTCAATTTTTGTATCCCTTTACGTTCTTTCCTTTGTAACAAGAAATCTGAGTTTTGATAGAATCTACTTTACTTCCAACGTAGAGATGGAGTACCCAAGACATATTTTACACAAAATAATATATAATAAGGAAAAGTGAAAAAAAAAAATTTCAGTTCTTATTAAATATTAGGCAAAATCAATTTTCACGATATAAAACAATTAAAAAGAAATTATTTTTTAATTAACAAATTTTTTTTTCTCACAAATGGTGTATTTACAATCGGTTCCGACAAAGGAACCACAAATAAATTGCATAAGCTCGTGAAGAAGGGTTTTTCAGCGGATCACCCTCAATAAAGCGTACATATAAAAATTAAGCTATATAAATTACAAATAGATAAAAAGTCGATTTAAACCAAAACACGTGCATTAATTGGGATCACCACAGTCAAGTGAAAAAAAATCCCAACATTATTAAACAATGTATTGAGGTAAACAAAGTAATAGCATAACTACTAGATTACGGAAAGAAAGAGAAGGGAACTAGGCTCCTTACTGAGGTATAGTAAAATATTTATCTCATGTCTGATACGGAACCTATTCACGTGTCGTTCAGATATCCAAAGTCCAGCACGTTAACCCACCGGGTTAGTATAGTGGTGAACGCGTCTTCCCAAATCAGCTGATTTGGAAGTCGAGAGTTCCAGCGTTCAAGTTCTAGTAAAGTCCGTTATTTTTACACGGATTTGAATACTAGATCGTGGATACCGGTATTCTTTCGTGGTTGGGTTTCAATTAACTACACATCTCAGGAATGGACGAACTGAGACTATACAAGACTACACTTCATTTACACTCATACTTATCATCCTCTGAAGTAATATCTGAACGGTAATTAGCGGAGGCTAAACAGAAAAAAGAAGAAGAAGAAGTCCAGCACGTGTTGGCGTTTCAGTAGCCGGACATCATCTAGGACACTGTTTAGGAGATTAACTGATAGAAAGTTCACGTTTGCCTAATCGCTGTCTGTAACTTCAAACCGTTTGATCTCATAAAAAACATAAGGGAATCCAAGATTGTCGTGAATTTCCTCATTCTGAGCCGCTGTAATGGATTTCGCAACTTGTTTTGAAAATATTGTATAATCTAAACGTTACTTTCGCATGTCGTGCCCCACAACTGTATACCATACGTCCAAACCGGTCTTAGAAACATCTTGTGTATCAAAAGCTAATTAGACAATGACAGGTGCGAGTTTCTACCTAAAACAAATAAAGCCTCCTATATTTCGTGTTAAGTTGCTTCCCTTTCTCTTGCACGTGATACTTGCACGTTAAACGACGATTAACGTGGAGCCCAAGGTATCGAACTGAGCCAGATTGTGGAATGACAATCCAGTCCAGGAGGTGAACTTCCGTATAGTCATCCCTCTCAACGCAAACGTAGATGACTTTACTTATCCGGATTTACTTTTATCCTCCACTTTGCTATCCACTTGCCCATTAAGTCTAACACCGACTGTAGCTGCGTTGAAGCCAAGTGCGGGTCCTCATCAACGGCTAGGATTGCTGTATTGCAAGCAAACACAGCGAGAACATATCTATCGTCTGGAGCTGGAAGGTCCGCAGTAAAAATCGCGTACAGGATTGGTCCTAAGAAGAGCCTTATGGAACTCCTGATCTGACATCAAAGAATTCAGATAACTCACCACTACATCTGACCTGACAGAAGCACTCACTCATTGAGATAATTCCACAAAATCAGGTAAAATGTTTGAGGAAGGCTGTGCATTTCAACTTATGGAGTCATTTTAGGACTCCATAAAAATCAAAGGACTGCTCCACATTTGCATGATGACAGTAACAGCTGTGCAGATTGTTCAACGGTAAAGTGCACCTCTGAATCCAAACTGATGTTCCGAAAAAACTTTCTCCTTTCCAACATCGGCCACAGCCTTCGAGTAACAGTATCTCAAATGCCTTTAACGAAATCGGTAGAAGGCTTATTGGTCTGTATGAAGACGCCTCGTTTGCAAGTGTACCCGGTTTCGGATCGTCATTACTTGAGACACCTTATATTCTGATGGGAAGTACGTCATTCGAAGGATACCATCGAAGAGAACTGTACTGTACTTGATGGCCTTAAACGGGAACGAATTAACATTCTTTGAGTTGCTAATCAAAATCTGGAGCTATCTTTGAGCTTTCCCCTTGTTTGATTACCCGTAACACCTCCCTGATTAGATAGGCTTATTCGGAAGACTTAAAGGCATCGGGCTGTCCAAGAAGTCAAATGTTTGCTTATTATCAGGACTCCGTCCGCCTTGTGGGCAAAATATCTCGCTAAGATGTGCAGCCAACAGGTCCGCTTTTGTCTGTCACTCCTATGATCTATATCTATATCTATGATCTGTCACTATGATCTAGCAGACGCTTACAGTGGACGGAATGTAGGCCAGTAAGTAGATGGTAAGGGAAGTTTAGATCGTTGAAGATCCCGTTGCTTTCTTAATTGTCCTCAATAGTCTTTTCTACCTGCGCGCAGCTCTGGCTAGGGATGTTCTGTCCTCGGATTTCCTGTAGTATAACCTGTATACTACAGGATCTTCTGTAGTATAATGGCGTTCTCCGAGAGGAGAACGCCATCTCCTCCCGAGTCGCCTCTTTTATTAATATTAAGGTCTATAACCTCTCAAAAAAGAAAGGCACGGATAGTCTGTGCCTTTCCTCATATCTCACCTTAGGTGTTGATCGCCAGGCTCCCACTCGCATGATCGACGTCAAATAGTAAGAAGCATAATTGCTACAGAACATTTCGATGGGTTTAGTTCGACTAGCTCATTTTCAATCCAGCTCCGATTTGAGTTTCAGTCTGCTTTGTTATTGCGAAGGATAGGTGACTCCGTCTTTCTAATCACCGTCATACTTAAGGTGAGTATCACAACTCGTGATTGGTCTGAAGCGAATCGTAACTATTTCGAATAAAGGTGTACAGAGACGATTTACTGGAAGTGACAAATCTGTCGAGTCAGTTTAGTTGGGTCTGTAGGCAAGTAAGTACGTTGTAACCCTGATATGTAGATTGAGAATGCAATTTCTTAACGTTCTAATTCGAGTGGTTGTAAGGCGGGACACCCATACAGAATGCTGCCGGTTCCAGCCCCCCTCTGCGATAAACGGGAACCTAAAGTAGCGAAGAATTTCGAAAAAATTCCACTCGTTATCACATGACGAAGACAATAGACCGCAGATAATTTGATGGGACCCAAGCAGTCCTTGATTTCGACCGTGGACGCCTGAATCCGAACCTCGCTGAATGCAGATAGTTGGTGATATTTCAAGGAACTTTTAAATTTTTTTTAATTTTTTTTATGTTTTGTAGTACTTTTTTTTCATTAATCTAATTTTTATTTATTGATAATAACCGTTCAACAATTGAAATAAAGATATATTTCAAGATTTTTTTTTGTACTTAAACATCTTAATTTTTGTATATTTATAATTAATACTAGTATTAATTACATTACTTGCACGAAGATTAGCAAAAAACTTTCTTCTAAAGAAAAACTTTTTTAAAATATATACATTAACTGAAAAAATTAAACTTTTTCACCTTCTATTACAGAAAGGTACGCAAGCATATTTTCAGAGGAAAGTTAGATGAAGTAATAAAATATTACATGATAAAACATATAAAATGATAAAAAAAAGATTTGAATCATTTGTGTAGTCGACTTGGCATAATATTTTCCAAAGAAGCGGCTCAATAATGATCTTGTTATAGCAAACTGAGTGCATCATTACCAAGATTGTTATCACAATAATTTACGTAAAAAAAGGAAGAAGTATATTTACTCGACAAAATCAAAAAAATGAAATAAAATTTTCCATATTTTATCCTATTCATAAGACTAAATTTCATTGACGAAACAGTATTTATAGCTTACTTTAAATCTATAAATATTAGGAAATTACATTGCATTTCGTGATAAACTTCAATATTCCAGTATCAATTAACAACTGTATAATGGCGTTTAATATTTAATTTGACACATTGCGTATCATTTTATCAGCTTCCCTTTTCATAAACACGAATAATTTCACGCGGACTATAAATTAAATTATATTTTAACAATTCATTGTAATTATAAAACTTGAAATAAAATCATTTAATCTAAATCTATTTTTAAGCAAAATATTTTCTAAAATACTTTTAGATTTTGGAAAAATTAATGGTGTAAATTTTGAATAAAATAAGAAAGTTATGGAAGGTGCTAATGATATATGTATTAATTCGTTTTATAACATGCGGAAACACTTCAGTCTGTTAAATATAACACTTAGCAATAATTACGATTTAAATGTAGACCTATCAGTGACAAAACACATGTCCAGTGACGTTTGATTTAAGATGAATGATAAATAATAAGAATTGTGATATAATTTAATTACATTATAATAATTGTAATCGAGAATTACCTTAACAACTAAAATATGTCCTAAATTTTCATCGATTTACTTCACTTTATATCACTAATAGCAAATATACGAGTGTGTATATTCACATGGGATAACCACCTGATCTAGTTAGTATCTTGTATTCTACAGTAAAATTATCCTTTCTTTATTAAAACTTATTTATTTCAAAATGATTTTTTATAATACAGAAAAAAAGTGCTGAAGAAGCTTTGAATTTTATTTTATAACTTTAACAATTTGTTGACCATTTTAGCTGCAAAATTTCTATACTATAATAATGAGAACTAAATTTTCACCTTTGACAAAATATTTTATAAAAAGTCAACATTTTTTTTTTTAAAATTGAAAATTAAATAATTTAAAAGACAAAGAACAATTTTGATGAGTTTATATAAATACAGTATTTTAAGATACTAATATGTAGATTGCATATCATAAACAAAGAACTGCTTAACTTGTACTATGTTGCATTGGATAATCTTTAACAATGCATTAAGGGTTCTTCCAATGCAATATCATTTCCATTAATGTACGATACATAATAACTACATGATATTTAGTTTACAGACACTCGAAAAAATCATCGAGACTTCTGTAATAGGTTAACTATGGATACAAAACCGAGAATATGAGGACAAGTTTGACTAAATTTAAACATGTGCAAGAAATTCTCTGTGAGGGCAAAGAGATACAGTACCCGCAGGATTTTTTTAACTTCTGCTATAGTTTCGGGCAATGAGGAACTATAAACTGATCCTTATCTCTCGCTTCGAGATTTGGAAGTGGTAAATTACCTCTAAAAAATCCGATTCCCTTTATTTTCTTTTAATTAGGTTTCATTACAATTTTAATGAACATGATCAAATATTTTCATTTTGTCAATTCTTAGTAGGATATTATCATTTACCGCTAAACGAAGAAGAGATAAAAAAAAACCAAAAATTTCTCTTTACAGGTTTATTTGTAGGAGTATTTAACATTACTCACAAAATAACAATAATATTGTATAAATTAAAGTTCTACTTACCAACAATTTTAAAAGTATATATCGGAGTACTTTCGAAGCCGTTACTCCATCATCAGGGATTTCCAAAAAAAATGTTAACTCGAATTCAAATGTATAATCATATTTAAATTAATATTTATATTAATTTTTGTAACGTCATGTCTGTAAGATGTTTACGACTATTATTGACGTACAAATTAATTTTATTTCTTGACGACCAACTATAATGATCGTAACAATTTTTAATTTAAATGTGATTAAACATTTGAATTTGAATTAACATCTTATGGGAAATCCCTGATTATGGAGTAACGGCTCCGAAAGTACTCGGATATATATTTTTAAAATTATTCGTAAGTGGAACTCTAATTTAAAGAATTGTATTAATACCAACGGTACCAAATGCTTAATACGTAAATTAAATAACAAAAATTGAAAATGACCATCAAAAAATTATATTCCACAGGTTATAATTAGATATTTTAAAAAACCTATTAAAGTTTTAGAGATTCGTTACAGTAGGTAATATTTAGAATAAACTACTGCATAAGCTGATTTCAAGCAACATCTGTCTCCATAACCCTAGTCTGTGTTAAGCAGATGACATTATATTCAAAAGTGTACTTTGTCGTAACGAACAACAGCTATAAGTACACATTTAATATAAATGTCCACACTTTTGACACTTAACAGTATTATGCATTTTATAAATATGTTCCAAAATATTTATTTAGAAAATTAATACATAAATTGTACATTAACTTCTACAATAAAATAAATTTTCGGAGTAGTTTAAAATAAAATAATTAATTTAATAAATTTTATTATAACATTAATTTTGTTTTCCTGGTTGAAAATTATTTACGATCTTTTTAGCTATGCACTTCAATTAAAAATAATTTTTAAACATTAATACATTTTTAATAACTATAAATTTCTATAGATCGATATGAAAAAAAACGCTATACGTTACACACATACACACACACGAGTGCTATATACAATTTTATGATGGTATTTACTCCGAAGAAGAATATTTTTATGGCTCGATGAGCCACGTGTGACATTAGTCCGATAATAAAAATATAACTTATATTTTACATTTTATATATATATATATATATGCATGTATGTATATTTCTTATATTTTCAATATAATATTCTGTAGCGGTATAGGCACTTGCTTTGGTAGTTAAATCGTTATAGAAAGAGTATATTACATGCGATAAAGAGAAAAAGATAAAAACAACAAGAGCAGGTGCTATTTGCAGTTAGTATTTGAGCTTGGCAAAGGTTCAAAATAAAGCCAGATTGTCTGTACCACATATCTCTATATAATGGTCTAACTGGAAAGTTCGTTTTCCATTTTCAAAACTGTGGAATGTATACGATAAGCTTAAAAGTGTACATCAGTTTATTAATGCCAACACTGAAATTAAATTTAGTTTCACTGTTGTAACAGAGAAGTTAATAAATTAAAAATTTATACAAGAAATAGAATATATACTTGCAGTAAAATTATATATATAAAAAAAATTCCTTTCGGCACGCCAGAAGGCGGAGGTAGATTTCACCAGCGCTAAGTAGGGAATAAAAAAGATTTCCACCTTAAAGTTAAGAAAAACTTCAAATTTACTCAATACGTGAAAAAAAGTTTCACATCTTTAGCATACGACGAGCCCCATCTTACAATTCCTGCAACATTTTGGTCATCCCTTGCCGTAAGGTTTGGTCATATCAAAAATTGTTCCAGACGAAAGTTTTAGGTAATGTTTAAAGAAGTGGTAAAAGTGATTTTACCACTTCAAACCGATTAGATACTGTGTCTATTAAGTGAGGTAGATTTGTTTTGTGTTCAAACTCCATTTTTCCCACTCCCTGGTCCAATGGTTGGTGATATCAAAACACTTTACTTAGAAAGTTTTTAGGTTGTTATTCAAAGAATAGTAGGAACTTTAAACAAATTCGATATTTTACTTAATAAGAAAGTTATAGCGATATTTTGTTTTTTCGGAAAAGCCTCCCATTTTCACCCCCATGGTCTGATTTTGCCCATTAACGAACTCTACCGAGATTTTGGGTCATTCTATTATATGTATCAATTTGAAAGTGATTGACGCAAAATTACGTCAGTTATCGTGTCCACAAGGAAGTGAAATATATAAACATTTGAATTGACGGTGGTTTTGGGGTCTGGGGGATGTGAAACGCGAAGGTATGTCGAAATTTTCTGGAAGTCGAATCTATGATTACAAAGGTAGCTTCCTTATGAAATTTACCTAGAAGAATATGATTATAAACAAACCGTAGTTGAACGATAACATTTTGTGCTTTTATAAAACAATTAGAATGTTTATTATTATTATATATATATTTATAAAATATTGTTACTTATTTTTTTTAACATAGATACAACATACAGCCTTTCACAATATTGAGTTAAGCAGAAATAAATGAATCGATGACATTCTGTCTTTCGTCTTATTATAATTTTCTATATCTATTATCTTCTTCAGAAAAGTTGTGTTGCTAAAGTTTGTTTACATCTAATCCGATAAAGAATGATCAAAGAACAGAATGCTTGTCCTTCATCACGACTGCAATATAATAATATTGATTCTACAACGCTTTGTTTAACCACAAAACTGAAATGTAATTTCAGATAATTACAATTTATTTTCATTGAATTATTATTTTATTATTATTATCTTCTTAATAGTTAAATGTTTAAACTAATTTCAATTCATGACATTCTATCTGAAATGTACTGAATTTTATACCATAATTTTCTGTAAAACGAAAAGGAAATAAATTACATTCAATAAAGCTTTATAATCATATCGTTAATTCTGCCGTTAAATGAATATATGAGAAAAAAGTATATATGCATATATATATAATTTACGAAAGTTGACATAACAGTCATAAAAATTTTTTAAATCGATGCAATACATAAAAATTGAAGTATAGCGTACAGCGTTCACACAAATCGATTAGTTCATAACCTACATTAAGTATTTATATCTAATTATGATGTAGGTGTGTAATAAGTAACACATTGATATTTCCCATTCTTTCTTAACATAGTCTATAGATTATGTTACTAAATGATAATTAAAATTAAAAAAAATTATGCACTTAACTAAACAATCACTGTTTATCAGTCTAACTGAAGATACAAATAAGCTAATACCTTATTCCGTCAATATTTAAAATTACGTTTTAAATTTCATTACAAAAGTTCCAGTTGAATCTTAAGTTAAAAATAATAAACCCTTTTTTCTTAGAAAAATGTAAACTTTAATAAATAAAAATTAATTACTGTTGCTTAAACAACCAAGAAACGTATTTAAAGAATCGAACAAAAGTAAAAAAAAAATAATAAAAAACAAAAAAATTATTATCTGATACGAGTATATACTTTATTCGTTCTGTTTTATTACGTTCAGTTTTACAAAATTAAAATGCCTCTTCAACAATTTTTTTTTAATGTTGGGTAATTTTCGACTTCAACTGCTTCTTTTAAAATACTGTGTTAACACTAAATGATGAAAATTAACCAACAAAACAAACTAAACAATGCGGATTTGTTAACTTAATAATCGTTAGAAAAATAAGAACTAAAAAAATCATTACTCTTAATATTATTTACTAATTATTATTATAATAATAATTATATTATTAAGAAATATTACTATATTTGTTTTTAAATTAAAAAAAAAAAAAAAATAATTATCACTTTTTTATTTAAGAACAAACAAATTAATTTTCTTTTTTTTTGGTTTTATGTACATCCCTTCCGGAGCCGGAACCGCAATTAAGCATAACTTAGCTCCAGGAGGTATGAGACATTAAAAAATATAAGATAAAGGAAGCAGATTTATTTCCTTAATTGAAAAATTTTAAATCTTGTGTTGTAATTAGAGAACAAATAAACAGTCATTGTTGAAATGAAATAAAATAACGATAAAGCTTAAAAAGAATGTGCTCTCAAAAAAAAAATAATTCTATAAATGTTTATATCGTTTTTTAATCAACTATCTTTTATTAAAGAAAAAAAAACAGTTGGTTCTTATTTATTTTTATTAAATTTCTTAATATCTATTTATGATTAATTGAAATGCGCATTTAATTATAACCGCTCTGTGAGCGGTTATTGCGTTTGCATGGCAATTTCTTCTTTTAGTAGTTCCCTGAATTTAACACGATTTAAGAAACTTGTTTTTACTAAAACTTTTATGAAGGTAATACAAAATAAAACTAATAATAAAGAAGAGCTAAAAAAATTTTTTTTATGTAAAAATTGCAAATATAATATTTTCAATAGTAAAACTACATACATAATCTGGTAGTAGAAGTAGTAGTAGTGGTAGTAGTAATAATAATAATAATAATTGATTTTACGAGAAGCAGAAGAGAAATCATTAATGATCAAGAATGAAAACATTTTTCAAATTTTATTATATTAATCAAATTAAATTAATTAAAAAAACTTTTAGGGTAAATTTTCAATACAACATGAAAACAATATTCCTCTACTTCATTCAAGTACATATTACTGCATTAATTTAGAATAGTACGTTTAAGTAATGCGTGATTCTAAATGATAAGCAAAAACTAAAATATTTTATTTAAATACATCGATTTTTTTTTTTTTTAATAATAAGCAATCGTTATGAATAATGATTGCTTATTATCGTAATAATACAACAATTATAATCATAAGAATACAGTGCTTAAGATCATAATTCGGGAATGCGCGCGAGTGAAGGAACAGCAGGTGTAAAATATATCTCCTTTTAACGTCAAGTTACTCTAAAATCCTTTTTCCTAACCTTCTCAGTTACGCCGGAGCAAAGGACAATATAAAATAAGGAAGCACATTTCCGACTGAATGACTTCAAACCGACGAAACAGACGTTATGTTATTACACTGCTTCTCAACCTAAGCCAATTATGATGGGAGCGTTGGAGCCGTTTAACCTCAGTTAAACGGAACTGTACTTGATCTCTTAACAAAATCCGGTAAAGCTTACTTTTTTTTTTAACAACATAAATCCCATAGAATATTATTAGGAATATACATGACATCTTGATTGTTATAGATTAATGGAAAATTAGAAGGTTTCGAGATTATATAAACTATAATATAACTTTTATGAAAATTATTACGTAGAATATAACCGATATAAAATAAAAGTGTTAAACAATTAAAACGAATTTATACTAAGAATATGTACATTATAAACTAAAATAAACTTTTTGGAACTTTCTCTTTAACCGATAGCAATTCTAAGATTAAATAAAATAGTGTAAACGCCGTTGACCACGCAATCCTAGCGTGCTTCTCACACTATCTTCTTATGAATTTATGATTATCAGAATATTCAGTTACGTAGTATTATAAACGTACCGATGTAATTAATTAGGCACATAATAAATCGTTAAACCAACAAATATAATACAACCAAAATAAATTAAAAAATCAATTTGCGTAAGATAAAAAACTTAATTATTGAAATATAAGTATAATAAATATAAAAAAATTGATGTTAATAAAATAAAAATGAGAAAAAAGAAATAAGTAAACTAGTAACGTGTGCTGAGAATTGGGAGTTAAACTTGAGAAGTTAAACTTCGAAGGACAAATAATTATAAAAAATAAAATCTTCGCTTATACTTTTAGTAATAGAAAGTGGCAGAGAAAATATTCAACACTTTTAATGAATTAACGTAGAATTAATATTTCAATTACTATTTCTATTAAAAATTATTCCCATTACTACAGCTATAGACCTAATTATGGGAAGAGGTCCCTTTTAACTATTGTGAACGCTCTTCAGTTAAATCTTTTTCATTAACTGTGTAAAGCATTAACACAACTGTAAAGCATTTCATTAACTGTGTGAAACAGAGTTTATGAGATATTGTAACTAATTAGGTGGGAAGAAAAGATGATGTTCGTGAAAGTAAAAAGATCAAGAAACAAATGACTAGCGATGATTTTTTTTCTGCTATAGAACAAAAATTTACGATTGGCTTCTCCTGAAAAACCGTAAACAATATGTTAAAATATCACAAGAGAGAGAGAGAGAGGGCTATCCAGTGATGACACCCCCCCACCCAAGAAAACAAACAGTAAAAGATTATAACAGAAACGTTCATGTTTATAAACATACTTATAACAACAACGAAGATCCGATAACCACTCATTATGTTATAAGCACCTATCATCACTGGATTCCATAACGTATCCAATATATTGACCATATGTGTCCCTCACATTCATTTCGCACGCGATGTTTTTTTTCAAACAAGTTCCTAATGCGTATATGAAAACAGGTAGATAAAGGAACAAATGAATCACCAACATAAATAAAGGCTAACAAAGTAAGCTAATATAGGTAACTGCAAGACATGATTACAAAAAACAGTAATAGCATTAAAACAACAGTAAATAGGTAGCACCAATGGAAATAAACAAATATTAACAGAAACAGGTAAATGCACAAGGTAAAAAAGTACCGAAAAAGCACCTGAAAATAGAGTATCTTCACCGTCGTCTAGCAGGTTCAAAGTAAGGGGATTTACACGTCTATTTATTTTAATCATGTTTTGAGAACGGAAACGGCCAATCTCATCCCAAACATACGGGATCCCCAAGTAGTCATATATTTCGTCTTGTTCTGTGATCTTTACGTACATACTTACTTGTACGTATGAACGTTTCGTATTTATCATGTTAAGGACAGTTCCGCCATGAATAATAAATTTCTGTGTGATACAGTAATATGGACTACCATATCATGAAAAATTACGTAAAATTAGCCAGAGGAAATGCTTTCACTAATGTAATGATAGTGATATAAGTAATTATTTACTGGTAAAAAAAACGTAATACTATTATTACGTGAATAACACTAAAACTCTTGCCTACTTTTACAATCTACGGATAAAGAACAGGTTCATATATTCTGACACAAGTAATTAATTTACCTTGGAATTAATTCTTTACAAACAACTAAATGACAAAAACACGTTTTAATATTAATTGTTTACATTAAAATTACAAAACGTCTAAAGAACTGATTAATACAGCATATAATACGTAGATTTTATGACAATTCGACATAATTTTCAAAATTACTATTATTGTATAGAAAACAAAAAAGTAAATTAAAAAAAAAAAATACTAAGTAAATTTATCATGAACTTACTCGTGTACTATTAATTAAAGTGAGGGTAGTAGTGTTATGAATAGATAACAATACCGACCTATATCCATAATGTGTAGCTACTGGCTGAGTAAATGAGCTCGGATGAACTTTTTTGAACTAAATACAAAATATAATAGTTTATTGTACACAAGTTAAATTAAATTTAAAAAAAAGTTTTGCAAACTTCATTAAAAACGTAATACCTTCTCAACTTCTGAATTAGAATCACTAGTTTGGAAAGTATAGTAAACCTTTCATAATTCAACGTTTCATTATTATGGTAATTTTGATCTTATCCTTAGTTCTGTAATAAATTAATTACTTCAGTTGTCAATTCTTACAGATTAAAATAATAAGAAACTCTTAGGTGTTAAATAATTAATACTATAAATTAATCGATTGGATTAAAACAAATGGAAGAAATAGTAAAATAAACATATATATTTTTTGTTTTAGGTAGATTTCATAAAAAAAGCTACCTATTGTAATGGGTACCATGATTCGACTACAGGAAAATTTCGTCATATCTTCGCGTTTCAAATCCCCCAGACCCCAAAACCACCGTCAGTTCAAAAGTTTATACATACATTTATATATAAATATATATATATTAATTTCTCAAATATGGTACCGCTGATTTGTTAAATAAATAAATTAACAATTAACATAATTCACCTTACTAGCACTTTTATATGTTCTCTAGATCTTTCGGCTTACAAAAGTCATGACTGTTTTTAAATTTTAACTATGATTTTTTAATCTTTGACTTTAGTACGTTAATTTTAACTCTGATGATAGCTTTTTATGGATTATTTTTATTCCCTACTTATCAGCGGTGAATTCTACCTCAGCTTTCCGGCATGAGAAAGGGATTTTTTTTTATATACAACGACATACACGTATCGATAATTCCGAATCGTGACAGTAATACAATATAAAATGATTCTTTTTTAAATAAAACTTTTAAAAACTTTTTGTAATAACATAAATTTTATTATAAATGTTTTTTGAGACTTCTTTTTTTTTTGGTGGATGAATAATTCACTATATAAAGCTCGAAGCTGATACTAGGGAATAAGAAATGGATATTTTGTAGCATATAAAAAATTCCAAATCTAACCGGAATTCGAACCTGGGAACATCCATATTAAATACCGAGAAACTACCATTCTGCCACGGAGATCGGCAGAAAGACGATTGAATTTTTAACATTAACTATATGTCACATTAAAACTTCTGAAATTTATTGGTTTATTAAGTCGAAGAATGGATCTTTACTCATATAACTACGTAAGCCTATTTATGTAACGTCTATTATTCATAGATAACATGAATAAAAATATATCGATATTAAAAATATCCCTTTGCTCATCAACCAGTGACTGACTATTATGTGTGACAATTAATAAAATTCATCTTAATGAATATTTTAACAATATTCACATTACGTAAAAATTAAAAATATTGGTATTAAGTATACTAGGAACATAAAATTCAAGCTGGCCGTATGCAAATCAATTTTGAAACCTGCCTGGATAAAAACGTTCAATATTTGAATACATCGAGTAACATACTAAAAGTTTAGAACGTTTTTAAATAAAATACCTAAGAAAAGTACTAAGGATACCATAGTATATTAAAAGGTCATTTTTGTACGAAGATATTTGGTTTAAACATAGAGAATCAACAAATTAAAAGCATCCTCTTAAAAATGAACAACAAACAACCGCCCAAATCAATTTTAAAAGATAAAATATCTTACACTTCCCTAGAATATTTAAAAAATACTTTTAAGTTTCTAAATTTGAAGATTTCATTACGTTGCTTTTCTCTTTTTTTTCTGTTTAGCCTCCGGTAACTACCGTTTAGATAATACTTCAGAGGATGAATGAGGATAATATGTATGAGTGTAAATGAAGTGTAGTCTTGTACATTCTCAGTTCGACCATTCCTGAGATGTGTGGTTAATTGAAACCCAACCACCAAAGAACACCGGTATCCACGATCTAGTATTCAAATCCGTGTAACAATAACTGGCTTTACAAGGACTTGAACGCTGGAACTCTCGGCTTCCAAATCAGTTGATTTGGGAAGACGCGTTCACCACTAGACAACCCGGTGGGTTCATTACGTTGCTTAATAGAGATTAATCTTACGTCAGAAAAATTACACTAGTTATTAATCTTGCTAGTTATTACAATATATGTATACATTTAAAAAAAAAAAAAAGATTAAAATCAATTACGCTCTCAAACTGACAGTATTTTAGAATAAAAAATTCAAGTCGAATTTTTCAATCTACAGAAAAAAAAGGTGTGTCGGTACGTGGAAACAACACGACGGAAACAAAGCTTCTTACGTAATATTATATGAATTATTAATGGTGTAAAATAACGTATATGTAATATACATAAATGATAAAAAATTGTTATTAAGAAATATGAACTAACAATGAAATACAAATATTATAAAAAAATATTTATTTACACAAAATATAGAAAAATTTAAACATAAAATTGAAGTTAAAATCATTATTATAAATTGGAGCACGTGTTTTCTATACTATATGGTCAGCTGTATTGCATCACCTGTAGCATAGACTCCGGGTGAAAGACAGAGAAAACAGGCGTATACGCATAAACTGTGTATAAGAGTGAGAGAGAGCGCTTACTGAACACGCATGTTAATATCTATCTATATATAGCATGCTGTAGGCATAGTGGGGGAATCAGCCATAGCGTGACGCTTTTTCGTGACACTCGTTTTTCTCAGTTGACTCCTCATCCCAAAGCCTGCGTTTTGAGAAGCTTCGATTTAAAAAGTTCACGATAAGAAGTCTATCTATCTATCTTACAAAGCTCAAAATAAATTTCTACATTAATTTATGTTTATAAATACGCAGTAATTTAATGATAAATTAAAGTTGAGTTAATCAGTAATCATTGGTTACTGTTGCGGGGCCTGGGAACGGCATAGCCGGGCCTGATTACCCCGCCAAAGTGATTTGAGGCAGGCGAATGAGGTGAATAAAATCCGCCCCCCTGGGTTGAGTATTGCTTGAATGCCGATCCGACCCAGGGGAGCAGGAGAAAAAAAAAATGAATATAATCTAAAACGATAAATATGAACTAAGTTTACAAAGTAACCAACTAATAATCACGCACTGATAATAAACATTAATATATATTGCATTAAATACAGCTGAGTTAAAATGTAACTATAACTTACATAAAACATTTTTAAATTAATTAATGAACTAAAGATAATAACAGAAGTTGTTAATAAGAAATTATTCAGTTTTACTTAATTACATTACATTATATGTTAATAAAGGAAGGAAAAGGAGGAAGTAAAATGAAAACAAAAACAAAAACCAGTGATGCTGCTTTTTTCTTGATGAAATAATAACATAATGTAACAGATATGAGTACAGATGTACGTTTGTATGTGTGTTTTGTTTATTTTTGTAGTAAGAAATACTTATTATGCTTACTTAGTTAAAAGAAAGGAGTCCACACCAGTAAATATAATAGCATTAAAAACCGTGTTCACAAACAGAAGCCATGCCATTTCGAGCATGTTAACTTTAGAAAAATCCATAATAGCAAAATTATTTTAAATTCCTTTATTAAATTTTATTTTTTATTTAATAAAACATCCAAAGAAAAACTTAGTAAAATTTTATGTTACATATAATAAACTAATATAATAAACGTAAAATTTTACTACACGAGTAGCTATCATGTTTTCTTTCAACTGGATCAGATGAATCAAATAAAATCTAATGAGATAAAATCAGAAGAAATTCTTAACAATTTCAATGGAAAAATAATACAAATAAAAAAATTAAAAATTAAATTTTTCCAATATTTGATATATTTTATACATTTTAAAAGATTGTCAAATAAACTTTTCTAAAATATAATTATAATTTCATCATTTACTACATGATGAAGTTATTTCATACTAATTCGTGGTAAGTAAATACTAATTTATATTATTATATCATGTAGTTATAACTTCATGCTTAAAAATCGAAAAATACATTAAAACCTCTTAATATTAACACATCTAAGTAGAGTAATTTTTTTTTTTCAGACTAAACCGAAAATATTTACTACAAAAACAAAGACAAGAAAATATATAAATAACTTTTTATAATTCTACTTTACTTTACAGTCCAACTTCTTTACCAAAAATTTACAAAAAAGTTAGTAAAAATATGACTATGAAAATTGTAGATCCCAATTCTAATACGACATGAGGAAAAAGATTCTATTTAAAATTCTATCCATTGAATATCACAGAAATCAACTAAAAATTCTCTTTTTTATTAACAGGCAGCTTTAGAATATTAATTTAAAAAAAATCATTAAATGTGGCTAAATTTCGAAAAAATACACAGTTTATATTTAAAATTCTTTAATTAATTAGTTTTCTGAAATAAGGGAAAAATAACTGTCGCTGATTTCTTTCATTAATTACAGATATAAAATTTTAATGTAAACATTAATAAATTTTCCAAGTTAATAATCGGCGTTTAAATAAGTAGGACAGATATAGCTATAAAAAAAAAGAAAAACGAAGTATATTTATCAAAATACCACAGGAATTATATATTCCTGTGGCAATCAGAGTAGACTATATGTCTACTCTGATTGCCCAAAATTCCATATTGAGAAAATAAGATACAGATTTTAGGATGTAAGAAAGACATAAAATATGTCTCAAGACATAAAGTATTGTTTGCATGTTTATACAAACAAATCACAAATAGGGTTAGCAATATATTTGCAAATAGAAGAAAACATACTACCACATTCAAAAAAATGAAGTATAAAAATATATACGAAATGAATAGGCAATAGAAATGTGTTGAATATTAGCAATATTGAATAATAAGCAAAATAATGAAGGTATTACAACCGATGGTAAATGCAAACAGAGACTGAGCTGTCAAAAAATAGTCTGTTAATATCATACACAGTCGAGATCGAGATCATACATATCATATCAAATCGTGATTGAAAAGAAAAAAAACACATAACGACCGAGACCCGGCTGCTTGGGCAGACCCGGGAACGGCAAACTGGGTCGGTGTCCCTGGCCATAGCGGTTAGAGGCAGAGGCAAGATGAAAATAAAGAAAAGATCCGGAACCGGTGAGCCGACCTGCCATGCCGGAGGTATTGCCGTGAGGTAGGGGGGGGGGTCCATTAGAGTCGCAAGGACACATCCCTGGGCAGTGTAATACTTGATTGTTGAGCCTGCACAGGAAAGCAGAAAACAAAAATCATACAAAGATCTAAAAATTTATACAAATGCTGGTTGGTGTAGAGCGTAGCGTTTTATCACCAAGAAACATGGACAGCAAGAAAAGCAGAAAAATCTGATGCGTATTTGAGAAAGAAATAAGGAGTTAAATAGATAAACAACACCAACACCGACATATTACACACACACACACACACACACACACACACACACACACACACACACACACATATATATATATATATATATATATATATATATATATATAATTTAACATTCGAGTCTCTTTTACGATAATGGACAATTTTCTTTCAAAAACCTTTTAGAGCGTTAATTAGCATTTTCATTGGAGTTACCAATAACTATGCAATATTAATAATATGCATCACTTCTCAAACGAAAAAATAACTAAAACAAAGGTAACAAATAATAAAGTCAGATAAATAATAGTCACAAAATACATTAAAGTCATCCAAGTAAAATCACAAACATTAAAGTCAGATAAAAACAACAGACACCGAATTCTCAACTCCAGTGAAGAAAGAATTACTAATTAGCTGTGAACAACTTCCTTTTAAAGAAAAAGTTCCATTATTTTGAAAGTGATTTTTTGTTGTTGAATATTTTAAATATCGTTTAATAATCTTAGAGTGTTAAAAAACCTTGTTCTTCTATACAACAAATGAAAAACAATTCTGTTTCATGTTTCTTATTTTCAGTCGGTAACATTTCATTACGGTTTGAATTCCACGACTTTTTTTAACGAACTGTGTTATTTAAATTATAGATATAGAAACGATATAATTTTTATGTTTCTCAAGCCTCAACCTACCCCTTGTCCATCAACCGTAATGGGATAAAAATTCATTTCAATTTTTATCACTACAACATTAATTATTAAGAGTTCCAACATGCAGATTAATATCGTTAACGAAGTACCCTTAAAATTTGCATAAAGCAACCTTAATAAATTTTTTAGTGCAATTATTTTGAATTTAAGGAAGTTCTGGCCTTAAAAGAACATCACGATGTAATAAAGTTCGTTTTATCGATTGTGCGTACATGGTTTTTTTTCTATGTACGAAGTATACATGGGTTCGTGTGGTGCTTATTTGTTTTTAGAGTCGGTGTAGAGAAGCCATTTATATTCATAGCGTTTTGCACCTGTCTATTGTATTTTTTTTCTATTTATTGACCCTTACCTATTTTCTACATAATACAATATCATGTTACGTATTATTTAACCTCATCTTTTAGCCTTCACAACCTTTATAATGCTTCATTTATCAACCCTCCTTCTTTGTTAACTGAAGCCCATCTGATGTCAGTAGAATATGTTGCTATATTCTATTGGTGGTCTATGTCGTTAAACCAGTGCTTTCCTATTATACAGTAATATATCAGTATTAATATCAAGATGCTTCGTAACCTGCCTCAATTAAAATTTTACTGATACTTTAAAAGAATATAACTGAGCCACTTCAGGTTCTTATTCAATATTTAATTATTGATGCTGACAATGGAAAATTTTAAAATACTGATTTATTCTTGTTTTAAAATCTTATATTTTAGGAATTTATATTAGAAATAAAATTAATATTATGTTTTAGATGTTAACTTCTTATTTCGTTCACTAAAAACAAAAATTCATGATACTTTTAAAGTTACACATTTTATACGTATTCAAACTACAATTTCTGTAATTTCAATTTAAATTTGAATTCGACTGTATATTTGTAGTTTACGAAAACTTTACGAAAACGCTCGTACAGGCTTCATCTATACGTTTTAATTTTGTGTGGCTACGATCGTGTTTTGTAATAGAGAATCGACAACTTAATTCCTTCCCATCTCACCGCCAACTCGACTAATGTTAACTTCTGGATTGGCGCCTGTCCCACAACTGTAACCCAACCGTCATTTTTTTTCCGTAGCTACTGACCATTTCTAATTATTATTTTGTTGACGATTATTCAGCTTAGTATAATATATATTTTACAGTCGCGTAATTGAGTACTTAAAAAATGGTTTAAAAAGAAAAACAGATTATTGTGGTTGAAGCTGATGTCTGTACTTGATATTTTCAGAAACATGTGAAATTTTTAGTGTTAAGTTTGAAAATATAAAAATTTTAATAAATAAAAATTACTTAAAACGTAGCATACATTCTTAAGCAAATGATCTAAAACAAATGGAAAACGGGACTTACTGTCTTCCTTTAAGACTACAGAAACTAAAGCCAATATTAAAAACAATTTCGACTTTTATTCAAACAATTTTACTACGAAGAAATTTTATAAAATAAATTCTCAGTAAAAGGGAAAATTAAAGGCAAATACTAAAACCGCTATTGTTGAAATCAAATTTCATCAATTTTTTATTTAATTGAATCAACTTTCTTCATAGAATATCAATGTTAGTCGTGAATACAAAAAGCACGGTTGTATAGTGAACTTATTTTCAACATCTTTTGTAAGAATAAATACTTAAATCTCTACAAGAACAAGTGAGCAAAGGACATTTTTAGATTGTTTCTGTTTATCTTATTCCGATTAAACTTTGTATTTCAAGTAAGCGGTTGTGACAGCGGACCGGTTTAGATTTGATAATCTTGGAAGTACAATAGATATTACAAAGTACGATAGATAATAGTACAATAGCTGTTACAGTAATACAGATAGTGATAATTAAAATATTATAACCGATCACATATTTTTAAGTAAATGATTATTTTGTTTAAAATAAAACTAATTTAACCACGTACTAAAGAAGAAAATACATTAAGTAGTCCCACTACTGTTCCCAACAGATATACAGCAACGTTTTTATATTCAAAACCATAAAAATAATTTGTAAAGAACTTTTTCTGTATAATACTGATCATTCGTATCAAAAGGAACACATTACGAATTATTAATCACAAAAAAAACTGAATAGAAATCTCTAAAACTTTAAAAAGTAGAGTTTATTCATGAACAATAATTATTTAAACAGAAAGAAAAAATGAGAGAAAAACATAGAAACATTTTAAATGTGCTGTAGATAAGAATAATGAAAGAAAAATAGGCAGACAGAATGAAGAATAAAAATGTAAGAAAAAAAATGTCTTAATAATGTAAAATGCAACTACGTAGATATTGCCTATGATATAGGATTGTGAAGGAAAAACGAGAAGAATAACAAGAAAAACTAGTCGCTGGAAAAAGATTTAGAACGCTAACAAACTTTTAAAAAAATATATTTCAATAACCGTTTGGCATGGCTCTAATATTTAAAAACAATTATGGGTACTTTAAAGTAATATTGATTTAAAGGTAATATTGATCGAATCATACTGTACTTAACATGTTACTTCCATATCATTATTCAGTTTAGATAAAAAATACTTTTGACTATGCTACAAAATATTTTGCCGTAGTTATTCAGTTTTTAATTGTATCACTTGTAAAAAATCTGTGACAAAAGATAACAAAAATATTGCAATTCTAAATTAGCAGTTAAAAACCTAGAACCGATCGAATGTAACACATTCGATTATATACCGAAGTATAAGATACAAAAAATAAAAATCTTTCCAAAATAAAATATAATTTTAGTTATCTATAATATATATATGTAATGATAAGCAGTAAAAATCCGTATCAGGAATAATATTAAAATTTGTAGGAGATTTTTTTTTAATTTTCAGAAGATAAAGTAAAATAAATAATCGGTGAATACTGTGCACGTATAAACAATGTTATTCTATAAATTACAATAATTAAGGAAAAAAAAAATTAAGTAAACAATTTGCAGGTTCAAACGATTATTTTTTTAGTAAATTTTCTTTTTTCAAACCGAATAACTATGTATATCTTCAATCTTTTAAATGATATGGTTCGTTAATTTTTCTTGAATGATTTTCATTTATTTACATTAAATTAAAAATTATGCAGTTTCATTGAATTCAGAGAAAAGGGTATAATTTTTTATCGTCTATATATAAGTAATAAGCAAGAATCACCCTTCTTATTAGCTACTTCATTTTTTAAACATCCTGGAACGTTAGTTCGTCGAATGATTCCCATCCAGTGATGTGTAACCGGGACTGATGAAAGAAAACAAGACCCAATGAGTGAGTAAATCCTACCAATATAAATACACGTACACACACACACACACACACACACACACACACACACACACACACACACACACACACTACAAAAATTTCTTCACCCAACACTTGTATTAGATCATTCATGGACCACAGCTGAGTTTTAAAAAATAAGAAAAAAACACAGAAAAAACACTTGCTTTACCATCAGTGCCACATGTTATGATTCAGACCACAGTTTTATTCTGCATTCTCCTCTACATTCAATTTCATATACTCTCTCACTTTAAAACAGGATAGACTAGTTTTTATTGATATTTCTTCCATTTAAAATTCCTTCTTTTTATTTATTTAAGAGTAATTATTATTATTATACATTGTCACTTTTAAACAGCAATTTAATTCAACAAAATTAATCTTATTTAATTACTTAAGTTGTGAATTAACATTATTTTTAATTCTTAGGAACGATATTTTTTCAGAACAGAATGAATGTTCTTTATAGTTCTTTGTACGCGTAGTTTATTCGTATTAAATTAATGATTTAAATTTTTATGATTTTTCCGATAAGTATGTTTAAAAAAAAAAAATCAAGCAACAAAACGCAAAATAATAAATAAAATAAAAAAATCAATACGGAGAGCATTATAAAACAATATCCTCGCAACGCGACTAGGCTTTACTTACACCATGGGCGAGAGGTTTATTCCCTTATACTGATTATGTTTTTTTCATCAGTGTCCCAGACTTTTATTTATGTGTACTTTTTTTAAAATGAAATAATATTAATTAATTTTTATAAAAAACTGTGTTACACTAATTATTTCTAATTCAAACATTTTTGTAATAGTTTAGTAATTATCGTAATATTATTTCGCACCTGGAAAGAAATAAAAAAATTTAATATAAGAGACGTGCATTAGGTTATGATGAGCAATCCGAGCTGAAAATTTCAATGATCTGAATTGTTATATAACTAACTTTATGCTTTATACTGGGATTGCCTACCAATTACTAAAATCATTTTTTCGTTATTTATTTATTTTATTAAAAGTCATTTTCTGATGATTTTTCCTTTCTAAATACTTGTTGAGAGTTCTCATCTTTTCCAAATTATTTTAATCATCGTTCAGCGTACATTTTTCTTTATACTTAACCAGATTAACAAGATGATAGATAAATAAGTTTAAGGATTAGATTTGAATGGTGTATGAGAAAAATTGAAACGGTTACTCTTGCTGAAACAATATCGTTTTGACTAAAAAAATTATGAATTTATGAAACATTTTTAATTACAATTAGTTTTTCTACTTTTAGGAAACTTTTATGCTGTTTTATGATTTTTCCATCAAATACCTAAACTACTTCCTAATAACATTTTGCAAGATATTATTAAAAAGAAAGAAAGAATACATTAAACGACTGTAACAGTATCATTGTTTGTTGATAAGCCAATATTGCAGACAGTGCTTATTATAACTAACAATACAGAAAACATAACCCAATATTTAATAATGATTAAGAAATTTTAAAGTGTATGGAAAATAGATTTCTTAATTCAAATTTATAATATTCTTTATTTAGTTAGTTTTCCTTAATATTTTAATCGCACAAAATTATAATTCTCATCAGCTGAGAAGTGAACTTAAAGTAAATTATTCCTGAATTACACTTAAAATGTTGGGACCAATGATAATGTTTTTTTTTATTATTTTTTATACAAGATCGTAACGAATATATTTAGCTGTACTTAAAATTCTTCTTTACAAATAAATACTTGTTATACCAACTGAAAAATTATTATTTTGTACTTAATTGTAACAATAACAATGATACATTTTAAATAATAATATAGGATAAAACTATAAAAAGATGATTAATTAGAGGAAATTAAAAATTTAATCCATTAATAATTACTGAATATAAAAGAAATCAATTTTTATACATGCGAAAATAAATTCACAAAAAAATAAAACAAATTTAAAAAGAGATCAATTGATTAAAATCAATTGTTTTAAATTTACTGCTTTATGGTAGCAGAAAATTGACTACAGGAAAAATCAAACGGAGAAGAATAGAAAGCAATAAAATGAAGTGTCACAGGGGATTTTTTAAATGTAGGTAAACTGATATTGTTCGAAATTGATATTGTTTGAAATAAAATGGTATTTTTTTTTTAAAGCTAAATCAGGGTATAAATTAATTAAAACAATATTAGAAATTAAATTAATTAAGTTAAAATTAAATTATAAGTTTAATTAATATCTCAACGTCTCTGTTTTATCTCTATTACACATATGACTCAATGCATCAAAGTTGGTAATATTTTTTTGAAAAAAAAAAATAGCTTTTTTTCTCATATTACGACCGTTATTAACTGAAAATATTGAATGAAATTTTTTTTTAGTTTTTTTCTTTTTGCTTGAAGCAAAAGAGCACTAATTTCTATCAGACTATTAAACAATTTCTATCAGACAAAAAAGCGGTACAAAACTTATACGAGTATTATTACATCAAGCATTATGGGTCGGAAGATTTTTTTTAATAAAAAAGTTAAACCTTTAAGAAAAAGAAAAGACAATGATCTCAAATGAAATAAATTAAATAAATCATCAATAAATTGAAGATATATCAAATTTAACATATATTTTTATATTGAAATATTAATTTAGAAAAATTAAAAAAACATTCAAATAAACAAAACCGTTGTAAAACTTCGCCATATGAAAGAACATGGTTGATTTTGATAAAATGGACGATATATTGGCAACGAATTAATCAAAGAAAAAAATTTTATCAGACGAAAAGAGACCTAGCTTTTATTTTAAAATAAAGTAATTGTTTCACTACGATCCATGACCCAGTATTCATTAGCTCAAGATAATAAAACTTAATCAAGAATTAATTTTATATTAATATAAAATTTGTTTAATTTTCCATCCCTTGGAATGCCAACTTACAAAAATTTAAATTAAGGAGAAAAAAAAAATTAAAATTACTTTATAATAGTTACATTTATATTATTGCATATAAAAGACTGTCTTAACGAAGTAGATCGTTTACTCTTACTCTTTGCTTCGAGAATTTTATCGACTTAATCGTAAAAATATCCCCGTATTACCGGACTTCTATCACGACCTTTCCCTCTGCTAATTATCCCCATCAAGTATAATACTGTTTAAACAAGATTTCTGACTTCTTTATCGTCTTTTATTTCAACAACAACCAAGACGGAAAGACATAAAAAACTTAACAAAAACTAAAAAACTTCCTTCAGATTTAATTTCTTTTTTGTTCTTAACTATATAATACCTATAATATTACAGGAAAAAAGTAAACCATCACTTCAACACAAATTCAAAAAAAAAAAAAAAATCGAAAGAGAATCTTAAGAAAAAAAGAAACCTCTGAATGGAAACGAACTATACTATAAAAAAAATCATAAAGAATTATATTTATTATATCATAAAAAATTGTGTTTAAAAACACATTTGTATAACAGCTTCTATTTATGAAGACATGCTGTTACATTTAATAACTTTTTTTAACAAAGTATAGAATTCTTCTCATGTAAGTCTAAATTTTAAAAATAATAATAATACTAATATTTTTTTTCTTTTTATTCTGTTTTAAAATAGAGAAGAAGAAATATATTTTAAGCGCGATGATTTGAAAGTTTGTAACAAGCCAGTGTGATTCATATAGCACTTGTGTGATACTTCATTTGGCTGGTTGTAATTTGCGAAATCCAAAGCCATAATGTTTCAAATATTGAATTACTATTATCCATTTCTTATAATTTTTATGAAGATGCTATAAATCCAAAACTGCGACATAGAGAAATAAGAAGCAAAGCTCTGTCAGCTTCGTTCAGAATTTAGTTTTTTAGATGAAACATTGAAGTTAAGAGGAAAAGAATATTCATTACTATTTTTTTTACTATTAGTACATGGTGAATGTGGTGTACAGTATGACATAAATTAAACAATTTTACCACTAAGTAAACTTTTCTACTTATTTATGTTCATTTTAAATCTTTGGTGCCAAAATCTCTAAGGGAAATTATTATCATCTAAATCAAAATTAAACTAATATATATATATATATATATATAAATTTAATTTCAATAAGTATAAACGGAATTAGAAAAAATTATCTGAAAGAAAACAATTGAGTTTTTAAAGTTCAACGATTTTGA
Organism: Lycorma delicatula; assembly: GCF_047948215.1. NCBI lineage: Eukaryota > Metazoa > Arthropoda > Insecta > Hemiptera > Fulgoridae > Lycorma > Lycorma delicatula. Next base: position 199,451,494 of record NC_134456.1, read on the forward strand.
TTTCGTTACAAAGTAACTTAAAGTTAATGCGAGTTAATTTTCACATCTGTAGCAAAAAACCAAGAACAAAACAAAACCCTGAACAAAACAAAAGTAATGAAATGTAGTAGAAATAACAAAGATGGACCACTGAATGTGAAAATAGGAGGAGAAAAGATTATGGAGGTAGAAGAATTTTGTTATTTGGGAAGTAGAATTACTAAAGATGGACGAAGCAGGAGCGATATAAAATGCCGAATAGCACAAGCTAAACGAGCCTTCAGTAACAAATATAATTTGTTTACATCAAAAATTAATTTAAGTGTCACGAAAAGATTTTTGAAAGTGTATGTTTGGAGTGTCGCATTATATGGAAGTGAAACTTGGACAATCGGAGTATCTGAGAAGAAAAGATTAGAAGCTTTTGAAATGCGGTGCTATAGGAGAATGTTAAAAATCAGACGGGTGGATAAAGTGACAAATGAAGAGGTATTGCGGCAAATAGATGAAGAAAGAAGCATTTGGAAAAATATAGTTAAAAGAAGAGACAGACTTATAGGCCACATATTAAGGCATCCTGGAATAGTCGCTTTAATATTGGAGGGACAGGTAGAAGGGAAAAATTGTGTAGGCAGGCCACGTTTGGAATATGTAAAACAAATTGTTAGGGATATAGGATGTAGAGGGTATACTGAAATGAAACGACTAGCACTAGATAAGGAATCTTGGAGAGCTGCATCAAACCAGTCAAATGACTGAAGACAAAAAAAAAACCAAAAAACCATATGATAAAAATGTTTAGTTTTAACAACCAAAACGAGATAAAAATAATTTCACATTAATTAAATAATATCCAATTGCAAATAGTAATTGAATACTAATAAAAAAATCAAAAGTAAAATAAAATTTTAAAATAAACTTTTAATAACTGTAGAATATACTTTAAATAAAAAAATAATAATCGGTTTGAATTCAATAAATTCAGGAAAGAAAATAGAAAAGCAAAAACTAATAATAAAAATAGTATAAAACACCAAACTGAGCAATAAAGAAATGCGAGAAGAATAAAAAACAAAACAAAAATAATAAAGAAAACTCATAAGTTATCAGTTATAGGCCTCTTTTTCATTTATATATTATTTTATCTCATGCGATATATGGAAAAAGTTCTTGAAACAATAGAAATAAATAATACAGGAATCATTGTCTAGAAATACAAAAAAAAAAAAAAAACTAAAAACATATCAAATAAAACTTATTTTACCGAGGGAAAATAAATAAACAAATAATATTTATTTTTAAAATATTTTTATTATTACTTTTCCCCTATTTATTTGCTTTTCAAACAGCAAAGTTTTTATATACTTGGATTGAAGTTAACAATATTCTATTATTAAAAATAATTTTATTATTTTTTAATTAAATAAATTTGCAAAGAAAATCACGTGGGAGGGTTGCTATGATATTCAAGAAGATATTGAATCTATCAGATTTAAATTTAAAAATACTGAAATAAGATAAAATTCATTGATAGAAAATAACTTATACCGCGTAGAACATATGAACTTAGATACTTGGATTCCCATGCGTACGCGTGCGTATATATGGATTAATCTCAAAGATAAAATAAATATTTCAGAAGATAATTTCCTGTGAATAGTAGACTAAACTATCATTGTAAGTTGTATCTAAAACAATTAATTAAATTACGACCGATTCATTGTAAATGATACAAAATAATATCGGTAAATAATATTAAATAAAAAGGTCAATTACAAGTTAAAAGAAGAGATCCAGTAGATAATTATTGTTTTCATCAACTTTTTACACTTTTCAAATATTTCATAAAAAGAACTTCTTTCAAAGAAATATTTATTATATTTTTAGGTACCAGATCAGATCAAACGATGAGTTACTTATCTGGATTCTTTGACATTTTATATCAGGGGCTCCACAAGGCTCTGTCTTAGGACCAGTCCTGTGATCAACATTTACTGTACACCTTCAGGCTCCGGACCATGTCACTGTCGCTTGGTTTTTTGATGATTCAACAATCCTAGCAATTGAAGATTCACAGTTAGCCTCAGCAAAACTCCAATAGGTATTAGACTTAACAAAACGGAGAATCGAGGTAAATCAGAATAAGTCTGGACTCAAGTCATATTACTTTTGTCTTCGGTATAGGTATAGAGTACAACGATCAAGAGTAACATTGAGATTATACATTTCCAGAATAAGTTGACGAAATCCAGTGCAGAGGCATTGCGGTTCGCTCGGAACGAAGAAATTCATGACTATCTAGAATTACCAATGATCGCAAAGAGGTCAAACGGTTCGCGTCAAAATATAGAGCACCGGTTAGATAATCGTGTGAACTTTCTTGCAGTTAAACTCCTAGACAACAGCGAGGAAGTCCTGCGACTGAAAGCCTAAATGTGGTATATTTGGGGGAATCTGAGCGACTGTTAAGCTGGTTCAATATCACACATCTGATTTTAATCTTTCTACGCATTCATAAGGAGCTAGCTTCTTTCCCTTTATCTCCATGTGTTTCTTATGTTACTATTTCTTTGCCTTTGTCTATTGCCTTATGATATAAATTTTTCTTGTTTGTTTTTCATTAAATCTTTGTGAACTCTTGAAAACTACATGGTCTTATTCAGCGTGAGTGAGTGTATATATATGAACTTTATATAAGTACTTATTTATATCTTTATGTATATGTACGTCTTATTAAGGGTGTTTGTGGAAACCTCTCATCATGTGCTTTTTTGCAATACAATTACTTATGGTTCCTTACTTTTAATAAATTGTAAATAAACAAACTTTGAGGCAAAACAGGTTTACTACACATTAAATGTTTTACATCTAATAAATTATTAATAATTTTTATCAGTTTGTACCTGATTTTGAATACTATATCTAATAATTAGAAAGCTAAAACTTAAGTATATTGATATCTGATCATTTGTTTAATAAAATATCAATAGGTTCAACGTTTAGGTAGCTTATATATATATATAAGCTATATATATATATATATATATATATATATATATATATATATATACAAACATACACGTATATAAAATACAGCTATATTACAAAAATACTTACTGTTACCAGTGATGATATGTTTAAAATATATGATTGTAACTGAATTTACATTTTATATTATACTCATATACATACTCGTAGTTATTATAATATAAACGGGTATACTGTTTTATTCAGTAAAATCGTACGGATCTCACGATCTCAATAATTGTGATGCAAATAAATGAGAATTATTTATATTAAAAAAAAACACGAAAATTCTTATGTATAACATTATACCCCGAAGCTACTCATAAATTTACTCGCAAATTTTAACAAGAGTTAAATATATTTAATTTTTCAAATTATCTCTCGATAATGATAAAATGATGTAAATTTTTAAGTTACAAGTTAAAATAGAAAATAAAATGCATCGAACAAATTTGATTACGAAAAAAATTAACGATACCGGCTTGTTACATTAACTAATAAATAATCTATAATATTAGATTATTGAATGTTAATGAATATTTAATAGAAGTTAATGAATTGCTAAATGAGTTAAAGACGCAGTAAAAAGTTTTAACGAGTAACATAATACCAGTTATAAAATAATTTTATGAAAATAAGCTTAAATTTTTAAACAGAATAATAAAATTAATGTCTTATCCGGAAGCTATATTTTAACTGTACTTGAAAATACTAACTATAAAAAACGGAGAACAAAAACAATTCTTATGTTTGAACGTAAAGAGATTATGATAAAACTTAATGTAGCACTTAAAAAACCAATTCCGTTAAGAAGCCGATAATGGATGCAGTTCCATAAAAATTACCGGAAAAATTCTACACTTAAAGTAAGTAACTCTTAAAACCGATAATCTGAATTAATTACATCGGTTACAGAAATTTTGATACAGAAACGCAAAACAATATTAATTCTATAAAATTTACCTATGATGATAATTATACTACGTGTAGTTAGTGTATTTAAAAAGAATCCACTACTTATCGTTTAAATTAACAATAAAGAAATCCACATAACTTGTATTTTATAAATTAAATCGTTACAAAGCATTATAGTTAAGGTGATTAAATACTAGAAATAGAAAATTTTTTTAACAAAATGAATTATGAATTCTTAAAAAGTGTTATGACTGTTTATACTAACACCTGGTTCACTTCTTATTGATTTATTAACCTTTTACTTTATTCCTAATTTTTATTTATTTTTGAATAAACTTACTTTATTAACGCTTATTATCTAATAAAATATTTTTTGTTTAATATATTTCTCTACGGCTATATTATTACGTTTGAATTATGCGGCTGGGACCTGTATCATATTGTGGGACATTATCAGATTGTTATTATGATACAGGCGTTCAACCAATCAAAAGCCAACTCTTTTCAACCACTGGCCAATCAGAAGCGGGTATTGTTTAATGTATCAGTTGTTTTGTGATGTTTTTAACCGGTCGATATTAAAAAAAAAAGTAGAAATTATGACTAATAACCTGCTTTCACAGAAATTTATTGTTTAATAACTTTTTTAAGAATTTAAAAAAATATTCCGTAAATAATATATTCTATCACTGATTTAAATCAATAATTCCAAGATTTTCTCAGCCGTAGAAAAAATATGGTACAGTCCTTCCCACATAAAAGGTGACTTATATGAAATAAAATACAAGACGTTGTTTATTTTTATTTTATATGACTTTATTCAAAATAGGCTCCTTGTGAGTCAATACACAACTGCAAGCGTTAGAAAAATTGTTCCAAAAAAATTCTGATACTCAACCTTTTAAATTACCTGGATTTCAATGATCGTAGCCTTCTGGATATCTGAAATCGTGTCGAAACTACGAAAACAGTCAAAATACTGAAAACACCATGTTTCATCACCTGTTTCGATGCAAGACATGAAGGCTTCCTAGCGGCCGATCTTTTCATGTCTCTGCAATCTGGTTGTTGGTCAGTGAGTGAGTGGGACACAAAAAAGACAACAGATCTTCTTTTGCCCAAATTTTCAGTTAGAATGCGATGCACAGTTGTTTTAGGAATTCCAGTGATCTCCTCGATTAACTTCATAGATGCACAACGATCATTTCGAAGAATTTCCGCCACTTTTTGAACATTTTCTTCTACTCGAACCGTCGATGATGCTCCTGGACGTGGATCTTCACTGCTCTCTCTACCATCAAGAAACCTTGCACACCACTTAAAAACGGTTTTACGACTCATTTCTTCACTGTCATAAACAGTTTATATAATTTTACGCAATTGGCACTTTTACCCAATTGAAAACAAAACTTAATGTTTGCACGTTGCTCCATTTCTCCTTTCACGACCGAATTTCAAAAAAATATTGTTAAAGTTTTGGTTATTACGGACAGTCTGTGATACCAGTGCTGTTAAATTTAAAACGGAAAGTAGTCGGAATACCGCGCTAGTTAATTCATGCATCCGTTCACAGATCGTATTAGTAGTTACGCGAATACAAAATCAGAAACCTTTCCTGTGGGACCGACGTGTATTAATGTAACTCTGGAGATTATGGAGTTGCACTTCGCAAAGGTGCATTAATGGCAATCATTCATTATAAGCTCGTTGGAGAATGTACTTGATTTAGTTTACATTATATCTTGTTTGTCTTAATACATTATAAATTTTTGGTACGGCTTTATTAGCGATGAAGTAATACTCTAATTTATGACTGTTATTTTTTATGAACCACTTCGCAACACATATTATGTTTTTTATTTTTGTACATTATATACATTTTATGAAAAATAAAATACATTTTTATTACAATTATACAATAATACATTTTTAATACAATATCTTTCCTCTTTTTTTAAAAGAAAAATTCGAATGTAATTGTTTATGCATAAAATTATGTATACATATTCATGTTAAATGTGTCTGAGTGCGTGCAAGCATAAGGATGTTAAGTATTTTATATTACCTTATCTTACATTAAATATAGATTTGAAAAACTGAAGTTAAATACAAAAAGACATTTAAGATAGTTTGATTATTGTCATAGATATTATTTATTCAAATTTTTTTATTATCGAACTGATTTTTTTTTCTGATATCTAAGATCATCAATATTTATTATAATTATGGTTACCCAAAAATAATTTATTTTATTTTCTATAAACCATAGCACACAAAAAATAGTTAAATCATATATAATCAACAAAATTTTGTTTTTTCTTACGATTTATTTGGAGGTACCTTCTTTTTTATTACATTATTTCTGTTTCAGTTTTCAACAAACATCAAGCAGTCTGACATTCCCTTTGCACGAATTTCACAACCACACAAAAAACACATGACAAATATAGGTATTTTTTAAAACGGCAAAATTACAGCTTACAACAGAAGTATAATCGTAATATTAAGTTTACTAAAAAATGAAAATATTTTGATATCATATTGTCTTTCAAAGTACGTTGAAAAGCTGAAATATTTTATATTTTAACGAGTAAAGCAGAATTATAAATAATAGTTTTAAGTATATAGAGTTAAAATAGTTCAGAATTTTTAAAAACGATGTAATCTGGTTTTGGGTATGATAAATGATTGTAAAATTAGTAGAGCGTAAGTGTTAAATTAAAACAGGAAAACAATTCAAAACTCTGGATGATCCAAAAATCAAAAGTACCTCTTATTTGATAAGTTCTGTTTATTAATAGTTTATTTATTCGATCATTTAATAATATTTATTATCAATGAAATACAACTGATATAGTAAAATAAACACGTATAGTTTTAAAAAAAAACAAAAGCGCTCTTATGAGGTTGAATTTAAAACTATCCTCAAAAATAAAATTTTTGTTTGAAGTTACACAAAACTGGTGTAAGATCTGTAATCCAAAAAGGAATATATGATGCGCAATTATCATTTTCCATCACTGTTATAATAATGATGAAAACGTCCGAACAAGAACAATGAAAATGCATTAAGATAAGTAAATGTAACAATTTAAGATGTATTAGCTAGTCAACAAAATAGAAAAATATTCCTAAATCAGACAAACAGACAATGTGATAGAGAGCTTCAACGTAAAAGAAGTACAGTTATTATAAAATTTAATGTCAAAAAGGCTACTGAAAACTCGATTTCTGGGTACAAAGAGCTCTTTTTATTAAGTTTTTTTTTTACGACATGACTGAACTTTAGTCTCTAATGAAATAGAGTAAATAAAATGATCATACATTAAAACCATAACAGTTTAGCCATCACGCAAAAAAAATCAAGTACATGAATAAGGATAGCATCCTTTCACTTCACTTAAGAAAATTTTGACACCTTTTTTAATAAAAATAACATTCTAGTTCTAAATTTACTTTTATTTATTTTTTCACCGTATTACCTCTAACACTGACAGACAAAAAAAAAATTTGTAATGTTTCTGTAAGTGGATAACATTTCTTGAATTGCTTTTTTGCGTACATTACAGATCTGTAAATACAATTTTTCTTAGTTTTAAATCACCTTTAGTTTTAAACAAATTACTCTTCAAAAAAAATTAGGAAAAATTTAGTTAAAATCTGTAAAATTTATAATTTTGTAAGAATGATTTCGCTGATGCTGTTCTTTTATAAATCGCCACAGACACACCCGAATTAATGTCCCAACAGTAATCGGCTAGCATGTTAGTATTCCATTTCCCTTTACAGCTGCTTTCAATCACCGAAATGTGTTGGTGGAAACGTTCACCGTGTTGGTCTCCGAAGTTGTCCGGGAAAAAATTCAGATGTGAGTGGAGGAAATACATTTTCAAAGACATATTAAATCCCATAGTTCTGTATTAAGTAAGAAGTTGATCAACAATATCGTGGTAATTGTCGGATTTATGTTTGCCGAGAAACCTTTTGCAAACGTCTTTAAATAAAGCCCAAGCTGCACTTTCTACATTATTTAACATTGAGTTAAATACATCGTCTTTGACCAACTCTCTTATTTGAGGACTAACAAATATTCCTTCTTTAATTTTTCCTTCACTTAACTTCGGAAATCTCTGCCTGATGTACAAAAATCCTATCCTTCTTCAATGCTTTTACAAAATTTTTCGTTAGTCCTAGCTTGATATAGAGAGGGGGTAAAAATATTTTTTTGGGTTTAACTAAGGGCTCATGAATAATATTTTTTCCCATTTGGAGTTACGTTGTCTCGTTTCTTCCACTCTTTAGTAATATAATGTTTATCTCTAGCTCGGCAGTCCCGTTCACAAAGAAAACACATGTTCTTAGTATAGCCTAACTGCATGCCTAACAAAATAGCTATAACTTTCAAATCAGCACATATGTTCCAACTACGTTTTTTATAATTTATTTTTTCAAGAAAATCTACCATCACATCGTATATCTCTTTCAAATTAATACCATGAGCGATTGGTATCGAAAGATATTTGTTACCGTTGTGTAGTAGAACCACTTTTAAATTATTCTTGAACGAGTCTATGAAAAGACGCCACTCCTCAGGTTTATGAATTTATCCTAAATGCAACATAAGCTCATCAATATTTTTTATTATTTTCATCAATAAAGTACTGAGAAAGTTCTTTTAGTCGGCTTCGAAAGCCCGAAATTTTTCTATTTTTTTAAAAGTAAATTCCAACCTTGCAGTCTTGATCCTAATAGTTCAGCTTTATTTTTTGATAAATTTAAATCCCTAACCAAGTCATTTAATTCATCTTGTGATATAATATGTGGCTTATTGGAAGATAATTCAAAATTAGAATCATTGTTTTCTTCAGTACTGCCTGATTCTTCATCGCTGCTTTCGAAGCATACATTCACAGGTAGCAGATTGCAATGAAGGATATTTTACAGAATGTTTAGATTTTTTAGAAATTCCAGACACATTTATTAAACAAACGTAACAATTGGTAACATGATCTTTTGGTTCACGCCAAACCATAGGTACACCAAACGGCAAAGCCTTCCGTTTACCTTTCAGCCACCCTCTTAAATATACAAAACAATTAGTGCATATTACATGAAGAGCCGATGTCTTAACCTGATCACCAATTTCACACTAAAGTACAAATGATATGATTTTTTAATTAAGGTGGAATGTTTTTTCTATTTGATTTTACGGTAAACTCACCACATACATAACAAAAGCATCCACATCATTTACAGAATTTCAAGGCATTATGACACCGCACTGTTAACAAACTTAAGACAGCAATAAGACTGAACAAAATTAATTCATTCCTAAATTCTTAATACAAACAACACATCTATGTTTTCAGCTACATGTTTTGACCTGCACAGACATGATTAATCTTGTCCATGTTGTCTCACTCTTCAGTATTAGATATGATGTTATAATATGTGACTATGATATGATTTAATTCTTTGTCTTGTTTATTTATAGCTTACAAATCATGTTAACAAAGTTAAACAATAAAAAATGGGCTAACAAAATACAATATTAGAGCTTAAAATACTCACTATACCTTGAAAAATGAAAAAAATATCCTTTAATTAAAATAAAACTTTTTTTTCAAAAATGGTGGGTGAAAGAAAGATTCTGAGTTCATATTCGTTTTCAGCATCCAAAAACAGATTAAAATCATATATCTCATATTAGGAAACAAAAATTTTGTTTATCAGTGTAATTTTACATTTAAAAAAATCTGAACTGACTGGTAAAATTGGTTACTTCAATTTTTTATTACAACTTTTTCCTAAAGGTAAACCAAGCACAGAAAAAATAATTTCAGTGAACCCTTCATATCGATAATAATTTTTATTGAATGTTTGAAGAAATAACCAATCTCTTGTATTTACAGATTTATTTCAAGCCATTTTGTTATTAAGTAGTATCCTAAATTTGTTTCTTTTATTGTTTTGTGTTAATATTTTCTTCTCATGATCTTTCTTTATATTCTACAATCTGAATTACTTGCCTTAAGTTTTATAATTTTTGAGTTCCTTACAATTTTTCCCTACTGCGAAACCATCTATAACCAAATTAACTAATCTGGCAAGTATAGATAAATAAATATACATATATAAAATAAGAAACTAAAAAAAGTAGAACTGCTATAAATATACAAGATTTTATCATAAACTTTTCACTCTACATTACACATTCTTCATTTCGTATAATACATCAGCCCCTTTAGTAATAAATTCACCTGCAATACCTAATTTAAACAGGTTCTATTATATTTTTTAATTATTATTATTAAAATTGCCTACTAAGCGCAAATTTTATATAATTATTTAAAGTAATATTTTTTTTCAATGCTTAATACAGACAACACATCTATGTTTTGACCTGCACAGACATGATTAATTTTGTCCATGTTGTCTCATTCTTCAGTATTAGATATGATGTCATAACATGTGACTATGATATGATTTAATTCTTTGTCTTGTATTGTTTATTTATAGCTTGTATTGTTTATATATCTTGTATTTATTTGTCATTATCTTCTATATGATAATGACAAAAAGTTTACCTGAAACATGAACTTTTCCATGTTGTTCCTATCTTTAAAATATAGAACCAAGTAAAAAATCAAGAAAGATAATTCCAAATATGAAAAAGCGTAGAGTTAGAATTTAGACTATCAGTATTGATTTATCATTTCCATATTAAAGAAGCCGTACAGGATTTAAGTAATGAGATCTGAGAATGATCAATCCATTATGATCGAGTTTTATTTATAATTATGTTGATGTTGCTTTTAGGCAAAACTAAAAAATGAGTAATAAGGTAAATAATTGAGAAGCTCAGTTTGAAAGTACATAAAAAGAAATAAAATGATAAGATAAGATGGAAAAATTGTTGCGGTAGTTTAACTTATAAACAAGGTTGAATTTTGTTATTCAGGAAGTAAAATTACAGGATGGATGAAGCAAAAGGAAAAACCACCAAAAGTAGGATAAAACGAGTAAGTAGAAAACATTTCGAGGTAAATAATTCATTGTTAAATAGAAGAAAATAAGGAAACGCTTCAACAAAACCAAGTTACTGATACCGCGAAAAAAAATGTTAATTAACATAATCATTAACAAAATTATTAAGTTCAATTAAATTTATGTTATTAAATACTTTTTACTTTACTTTTTAGTCGCATCTATTGTTACTTAACAAAATTTAGAGCCATTATTAATCGTAAAATTTTATGTCTTCATGATTTAATATCAACAAGTTGACTAAATATTACGAAGCATGCGCATTTTCACATTCATTAAAAAAAAAAATATTAAATAAACCATTAAAGTGTAGCAGAGTAGTAGGATCAGCGCACATAATGGTTGCACAATATTGTTATTGATGAGGGTTACGTCGATCAGTTAGGTACAGAGTATTATTAATCATAACTCGCTTTATGGACCACCCTTACTGAAAATAAATCATTCCGTTTTATTTATTTTTTTCACAAATTTCATCCAAGTCCAGCGTACTCTGCTTTTATACTCTAATAGTTTATATGGCTTTTACACACACAAAAGCTAACAATAAATCCATTACAATGTACATCAGTCGGGCAACAACAAAAATACGAACGGGAAAAATTATTGTAGCACACAAGAAGACTTGTATTAGTATGATGCAGATAAACTAAATAAGTTATTTCACAGAATTCAATTACGCGTTAACTTTTTGCATAGATTACATAATTAGTGTCTAAATATTGACTAAGATTTTCTCATTTTATACCAAATAAAACTAAATTTTCATTACTGATTACTTTTTTACCATTTTTTTTCTCTTATTTTTTAATAACAATATTTATTTATCGAAAATGTTTTCGTTTATCTTATTTTTGAACAGTTGTAAATTTCATAAACTGATAACATTTTTTCATAACATTGTAAAACTTTACATTAACAAAGTTGTTGTTATATTCTTGGCTTCAGAGAAATAACGTTAAAAAAGTGATCATTTCGTATACTAAAAAACAAACTATATTTTTATACCACTGCAATTAAATTAACATCAATATTTTAAAATTATTAATAAACAACCAGTTTTGTCTTAATTAAAAAAAATATTTTTTTATTAGATTTTACTATTTTATACTAGATTATGGATACCGGTGTTCTTTGGTGGTAGGGGTTCAATTAACCACACGTCTCAGGAGTAGTTGACCTAAGTTTGTTCAAGACTACAAATTTGCCGGTACAGTTTCACTACAGTCGCTAATGAATTTAATTGTTGATGCAACTATAAATAAAAGTATTAAAAAAAATAATTATTTTTATGATATTTTATAAAATAACTATTTATAAAGATTTAAGAAACTTTAAATGGGGAAAAAACATGCAAATTATGATTTCATACGGATAGTCGAAACATGATAATAGAAATTATATTAATAAAAAAATTATATTAATCATAAACATAAATATATATTTAATATTAGATTATTTTCAAATGTCATTAAAATTAAATTTTATTAATCCAGTATAAAATAATGTATGAATAAATCAACGACGTTATTTAAGAATACTCTTAACATGAACAGTAATATCAAATGTAGAAACAATGGATAAAATAAAAATTTAATTCTAGCTGGGCATTCCAATAATTATTTAATCATTATAAGTTTAATTTTTCAAGCATTTTGGTATATAAGATTGTTTATATACTCGTATAAATAAAATAAATTAAAATTCAACCTTACCAACAATTCGTCTGTGTTTTTCGAGTACTTTCGGTCATCTTTCACAATGATGTATATGTTGAAAAAGCAATTCAATTTATAAATAATAATTTTAAAGAAATATAGGATCCTACTCCGAAAGTCAAAAAGGTTATATCCTCTAAAATTAATAAATGCATATACGTTGTAAAGATACTCATAATAAACCAAAATTTGATTTAACGGTCACGTCCCCATTATCCAGGATACATAAAGATGGTTTCCCAATACGTCCACTTATAAATTTCATTAATTCTCCCACGTACGAATTAAGCAAATTCTTAGCTAAAACATTGAAGGAAAACATAAGATTAAGTAACAAATACAAAGAATAGTTATGAATTAATAGATATCATCAATAAAATTAAAATAAACAGATCAACTAGACTCATAACCCTGGATATAAAAGATACGTACATTAATATTGACACAAACGAATCTGTAAATAATATTTATAACCGATTATCAAAATTAAATGGATAGATCAAATAACCGATTTACCTAAACTCTGCTCCAATAGTAAATATTTAAAATTCAACAATAAATGTTACCAAAAAGAAAAAGGATTGGTCATGGGTTCACTCTTCTCAGCCATCATGGCAGTAATTAAAATTGATGAGTTTGAAAATTTAATTTTACATAACATTTTAAAAAATCACCAAATCTTTTTATACAAAAGATATATAGATGGTAGTTTAATTATATCTGATCTAAATAGAGATGACACAAATATAATTTTTAATAAAATTAACGCCTTAATCATAAAATGAACATCACGATAAATCATGTAATCAATAATAATAGAATTAATTATTTAGATATGACCATTGAAAAAAAAAATATATTTTAGAATTAGACATACATAGAAACCAACACAACATAACATTATAATACACATTAATTCATCTCACCCGTGGAACCAAAAAAATCTAATGTTGACACTACACGAATTCCTTGTACGCCGATTAAATTACATATTCATATTTTTTTTTACAATAAGAGGTTAATAATGATTAATAAATCAATATATTTAAATTTAAAAAAAAGTTAAAAAAGGAAATTAAGTCGGATTCGAACAACCCCGGTTCGAATCCGACTTAATTTCCTTCCACTTGTACGATCCAAATATTTCATTAATTAAAATTTTATTTGGCTATAACTCTGAAAATAATGAAAATAAGTAACACTTATGATATATTGTTGAAAAGATCTCAATTAGGGCTTATTACTGCAGTTAAGGAAAAGGCCAATATCCAATTCTTTTTTGATTTTGAGTTTTTATGGTTCAGTCTGCAATCAAAAGGGGAGGTGCACAACTAGATGTTACAACAGTCCTAAATCCAAAATTTCAACATTCTATGGCTAATCGTTTTTGAGTTACGCGAGATACATACGTACGTGCCGAAATTAATTAAAATGGATTAAGGGATGGTGAAAATGGATATTTTCGTTGAAATCTGAAAACAGAAATTTTTCGCAATCACATGTACTTTCACATTACTTCCTTTACTTCGTACAAGAAACTAAAAATGGCAGCTATTAATTCTTTAATTTACAGAGCTGTTATATATCTCATACACAACAATTTAAAACTAAATTCTGAAATAATCATTATAAAGAATATAGAAATACTGAATGGCTACAATGAAGAACTGATCAATGAATTATATTTTAAAATTTATAAAATACACATAAAAAAACAACATAAAAGTACTACATAATGACTTAGAAAAATCTTATGTAAAGATAGAAGAAATTAATCCATTTCGTAAATATTTTGATAAAATATATAAAACCTAAAATCATTTCTTTCGTTTTCGTATTTAGCCTCTGGGAATTACCGTTCAGGTATTAATTCAGAAGATGAATGAGGATGGTATATATGTGTGTAAATGAAATGTAGTCTTGTACAATTTCAGGTCAACCGTTCCTAAGATGTGTGGTTAATTGAGACCCAACCACGAAAGAACAGCGGTATCCACGATCTAGTATTCAGATCCGTATAAAGTAATTGCTTTCACTAAGATTTGAACACTGGAACTCTCGACTTACAAATCAGCTGATTTGGGAAGCCGTGTTCACCACCAGATCAACCCAGTCGGTTAAATCCTAAAATCTAAAAACGACATACACCACTAACAACAAAATATAGCTTTTATAAACAATAATAATCATACTAAAATAGCTAACTTCAAAAACATAAATAACTTAGACAAGGAGTCTATAGCTTAAAATGTGAGAACTGCCATTTAGAGTATATATGTATAACCAACCGTTCTTTTTCAACTAGAGCCAAAGAACTTATAAACACAAAGGCTATTTAGATAAATCAAATTACGCTAAACATATATTACAGAATAAACATAATTATAATCTCGATAATTTTATTAAAATATTAGATATTTCTACTGATTTTTGTAAAAACCAGCATTCTTGAAAAATTTAATACATATTATTACAACAATAAATTAATCGACGAACAAACCAAATTGGAGGATGATATTGTATTCAAACAAGTAATTAATAATTACCAACATACCTAACGTGTTTATCACTCCCAACCATTAACATTCATAACAACTGCGACTTTCCTGTAAGGAAGTCCGTTATACACTTATATAAACCATTATACACTTATATAAATCGTAATACACTTATATAAATCATAAATTAAGTCCGTAATGAATAACGAACGTAATTAATTTTACACTATGACAACCGGTTGCTATGATTTTAACATTTTATAACTTTTCTATCTACTTATGTAAGTTTTAATTTTTTGCTAATGATATTTTAGAACATTAATTTATATATTAGTTTATTTATTTTACTTTACTCCAAGAATATTAATTAGCAATCATGTAGAACGAACAAAAGTAGATTATTTCTAATATTAAGTTAATTTTTGTTAAATTCTATAATTCTATTTACTATTTTGCAGAACCGAAGTTGGAAGAATGTTTAAGTACTAAGTAATATCTTTCAGCATGGAACATTTATATATTGCAGTAAAATTTAACTTATTCATAAGACGTTATTGGTATATCTTTTTTTATTCCATACATATCCAGAACGATTTCTCACCGAATGATTTTCTGTTGAAAAATTTTGTTTTTAAATACAAAATAAAAATATCACGAATGATCTTTGAAAAGAAGAAGCAACAAGTGAAATGTGGATGTAATTTGCTAAGTGTTCGATTTTTATTTTATTAAAAATGGATCCGAGAGAAACCTCTTCAACCTGAAAATTTTATAAATTCTCTGACCTCTACCCGCCATTATTGCTAATAATACCCGAATTTCCTTCAACAGGAGTAATCTAAGAAGCTTTATAAGTCTTCCTTTTAACTATGATTATACCTCTACTGTCTTTTCAGTAAGGATATCAAATTAAAGAGAAAAATTCAATACATTAGCCTTACGTAATGAAGCTATAAATTATCTAATAATAGCTGGCACTTTATACGTTACATTATCATTAAAAATGAAGTAAGGACAAAATGACATTTTATTATAATGCTACAACCGTACTTCATTGTGCAAATTATACTACGAATCGTGAAAATAAAAATAGACAAAGTTTTTTTTTACTTAGTAAATTAATGGGAATTGCAGCTAAAAACTGTTTGATCAGATGTTCCAAATTAGTATTACATTAGAATTTTGTACGAAACGATACGAATTCATTGTAATGAAATACAAATAACTTTTTGTAAAATTTGAGTTAAAATACACTGTCACTGCAAATATCCTTCAGAATATTTAAATAATATCGCGCGGTTACTGAATTAAATATCCAGAAAAGTTGTTCATGAAGAAGTTTAAAAATATTAAATCCAAAAGTGATCTATTC
This sequence comes from Lycorma delicatula, assembly GCF_047948215.1. Classification (NCBI taxonomy): domain Eukaryota; kingdom Metazoa; phylum Arthropoda; class Insecta; order Hemiptera; family Fulgoridae; genus Lycorma; species Lycorma delicatula. Next base: position 199,468,050 of record NC_134456.1, read on the forward strand.
TAACAGTAGATATTGCCAAATACTTTCTGTCTGGCAATGAAGCCAGCTCGTATGTATTTTGCAAAGTAAATTAATACGCAATCACAGCGTCTGCAGTATAATATTGTCTATATATGTAGTCTTTTGGTAAACGATATATTAACTTTTTCCATTAAATTGTCATCATAACTTAAATTATTTAAAAAAACAAAAAAAACAAAAAATATGCGGTATTAATTATATTTAATTCCAGCAATAGCTCTGTAGTCTTCTTCATCAAGTAAACAGAACGAAGAGTTCTGAACAAAAGAGTTGGGTATCAACCGCATATTCAAGGAGAATATGTATGTCTGCCTCATTAAGCTTGCATATTTATGTGTACGGTATATTTTTTACACTATTTCGCTGAAAGATATGATATATGCAGTGTAAAGAATAGTGGTTTTGTTGAAAAATTTTTATTTATTTGCTTTCTATAGCTACATAAAATAGAAAGCAAATAAATAAAAAGTTTTCAATAAAACCACCATTCTTTCAATCTTCGTGGAACGTGTGGTCAGTTCTAATTCTTATTATACGCGCATCAAGAAATTTCGGTTTGAGGATTATGAGAAACTGAATGGTTAGCTGTTGATTATAAAATGCGACATACTAAAGATGAGCAAAATACGAGTAGAGTGAAGTAATCCTACCTCTTTGCGATCGATACAACAGATTAATTAATAATGGATATTTTTCATTTTTTTGTATTCGAAGTAGAAGCTGCTTACATCTGATAACCTTTTATTAAAAAAAGTTTGAATGTTCGTTTCATTTTTAATTTTTGATTTACCTTTCAAATAAGGCGGAAACTCTGGAAACGTTTACCTCGTGCTTACTTTGAGTTTATAAATTATTATATATATTATTATAAATTATTTATTTTAACGTTTTTATTTTTTTGTAACAGTTTTCTTTCTTAAATTTACAAATTTTTTCACTAATCTTGATTAGTTGATTTTGTTTCGATCTTTTTTGTTTTTGTCTGTAACTGATTGTACCTCTTTTCGTGTATTTACGTTTAAAGTAACTTTTCCAATTGTTTACATAATAAAAAAATTATAAGAATCTCATAGTTGATTGAAAATAACGCTAGGTATTTTTAAAAAAAACAAGGTTTTTGAGATGTATCTATTTTATTAAAGTAGATTATATATTCTGGTAAAATTTACTAATCGGAAAATAGTAATCTATTTATATATATAGAACATTTTTTGTAAAGTTAATGCCTTATAAAAGTCTTAAACTATATTTTCATCATTGTAACAGTATTATATTAACAAATAAGTTGTGTAAAGATGATTTTACATGGAAAATGGTAAAGATTCATAAATGGTAATGAACATAATGAATGGGGTTTTATAACTCGAAAGTTGATCGTAAAGTATTGTAAGGCTTTTCTATTTGTAAATTAATGCAATAGGTTGACCGATGGAAACTAGAGCGACAGACTGTTATTATTATTATTATTATTACCAGGAAATACTAAAAAGGGGAAATAATATTTCAGTAAAAGACTCATTGATCTTATTGTAAGAAGACTGTAACAGTAACTCACATAATACACTCGCAGTCATTTGAGTTGAATATCTGATTCACAAACATTGAAATGAAGAGAAAAGTATGAAAGAGATATTCAAAAGTTGTAATATTAGAAATTTTTCCTTTGATTCAACATTAGCAACGGAACTCATTACTTATCGCAACGAATTTTATAAAGGAGAAAATTATTATGAAAGTTTAAATAGTTTTTTCTTTCAAAAAAATGTCTTGATGAACAGAACAGAGCCGAATTCATTCGTATTTTGTGAGGCGATGTGCTTTGATGTTCAGCTATGTTTAATTTGTTGAATTTTGCGCAGATTAATTTGTGTGATGTCAGATCTGTTGAAAAGGTGAAGGCAGAGAAGAGAGGGTAATCGCAAGAGAACAGTTTGTAAAATGGAAGCGGAGAAGAATAGAAGGTGCAGTTGAAGTACGGGGTAGAAAGACGAATGAAAAAGCTGAATGCCTGCTGGTTAATTAGTATTTAATCCTTTACAAGTGGCGGACGCGAGAATTTTCAACATTTAAAACAAAATAAACTTATCAGTCTGAGTTAATGGTTTATATCAAAACAGAAAATGTGAATAATAAATATTAAACCGTGTTTTGTTTTGTAAAATTATTTATTACAGGAAAAAACTAAGCATAATTAATTCACGATAAAATAATGATATAATAAAAAATAATATAAAATAAATATATACATAATAATAGTCTGATGCACTAAAAGTAAAATTCTTTATATTTTTTTTTAAAAGTAATATCTCTACATACCCGAGTTTTAAAAGAGATATATGAATTGACCTGTATTTACGCACGTTTTCCTTTCTTTTCGGTCTCCATTAATTTTAAAATTTTAACAAATTAACTACATTCAAAATCTTTAATAATGCACTTCATTTATTCTAATTTTTTCTTCACTGTTTTTATCTTCAACGATTCCTTCCAGGACTAAATTTCGTAAGTTCATTGACCAATTTTAACTTTTGACCCATCTTTCTGGCTTTTTTTCTTTCTTTTAATATGTTTTTACAGTTCATATCTTAACATTTTGAAAAATGTAGAAAATTAAATGAAAAACAAATATTTTCATACTAAATTAACTAAAAAATAAACAGCAACACTTAAGATCAGAGATAACCACAAAAATAGGCTTAAGCATTTTTAACGCTATCTTTGATGCAATTTTGCGTAGGTTGTCTTAAATAATTTTAATAAAAGTAATTTAAAAAAATAATAAAATAAATTATATTATTAATTTAAATAACTTAATAAATAATAATTAAAATAAATAGTTATTATTTTTTTTAAAGTTATCTTTAAAAATAAGAAAAAGTATAAAAATCCTTATGTTTTAATTAAAACTTTAATGATATTTTATTCTGCAATTAGAATTTTAAAATTTGAATTTAGTTTGCATAAGCGAAATTCGATAATAGATATACAATCGCAAAAAAGTAGAGAACACTTGAATTATTTAATAAATCCGGCTAAATAAGATTGCTTTACTCATCATTACCAATATCCATCCTTTGAGTAATTATTAAATAATCTATTCTCTTAACAAAATTTATTAATATTAAAAGTAATATTCATTTTAAAATATAAAATAAACCCTAAAATGGAAAAACCCATATCAAAAATATTTTATAATCTTGTAAATTACGGACAAAAAAAAAATATTTTTCAAGAATTAAAAGAGGAACATCCATTTGAAAAAAATAATGTTAAAAACTAATGACAATAAACACGAATTAACTCTCAGCGGATTAATTCAAACTGAATGTGAACATACTTAGAAAAAAATTTTACTATCAGTCCGCAACCTTATGCATAATGATACCTAGCTAAGAACACTTTCGTATCACAACCTTTAGCAATGGTTACTTAAAAATCTAGAGATCATACGAGTATACGTAATATATCTAAAAGGCAACATCTTTCCTACCGCAGTCGGTTAATAAATTGAAAATCTAAAACTCCAAAAAGTAGGTAACGATATCTGTTTTGCTGTTGTATTATTTTTAATTTATTAAATGGTATATTAAATATCCTTTAAAGAAATGTATACTTAGATTTTTTTATCGCTACTTTTACGTTACGACATTCTCAGTATTTTTCTAATTTTATTTGTGTTATCTTTACAGTAATCTGTAAGGGCAAAAATTCAAATAGCTGAGGTTTTTTTTAAATAAATTTAACTAGTAAAATTGAACTAAAAAATGAGCAATGAATCAAAAAAAAAAAATTCATTCAGCATAAATTTAGGAAATCATGTAACATTCTTTTAAACCATTTAATTTCACATAAAAAACTTTAATGAAAGTTTTTTATTCTATCCAGCGTACGTATCCCTTTCTGGATAAAATAAATACTTATTTTATTTTATATTTGTAAATAATGTATATTATGTAATTTTTACCAGGTTTGAGATTAAAACCAGAACCCAAATCTAATTTATATCATATGTTAGAAAAAAGTCTAACATAAATTTGAAAATGTAAATTATTATAAAACTCAAGGAATATCAAGAATAACATAATGTTATCCTGGTTTTACCTTTAATCTTGTTTTTTTAAACGTATTCTTTAGGTAATGTCATGCAGCATATTGAATTAACATTTTATTTTTGTACTAAAAAATAATTATTTTCAACAATTATCTTATAAAAAGATATAAGATATCATTAAAAATGTATTCTTTAATGCAAATAAAACAAGAAAGATTAATTTAAAACACAGAAAGTAAATTATTATTCTAACAACGCATATTCAGAAATTTAAGTTACTATTGTAAATATTTCTTCAGTAAGTGTTATAAAAACATATGAAAGTTGTTAATATTGGTGAGGGATCCCTTTGGGGGTTTCTCACTAGAGGCGAGAAACGCCAAGACCGTAGTTCCGGCGGGAAGTTCCCTTTTGGGAACTCCTTATTTGAGGCATGGCATGCAAAAAGAACGAGTTCCTGGCTGCCTGGGCGCTGCCTTGCGTTCTTCCGAGGTAGTTTGAGGCAAAGACACCCCTCGGAGCTGAGTTTATGCTTAAATGCGTGTTTGGCTCGAGAGGGTGGGAAAACTATAGATGTATAAAAACAAATTTATCATTAATAATAATATTAATTTTACTGTAACTATAATTATAGTTAAAAAAGAAGAAACGAACTGTGAATTCTTTGTCTATAATCTAATGTTTAAATGTGACTAATACGACTTGAAGGTAATAAATTTAATTTTTTGCGTTTTTTTTTTTGGATGATATTCCTTCATATTACACAGAAAAACAGATTCCTAAGATCTATAATTCCGTAAACCACAATTAAACACCAACGGGAAAAGTCCTAACAACATTGAATGTACATAGATATTCTTATCTGATTTAAAGTAATTTTTTCATAATCTATACTTGAATAATCTGCGTCCTGCGTAACCAAAGAACAATGATGCAAAATATAACAATAGGATGATTAAATATCACTAATATTATTATTCTAGAAATAGCGAAATCTATTATTTAATAAATTCTTTCGTTTAGAAAAGATAAATAAAATCAAAAAAAATGTTATACCGATTCAATGAATTTAAACAATAAAATATAGTCCCAATATTATTTTAAACAATAAAATAAAGATATGTCGTTTTAATGTTTTAAAAATATAATAATAAACAAAAACACCGAAAAACCTACACTGACAGTTACTTTTGTTTAAAGGGTTGTCAAACGAATAATAAATAAAAAGAAAGATTTACACTGAAAAGAAATAGTTTTTTCATTTTACTTTAAAAGAAATTTCACGAAACATTTATACTTATTATATTTATAAATAAATATTTACGAAAAATTTTCATTACAATTGTTTTTTAGCGTATATGAAAAATGTTGTAGCTAAACAATACATTTATATTTATTTAAAAAAGAAAGATGATGTTTTTCTATAAACATACGATAAAGAGTAATTTACATGCATAGAAAACTTCTCCATTCAGACAAATATGAAATTACCTCATTCAAGAGCAATAATAGCATGCGTGAAATTTATCTGTTTAGAAAAATGTACCAAAATATATGTGTTTGTTTTTAATATGAAATTAAAATGATGTAATTATAAAGTGTTATACAGAGTGGGACGTATTTGCAGAACTTCACTGACTCAAGATACCAAAATGAGCAAAATTATAATATATAAATTAATATTAAGTTACTATTATCATTTATTATTAATATTTCTTTTTACATTTAATGGAGAGAATAAAAAGAGGCAAAAAAATATCAGCTTGCATTACAGTGTGCAAACGTACTGCCGGGTTAATTGTCTGCAATAACTCGATTGTTTGTCTACAGATTATTACAAATGAGGTGCCACTTAGTTCAAAATGAAATGCTTAATAAATTTTATAGTAAGTACAAATTTGATCAAAAAAATACTATATACTACTGAATATTAAAAAAATTAAGATGGCCGCCATATTGACATTTTTGAAGGTGACATTTTCAACATTTTTAATTTTGTAGAATAAGACACTAGTCTTAGATTTGCCAAATTTAATTATAGTAGGTTTACATCCCTTCCTGAGAAATAATTTTTTATTGAAAATCACAAAATGGCGTCCAAAAGGAAAACAAAGCAAAATATATATTATGTCGATATGAACTTTTTTATTTATTTTGGTGTTCTGAATCAGTACTTGAAGTTCGACGAATACGCCCCGGAACAGCCCGTATATATAAGAGAAAATAAACTACAGGAACAAAATTATATGATATGATATACATATAGAAATTATATGAAAGTTATATTGATTGATGAAAATAAACGACGACACAGTCAGGATAAATCTTGTTAACAAAATATTATTACTCATATAATTTGGAATGAAGAAAAAATACGAAAAGTATGAAAAAAATTGATTGTACACTAAATTAAACTTATATTTTGAAATCAAACAAATAATGAAAACAGTTAGCAACAATATTAATGGTCGTAGCCAGCATACAGCTTAAAATTTTGACTACTTTCCCTGCATTTACAACTTGTCTTTAAAAAAAAGACAAAATGAAGTTAAAGAAAATTATAGATTGATTTATTAAACCGGTTAAATGTTATGAAATTACCACAAATCTAATTCTACACTCATTTATTTTGTGTTTAAAGATAAAAATAAATTAAAAAAGACATTAAAACATTTTAGAGTACTTTAAACAAAATACTATTTTGGAATATATGAACAAAAAATTAATTTTTAATAAATATAGTTCCTCTATTTGATGATACTGAAAACTTGTTTCAAACTATTCGTATTAAAAGAGCTTTTAAGAAAAAAATGATAATAAGTTTCAAGTTGATAGCTTAAAGCAATGAGCGATAATAAAAATTTAGAGAACACCTGTTTTTAATGGTGGGTTAGCATTACCACTCAACCTTATGCATTAAAATCTGTTTCCATACAAAAAAAAAGTACGTAATAAATATTGAACAATTGTTATAAATTCTGTAAAAGATTGGAAATATATATATATATATTTTTTTTTTTTCTCAATAATAATTATAATTACAATCGATTCTCCTGTGGAGTCATAAGTAAGTTTCCTGATAAATGCACGTGATAAGAAGGTCCTTAAGGAACCACCAAAATAATTAATACACAATAAATAGTTGCAAGCAAAGGAAAAGTCAAATATGAAATTTCAAGCTCATCCATAAATCACAAACCATTAATTTCAGCACCATATAGTTCACAAAACAAACATTAATAACAAATACAAAAGAAAAAGAAAGAAAAGTAACAAGAGATTAGATACAACACCACTAAACTTGACGGTGTTAGATTCCAAACTATTACGCAGACCCAAGTCAAGTACATGGGCTCGTTTCAACCGCCGGACGTCTCTGCTGTTATCGAGTAGATTAATTGCAAAGTGGTTTGCATGATTCTCAAGCCTCTGCAGGTATTTGACATTGCGATGTTGTGCAATCTCACGAACCGATGTGAGCTCCAGATTTTTTGATAATCGTGAATCTCATTATTCCGCGTGAACCACGGAGCTTCGGCAATTACCCTCGCTGCTTTGTTCTGAAATCGTTGTATAATTTCCACATTATTAGTACTAGCCGTTCCCCACAATTCCACACCGTACGTCCAGATTGGGAGCAGGATAGCCTTATAAATTAAGATCTTGTTGGATAACGTGAGGCCTGAGTTCCTCCGTAACAGCCAATGAAGTTCCTTGTACCTTGCATTTAGCTGTTCCCTCTTCATCCTCACGTGACACTTCCAGGTCAAACGCCGATCCAGGTGAAGTCCCAGATACCGCACAGTCTCCGTTTGCGGGATCAAAACACCATCGAAGTACACACCGGGACAATCACCTCTCCGCATGGCGAATGTGACGTGCCTCAACTTACCTTGATTAACCTTAATCCTCCACTTTTTCTGCCACACGCACACACTATCCAGCGCCATTTGTAGGTTCTGCGAGGCTAGGGCAGGGTTTTCTATAACGGCCAGGACAGCAGTGTCATCAGCGAACGTGGCGACGATGCAATCATCCAGGACCGGAATGTCCGCAGCGAATATGGAATACAACACAGGGCCCAGCACAGAGCCCTGAGGGACATCCGATCCAATCTCAAAGAGCCTTGAAAACTCGTCATTACATTTCACTTGAGCAAAACGCCTCTCAAGATAAATCAGCAAAACTAAGAAGTAGGGTTGGTTAGCTGGCATTTCTCCCACACCACCCCATTCGGTCGCCCTAGAGCATAGACCAAATGTTCCGTGCCAAAAAACGGCTACTGTGCCTCTAAAAAACGGTATAGCGACCTCGATCCTATCTGCTCCTAATGAGCTACCTAACTTGCGTGAGCGAATTAAGCAGGGTGCCGTACAGCACCCGCTTAAGTGTCCCAGTCGCTCACTTGTCAACAATAAAACTAAATCGGGGAGGCGCATTACATTATTACATTACACAACCCTTAAAATTAACGATGACGGTTGAACATAGCAACCTCATCGAGGAATTTCCACACAGTCCGACAATGCGGCTCTCGCCACATTGACTCGCCGTTTGTGAGCAGTCAAGTTTCCCCCGACCTCTAAGTTCCAGGGTGGCTCGATCTCTGGCCCCCCCAAGAGCAGGGCAGTCGAACATAATATGCACGTTCGACTGGACCTCCCTGCAGACACACAACTCATCAGCCACCAGGCGAAACCGAAACAGATATTGGTTCAGGTTTACATGGTTGGTGCGCACCCGGGCACCCGACGCCCTTAAAAACGAACTCGAGGCATACCATCCCCCCAGATCCTGTATAAAACTATACAAGGATCTTCCCTTAGTCGCGGTGTGCCATTCAAGCTGTCATGTCTCCATCGCGAGGCTCCATATCCTCTTCCGCAGACGGGAGATGGGCAACTGTACGAAATTTTGTTCCGGTGCATTGTGATCACCGCTCCGCTCCGGTTCTGGCCCGGCTCGAAACCGCATCCCAAATGCCTCGGCCTCCCGACCTCTTAGCAACTTCCACATGACTGCTCGAACTTTCACCATTAATTCGATTGGGAGAGCCTTTCCCAATACAGTAGTAGCCTCGTAGGAGGTGTTTTTAAATACACCAGTGCATACTATCATGGCTCTGCGCTTGGCACTCCTTAAATTTTGAAGCAGTGCTCTATTTCTTTCCAACCTATGCGCCCAAACTGGCGCCGCGTATGCGATCATACTTACGAAAACGCCTCGGTACACCAAGTACATTTGGCGGCCCGACAGCCCGTAATCCTTCCGAGCAATCCTCCTAAGCTTGTGCATCACAGAGACAGCGTCCGCCGCAACTTGCTTAATATGGTTACTAAAAAGCAACTTATCATCAAACAAAACACCTAGGTACTTATGAACCCTCACACAGCCTTTATATTTAATATGGGGGTTTCGACTGCATGATAATTTGTCTGCACCCTTCAGAAGCATAAACTTCGTCTTGGGCACAGAAATCTTTAAATTTTGAATGTCCATCCAGCCCTCGGCGGTTGACAAAGCCGCCTGCGTTCTACTTTCTAGCTGCGGTCGTGAATTGCCACGAACTAAGAAGTAGGATTGAGAAAGTTGTAGCTTTAACTAGTAGAGTAAGCCGGGTATCCATACCGTATCAAAGGCCTGTTGGATGTCTAAGAACGCCGCCGAGCAGAATTTCTGCTCCTCCAGACACCCAGTGATGACTCTATGAGATTGTTCGATTGTGGAATGGCCACACCTGAACCCAAACTGATGGTACGGAATTATCCCCTTACTCTCCAACACTGGCCTAAGCTTTTGCAATAGTAGCTTCTCAAACAATTTAGATAAGACCGGTAACAGGCTAATTGGTCTGTAAGAAGAAACTTCCTGTGCAGGCTTCCCTGGTTTCAAAATCATCACCACCTGCGACACCTTCCATTCCGCTGGGAAGTAGGACGTCCGTAGAACAGCGTTAAACACTGATGTACTCGAGGCCTTTAAGGTATCGAGTACATCTGATGTACATCGAGTACATCACTGATGTACTCGATGCCTTAAAGGCCTCGAGTACGTCAGGAATATTCGATGTCTTAAAGGCATCGAAAAATATATAAAAATCAAATTTTTAACGACGAAATGGGTTTTCAAGAAATAATTAAAAAAAGTTAATGAAATTTAGTAAGGTAATAAATATGAAAAACAAGAAAATTTTCATGAAGTTCTACCCTATTCAAAAAATAACAGCTCATTGTCTACCTTTCAGCATAAAACAATTTTTTCCAAAAATTAAATAGAACCGGCTCATTTATACACCATCTGATAAATCAGATTTTATTATTTGGGATATATTTTTCTTGAAATTGTAAAACGAAATAGAGGCTAATGAATATGCAAGTACCAAGCTAAGTAAAAAGGTTTATAATATTTTTTGTTTCGCAGTATTCGAAATCGTATCGAGGAATACATTAATCTGGTGAGAAGTGATTTTTTGTACAGCGAATTATGCTTAATGATTCGCTGTTAATAAAATTAATATTATGCAAGAAATTAAAAAAGAGTTATAAACTAACAAGAAATGAATGCGTAAAAACCTATATCCTGTAATATTTACGGAGGAAAGTAACAAAATTTTATTTATTTTTTTATTTAAATAATTCACAAAGACTTTAGACATAAAAATTATCCTAAAAAATAAAAATAAATTATAAGTATACTTACGCTGACAAAGATAATATAATTAATAACGTAAATAATTATTTTTCCAATAATAAAACAAAATTAAACGAATCCACATTTAAATTGGAGACATTAATTAAGAGGGCAAAGACTGTTTAACAAGTAGGAGCATAATAAAATACACGACTTTAATTGGTTAAGAAAAGGAAAAGAGAAATTACCATCCACTTACTGTTCTTATTATTGTTGTAACTCGAGTAGTATTGTTAACAATAGGAGGAGTAAATAAAAGGCAAAACAGCAAAAGTTACAGTTCTGTTTTGAGAAGACCGGTTGGTATTTCATTTAGGAGCGTCAGATGTCCTGTAAACAGGAAAGCCATTAAATTAGGTAACCAGCGTGGAAACATGGAGCAGGAGTCTCTCGCGACGCGACTCCTGCTACGTAAGAGATGAAATAGGTCCCATAAATAACAGTTCCCGTCAGGCAGTGGGACGGCGTGCGCCGCGACGTTTTACCGCACGATTATACTCAGTCGGTCCAACACTACGCTACTTGATTTTAGTCACTCGCTTTCTGGTTATATATCAGACGTAATAAAAGCATGTTCATATATTTTTAAATGATGTAAAACTTACATGTACAGTTTTCATTTATAAATTATCGTTCAACGGTGGTTATAAAAATACAAAGCCCTTCTGATTTCAAATATATGTCACTGGGTTTTATCATATAATTATTATAAACTCTAAAATATTAAAGTAAATTTAAGTTACATTAAATAGTTTCAGTACATATGATTATGATCGTAATCTAAAACGTTTTGATAAGCGGTCGTAGAGTATGAAATTGATTAATTTATACAGATTAAAAGTCAAAATGATAGGTTACTAACGTTTGTTAACCATGTTTTTATTTTTAACATTAAAAAAAATAGACCAACAAACTTCGTTTTTTATTTAATGCTACGCTTTGGCACAATCACACAAAATATTTATAGTAATTTTTAATGAGAAATTAAAATTATTTTTAACAGTTAACAGCATTGCATGCAAATATTTAAAATTACCATAGCTGCTCAATTTCTACATGATTACAATTTTTAAAGTAATGTTACATTCAAAGCAAAAATATAATAATAAAGTGAAATTCTAATTTAATAAAGTATAAAAGGAAATAAAATAAAAAGGGAAATCTTATAAAGAACTATTAAAGTGTTGTACCCGTTGTAAATTCCAGTTTAAAATTGGTTGAAGGCTTGCATATCCGGTACTCATCAAAACGTTCACATAAAGGAAAGCCTGTGTACGGGCGTTGCCCGCATCTTCCGGCATGCAACCATGACATTTATATCAATATTGAACTCAGTACAACGCATTTCCCTGACATATCTTACTTTTAACTCTAAAAGAAAACCTTCAAATTATATTGTAAAAATAAGGATTTTGCATATAAATAAATATGTAAAAAAAATTTATTAAAAGAATTTACCAACTGGGAAAAATTAAAATACGTTCATTAAAACTGAAAACTTATAACATTCGATTTTTACGTCACCCTTACAAAATTACGTAAATAAACATGATGGAAATTAAAAGCATAAAAGATAACTGCCACAAACATTTAGCATCAGAAATGCATTGTCAATGTGGGAAAAACAAAGTATAAAGTAAAGGGGACTCTAAATTAAATAATCTTTCTATAAAGTTGAGTAACATTGTAATAATAGAGTATGTCAACATTTAAAACAATTTACACCAATTTTTTGTTAGAAAAGTTATAACTAGACCTTTAAACCGTAAATACTAAAATAAAGAATAAACAAAACTCGCTTTCTAAAAGCATGGTTTGGACAAAATCTTTTCAGATTCATTGCAGAACTCAGTGATATTGCAATTATGTTGTGCAAGTCGTCCATCTTAAAGAGGTTAAGAAATTCGTTTCAAACATTGCATTTGATCTATTTTGTTTATTAAAAATTAGTGGTTTTAAATATTGCAACAATTCGCCAAATATTTTCATATTCCTGCAAACACACCTGAATTAAAATTTTTAGTTTCTCTGAACTTATGAACGGCTGATGATTCTCTACTTTTAATGTGATGCTAGTTGATGGTTTTTGCGGTTGTGGGTGAATTTGCTTATAATTTTTCCGATGAAATATTAAATGCACTCCACCACGGTTTAATTTATGCACTTTTGGGTATTATCGACCATTAATGTGTACTTAGCGACCTGCTTGTACTGTGCATTCAAAGTATTGGTTGCATACCGCACAGGCGATGACCGCTTTACGCAGTACATTGTAAACACATTCGCTGATCCCCGTTTCATCTAGATACTTTAGTTGAAACAGCTATTTCTATCAAGAAGGTAACAATCATTGAATACGTAAATATAATACCATTTTAAATACTTAAGAAAATATACAAACTTCTAAATAATATAAAAATAATTTAAATAAAACTAAAAACGTTAGAATAGCTTATAATGTACTGATAAAAACACATATTGTTTCCTCAATGTCATATTATTACATAATAGAATATTGTGTGTTGTGAGAGACAAAAAAATAAGATATATAAAAAACATTACTATTGTATCTGCAATAAATTAATCACTGATAGTCAGTTCATGTACCACATAACTGTAACATAACAAAAACTTTTATTTGTTAAATATATTCTTATATTCTTTATCGTATATACGAGGAGTATGTACAAAAAAAATATATATATATATATATATATTATCACACACTTTGTTTATATATTAAAAATGTTGGCAATTAAAGGGCTTTTTTGGAGCTACATTTTATTTACAATAGGTTCATATTTATTTACAATTGAAACCATAAGTAAATGGATTGACAACTAATGAAACGAATGAAGAATATTCAGAGATACTTCTCATAAAACACCGACACTAACTTTATTCACTTCATAACTAGTACTTACCTAAACAAACCATAAAAAAATACAGACAAACAATGTAACAAAAATAACCGACTAAAATAGGAAACTATTATTAAAGGAGTTCAACAGTGATGTATAGAAGTAAACTCAATACAAACAACAGACAGTAGAACGATTCATAATTTAATAATATATGTTGTCAGCAACGATCTACCAAACCAGTATAGCTTTCAGTACATCAATAATTATCAAATAATTCCAATCGGGGATGAATTCCCTTTTGTAGCAGTACATAAAAGAATTATAAAAATATGAGAATGTAAAACCAATATAACAAATTAGGTTGTCAGTAATAATTAATCTTTAGTCCTGAAAGGTAATATCCATCGCTACGCAGCAAAACCTAGATCTATCACGGTTCGCCTCTTTAGACATCTAATATCTCTACAGTTGTCCAACGGATTCACTGCTAGGTGGTATGAACTTTGCACTTATACGTTGGATCTGCTCACGAATGTACGACGATATCCTTAAATATTCCTGAATCTCATTGTTTCTTACACACTACTTCTGCTAAGATCCTGAGTACTTTGTTCTGGAACTTCTGGATGATCTCAACGTTGCTGTAACACGATGTTCCTTAAAGCTGTTCGTTGTAGCCTTATAGCTGTATACCAAAGTTCCATATGAGAGTTACGACAATAAATAAATATGAAATTTTAAAATTAAGGTGGATGTTTCTAAAAAAATTGTTTGAAAAAATATGTGGATTTGAAAAACACGATTCCATGAAATTAACCAGGCTGTACTTAATTAAAATAAACTAATATGAGTTTTTGAAGGTTACGTCATAACACACCTTTTCCGAGTTCTAATATACACTTTATATATTTCTTAGAACTAATATCAATTCTTTTATTTATGTTAAATAAAGACGGATTAAATTGTTGTAATTTGTGTGAACCCCGTGGATAATAAAAAAACAATTAATAATACTTCAGAAGTAATGATCAGTTCTTTGACTTTATCTTTGTGTTAAACTGGTCGATAATGTCCAATAGTTTAAAATCGTAGTTAATTACTTACTGATAAAAAAATTTTCAAATAATTTTGTGAAATAAAATAAAATTAATTTTTTACGTAAAATAGAATTCGTTGATATAACAAAGGACAGAACAAAATTAAAGTTCTAAAATTTCGATTCATAAAATAGCACTAAAGAAGTTTCCTCGAAGTAACTGCAATAAATTCTTTTTAAGTTTAAATATTTCCTTTGAACATTGTAAAAGAATGTATTAATAATGTCTTCAAAAAAAAAGCTATCAAAAGAAAGAAATCAAATAAAAAATATTACCGCGAAGTAATACACACACACGTGCACGCGGGCAAGCACACAATATATATACTCGTGTATATATATATATATAATTTGTAATATATATATATATATATATATATATATATATATATATATATATATATATAATATAAATTGTAATTCTTCCGGTGTATATTTTCTTTCAAAGAAAGTAACTGAATTAAAAAAAATATATGATGTACTTGTGAAAAATTTATACAAATATGAGATGAGAAAGTAAACTCGCAAACAGAAATTTTAATAGCAAGATATTTATATTTTTAAAATTTGAAATAAACCTAGTTCTTATCTTTTTTCCTACCTGATAAGTTGAAAAGATACGTCAGCAACATTTAAATTTTCTTAAAGATTAAAAAATGTCTTGTAGTTCACGAATTTGGAATTCTTATAATGAACTGCAGTCAGAATATATAAAATATGTTCAGTATACTGCGCACAATATATTGTTTATTAAATTGCTTTTCGTTTGTTATATTCATTTAAAAATAATAAATCCTAACGTTATGTTCATAATTTATAAGAACGTTCAATTTATCGTATTCAATATGTGTACGTAATTGTTATAAGATAAAATAATTACTAAATAATAACTGGTATCACATAAATAATTGCTTTTATTTAAAAATAAATTTTATTACAATGAACCATTTTATCTAATACGACCAAATATACTGAAGAAAATTAAAAGAGGATATTAAAGGTTTATTATAAGTTATAAGATAAACTTAATATAAATTGGCAAAGCGCACTGAAATCGGAGAGATTTCATTTTGCGGTTGAATCCATTTTCCCCTCCGGTTCCATCCCATTTCTTGTATTTTCAGTCGCGGGAGCGAGAAAGCTGAGAAAACATATTCGCAGTTAAATCGAACGTAGTGGAAGGGTTTGGATAGTAGCGGGAGTTCGGTGGTGTAGTTTAAGGGTTGGAGTATTGGGAAATACAAATACTGTAGAGATAAGGCTAGAAACACTCGGGGAGACAATTATAGGTTTTCAAGCCTTAGTGGCTCGCTTCGCAACGCGATAATACCTAATGTAGGTCCGACCCAAACCAAACTCTTTGACTATAAATTGCCCGAAATTAACTTTTCCCACAGTTACTATAATTCATCCAAGTTTTTCCAAGTCCTAAGGGACTTGTAAGAAATAACATTGCAAGTTGACGTTAAAACAAAAATTCAGATTTTCATCTAGTGATATTTCAATAACTTATATATAAAAAAGATTCATAACCTCACACACACACACACACACACTCACTAATTTATTCATATTTTACTAAATTATAACTAAAAAACGCCTAAGTTAACTAAACCGCAATTGAATAGAAAATTAAATTTATTATGTTTTTAACTAAAAATGATAATTACGCAAATCAATACATAATAAAATTATAAATCAAAACAATAAATAGCCAAGCACAGTTACTTTTAGTATAAATGATCAGAAATAGCTGATTGAATTGACTAATTGATTTAAGTTGGACAATGATTTTTAAAACTAACGAATCAAACAACAATTTTACAAAACGAAAAAAAAAATTAAGCATAAAAAATATCAATCTCGCGATGATAATTTAAATTGGTTAATAATTTAAATTTATTCGATTAAGTTCTAAAAAGATAAAAAAAACTAGCGAAAGAATTATGACGTTATTATAAATTACACAAGGTCGTCATGTATTTATTTACGTGGTAGGAGTTTCTCTTATAAAGCACACTTTATTATTTATTTAATTAATTTTTGTTAAATTATGCTAAATTTTAATATCATACGAAGTTTTTCAGAAATTTAGCTTTAAAATTTTATAAAATAATGGGTGAACCTACCATTCGAAAGTTCCTTCCTTACGAACTTCTAAAATAAATAAAAGCATAAATTTTTCGTAAATAATTAAAATTAATACTAACAAAGAATTATTGTAATCTCAGAATATAAATTGGATAATAAGAAAACTCTTCGAAAGAGATGGTTTTCTTTGTGAAAAAAAATACATTATTTAAAGAAATAGGGAAAAGAGTGAAAAAATGTAAAAAGCGGTACTGGATGAAAGCAAAAAAAAACATTTAAGGAGAAGTTCACTAATGAAGAGGGTTACTGTAAAAATTCAAGAGAGATAAGCGGGGAGAAATTAAAAAAAAAAATAAGGGTTAAAAATATAATGTTTACTTATGTATTATGTATAAATGTATGCCTTCCATTAAAACAATCCCTTTCGGTACGCCGGAAGGTGGAGTTAGATTTCACCGGTACTAAGTACGGGATAAAAAAGATTTCCATCTTAAAGTTAAGAAAAATTTCAATTTTACTCAATACGACAATGGTTGCATGTGAAAAAAGTTTCACATGTTTAGCATACGACAAGCTCCATTTTCTTACAATTCCAGTAATATTTTGGTCATCCCTTGCCGTAAGGGTCGGTCGTATCAAAAATTGTTGCAGACAAAAGTTTTAGGTAATGTTTAGAGGACTAACGACCACTTTAAACCGATTCAATACTGTGATTATTAAGGAAAGTACGATTTTTTTTGCCTTCGAAACCCCATTTTTTCCACCACTTGGGCCAATGATAGGTGATATCAAAAATCTTTACTTAGATAAGTTTTAGGCCCTTATCCAAAGAATATCAGGAACTTTAAACGTGTTCGATTTTACTTAATAAGAAAGTTATAGCGATATATTTTTTTTTCAAAAAAGCCCCCTCCATTTTCACCCCCATGGTCCAATTTTGCCCAATAACAAACTCGACCGAGTTTTTGGGCAGTTATATTTCATGTTATCAATTTGAAAGTGATTGGCGCAAAATTAGGGCAGTTATCGTGTCCACAAGAAAGTGAAATATATAAATGTATAAATAAACTATTCAACAGAGGGTCGATTTGGGGTCTGGGGGATGTGAAACGCAAAGATATTTCGCAATTTTTCGGAAGTCGAATCATGGTATCCATCGCAATAGGCAGCTTTCTTATGAAATTTACCTAAAAAGGAAGAAAAAAAAACGGAGAGTCTAAAGAGATAAATTAATATTAGGAAACTTATTTTTGATTAATAACTAAAGACTAGGAAACAGGAAAATGTATATAATAAAAATTGTAATAAAATTAAAGATATTATTTATGAAAGCAAGTAGTCATTCCACAAAGTATGGAACAATATTTATTGCGTTGTACAATTCACCGAAATTATAGTAGAACACTACAACTCACCGGTCCCTTTGTCGGATTAATTAAAAATATTCTTAAATGTAACACATAGTATTCGTATCTATTACTTTCATTATAAAATAATTTAATTCTAAGCTCAATAATGATCGTAAGAGAATAAATGATTAATTAAAAGAAACTCCATTATCCATTCTTCAGTAACAGATTACAGGAAGCCAAAAAATCTTTAGGTAATTAAATTAGATATTAAATGATAAGAGTAAATGCAACGGTAAACGTGTGTAGTCATAAACAAGACTCATATCGACCACTTCTGAGACTTGACCTTAACTGAAACCTAACCACCAAATAACACCGGTACCCAAATCCAGCATTCATATCCATATAAAAATAACTGCCTTTACAAGAACTTGAACCTTAGAACTCTCGACTTCGAAAATCCGTTGATTTTACGATTACAAGTTTAAAAACTAGACCAACACGTCAGGCTTGGCAAGCAGGTGGCGGCGATTGCAGTTGCTAATCTATACACACACAACCACACCCAGCAGTAGCTGGAAAACTGGTTAGAGAAAACAAAATGTTAGGTAATTAATAATAAGTTATATTTATTTTTCGTTCACATTTTTTTCTTTTTCAAAATTATTAAAAGTATATACGAATGACCTGAATCAGTTTAAATTAACTGAATGGTCAGAGTTTGATTTAATCAGTTTACAAAATGCTATATAAAATCATATATACAATAAACAATTTTTAAATGATAGGTAGATTTAAACTAATTAAGTGGAAAAAATAGATCAAGAAAATAAAAATTCATATAAATAAAACAAATAAAATGTTGATTTTTATTTAGTTACAATATCTAATTATCTAATTATTTATTTCTACAGATCAGTTTTTTCAACCAGATCTATAAATCAATTATTATAATAGGACTAATAAATTCAAAAAAATTGATTAAACTAACAAAATGTTGCAACGGTATTATGTAAAGAGGTATATCTGAAAAATGAATACTAAGATTTAGTTGATCAGTTCCTTTCCTTCCTCAGAAGTATACAATGCAAAGTAACAATCCATTTATTTTTTATATTAATGGACTATACTTCCGCAATGCATTAAATAATGCAGATTAATAACCCAGGTATGTAATTATATATATATATATATATATATCTTTATATATATTTCTTCTGTGCGTGTGTATGAAACTGAACTCCTCCTAAACGGCTGGACTGACTTTGATAAAATTTTGTGTGTGTGATTAAGTTGATTATACCATTAAGTGATTAAGTTTGATAAACCATTCTCGAATGGTTTAGGTTCAGAATTTGATCCGATAGAAAATTTTTTTAAAAAATTAATTTATGTTTTGTTGTTGTTGAACTTGGGATGGTTAAGGTTCACAATTGGATCCGGTAGGCAGCGCTGCGTATTTTAGAATTTTTTTAAATTTTTTTCATATCAGTCAGAACCAGTAGTTGGTGCTGCGATCGGATTCTTGGAAATTTTTTTATTTTATTGCTTTTTCGCATACAGTTACTTGCGTGGTAGCTTAATGTTATTATTACATTAAAATTCGTATTTTTAACGGTCTTCTGTGTTTAGAGAGTAGTTTGAATTAAATCCGATAGGTAGTGCTGTTCTGACAATTGGATTTATCTACATTCTGACTTTTATAAAGTGAAAGGTTACATTTTATGTAAGTTTCTTAATGTTCAGTATTAATTGTAATGATTTTGCAGCCACAACCCTTTTCGTTAAACAATTATTTTCCACCGAATATTGTGATTAGAGAGTGGTGTGAATTTTATCCGATAGGTAATGCTGTTGTTTTGCCATTTGGGTTTATTTACATTCTGTGAAAGGTTAAATTTCGTGAAGTTCCTAATGTTCAGTTTTTTTTAAGGTTTTATGAAACTTTCAATTGCGTTCATTTAATCTGTATGTATACTCAAATCTAGCAATAGCTAAGCATTGCCAAGCGCGCTAGAATTGCGCGCTTATTGAGAATATTATATTGTTATTTATTGAAATAACGTTTTAAAGTAGAATTAAAAAATATACATTGTTCAAATTTGTAAGATATAGTATTGGAGTATTTTACATGAATTTTAATGATGTATACACATCATTCATTGTGCATTCAATAACAATCAACTTAACCTACAAATTTAAATTGTCAGTTCTCATTTGATTCTATTCAACTTATGAATATTGAACGGCTCTTTGAAAATAAAAATGTTGTTAGTTTGTAAAATAAATATAGTTTAAAGTATATTTAAAAAATTGAAGTTATAATTTTTGTAGCTGATTAATTTTATAAAAAATTTTCTAAAATGGTTTTTAATTTACAATTATCTAAAATTTGGTAAAATAGATGTTAAAATAAAGAATGAGAAAAATGATAAAAATTTCTACTAAAATTTTTGCTACGTTGCTTTTTTTTACAGTGCTTTAGTTTTTTTATTAATTGATTAATTAATCTATCACATGGTTATGAAACTTCAAAATTATTAAATTAAAATAAAATGCAGGAGGTACTTTTTTAAAATGATCTTAAGTGAAAATTAGAAGTAACGTGAATGAAAATTTATTAATTACACTAATTATTAATTTTACGACGTTTCTATTTTTTAATTCAATTTTCGTCTGACATCTCAATATTTAGTGAAAATAAATATTAACGTAGTATGATTAATTAATAAATAAATATTAACGTAATTAATCAATAAGCCCATTACAATAATACAACCATCACCAAATTAATGAAATTTCGTCCAAATTCCTGCTAATTTTAACTCAAATAAGTTACTTCTATTTATGTGTTGTGCATTTATTACAGAACAATGCCACGTCAGGACAACGTCTGTGGGGTCCTCTAGTATATATATATATATATATATATACATTGCTAATACCATTAAATGTGATTTTAAGCCTACACAAAATATTACGCAAAAATATCAAAATTAATATACATAATTAAGAGGACATTTAAAATAATAAAAACCGAGTAGAATTATTAGAGTACGGTACGCAGTTTAGGTAACAATGTACGAGCATATAAGTTACACTGCAATACACTTTACTCGACTGTAGCAAGGGGCATTCCACTACAAACGTATAAATATATATATATATATATATATATTATACTTTTTTTTTCATTCTCCTTACTAGCTGGAGAGTAGTTGTATGTACAATAAGTTGGTACCAAAAGCGGGAATAACGTAGACAGTACAAAGTAGTAAATATTGCACGGGTAAAAAGATAATATTATGGAACTATACCATTTTGTGAGATGCTATTGTACGTTACATACGGAAAACATAAACATTATAGTAAAAGGTATATCAAATACCGGCTAGGAACCACTGATAGCATTTTTTATAGTTACATTTTACCTTCCACTCTAAACAGACTAATAAAATTTGACGTCTTCACAAAAAAAAAAATTATAAAAACAATAAACTAAAAATGAAGAAAAATTTTATAAAAACACAAAAGAACACTTCCGTTCATAAAATTTAAAACAGCAATTTGAATACTGTTTTAAAATTCATATGTAATAAAATAAAAAAATTAAATAAAACAGAATATTCTCAACTCTTAAGTGCTACAAACATTACTTATTCCTATACAATTTATACCGCTATAATAATCAAATAAGAAATAAAATATAAATTTAAAAATATACCACAACTTGTAATAAAATCAATAAATTCTTAAAAAGCACCGTTACATTTACAAGTTAAATTTAAGTGAAACAACATGTATTATCTTGTTTTCTATGAACATTATACACCGAACTACTCATCTTACCATTTTACAATGGTGGTTTTTATTTAATGTTACAGTTAACTGCCAGTTTTTCTTATTTAATTTTAAAATAATGAAATAATGGTGATAAAAAACACACAACTTGATAACTTTATAAGTTATTCAGCAAACCGGATTATGTATTTTTAATTCAAACACAGCAGCAAGTAAAATTTACCTGGAGTTTACTCAACCTGAAATCATTATTGCAAGAAAGATAAATAAAAAAAAAATACCATTATAAATAAGTAGCAAGGGTAAAATAATATTATTAAAATATTTCTTTAAATATTATAATTTATCATAAAATACACCGGTAAAATTAATAATAATAGTAAAAATTGTGGGACTAACTTTCAACAAAATATTATGAAATTATAGTGATTTATTTATAATAAAATTAGAACGTAAAGAACATGGAGAAAATGCACAAAAGCTTTATAAAATTTAAAACCGGTATTTTAAAATTAGTTTAAAAAGTATAATTTATATTGCGGCAAATATTTAAAGTATTAAATTTAACATTTCTCCCAGTGATAAAGTTGACTATTATTTACAATAAGCTTAATGATTTAATGAATTTGTTAATTATTTTATTACAAAACTTTATATAACAAAAAAAGCTAAAATAATTATTTAAACCAGTAAAAGTTATAAAAATTATTATAAATTTAATCCAGAGCTTAAGAACTTTGTTTTAAAAGTATCGTAAACTTATTTATAGTCTTAATAAAAAGATCCTAGTGAAACTATTTCTGAAATTTTGAGAAAAGGAAGCTAATTTCTAATAGTGAAAATATTTATACTATCAAAAATTAACTTCAAAACTCCAATTAATAGATGTAAATTTTTATTATCGCGTAACAGTCTGTAAGATTAAAAATTGTCCATACTCTGGCAGCACCTGGAGCTAATGTTTAATTTTTTATACTGATTTATATTTCTTTTTAATTTTACTAAAATTAATGTTTCAAATTTATTTTAATTATGCAGGATCTATTTTAACGTAATTTTATTTACATTAACTTTATTTACAATCGGTTAATCGTAGAGACAACCATAAATAAATCCGATCGTATATAAACACTTCATAGGAAGTTCCCATCGAAACTTTAAAATAATTAAAACTAGTATCAAAACTTGTGAAGAGAGTTAATACACAGTAAAGTCTAACAGTAACACAGGCCAAACAACACAAGAAACCAAAAAAAGAAGGAAGAGATGAATACTGTAAAAAAAAAATATATATAAAGTAAAGAAAGCACACAAACAGAGAAGAGTAAATAGAAATAGAGCATTCACTAACTAGCGTTAACAAAAATCACAAAAATAAAACATAAATCAGATAGTCATAATAACACTTCATAATAATATCGCAAATAAAATCATCATAAATCACATGGATTATATAAACATTGAACAGATAAAAATTTTACAATAATATATCATTTTAGAAAAAATATCAGCATTTGTGCAAAACTGTTACCATGCTAATTTAACCACGATTAGATCAATCATTTTTCGGCTTGTGCCCTATCCGTATCACGACATACAATTTACAAAAAGGTGTACTTATATATATATTAAATTTAAATGAATGTGTAGGTGGTACAAAGCTGTGGCGCAATACGTTAGTGTAGAACGTCACTTTTAGACTTTTAACTCGTATGTACTGTAGTGCTTAAGAAATGCTGCCAGTTAAGGGAAACTAACTCAAATTTCATGATTGTTTGTCAACATTAAAGTATGTTAATGCATTCTGATATAAAAAACCAAATAGAAGTCACAAATACAGATTATTTTCAACTCTTAGTTTTATAACTAAGATTTTGTTAGGTTTAGAACTGGAGAACTAACAAAATTGGAAATATAAAAACCATGAAAGAGGTAATTTTGTGCAATATATTGCTTAAACTGGTAAGATCGAGGGTTTTTACTCTACTTTAATTTTATGGAGTTGTTAGGAAATCCCTTTACGCAAGTCATCAAATTATTAGGAAAGCTGCAGCTTACTTTCTATGATTCAAAAACGTCTGTGAGCGTTCCAGTACGCTGAAAGCACAGCTTTATGCGCCTCCATGTCCGGTTGTTTATACGCAACAGCATATCAGGGAAATTCTTACCGAACGGCATCTTGAAGCTGCTCTTTGTTGACTTATCTGCGTTTTCGGACCTCTTCTTTTACAGAATTCCAGAGTGCATTATCAGGATTGGTAAGGTCAGGACTTTTTACTGGCCAAGGCAATGGAGGCGGTAACTCTTCTGACTTGCCTCCGATCCAGCGATTCGGAAAAATTTAATCGAGGCGTCTGCGGGTATTCAAAGTAAATGCACTAGAGTAACGTCTTGCTGAAACTTAATGATGTCAGTGATCCCTTCTGCCGTTAATTCTGGAACCAACCACTTCGATCATTTTCAGGTAACTGTGTTGATTAACTGCGCCGTCTAAAATATAAGGACCAAGGAGATGTTCAGCTGTCATCCCTACTCAAAATCATAAGATGAGGCGGATGATGTTCGATTTCCTCCAAGAAGTAAGGATTGTCTTTCGCCCAGAAAAAAAAAAAACATTTTGATTACAAGAGCTTCGATAAATCGCATACTCGTCTGAGAACATAACGTTCTTTTTATCTTTGCTCTCGGAAAGCATTCAAGCAATAACTGATATGTATAAACAGGTCGATCAAGGTCACTATCGTTCATTAACAGTGGCTGGACGAAAATATTTAATTTTCAAGTCCTTCCGCAAACGGTCTCGGATTCTCGATTTAGGAACGCCTAACTCTGCACGTTAGCGCGTTGAATTCATCGGTGATCATTGAATCGATGCCTCCAAGCAGCACATCTCTCAGCTCACGTGATCGGCCTGCCACTACGTGGCGGACACACGTGGCGGACATGGCAAGAACACATTCCGTTCCAAAAGCCTTCTTCTCTCACGTCAGTAACGTTTGCCGTGACGATTTCCCAAAACGTACAAAGAAGTCATTCATAATGTTCTCCAATGTTTTACAGTGTGTGGACATTCGTGGACCTACACACAAGCTAACAAACGCTTTTCGACAGTGAAAGCACTCGTATCCTTCATCGTTTTACACTTGACTAAGATCATCCCACCACAAATAGAGACAGCGGACGATCCCTACCTCTGCTAGCAGCAGTGAGCGATATCAACGGTGAGAATTGGCAGCAGTAGAGCCCGATTACATTCCCTCTCTTAAAACGGGTAGCATAACTGCCGAGAGAAGAAAATTCGGTGTGAACTAATGAAAATCTATTACTGTCACCCAGTCAGTAATTGAATACATAATTCTTCATTGAAACATAATAAATAAATAATAATAATAATATATAATTATCGAAATTTTATCGAAGAATGAAAGAGGCTTACTTTTTAAAAGTAAAAATATTTTATTCTTTAAGATAATCTCTTTTGTTTAAAAATCTTTTTAATAAGAAAAAAGAATGGATGGCTACATAAAATCGAGTTAGTCAGGCCAAATAACTGAAAGAAATGTTTTTACTTAATATACAACAAGAATTTATTTACCTATCAACTATTAAATACACGAATAAATGATTTTTTAATAAGTTAATAGTTAAACTTTTTAGTTACAGACGGCCTTTTTATCATATTTGATAGTTACAAATTGATTATCATCTCTAGTTGAAGTCCACAATTTGTACTGATATACAAGTATTAATAATTTTTAATTTTTTTTAGAATTAGAAAAAATCTATAAATAATAAAACAATATATTTTAAAGATGTTACTTTTAAAGCAGATAGTGCGCGCGCGCGCGTTATTTAGTGGATTAAAGTTTAATAAAAGTATATGTGGTTTTATTTACGTAATACTAGGTTTAGTTAATTATAAGCTAACTGTTCTAAACAAGAAATAATGAATATGTGTGTATATCATAATAATACTATACAAGAAAAAAAAGAATAAAACTTGTACTAGAAATAAAAAAAAAGAAATGAATAGCCTATACAGATGTTAGTGTGAGAGTTACATAGACAGAATGACACCAACGGAACCGTTATCTGTAAATGTAGGGTGTACTGCCTTACAGTCGAGAACGATTAAGTGGCGTCATGATCCCTTAAAGTAACCTAAAACGATGTTCTAAATAAACTTTATCTCTACTAATTATAAAATCCACCAAGTAAACAGTACAGTCGACACCTATTCGGCTATACAGTTTTGTTTACATAATACAGTGAGGCAAAAATAACTTTACTCATTACGACTTTTGAAAGAACGGGAAGTAGTGAATTCCGGATACGACAAAAAATATAAAGAAAAAGTGAAACGTTACTCGGCGCATTTGAAACGGGCACGTCCGGCTTCAAAGAACAACAACAAATGTTATAAGGTCTAAATCTAAAAGAAAACTCGGGTATGCGGAGTTTGAATGAAACAAAACTGATTTAGTGAACTGCAGGAAGAGTGGAAACACTCTGCCTGCTCTATTTTGCTGTATTGTTGTGGTTATTTCTACTGTAATCCAGCTACGGGTAGACCAGAGCAATGAAATGACCTTCCGCTTTGCATTTCCGTACATAGGTCTACTCATATTTAATTCTCAACCGAATCTATTCTCATTCTCTTCTTCACTCTCTCATCCTCTCTCTCTCACTCTATCTAAACATAAACACGTGTACACGTAATACCTTACTTTTCCGCAGGCAGACTCATGAGTTTCTCTTTCACGTTTCTGTATCTAATTTTGTAACTATATTCTTGTATAGTTCATGTTTTATTTTCTAAGGATATACAAGGTATATTTTCAAGAATTATTCTTTCTTTTCTTTTTACTGTTTAGCCTCCGGGAATTACCGTTCAGATATTACTTCAGAGGATGAATGAGGACGATATGTATTAGTGTAAATGAAGTGTAGTGTTCTACAGTCTCAGTTCGACCATTCCTGAGATGTGTGGTTAATTGAAACCCAACCACCAAAGAACACCGGTATCGACAATCTAGTATTTAAATCCGTTTTCAAGAATTATTACCCAAGCTTAATCATACGGGTAAGTAATAAGATGAATTGTGAAAGATGAAAAAATTTTAGCCCGACCTGAAAATTAAACTAAGTAAGTGCATGGAACAGAACATTTTAAGTATTCTAATTGGAAGACACTAGGAATAAAACAATTGGAAATTGAATGTAATTACTAATTTAAATCTAATGTAAAGTATTGATCTGCAAAAATTATTCATTTTCATTTAAAATTTTACTTTTATGCTGATATATTACGAAAAAAGTATTCTCAATTCAATTAATGATTAAGCTAATAGTTCCCCTTTTTACTTAAACCTAATTACTTCCACTGTTGTTTGTAAGTATTTGAATAATGTAGAAATGTAGGATGTATGATGCTGAATCTTAAAATAAATTTTAACTTTAATCATCCAACTATTGTTTATTTATGTTTGCATGTAAATTAACTAAGATGGATTGCATTAAATTATATTAAGATGGATCTTAAAGCAAAAATCTATGTATTGATAATTACTGTACTAATGAATCACTCGCATTTAATCCCAAAAATTACACAAAAAATAAAAAAATAAATAAATAGAAACTACTAAAAATTTTGAAATGGTTTAAATTATATTTCGGTTCATTTACTATAATTAATATTTATTATTAGTAAACTGAACTAAATTAGAACTAATTTTTTTTCTGATGAGATCTTCCCAGAAAATCAAAATAACATGTTTTTAAATAGCGAGTAACTTTTGAATTAATTAATTTTTCTTAAATTTACTCAGATTACGTTATATATTATGTTAAATCAAATTAATTTTCTTTTACTGAAATATATAAATATTTTTAGATAAACACCATTTTAAATTAACTGATTTCAACTACAAGAATATATTTGATTGATTAAGTAGTACTTAAAAAATTAAAACGGAAACAATTTTTACATTATATTGTAAAAATTACTGTTTAAGATGTATAGACGAATATCGTTAAATCATTTGAAGAAAACTAATTTTTGATATAACACACATCAAAAACGTTTTCCACCCCAATAAGATTTGAAATAAAATGTATGTTTATATATAAATCGACTTCGTATACGACAACGTAATGAAAGTGAATGTGTGAATAAATTGAGCTTGAAAATAGTTTTTACAAAAAATAAAGAGTATACCAGGTTTGTTGAAAAACTCGTGCATGCACGCACATTAAACTTGTAAACATTAAATGCATGTTAGTATAGGTGGAACTATCACGCACCTATTCGCTTAATAGTAAGAAAAAAAATTGTTATAGACTGAATTTACTATTTTAACATGGACAGATTGAATTCCAGTTTAGTTTGTTTTATATGCGTAATACGTTCAACAGTTTTGTATTTCTATTGTTCAGCGAGTGATAACAGTTTAAATTTATATTCTGCCGTATGATGTTCGTTACATTCTTCTACGGTAAATCTATGCCAATACAAAGGCATTAATATTCTATAACAGATACTCATCCTTCTGAAGTTTACCTTTCCTTTACAAGTACGTAAAACAGAAAAAGAGCATAAAAATTCATGCATGCACATTTGATTTTAACTTTGTGATGACTTACCCTGCAAAAGCAAAGTTAAAAAAAAAATTGTCTTAAATTTTATCGTAGCTGTAAACGGTTTTTATAACACATGTTTTAAGAAATACAAACAATGTATATTGACAAAAAATTTATCGAAAGATATAGTGTTTCACACTACTAAAAGTGTGACTCTTTTACGTAAAATACGCAAAAACAATATCCTATATGTATATATATTATCCATAAACATATTCGTTATAAAATATCAAAATGTAGATATCATAATTACAAAATTATTCTAATTAAGTACGATATCAATCAAACAGAATTTTGTAAAGGAAAACTAATAATTCAAAATTAAATTCATTAATATTGTTCGATTTTTCTTTAAAAAATGAAATCCAAATTCTCTTTTTACTAAATCACATAGTTTTCAAATAATTAAGATACTCAATAATCTATAACTTTGTAGTTATTGTTAATAAATTCATTTAAATTTTTCAACATAACCTATAATAATACCCCCCCTCCGGAGTCGGATCCGCAACTAAACTCGGCTCCGAGAGGTGCCATAACCTCCAACTACGTCGGAACCAAAGTTCCTGCCAAATAGCCAGAACTCGGACAGTATGCCTTGCCTCTACTCAGGATACCCCGAAAGGATCCCCACCGTTACTAGGTCTTACTTTCCCCCAACAGTATTGTAAGGGAGTCCCCACCCGATCATCGTAAGCGGGAGACCGAGTACTCCCACCCCCTCCCGGATGGAGCTGTCCCTCAGACATCATGATGCTCCTAAAAAGAAAGAGTTCTAGATGCCAATGAAACCATCTTACATCTCCGACCCCCAGGCGCATAAACATGTTACTTGCAGGTTAAGCACCTAGGGTTCCGCTGGCAGTCCTCGCGTAAATGGCCAGTCTTACCACATATAAAACAGTGGCCGCTTCTGTTTGCACCAGAACAGAACTTGGCCCTGTGGCCTGTATTCCAACATCTGAAGCAAAGGTCGTCGGATGTACGCCACACCACTCGACAGGCCACCCACCCAATCCGAATTCGCCCATCAGACAATAGTTTGTCCGTCAGAATTGGGGGCTCTGCCAGTGTAACCACCTGAGTGGAGCCGTAAGCCGATCGTATTGACAGGATGTCAATAGCGACCGACTCACCTATCGTCTTGCAAAGCTCCCGAAAAAACTCGTCCTGTGACATGAGGGCATCAACATCCTTAGCCAGGACGTGAGCTCTTTTGTCGTCCCTACCAGCCATGGCAGTAGTAGCAACACAGCAATATCCTTGCTGTGTTGGTTCGCCTCGCCACTGTGTCTGCCCGAACCTGTAGGTGGAGGTCCTTCCCTTGGCCCTGCCGGAGAGGACTCCGGTTTCCCCTGGTGAAACTGCCCCTTTCATCGACTGGAGAAGATCTGCAAAGGTTCGTCCCACTGCCTTGACCACAACTGCTGTTGTCGGCGGACTCACGGATCGCTTCTTACCTGCCAGCATCGATGATGGTGAGGCCCTGGTTAGATGAATGAGAAGGATTCTCCCCCGTCCTTTTCCCTGCGTACTCCACGGATCGCCGTAAGACTTGTCCGACTCGCCGTTGTGGACCACAGAAGAACACCCGCCGATATTGTTCATTCTCCAAACCCCGTGGTTGGATCTGCAAATAGCAAAGGCCACACCATGATCCCCCGCGGCAATATCGATGACTAGAGTGTAATCGGTCCGCCCAAGTGCGACCTGACAGCTGCTATCCTCTTCGGAGAGGTCCGGAGTTGTCGACTGCAAAAGGAGGACCTGGCCAGGCCTCAATCTGCAGCAATGGCCAATTCTATAAGCCACAGAGCTTTCTGAAGAACTGTCATCCTGAAAATGATCAATTCCAACTGCCAAGTCAACAATCCAGGCGGAGCCATCTGCTTCGTCCAAACTGTCAGTATCCTCAACAAGGGCGGAGGACCGGAAGATGCCCTCGGGCCAGCCCCTAAGAACCAGCCGTTCAAGATCGGCATCAGGAACGACACTTCGACCACCCGCCGCAGCTCCTCAAGCGATCAAGTCGTAGCTCGTCCCAATCCCCCATCCGAAGTTTGAGTTGCCTCATTAGAGACAATTTGGTACGTTTGAGTGGCTTCGTTCATCACATTTGTTCGAACATGTTGTCGCCCCTGCAGTCTCTCTTCTAACTGGCATAAAACTTCCTCAAAACACTCCAACACATGAACGCTGCGGTCCATGTTTCCGGAGCACTCCTTTATCTCGATCTTAGTTGTCGAGTGTTGTCGGACCAACACACTCAGCTCATTCACATTACGAAACAGAAGCCTCATATTGTGGCCAAACCACTTCTTCTGTTTCAGAAGAACTGACTCTGTACTTACTACACGCTATTGTCTTGCAGATCCTTCTTCTCTCATACCGGAAACGTCCATCGACGACTCGTATCTCTGAAAGTCAGAGGCCTCCTCCGCCAAATATAGGGAACTGCAACCGGCCCGAGACTTCTTCTTCCCCTCAGAGGCCGGAGGAGAACCAGGTAGCTGACGCTTCCCTCCATGCTTAATCGACCGCTGTCCATCATCCGACCCTGTCTGGAGAGACGATAAATCTATTGCGTAGTCCGTAGCGAACCAACCAGATGTGCCAACAACCCTCTTCTGGCGTCGAACCGAAGCCTCTCCAGTCTTATTTGATTTACTTTTCGAAAGCAAGCAAACAGCACGCCGAATCTTCGCAATAACCATCTCTTTAATACTCTCACCACCACTGGTGTCAGACATAACTTTCTGAGTGGTGACTCCAGACCCTCTCCGCCTGCCGGATCTGCGACCAGTAACAAGAAAAATCCCTCCTCATCGATCGGGACGTCGCCCTCAAGCCCGCTTGGATCTGCCATATCAACTAATTATAATCAAAAGATATATCAAGTAATATATACACGTTACCAAAAAAAAAAAAAAAATAATAATTTAAATAAAATTATTCTTATAAAATTCAACCTAATAGACCACATAAGTAGAAGGTAAACATAGATCTAAACTGTCTTTGATGAAACCAACGCTGCGTAACCAAGCAAACAGTACTTGGTTACATTAGGTAAATACCAGTAAACAACAAAACGAACGTAAAAAAAAAACTAAAGTAAACAACAGAAAAACGAAAAACAACTAAATAACAGCATAAAACTTTAGTAAAAACTTCAAAATACGGAGCGCGAGAAAAACTCGTACGAACGCATTCACAGCTAAAAGCGAAAGATTTCATTTTACTGGTAATAACTTACAAATATTTATGTTTAATTCACAATTTTCTGGTGCGTCTTTTATTATAATTAGGAAATTAATAGAATTATGAATTAAACATCTATTAGATATACGATATTAACTCAAGTACGTTAAACGGTTGTAGGCGATTTGACTGAGATAATCCGAAAATGACAAAGTCTAAGTCAGGTTCATTAAGGAAAATGAAGGGTAGAATGATTTCCCGTTGCTTTTTTCATTAAGCCATATTTTTATATAAAAATACGTAATAAATGCTGAAATATAGTTGATATTAATCCTGTAAGAGCGATTTTACATACTGTTCAAAGCAGTACTGGACACTATAATAAAATAATTACTATCATAGAAAGCAGTTCCGATACGGTTGCTTCTTTCTCAGAATTTTTATTTCTATCATAACCATCTGAAAGACTGGGAAAATAAAAACTGATAAACAAGAAATCAATGGTGCTAACTAAATCTGATACTAACTTCGACGAAAGTTAACAACAAAATGTAATCATAACTAATTTATTGCATAATCTTTGCTAAATACAGTTTCTAATCTAAATTTTATATTCATCTTCCCAAAAGCATAATCAAATGAAATATTTTTTAAATGAACAATTTTATGTTCAAATGAATAAACCGCCGAATACCAATATCTGGAAATAGTTAAATGATTTAAAACATTTCTTTAAAATTTTTTTACAGATAAATGTAAAATTAGATTTTTATTCAAAAACTTTGATTCATTAAATTTGAATGAAAAACTGAATGAAGGATGAATAATGAGTACAAAATCCACAGAACAATCAATCTTAATTATTTGGATAAAATTTTCAAAACAATGCCTATTTTCAATCTTGTTTCCTTTAAAAATAAAAAAGTTTCTTTGTCGTAATGAAGAATATTTGATTTATAACTCGAAAAATATTGTACAACTAAAAAACATAAATTTTTATATTTCGTTATAAAACTAATTTGCAGTTAGGTTATAGTACATTAAGTTAAATTATCCCTTTTTGTGCAGTTTCTTTTACAGTACATAAGAAATGAAGAATGAAATT
Source organism: Lycorma delicatula (assembly GCF_047948215.1). Lineage (NCBI taxonomy): Eukaryota > Metazoa > Arthropoda > Insecta > Hemiptera > Fulgoridae > Lycorma > Lycorma delicatula. The sequence continues at coordinate 199,500,958 of NC_134456.1, forward strand.
TAAAAGAATGTTGAACATAGTTTGGAACAAAAAATAATCATAAATTATAACAAAACACATAAGAAAAAAAAAACAGAAAAGAAACGAAGAATTGAGAATAATTATTAGCATGTATTCAATGCATAAGAGGCATAAGATGGATATAAAGGAGTGGCGGTTGAAAGCAATTTATTTCATAGTACAACTATAAGTGCAAGATACAGCAGCGGCTGCACGGCGCTTCATACTTTGGCTGTGTTATGGTGAGCCAAGATGACCTGCTCTAGATGAGAGTGACTCTTTGGTCCAAGAAGGAGATAAAAAGACAGAGAAAGAAATATATAAAGAAGGGACGTAAAAGAATAAGAGCATCCGATGGACTGGAAGTATCAAAGAACAGGTTCAGAGAATAACCGGTTGTAAACGCTGCGGGCGATGCTGGAGCAAGAGCAACGAACCAAGGAAACCAGTTGAAGGAGAAAAAACCAGCGGAAAGAGGTATAACAGAATTAATAATGAAAAAAAAAAATGAGAGCCGGACAAGTGAACGCGTTCTCGTACAAACTGAGCTCTGAACCTGCAATTGGATGCTATAGAATAAAGTAAAGCTAAGACAAGCTCCTGTTTCTTCAGCAACACGGGAAAAAACTAGTAGAATTACAATTCAAAAAAAATCCTCGATTACACTTTTACAAAATTTTACAATGCCATAAAAAGAACGGTATTGTAAATCATGGAAACAATTTAGAAATAAATTTGAATACTGATTACGAATATAAAACATTGTAAGTTAAACTGCACGAAGTAGTTAACTATTATTAAAATAAAATTAAATGTAATATACAAATAAGTCATTAAAACCAAATAATTTATGACCTTAAAAAATTAGTTAAATTCATAATTTTAAGTTTTTTGTTTTTCATATAATCACAGGGGAAAAAATTATGCTTGCAACTTCAAACAGAGGATTACATTTGATAATGAAATTTAAGAAATTATTTTATAAAACAAATTCCCTTTGTTAAACTGATAGATTTTAATATTTATGAATCAATAAAGCAGAAAGTATATTTTACATATCAAAGATACGTTTTTATGCTTTTATAAATAAATATATTTATTTTCTAATATAAATACAGAATAATTTTCCTAGATAAACTGATATCAGTAAACATTCGTATTTGACAACATCTGATTTTTAAAATTCATTTTGAAGTAAATAGAAATAAATGGAACATTTTTATTTTAAAAACTAAACACTGTTGAATAAATTATGAAGAATAACTTTTGTATCAACTTTAATATATTATAAGTAATTAATTAATTATGAAAAAAGCATCATACTTAAAACATGGAAGTTTAGCAAAAACCATTTTCATTGTTAAGTAGATTAAAGTAAAATACTTTTTTTTTGTCAGAAAGTTTGGGATATGTGTTTCAAGAATACTTTCAACAACTTCAGATTAAAATACTGTAGTTAGAAAAAAATGAAAACGTTAAAATTTTATTTTTTGGTTAATAGTTGATGACTGTTTTGAGTTGTAGAACTTCGTCCAGTCACACTAAGCATTCTATTATGAAAATAAAACGGCCGAAAAATGTTTGAAAGGACTATATTTTAAATGGGATAAAGATTTTAGCTTTTGTATTATTCGTAGTAATATTAATACTTGCATAAGATTTTTTCCTAAAAAAATCACCTACAAATATGCAAAACTGTGTTACTTAGAATTACTGTGTGAAGCAACCTCATATATGAGTAACTAGTAACGAGTAACCCCATTTTTTTTTTTCGATACCAACAGCGATTCCTCATTACGCTGCTAAAAACGCAAGTAAACAACAGATGGTGTTCAATTTAGTAAAGCTGTTCTAAATTTATATCCAAGAATTTTTTAACATTAATAAATCGGCAATTTGTTTTTTTAAATGAACGATTTATCTTCCAACAAATTTTTTAATTCATATATCAAATAATGAAAGTAAATGGCCAGAACTACCGTCTTCTGATAGTTATGTACTAAAATACTTTCTATTAAAAAGACGTAACACTAATATGTATTCATATCTACAAATTAAAAATTTATGAACTCTTAATTAACATTTACCGACTGACTCGATACGTTTGTGCAGTTGCATCTTTATTTCAACATTTTTTACCTCATTTCTATGACTGCTGTTACGGAGGTGAGTGCGCTTTAGAAATATTTAATTTAAAAGAAATCAATAAAAGAAAAATTATAAAATCTTAAATCAACATGAATAAAATGCAGATAGGAAGTGAAATTTCTTTTCTTTCTAAATACTGCAAAAAAACTTAAGAAACAAATGTTATTTTCAGTAGGTGAGTAAAACAGAATAACGTCAACTCAACTTGAGAGATCATAATTAGTACTTTCAGGTTGTTAACTTTTTCACCCTGTAAAATAAAAAAATAAAAAATACAATTTTTATATTAAATAGATATCCCAGTATCATCTGAAGTAATAAATAGTAAACCAGTAAGGACACGAAGCTTTATAACTATAGAGTTAAAATAAAAAATAAAAAAACTAACAGAACAATATAAACAGAAAAATAAAAGTGACTATGTAAAAACCCGAATTTTTTCGTAATTGGATATAACGTCTTTTACAATAAAATTTTTTCAGGGCCTAATTCTTTAAAAATATTTTATTTTAATCTCTTAAACTGTAATTGCTGAAGGAGAAAGATTCACTCGTGATGTTTAACCAGAATGGTTATAAACAAATTACACAATATAAACAAATTAGGTAAGTAATGAAAATACTAATAAAATGTATGAAAAATAAAGAAAGTACGTTATTAATTATACATTACTTTAAAAAAAACGTTAAAAACAGTACTGAATTGAAATAGTAATACATTGAGTACACACAGTTAGTTTTTGCTCAAAGGATCAACATTCTCTGTCTTAATTTTGTAATAAACAATCCCGTTTAATCACAAAGCAACCAGATTCAACCACATTATTCATGACTTGTATTGTAGTAACATGAAACCACTCTACCATGCGATGGAGTGCTCCTATATATGCATGTAAAAATACCACAATATACAAAACGAAGAGAGGTTTTTGTATTATTTACTATTGTATTAAAACTAAACAATAAATATAATTTTTATTTTCCTCGTTAAATTCGAATTATCTCTATTAAATTACGATTATAGAAGTATTTAGACCATAAAAAAATATTCCGCATAAAATAATTGTTATAAAAGTCATACTTTTATTAAATAGTATATTTTATGGTAAATAAAACAATAAATGTAGTTATTAGCCTACTTTATTTTAATATTACGTTGTTTTATTTATTATTTATACAAAAAAATTGAATAGAAAAGTAATAAATGAATGATATCATTTTTGAAATATTAATAAAAGAGGTAAATATTTTTATTCGGTTATACAAATGAAGTTTTTCATTTTCTGTTTGAAATGGGAAAAAATAATAATATAATGCTGTATATGAGTGTATTAAAAACAGCAATCTTTTGGAACCACGAATGAAATGAATTGTACTTATTTATTGTATCGTTTGAAGAAGGTTAACGAAATATACCTATATTTATTTTAATATTATACACTTTTATGTCTAAAAAATTTAAACAATTGTAATTTTCTGTTTCCATGGTAGATTTTTATCAATTTTATTAAATTTATTTAACATAATATCAAATTCATTTTGATCGTTTTCACTGTATATAATAATGGTATTATATTTTGATATGACTGGCAGATATAGCATCTTAAAACAGTAACAAAATTGGAGAATGAGAGGAAGACTTCTCAGTATCACTAAAGATTATTAGGAGGGTACTGCTATTTGCCTCAGATTTGCGAATCAACATTCATCGTTCAGGAAGTTGGAAATCGGTGTAGGATCGCCGTTAAACGGAACCTTGTTCACAATTGTAGTGATCAAATCAAAGAGCTAAGTAATTTTTTTATTTCATAGACGTAGAATAATTTGCTGTAAGAATGAATTTAAATTAAATCACTGACAATAATGGAAAATTGTTTCTTTGAATAAATAAAATTCCAAGTGAGATTACCAATTAAGTATTATATGACTTGAGTGCTTACTGACTTTAAGAAACGTACAAAAAAAAGTATTTATTGAATGTGTAAAACTCTCGTCTAAATACTATGTTTACCACTCTGTAACATAACGATAATGAAACTCAAAAATTGTACACAAAATTTTCCAAATTTAATAAAAATTTGTTAATCTGTAATAATGTTACTGTAGTACTAAATTACGTTAGAAAAGACAAAATGTGTATAATGATATGTAAAAATTGTTTAAAAATTATACGGTACAATAGCTTTAATTTTTTTTGAAAAAGTCTAATTTTTTTTAATTTTATTTTTGCAGACTTTAAAATCAACGCCATTTGCAGTCTTCACTAATGCACTAAATACATCATCTTTTAATTCGCTTGAACGTTCGAAGAATGTTCGAAAATTATTTATTGCCGATTTCGGAATAAATTTTCGCACTTTTTGCTGTAACTGTAATTTGTAGTTCCGATTCTTCTACTTTATCGGAATCCTTCCAGTGGTATAATGTGACACTCATACGATATCATTATAGGTAGGAGTGCCACTAACTTCAATATCATCTTCAAAATGTGCGAACAAGTCAAGTGACATTCTTCCACACAAAGTATTTACAAGTCACACTCCATTCTTCTACAATTGGGAAAGTTTCAACAAATTCATCTTTATTTTATACACTATTAAACTGAATCTATTGCTATCCATGCTTCTTTAGTAATCGTGTACGGCATGTAAAAATTGTTTATTGAAAACGTTTAAAAAAAGGTTTTAATGGAAGAAATAATATATATATATATATATATTCAAGTTCTCGAAATTGTAGAATAAAGTAGGTTTTTAATTAAATTTAATGATTTAATCATTAAATTTTAAAGATGATAGACATAATATTTTTATTTTTTTAAATCCTAAGGAATCTTTTTGCAATTCTCGGTATCAATAATCTTAATTACTACTATTAATTTTTACACAGTGATTAGACATTTTGTTAGGCATACAATATATTATCTTTGTGTGAGGCATTTCCAGATATTTTTTCCCGTCATATAATACCAGATTCCTTTTGGTATTATATAAAGATACCCCGATACCTTGCAGTATCACCTGGCTATTTTCATGTGTATATTCTTCTGTTATGATTTTTACTGGGTGTTGACAATATACTACGTGCAAAAATCTAAAAGTCGGTCCCCTCTTTCATTCCTTTTGCCCAGTCCATATTTACCCACAATATTTCTTTCCTTGCCTTTTCCAAAGCTTGCATTCCAACCTCCAACTATTATTAAATTTTCATCCGCTTTTATGCGTTTAATTGCTACGTCAATTTCTTTGTATACACATTCTACCTCATCATCATTGGCACATGTAGACATATAGACGATAATAGTCGTTGTCGGTTTAGATTTTGTTAAATCAGTTAGCCTATAAATTATTTGTTGCTTCGATAAATTTATTTATTAAAATATTTAAGTTAGAGAAATAGCCCGTTCTAATGTAAATAGAGTAATGATTCCCTTCCTCAAATTGTTTTAGTACTTTCAATGAGCCAATCATAACCATTTTAGGATTCATTTGTCCAAACATTTAAAAAAAATGACTAAGTAGCTATGAACGTTATTTTTAATACTGGATCAAAAATTTATATTAAATGAAAATTCTAATATAAGTACATAGACATTTATTTAAAATTAAGTTAATAAAATTTAATGGTCCTTAAGTGAAGATTTTTGCTATCATACGAAAATTAATTATAAAAAAATAATGATTGTGTGTGTTTTTATATATATACACACACACACACACACACACACACACACACACATTATTGTATTCATATACCTAATGAGAATATTCATAAGCTATTCAACAATTTATATACGTTGTTAGGGTTTTTTATAAGAAGGAACATAGCTTTCTGGGGGATTTTCCTAGAATCTATCGGATCGGTGGCAAGGATGCTCGAATCTCATTGTTACTACTACATTCTTGGTGTCAGCGTGGTCTAAGCCAGTCTGCCACATTGATAATGGCATTATTAGTAATAAATAAATAACTAAATTTTTACATAATAAAAAATTATTAAGACTTCGCAAAAAAAAAAAATGTTCAGGTACTCACTGCTTATCAGCAAATTCAGAAACTAAAACTAAATCTGTTATTTCATTAGATGAATTCAGTATAAAATTAATTTATGTGAAAAATTTCAAACGATAAATAAAAGATTCTGTAAATAAAAATTGCCCTTTTGATTGTAAAATTAAATTATGAAACGCCAAATTATTTAACTTACATTAATAATATTGAAATAAAAGTATAAAAATCAACCTAAAGCCTATTTTAGCAGAGAAAATCATGAAACGAATACACAATAAAAGCAATAACCTGCTTTTCAAAGACTGAGCGAGCTTAAATCATATTTAATCAAATATAAAAACTTCTTTAACTAACAAAAACGTAAGATAAAAAAAAAGTTTAACGTAGGAGAAATACTGAATTAAATTTGTATAAATACATTAAAATGTCATCAAGAGAAGGTTTCACTTTAAAGTCAATTTTGTCTCTTACGGCCTCATTAATTCACAGTTAAAGTAAATGCATTTAAAGTTACGACAACTGAATTGTATTTGGTAAAGTAAGTAAGTACTTAACTCAGATATGTACTCGTTCACTCATTTAAATATACAGTTACACTGATACTTCTGACGTACACGTTTAAGTCGGTAGATTTATACAACAGTACGTTTATGTTATTAAAAGATTTAATCAAAAAACTTTTACACGCGACCACACTCATGTAACATACAGATCTAATAAAAAAATTGCATCGGTAGATATTCAAAAGTCGCGAAAAATAAATTTGCAAACTGCTTTCAAAGTTAATCCTCCTTTTGCTCTATGAAGAAGGTTTTATTTAAAAGCAAGCGATTATTAATTGAATATTTACAATGAAAATTGAATTGAAATGTTTCTATTGCAAAAAGAAAAAAAGGCGTACATTTAAAAAGAGTTTTTTACGCTCTTCTGAAGGTCTTGTTTGTTCCTAAGTAATAGTACGCAAAAGAACAGGCTGAATATTCATTTATAATTGCACTAGTTAATCAGATGAAGAAAGTTTTTTTTTTGAAATAGAAAAATCGGCAAAAATTAATTAGGAACGGGCAAAAAATATTGAAACTTTCTGGATAAAAAAAGGACAAAGAAATTTTAATATTTTGAACTACCTGAAGAATAAACGTTTTGTAATAATTTAAAACTTTACTATCTACTCCGTTACAGACATTAAAGAAATATCCACACACACAAAAATACAAAAATTAAAAATTCTACCCTCATAATACCTTCATTGAAAAAAAATAAGTAAAAAAAAAAAACAAAACAAAAATGTTAAATTCGATAGTTTAGATACAAAAAAATTATTAAAAATTAAATAGTAATATAAATAGGAAAATTTTATTTAATGATTTTCACAAAAAATTCTAACGCGCTAAAAAGTCATACAACTCGAGCTAAATGATAAACGACAAATCGAAATCTAGTGATATTATTCTTTTTTACTTTATTTTATTTGGTTTGACTATTTATTTATTTACTTGTTTATTAATATCTTGTCTTTATGGACTATGAAGTGTTTTTCTTTTGGTTGGGAGAAAAAAGGCTCTGCCAACCGCCATCAGGCCCTCTCTGAAGGCAGTGCGGGGCTCTCTCCCGCTAAAAAACCTCTCCCTCCAGTCTTCCTTATGTCATGTGCTTCTTATCAAACAATTTACATATGGTTCCACTTCTGGAGCCGATTGTAAATATACTGGTTGTAGAACAAAAAAAAAGCTTAACTTCCTTTCGAGGTAAAAAACATTTCAATATTTCCCTATCAAATCACTTTTTTTATATAACTTCCGGACTAAATTTCGTTTCTACATACTAATTTCGTGATAAATACATTAATTATATTTTTTTTAAATAATAAATATCTCGTAATTTTGGACTTAGGGACATTTAAAAATTGAGAGGTACAAAACTCTAGTGAAAATTTTCCTTTGCATTATAATATATAAAGACCTTTTTTTTAACCTCCGGGTCCACCCTTAGATAATTAAATAATTAGATATAATATAGTATGATTACTGCTTACTGATAACTATTACTATGAATTACTTATTATGGGATGAATTACTTATTATGGGAGTGCCTTAAGAATCTCTTATCATATGCTTATCAAGCGATTTACTTATGGTTCCACTTAAGGAGCCGATTTTTAATATCAACGTCATGAAGAATAAATCATGATTAAATTTAAAACAGGTTCGCGATTAACAACACAACTCACCTACCCAATATTTGGAAGGAATATGCTTTTTTTCTTGTTAACCTACGGGACCACCGTTAGGTATCGCTTCAGAAGATGAGATTATTGATTTGTAGCATATGAGAAATTTTTTTTTTTTTTTGGCAATCGTGTTTTTTAATATTATCTCTTGTTTTATTAATTTATTTTATTAAATTTATGAAAATGAATATTTGAGTATTCAAATCGTAATTACGGGACATAAAAGGATATAACAGAAAAATTAAACGTTTAAGTTCCATACATCTGATCAAAAATGTTTTTCCAAATTTCTTAATGACTTGTACTTGTATATTTCATTTTTTACGCTGGAATTTGTTTTTAAAGATTTTTAGTTTAATCATGTTGAAAGCTATTCTTAAACATAAGGGTAGCATCACATAATAACACTCTTATACAAGCCGATCTCACTTATTTAACTAGAATTTCTGTAGTCCGATCGAAAAAAAACAGCTAAAGTGAAATTCAGCTTATGAATAAAAAATTAATAATAAAAAATAACACATATTAAAGTTATATTACAAAGAGAACACTTAAGCATAATAGAGGACGCAAGTAGATGGGACGCAAGTCTAAAGCGGTTCACCTTATACGAACGCCGAGACATCCATCTACCGTCTTGGTAACTGGTTACGGTAGATGTATTGAACTTATAAGCAATTGTAATTTGGTAGACGTTCCACGATTCAAGAACGAAGTGACAGAATACACATCACATAAGACACATACAAGTAAACGAAAGGTGGTAACGCAATTAAACGATGATTAAAAAATTACAAATTCATTGTTAGTTTTAATGTTATTGTTTTTTTTTTTTTTTTTTTATTATAACTAAATGAGAAACTTTTTGGCCTTTTTATTCGATAACTATAAAACAAAAACGATAAACCATTGATAAACAATTATCTAAGATAAACGGTTATGTCAAAACGCGACAATAATGACAGATTGCTGTTAAAGAATGGAAATGGAAATATAAAGAAAAAATTTTACAAAAGCACGACAAATTTTTTATTTATTAATTTTTTTTCTGTAAAACTGAACGATTGCCAGTGAAATGGAGTATGCCAAAATTATTTTATTCTAAATAAATTGATTATGTAAATAATAAACTAAATAAATAATTATATAAAATAATAGTACTAATTAAATGTTAAATAATATCTAAAATAAATCTAAAAGGTAAATTTAATAAAATAACCATATAAATCATAAACGTAATAAAGTAAAATAAATTAACTCAAGTTATCGATTACACTATTGAGTTTAATACATAAATCAAAACTTAAGGATTACAACAAAAAGATACGCTTACATTTTAGTGATATAAAATGATATCTAATAACAGAAATATACTATTTTTGCTTTTTTTATACTTTATTTTGAGTGTGGGCTTCGATCTTCTCTTAATGATCTTATTCCCGGGTTGTAACGCGTGTAGGCCCCTAAATAGTGTCGTAAAAAATGACAATATAACGTTCAAACATTTCATCTGTCATTCAACTGTCTATTTTTTCATCTCTCAACTTGTGTGAGTGATTCAAGTTATTTTTTCCAATTTTATTATTTTATATTTGTATTCAAAAATTGAGATTAGAAAATTGATATTTATTCTGTGAAATTTTTTCATGCAAAAAAAAGTTAATTTCATAAAAAAATAATAAATCAATAAACAATCGTTTACCTGTTTAGTCATTATATGAGTTTATTATAATTTATGTAGAAACAAACATTTTATATCTGGATAAGTTTAATATGAATTTACTTTTGCATGATATATTATCACAGTTTTATAGTGATCCTTACATTTTTGCGTAGAAATATATTAAATTAATAAGTTGAATAATTGAATAATACTATTTAAGCCAGATTTATTATTCCCCCTTAAAAAAAGATTTATGTTAAATTTAAAATATAATACCTTTTCTTTGAGAAGACATAGGATTTTCGTACCTGCAAGAAGACAAAAGACAAACATTAACCAATAATATCAATAAAAATATAATTTATTTATTTTATTAGTTATTTCTTGTGTAAAATTAAGTATATAAAATAAATAATGGAGGTGTTATTACACCATAATTACAAAATTAAAGACATTCACAGTTTATAATTGTTTGAAAAAGAAAATACGAACTAATTATTGTAATAGTAATAATAATAATAATAATAAATTCAAATTTCGAGAAAGTTTTTTTTGAAAATATAAGAAAGATATTTTAAAAAGAATAAATTCCATCATTAATAGTATAAAAAAAGAAAAACAACATTCTTTGTAACAATAATAGTAGAAAATTATAAATTGATAATCGATATTTTATTGCTGAATTATTCAGTTTTAAAAGCAATTATATAGTAAATAAAATATATTTTATGTACAACTCGTAAAATAATTATTACCAAACGATAAAGGCTACTACTTAAAATAACTCTTAAATATAGTTAAATGAATACAAAAAATGATTTTCAAGATAATTGGATTGGAAACTGCTTGCTATTCATTGAATGTACTTCAGTTAATACCACATTTATCACATTAAATATTTAATTTTAAACTCAAGTCTTATCATTAAACGTCATCTTGTATATCGATTACGGCACAGTAATAAATAAATAAGTAAACTTATATAGAATTCAAAGTTTTTGTAATCAGAATTCTTTTTTCATTGAATGAACTGGAATGGTTTATTTTGAAATTCAATAATTTAAATTTTTAAGCTGGTTATCGAATAACTTAAGGAAATTTTTTAACTAAAATTGAAAAGGTATAAATCAATAATAATAATATAAATTTACAAAGAAAACACATTTATACATATTTTTAAAAAAATGTTTTTACAAATTTTTTCATACTTTGTTTGTGCAGAAATTAAATTATGTGGCAAAAATATATGAAAATTCTTAATTCCATAAACATAATTTTCAAAATATTCTAATCTTCTATATATATTTCTATCTGGAGATGATCGATAAATCATAGTGTCAAGTTACTTTTTGTTTAGATTAGATGCAATTAGGCCCAGTAAATTGGTTCTTCAGTTCTAAAAAAGCTAAATTTCAAACTAGAACGAAATATGAAATTTAAAACAATAATTGATGTAATAGTTGTTTATAAAATGAAAGAGATAGTACGAATACTTTGGGGAAAAAAACTCCTAAAAATGCAAGCATTGATTAGAATACGCCATTCTTTCCCAAATTACATGACCCAAATATGCGATTTAAAATTTGAACGATTATAAAAAAGTATATATATTTTTAAGAACAATATATGTACTTATTATTATATTATGTACATATATTATAATGTTTATACTATTTTTAATTACAAAAAAGTTCTTACAAAAAAGGTTGTAAGTGTAAGTACAGTTTCAAAATTAATATCTAATATAACATTTTCTCGAGGCCAAGTTAACAGAATACAAATATTTAAACGACTTTTACAAAACAGCAAAATTAAATTGCCACAAACAGAAAACAGAATCAGTAAATAAGTTATATTTTTATATAAAAAGTACCGAGCAAAACAATATTTATTTTCATAAAATAAATTTAAGAAAAGCCAGTTGGATATAAATAAATTAAAATATAAAACCGCCTTTATAAATGCATTTTACAAAAAACTTTCAAGAGTTATTAAACAGCAAAAATGTCTGCAGTAAATTTATACTTAAAAACAAAATTCAATACAGAGTGCATTTCTAAATTAAAAGGTTGCTTGATAATTACAGTAGTGAATTTAAAAATCTTTGAAAAGCTCTTTAAGTAAAAGAATCGTCAACGAGTTAAGACCCCATAGAAACAACAAAATAAAGGGTAAGAAAAAATGATGAAGATTATGGTAAAGAAAAAGAAATAAAAGGATAAGTAGAAGCAGTATGGTATAAGGTAGGTAGTAGGTTGCCTAAAGGAGAATACGGAAGTGGCTTTACAAATGAAATGGAGTGGCGAGTCGGTCAGGGGCAGCAAGGGTGCTACTGAGCTATATTAGAGACAATTTTCTCCTTCTTTTTACGTCCAAATTCACTACTACCATTACAGACTCACCACCACTACCATCAACGTCCTTCTTCCTTGATCCGTGATGAAGCAAGACTGATGTCCTTCCTCATCATCTTTTTTCTTTCTTTCTTTCTTTCCCTTTATCACCCTACCACCCTTTGGTAATGACTTCTGTTTTCAGCCGCCTAAAATAACTAAAACGCGGCGGTCGACGAAGAAACCAGCGTTTAGTAGGCGAGTAAAAGCTGAGTAATTATCTCCGCCATAAAAGTACGTACAAAACGATTATAAGCTAAGTTGTTCTCTTTCACAAAAAATAAAGAAAAGAACTCTATAAAATAATTTACCACCAACCCTTTCTTGCATTTAGCTCAAATTTTAAATTTAATAATAGAACATATTTTTACCCACAATTTTTAATTAAACAAATTGTAAAATTTATCGAAGAAATTTTCAAAATAAAATAAACAAATCATTAAATTAAAAAAGATCTTTTAGGATTTAAATTACAATTAACCTCAAAATTTTTTTCAATAAATTTAATTAAATTTTCATTTAAAAAAAAATTAAAGCAAACAAAATTGTTTTTTATCACCCTGCTACATATATATTTACCCATTTATACATATATGTATATATATATAAACACACATATAGGATACATATATATACCCTATATGTATCTCACTCTCTCTCTCTCTCTCTCTCTCTCTATATATATATATATATATATATATATATACACCTGAACACACACACACACAGCTTATATCTGATTTTATTTTCTAAGCAATAAATTGATGTGTTTTTAGATAAACTGTTGTGGGAAGTCGTAATGAAGGGATACCTGTTGGCATACCTTATAGTAGCTCTTATGTGTGTTGTTGATACAGACTTCTTGTAGTCCTGAATTTTTTATTGAAGGTTAAAGAAATGATTTAATGCTATCTTTGAATAAATGTCAGATGTTAGTCGGTAATATAAATTAATATTTATCTTAGTAATAATATTTATAAATTATTATCTTAGTATTATTACTTTACACATTTCGACTTATAAAGTTAAGAAAGCTTTAAAAATTTTTCACGTTCTGCTTGCCAACATATTTGTTTTAGTGACAGTTTAAGTAACTATTTCATACAAATGTAAGACATGTTTTATTGAGAGGTCATGTAAGAAACACCTGGAAAATGTTTTTCTACTTTATGTATATTTTTTTATTTTAAAATGAAAAGTAGAATTTTATTTCATAACTTCTCATATTTTTTTAATATTTTTATTGTTATTGAATTATTATTTATAGTAAAATTTTTTTTTACAATCAGAGGTTAATATTATTAATAAATCAATTTATTTAAATTAAAAAAACAAGATAAAAAAAAGGTGATGAAGTCTGATTCGAACCGATGTGCATTCCCCTTGATCTAAATATTTCATTAATTAAAATTTTATTTGGCTATAATTCTGGAACTAATAAAAATAAGTACCATATGATATATCGTTGAAAAGCTCTCAGTGAGGGGATATTAATGCAGTTATGAAAAAGGCCAAAATTTTGGGCTATTTTGGACACTTTTGGTTCAGTCAATTGCAATCAAAAGGGGAGGTGTACATCTACGTTTTACAACAGTCCTAAACCAAAAATTTACAATCCTACGGCTAATCGATTTCGAGTTATGCGAGATACATACGTACAGACTTCACGCCGAAACTAATCAAAATGGATTCAGGGATAGCCAAAATGGATATTTCCGTAGAAATCTAAAAACCGAAATTTTTCGCGATCACAATACTTTCTTTACTTCGTAAAAGGAAGTAAAAATTATACTATTTTAGTAAGACAATAAAATATTTTTATATTGTTCTAACAATATAACAATGTTAGAACAATATTGTTGTAACATATATAAAAAAATGTGACGAATTTAAGAAAATGATTTTCGATATAACAAATATCGGCAATAAAAAGTTGTTAAAAATGAGGGAAATTTAGTTTTAAAAATATTACATTTGTTAAATTAATTTCTAAAAACTATTCTTCACTAATCGATCAGAAAATTAAAATTTTTTAAGACATATTTAAGACTCAGCCAGTTCATCCACTTTTGATTAGTTTACAGTGCAGCTCTTTCGTTCATCAAATAATGCTTTGTTAGAATAAATTATCCTGTACAGAGTTATAGCAGTAAATAACATATCGTTTTGTTCAGAAATCGAGTACATTAAATTTAGCTTCTACAATTTCTTACAGCCGTGCCGCGTGTAAAACACCTAAGATCTAAGAGGCACCAGTCGTAGTTGCTGTTTGTAAGAGAGATAATTATCATTATACAGCCAGACAGCTTTAACATCAAATATCACCTGTATTTCAATGTGTTTGAAATTCTGATACGCAACCGTACATTTTTACAAAAAAAAAAAAAATGGGAAACCAAACCAATTCACTCTTTACTTTCCGTAGATATAATGATACGTGATGCTTGATAGTTTTGAGAATGGTTATGTTTGTTCAAGAGTGGCTTTGGTTTGTGAAACATAATAGTGTATACAATCATTATAAATTTGGTACTTAACATATTCAAAAAAACATGGTAATCTGTTAACTAATTTTTATGTATGAACAAAGAAACTGAGAGAATATTTTTTATGTTCTCCTTAAAACTATAATGGTAAAAATAAAAGCTGTAAATTTTCAAAAATCTCGGTTTTGCAAAGTTAAATTAATAAGGTAACATTTCAGATGAATGTATCGGAGATTTTAGTTCATGTTCAGTCGACCAAAAACTGATATTTTTGTAATTTTGTATAGCTGTAAGATCTCTTAAAATATTATACCAAAAAGATTTTGGAAAATCACCAACACTAAATATCGGACCTGAATCACCTCAAGGCATAAAAAGAACTAAAAAACTAATCTGAGTCAGCTTGAAACGTGCTAACAACTGAGAATAAATCACTAAATAAATAAAAAACTACTTAATCAGAAAACAATATCAAAATAAAACCCACAACAACCTTAGGAATATAAACTGGTTTAAATTCACTTCTAGTACTAAATCTAATAGAAGTAGGAATGCAAAAGTACAATAAATATGAATTTGTGTCGTTTTCTTAGATGATTTAGATTTGGCGAAAGTAGAATTTGTTTAATTTAATAATCCTCAATTACAAAAGAAAAAAAGAAAATGAAGGAGAAAATAATTAACAATAAAAATGAAGAAAATTTAGAAGGGAAGAGATATTAACCAGAAACATCTCGAATGGTTCAACATAGCTTTACTCACCCTTGTGCATTCTGTCAGCCAAACTTTCCTGAAGTCGCTAATCACTGTTACTGAACTGTTCCACCACAGTAGCAAAAAGAGACATAAAGAGAAAGAGAGAATAATGGAGACAAAGCAGTATAATGAGAGAGGAAGGGATGAGGAAGAGTAATGCGAACATTTGTGCATTCCCTTACCTACTTTACTCTCTTCTCCAGTTTGCCATCTCTTCTCCAAGCAAATACTTGACACTTAACTCCAGACGGAGTTATAACAGCACCGTGTTGCAGTAACTCTCATATAAACAGTATAATAACACTTTCACTTAGTAACTGACCCCAGATCAATAACACTACAACTAATTTATAACCTAACTTCCTAACTATTGGGATACTGTATTACATTAATACAGTTATACGGGTAGGAAATATTATTGTAGGCCGTAAAGGAAGAAACGGGGATTATAAAATTTAAAAAACTGACTAACAACTCCGCGGAATATTGTATCGAAGAAAACTAATTTAAAATATAAATTTTCTAGGAAATATAAAAAAATTAATTAAAGAAATTATACTAAAACAAATTCAAATAGCTTTATTCAAAGCTTTACTAGATATCTGATTAAAAAACCTAGCTAAGGTCTTCATGTCTTCCTAAGCTATGTAGATAAAGTCAGTGTATGTTTTCTACATGAAACATTCCAGTTATATAATTAATAATTACTTTAAAAGTATGAGTTTTCCTTGAAAAATATTATATCAAAAAACGATTAATTCTGTCATGTGAGTGCTCTAAAATAAACGTAATCTTAATTGTTCAATTTTGGTACTAATTGGGTAGGCCAAGTTTGATATCTCTTTTAACGATATAGAATTAAGCCAGGAAAGTCAAAAAATAAAGAATAAACGAAATGCTTTTGAAACGTCTCTTCTTGAGAAATGCTTGGACTTCTGATATGCTCGTACATCTCATTGCCATCTCATTGACAGTATGATCTAACCTAAAAGATTTTAATGTAACTAAAGTAGAACAGGATGCATTGTTTCTGACAGGAATAAAGAAATGTTTTCAACTCCAAAAAAAGAGGACTTGCTGTACCCACTTAGGAATGACAAGATTCATTTCAGTACGCTATCAATCTGCTTTGTAAGTAATTTCCTGGTCAAAATATCTAGGTCCTATTATCTGATCCTACAAACCCAGGCACCTTAAAGTTTATTAGATCGTATCGCACCTAAGGAGAACTGGTTAGATAGTGGTAACGCAGTTATCATTTCTAAGGTTAAAATCCTAGTAAAAGGCTTGTCTTTTATACGAATTTGAATACTGGATCATAGATACCGGTGTTCTTTGATGGTTGGGTTTCAATTAACCACACATCTCAGGAATGGTCGACTGAGACTAAAAAAGCATACACTTCATTTACATATCATGCTCTGAAGTAATACCTTACGGCGGTTCCGGAAGCTAAACAGAAAAAGAACGAAAGTTGGTATTTCATGAATGAATTGATGTGGAGTATTAGGACACAAAGAGTCAAATACACCTGCGAAACTCGCTATCATCTTTTTAATATAGACTGATTAAAGCTGAATTTGAACTGAACAAATTTGGACCTATCCAGTATTCCGTCCCGTGGATGGAACTGATTTCGGGTAATAATAACTAAACTGTATGTCCGGCTGTAGACTCGAGTGCGGAAACTAATCATAATTTTTAGTACAGGAGGTTTGAACTCTAGGTCGCTTTGAGCAAGCAGAAAGACTGGGCTATTAAATCCTTTGTTCTTTCAAGTGTCGTGTCGTAAAATTGTTTTTGCAAACGGTGGCCTCTACCTTTTGCGTTTATAAGTTACAGCTAGACTACCAAACCGCTTAGCGAATGAACCAAAGCGTGGTCAGGTTCCTATAGTCGGTTACCTGTCAGCGGAGTGGTTCTACCCGGCACGTGAATCAACTATATTTTCATTTTTAAGGAAAAATCTTTAACAATACGCATTCTATAATGAAAAATACATTCAATTATAGATGAATAAATTCTATTATAATTGATCGCCTATAGGCGATCAAGACGATAAACTAAAATTTCTTAAAATTAAAACATTCACAATTACACAATTATACAATACATTATACAATTTCTAAACACTTAAAACAAAAACATAAAATTACATTTGAAAACCCTTAAAAAAGCCATTTAATCCAATTTTTAACTTACATAATGAACGTGCAAATTTAAATTAATAAATATTTAATTACTTCATGTTAAACAAAAATAAATAAAACTTACATCAAATTTTATGAACAGAAGAAGAAAGTCAACGGCCATTTTTTTTATTCAACATAAAAAAATTAATTTGTAAGATGTTTCCTGTTAGTGGGAATTTTTACAAAATCATACTCATATAAAAATAAAGAGCACAAATTAAAGTAAAAATAAATCCCCTATAAATATATAGTAGATATTTATTATGTATTTTATAACACCAGAAATTCCAGTACAGGTGTATGGACGAACATGTAAGCGTTCAATTTTCAATTATAAAGTGAGTGACGAAGACTGGTTAAGTATAGATACTGCTACAAACAAATTTCACAAAATAACTGGTTTGTCCACTTAAGATAAATACGTTGTTATAAATATGCATACCTATCTATTTTAAAAAACCAAAATTACATTTGAAGCTCAATTCATTTAAGTATCTAAGTATACATTTAAATAGTTTGACTCATTTTAAACAGGTAATTACGATTAAAATATATTTTTGTTCCCCACGAATCTCTGAAAATGAGCAAGGTCTACATAGAAAAAAAATTATTAAAAGGAAATGGATGAACAGTCCAAAAAAATAAACAACTCAGTTTGTGAGTTTTATTATTAACATTATGTCAAACAGGTTACCGTCTAACGCTTAATATTTAGGTTGACATAAACGACTCGATGATTACACTACATAGTAATATCCTTTACAATAATTAATTAATTTATAGTAAAGAAATTATAATTGATTAATTTATAATGCTAGTTAAATCTTAGGAGTGGTCGCTGGTTATTCTACAACAACCTAGTGACAAAAAGTAAATAACCGAGCTATGATAAACAATTTAATGAATAATAATTTTAATTTGATGACTAAGCGTTACAAGTCAAATAAAACTACATTATTCCTTAACTAAAATAATTGATAACAATATGATAGCAATTTTTTTTATATGTCTCTGAATTTTCAAAAATGAGGTACCGTTCTGCTCATTTTCTTCGTTGTAAATCGAGTTTACATTCTGAACCGTATCAGAGAAAATATTTTTTTATTTCTAGTTCGTGTTAAATTTGACTTGTCTACATATAATTGGGCTTAATACAACATATACGTTATTTAGGCACTTTAAATTTATTAATAAAGAAAAACAACGACAATAAACATCCTACATACGTAGTAAAGTGGGTTAGTGGAAGATTAACTATCTTTCACTTCTAAATCCTCTTGAAATACATGTATTAGAAGGGTGAAACTTCTGTCAGATATTCACTTAACATATCCGTAAATTTATGTTGTAAACAGCAAGTGCTAAATGGTCTTAAAAAGCAGCTATGTAAGTATAGAGAAAAAAAACATTCAAACAAGGCACACTAAGAAGCCATACAAGTATTTTATTAAAAAACTGTTATAAACTTTAACTTGAAAACAGACTTATGTTTTTAATAAACTTAAATAATGTACGGTTATATACTATGTAGCGATTTGAAAAAAAAATACAATTTCCTTTTAGTCTCTTTTTTTATATTGTACGTAATACGTGTGCAGTTGCACTGTTGTTATTTTACCCTTGGGCATTTTATCAAAACGGGTAACTAAAGGTGTGACATTTATGGTGTTTTATATACCTTACAACTTGAATCTTTCATCCCGTTGGCATATTTAATATTTTGATCTCAAAAAGAAAATTTAAAATACTAAAAGAAGTATTTATTCAATTTACTTAATTGATAAATCATTATAATTAACATAAATACGATGGTTTTGATTTCAAATTATTTCGAAATTGATATCACATAAAAGTCAAAACAGAATTGAGATTTGTAAATTCTAATTCTCTCATATGTCCTTAAAACAAATAAATATATTTATTTGCCTTGAGGTAAATGTTTATAAAAGCAGTATTTTAAAAATTAAACAATTTGCCAATTTACTAAATAGAATATCAATGTTTATATATTTTAAATCGAATTTATATAAGAATAAACAGTTGAAGTGTTTGTTTAATCTATTTAAATATATCTTCAATCTTGATAATACATGGAGTAATACGGAAACAGTTGATGCAGTTTCATTTGTAACAATTGCAACAAAGGAAATCACTTAGCTTGAATTTAATATTCATAGATAATGGATTGCATAGATTATGTAGCAATTGTATAAAGCGAAAATTCTGCACAGGTAGGCATGATATTTTCGCACTTAAAATATCTGACTATAAACATATATTTAAAGAATTATGTTATACAAAAAAAAAGCTACTGTTCAGTTACGATAAAAATACAATTAAAGCGCAAATACAAAAATTAGAATTACTGAAAGTAAAGAAAGTAAAAGAAAAATCAGTAAACAGATTATTTGTAATTTGTTTATAACATCTATGTATATATCTTATAATATACATACATATGTATACATCATATATATATATATATATATATATATATATATATATATATATATATATATATATATAATATGTTTGTATTCATACTGGATTTCTATCTCTTTAGAGATGAACTTATCAGGAATGTGCTAACATAATATATCCGAACAAACCCCGAGATGTACGAGTTATTAGAACAGTTCCGAGCGTCACCCTTGGAAAGCCTTCTAGTTAAAAAAAAAAAATGATTTAAATAAAAGCTTTAGAAATTAAAGCATTTCAGGTGATGCAAACTTCTAATTCATTCACTTGTTATAAAAAACTTATTAACAAAATATTGGATAATGTAAATAATGATCAAATTATTATAGTACAAAGTAATTGGTGAAAATGTAACAAACTTTCACATTTTCTATTGGAGAAAATAGAGAAAAAACTTAGTATAAACATAGGTTCGGAAACGCTTCGTTAGCGAGTGTCGACTAGCGGAAGATTTAAACTTTCTGCGCCTTCGGTAAAATTAAGTCAAACTGTATTTCTTGGGACCCAAATTAAAGGGTAATTAAAGTGGTTTTTATATTAAATCTGACATGGAAAATTGAAAAAAATAGGGTCCTACTAAAAATACAGTTCCTGGACCTATTTTTTCACAATATCTTTCTAAAAGTTTGTTAAAAGACTTTTTCGTGAACTATTCTATATAATAAACACGATAAATGGTTTAGAGAGGGATGTTTTCGAACAATGGGTTGATTTATTTTAAACCTAGGAAACAAAACTGAGAACCTTCAATGTTTAATGTTTTTTTCTTTCAGTTAAAAGGTCCAAGATTTTCAAATCGCTCAAAATCTCCCTAATTTACAAAATTATTTTTAATTATGCAGTTATAGGGGCAGTACAGAATATTGCATTAAAACAAAAATTTAATTACAGTCAGGATTCCTATTGAACATTTAAACAGTAGCTTCGAAATGTATTGCATATCATCACTTGTAATAAATGCATGTTACCATTGAAATAAAGATAAAATGTAATAATTATACAAAAAAATTAATTGTAATTTGTAATTAAATTACAAATAACAACAATCTTATAATTACAACAATCTTAGAATACAATAACAAATTAGGCCTAACAAATGTGTATTGGTTTTAGTTATTGAATAAAACAAAAGCTCAAAAATTCTATTATTAACGAAAATATCAATGAGATTACTTAACGAAATTTCTATTAATTGATGATATATGTGTTTCATATTTTTTTAATCTACATTAAAAAGTCTAGGTGAACAAGGATTGTTGATATAAGAATAAAGGGCAACACGAAGAAGATAAACTATATACCAGACAACAGTATTAATAATACGGAAGAGCAATGATATACTGTCGTTCGGATCTGTATTTATCTGAGTACGCGGATTTGTAAGGCAATATATATATATATATATATATATATACACCTCCCAAAATATAGTTATACAGAAATCTAAAGAGACATCACATATTTTAAATTTTAATATATAATAGAAAATTGCGAATATGTGCTTTCTAACAACTTACAACTTATTAAAACTTTCATCACTAACAACAATAACAAGAGTGCGTTGTTTACGAAAACAACGTATAACAATGATCACGAGAGTCGTTTGTTTTCAACTTTCTGTTTTCTTCCTTATTTTGAAGCTACAGTTGAATTGTAAAGTAGGAAGAAGAAAAGAATCCATCCAATTTCATATTTTATATATATAATATGACTAAAATGTTTTTTGCCTAATACGTATAGGCTTATTGTTTTGTTTTTTTAAATCTATACATATTTGGCGAAAATGAATATATACAAACAATTTATTTTAATAAAGATTCAGAAGCACCGTATTACAAAATATTCTTCTTTTTTCTTTTTAGTAATAAAAATAGAATAGCTCTGTAAATCTTAAAATATTATTGCAAGATGTTTAGAGTCTAGTAAAATACTAAACTGCATATTTTGAATTCCTTTAAAGGACTGGTCTAATAGAATAGCAAGCTAGGTTTTAATTTGTATTATTATCTTCTTGATGTTTTAAATAAAATTTTATTTATATTATATTTTACAATATAAAATAAGTTATAATTTAAAATAATAATCTAATTTAAAATAATTATAATAATAGTTAAATAAAAATAAATAGTTATTAATACTAAATAATAGTTTTTAATAAAAGAAAGTATATATATTTTTAACAAAAATCTGAAATATTTGTTTTAACTTACATTTTATTTTGGCTAGTAGCATTCAATATTTTGCTGTATTTAATTAATAATTCCCTTTTAAAATAATGTACTTAGAGTGTGAAGTACAATGAGAAGTTAATTTAAAGAAATAATAAACTGACAAGGAATTGTTGTTAATCAAGTTAAAAAACCTACTACAATTTATTAAAACTTGTTTATAAGAATACGAAAATAAAACAAAAACCTTAGTTAAAGCATTCAGAAAGACGTTGGTAGGTCTCTCGTAATAAAAAAATACACAAAAAAAATTATCAGCACAAGTCGCATTTGAATTTCATACACTTTCACGATATCTGATTAATCAACTGCTTGTTCGCTCTTCTTCCTACATACCTGCTCCTAAACCCAATAAATAATATTTATCCATTCATACCTAACAAAATTCCTTTACCATTTGTACCAAAAATTCCTGTCCCTATAAACTTCATTTAAAATGTCATGCTGAAAATAAAGACTTATTCTATTCCATTAATCTTAGGAATTCCTTTCCATCGACTCCGACCTTATCAATTCTTAATTTAATTCCGTAATTTTAATGAGCGAACAACCAGACCAGAAAGTTATTATCGCCTAAATGTCACAATATAAGAATGCCGTCGAGCAAATAAATTATAGCAAATATTTCGATTTATAGAAATACCGAAAAATAATTTCAATAAAACTTTTTCAAACAGCAAAAAGAAAACCGTTAAAAATTTGAGTCGGATAGTCTACGATGTAAAACTGTCAAGTATACGGTAAACTGGAAGCACGTATCTAATAAGATACAAACATTTTTAATTAAAATATTCATTAGCTTTCGTCTGGATCCTATCAAAATTCAAAAAAATGTAATATCACATAAGAATTTAAACATTCGCTAAATAATATTAAATTCTCCAACTTTACCGATAGTTTATGAAAATAGTAGATTCAATAGACATCGGAAAGACTATATATATAAAACTATATGTAAGACTATATATAAACTATTCAAGACTATATAAAAAAAACAAATAAACTTATTTCATTAATGAGCGAATCCCCTTAGAATACTGAAAAAACAATAGAAATATTATCTCGACAAACTCGTAAACAAACAATTATATCATAGAAGGACGGCTAATAATTTGTTTTCCTTCTTATGCCAGCTTACATATCACAGTCCTGTAGGTTAAATGATTAAGTGGTTGTTGTTAAGTAATAAATACGGCTGTCATCGATTTAAATATACGAAAATGTGAATAATTAATTAACGACCCTAATAACAGTAATTCTGCAGATTAATTAAAAAATTAAACAATTCTAAATTAATAATAAAATAAAATTATAAATGTAATTTAAACAGACTTAATCTTCGCTCGCTAGTCAAGGTTAGCGAGCGTAGGCTAAGTTTGGTTAGGTTATATTTTTGATATTATTTATTTATTTTCATATATCAATATAGCGTTTTAGTGGTGCCATCTAAGAACTAACTACAGAAGCGTTCTGGCCATATAACGGATTTTAACCTAATTTTTTTAATAAAGTGTTTATAATTTATTTTTAACTGGCGCTAGAAGAATTAATACGTTATATAAATATATATTTTTTTCTTTTAATAATATAGTAATATCAAATTAAAGAGTAGTGAATTAAAAACTTATAATAAAATAACGGATGAGGTGGATAATATTTAATAAACATTGTAATCTGAATTTCGTGATTACAGTGAGAGTACCGGTACTTACTATTATGGAGAGTTATTTATAGAAATGATCGCAAATACACAAGACGTAAATCTGTAGGACGAAACACACGTACACTAAGTGGCAATAAGACATGGTAGAATCCACGCGCATGTTAACCTTAATAACTTTTTACGGCATTAAGGCATTACAAGCGTTGCTGAATGGGTAATTTGCCGGAAGAACAAACTTGTTTATGAGCAAACAGTTGAACTAGGGCAAATGGTCTATTCCCAGTATAATATAAGGCAAGCCCTTTCGTATAGTACCTGGGAGACAAGGAAAATTTAATACTTTAGTAAAATTGTAGCTCTTCTTACGTAAAAGCCAGAAGGCTCATTATTTTGATGGAACGACACAAAGGGTATAACACAACTCCGTCTCTTTCTCGACATTTTCTTTTATCCCTATCACTGTATTCCTCATAATCTCTCATACTCTTTCAACATTTCGACTTTATACCACAAAGTACTATGCACCTTGTATAAAATAAATAAGTTTTACATTTAAAACCGCAGTTAAACACTCGCAATTTTTTATTCCAGAAAATGTGTACCATAAACAAATTAAACTTACATGAAATATTTCTAATACTTAAGAAAAACCTTCAGTACTTAGTTATTAATGATTTTTATTATACTACTGCTATGTTCGTAAACCATAATAAATTATTTAATTAAATATATTTATTTAAACAGTTTTAAACATTTTTTATATGAAGGTAATCAAAATGTTGGCATTATATTTGCCAGAATAACGATGTGTAACGTACACATTTACGTTAATTATACTTAACACAATTTTAATTTTCAATTACAGTAGTTGTACTTAAGTTTCCAGTTACTTTTTATTAAAAGATATAAAAACAGGTTAACAGGTAACTCTTTAAGTCTACTCGTATTTATTCATAATTACAGAAAAAAAACAAATTTTTTTTTTCTTTGATTCTGGATGTATAACAAGAACTAATTACAAATAATTAATATTTGTTAAATTTAATTTATTATAAAACATTTTATTAAAATTAGTTTTAATCACGAGAGTTATTTATAAAATTTTCAAAGAATTAAAATCCTACAAAACCTTTTTTTTATTTTTACTAAGACTCTTCAAAAATTAAAAAAAATATAATAGTAAAACATTAATCTTTCATTATTCTCTAGAAATGCATTATTAATAAAAAATATTATATGATTCTTTAAATATGAATTTTAGAAATCAACGTTCAAAACTAACAACTTACACACCTTTAGTTTGGAGACGATTTGAAAATGCCGAAATAAAATTAAAAAATAAATAAAATTATATTATTTTTACTTTTAGTGCATGATTTCGAAGTTGTTTTAATTTTATTAAAATATAAAACAACATATACAGGGTTTACTTCATCTTAATATTTTTAGTTTAATTTTTGCATTTTTAAATACGGGTAAGCGGCGGGTTTTAAAGTCATTCATTGCTATGATAAGAATCTATCTGTATAAAATGAAAAAGTAAAAAACTGCGTATCATGAAAAACAATGTATCACAATAATTCAAAGAAAAAATAATATACATTATCATATTTCTGTAGCAATCCAATATTAAGTAATTTTTAAGACAACTATCTATCTAATGTTCAAAATATGTTTCGTCTAAAAACTCTTATAGGTGACATCTGGAAGATATTAAACATGTACCTTCAGAGGATTATCCTCTATAGAATAAAAATAGGGGTAAATTTGGTTGTAAGGAGGTTGGCTTGAAAAAAAAAACAATGCGAGTCGAATTAAAAACTTCTTTACTTCGAAGTGAATTATCTAAAAAAAAAAAAATAAATAAATTAACTGGACCAGATTAACAGAAAATTATATTGTGTAATAGTAATTAACAAGAAATTTAATAAAATCTGGTTTTTAGGTTAGTTAGTATATAATATACATAATAATCTTACCTTATCCCTCATAACTTAGTATTAATAATACAACCAAGGAAAAGTTTAGAAAAGAACGTTTCTTATTATACAACGTTTTAATATTTATGAAATTCACTGAGGGACAGACCTATTGATTTCAATTTAAATGACACTAATTTTGAATCATAGTTAGAAATTCTTATTGTTAAGAAATTCCTGAAATTTATCGAATAAGAAAATCTGTTCATTCATTAAAACATTTATTTTAAATAATTTATTTGGAAATATTTTTCAACATAACATAACTTAAAATACTGAATACGGGTCGATCACGTAAAAACGCCTTTAAATACAATAGTGTTCATTGTAAATAATTTTCAGAAATACTTCGTAAATTAAAATCAAATCACTTAAAAAAATTAAATTAAGTATAGCATGTGATACAGACTTTGCGGATATTTTTATACTTTCTATAGTATTCCACTATCATGATACAACAAAATTAAAAAAAATTGCTTCCTGAAAATCTAAAGTCTGAAAGTGTGTAACAGAAAGGAAAGGTTTTCGTCAAATTCTTAAAAAGAAGAGATAGCTTTACTTACCCAAATTTAGAACAAACAATTAAACATTATAATAATTTTAAACAACCTTGTAAACAGCTCCGTATAATTATTGCAGTTTATACCTTAACCTACATATTTTTCCACTTTATTGTATACGATAATGTTAAGATGAATTTAAAAACATTTTTGTTCGACCTATTGTAAATAAAAAACCGATCCACAGATGCCTGATGATCCGTGCTAACTATATTTCAGTGATCTTTTTTTTAACAATCATAAATTGTTACAATGACGCTTGTCTCTGTCACTTTTTTTTATGTAGACTATCAATTTTTCGGCTAATTTGATTTTTCTTGTAAAGTTGCTTTTAAAAAGAAAGTCCTGTCTGCACGTATAAGTGACAGGCTCTTGCATTTTATAAATGCAACTGAAATACCAATACATCCTTCACCAGGTAAGTCAACATAATTTTGATCTTCGTTTTAGCTTGATAACAAAGGTTATTTCTAAGAAGTTTACAAAAACCATATTTTACGATTAAGATTTAGTAGTTTTTATCAAACTACATAATGATTATCAAAGTTCACTTTATTGCCACGTTTTTTAGTCAATTCTATACTGATAATGCGGATCTTTTTTTGAAGAACTACATTTTTTTATCAATTCTCTTACAATTTTCTTTATGTTTAGGTGCTACTAAACAAATTTCATTTTTCAGTTTAATGCTTCTGTTAACCATTTAAACTCTTATATTTGACCGATGCTTCCCATTGAGTAAAGGAACCATTTTCATATAAAACGATTACAGCGTCCCTCTACGTAGGTGTAAATCCATGTTAAAAATTCTCTATTCGCGCAACAAGTATAAAATATCTTAGAAATTACAAAAAATATGAGAAAGAAACTAGAAAAAAAAACAATTGAGCTCTTACTGTATGACGACCTAATCTTTTCAAAAATTTGTAAATACGAGTATTGGTTTGCTTGGCATTTCTCACGCCACCACACCATTCGGTCGCTCTAAAGCATAAGACCGAATGTCTGTGCCACAAACGGCTACTGAGCCTCGAAACAATTTAGCAACTAGTGTCCTAAATAACTCCTAAAACTTACCTAACAGCGTGAGCGAACTAAGCGCGTAAATACATCATACACCATGCACCACCGGCTTACGTGTCTCAACCGCTCACTTGTCGTATATTTACTAAAATGTGTAGGCGCACACCATCAATTACTAAAAATATATAAAACATCCATAAATTAAAATTTACTTCGTCTAGACAGCAATTCGCTGCCACGCCTAGGTCGCTGAATGCCAGGTAGTATCGGTCCACCATATTAAAGGGCTTGGAGCCTTCACTGGCTGGCGGTCAGCCATACATATCTCTAAGGTTAGCTTCACACAGCAGCGCGATAGGAGTCTCTTCCGTTAGGTAAACTACTGATGTTGGTTGAATATAGATAGGTATTTACAAGTAGTAGTGTAGTGCCTTACGAAAATGGAACAGCGAAATTTGGAGGCAACAGCGTGATATCAAATGTTGTATTAAACTTGATCAATCCGCAAGTTTGACCATGAAAAAGTTGCAACAAGCCTTTAGGGATCATTCCTTATCAAAAGCACCAGTTTATCGGTGGTAAAAAACATTTTTGGAGGTACAGGAGGCAATGGAAGACGAATCTCGCTCAGGAAAGCCTTCAACGTCAAAAAGTGAGGAAAGTGTGAGGGTTCTGTAAGGTCAGACCTACGGCTAACATTGAGATTGATGAGTTGTGTGTTAAATTTGAATCGTTTTACCCTTTATTAGATTTTGACTCAAGATTTGGGCATCAGAAAGCTGTGTGCCAAGTTGGTGCCAAAAAACCTCTCCACTGAACAGAAAGACAATTGGAAGAATGAGTGTTTTGACCGTCTCGACAGAATCAGAAATTACCCAGGTTTCTTCAGTTACATGATCACTGGTGAAGAATCATGGATTTTTGAGTCAAGAATAGCACACTGACACTTCTTCCCGACCAAATAAATATTGAATGAGCAAATTAAAAAAAAAGTCAACGCTGATTTATTTTTTTGACAGTAGCGGAATTGTTTACACAGAATTGTGTTCTAAGGACGAACTTTCAATTAAGTTTTCTATAAATAAATCCTTGAAAGACTCAGAAAAAGGGTGCTTCATGTCAGACAGGGCATTTCCAACGCCATAAGGCGTATTTCGGTGTTTTCGTTATAACAGTGGATGCTTCACTAAGACAACATTCACTGTCACACGGCCATCTTCATTTACCTGTTTTTGACGATAAAAGGGATTCCAGTGCTTCCTCAGCACTAATCTTAGTTCATGTGACGTTTTTGTTCCAGAGGATAAAAATCCACTTGAAAGGACATTATTTTGGTACTGTCGAAAACAACCAAAGGAGTGTAACCAAGGAACGGTCGGCAACTCCAGTTGGAGTCTTCCAGTATTATTACGAAGAATGGAAACAAAAGGTGAGATAGTAGAGAACCATTGTTTACTCTCTAACATCTTGCTGACAATGCTCTCAATGTTCAACGGACCCAACAGTAACTCGCATACCTTATGTACACCACCCCACCTGCCAAATTACATGCAGGGGTGTCCGTCTCACCACAGTACGGGCACCCCTCATCGTCCACCCTCTGCCTTTCGTACAGATAAGTCCTAAATGCTCCGTGACCGGTTAGAAATTGGGTGAGCCAATAACTTAGCTCACCGAATTTCCTCACGTACCACGTCCTGATGAATGGAATGAGTCGTTGCATCCACCGGCCCTTATGAGAGGCGTCCTACCTGACCTGACACTAAGTAATCATCGCCTAGAATGAGCTTTGATGGTCTACTCCAGCATACAGCTTTTTCCTGTGGCCAGCCAACTGTTGTAGTGCGATGCCAGCAACCACCATTACTGCCTCGGTCAACATAGAGTTGTATGCGGCTGCAACCCGCAGAGCAATGCGATGTTGTATACCCTCCAAAAAGCGACGATTTTGCTTGATCTCCAGTTCTCTTTGCCAAACGGGAATACCGTAAAGGAGTATGAAATCTACCACATGAGCATACAGCCGGCGCTTAGATGTTCGTGGTCCTGTCATGTTCCCCATTAGCCTGCCAAGCCCCGTCAAAACGGGTTCAGCCCGGAGACATATCTCTTTCGAGTGCATAGTAAATGACCTTCAGGTATCCATCCGTATTCCTAGATACTTAATTGCAGCTTGGATATCCACTCGGTGTTCCCCCATCGAAGGTCAATCGGAGAAAGTCTCTCCGGTCCGGTGAACGCCTCCGCTCCCGTCTTCTCTGGACACAGGCGCAGAGCCCTCCTCTCCAACCAGTCCCTGCAGCCGTCTGATGGCCTCCTCAGCAATCGTAGACACCTCTTCTTTTATCCTGGCCGTGAACAATATAGCAAGCTCAATGGCAAAAGCCAACCGGGTAACCTCCGAAGGGATGTCTCTGCCGAGTACCCCATCATAAGCCAGGTTCCACAGAAGGGGACCCAGCACAGACCCTGCAGGAATGCCGCAGGCCACATCGAAGCGCAACGTCCTCTCCCCGAGTACATATGTTAAAGACTTGTCAGCCAGATAATTGTGAAGAAACCGACTCAGGGAGCTCTGGATCCCTCGATGCTGAACAACTGCAAAAATCGATTTCCAGCGAAGAGAATTAAACGCGTTTTTGACATCGAAGGTGACCAGCATCGGAATCAACATCGTCCTCGAAGTCCCAGCCACCGATCAGCACGTCCAATGATCTCTGCCGCCGCATTCACTGTAGCTCATCCTTTTTGGAATCCAAATTGATGATCATAAAATCCCCCCGTAGCCGCAACATCAACAAGGATGGGATGCGGCACGCTCACAACCTCTTCAGCAGTTTTCAGAAGTTGTTCGTGATGCAGATAAGCCGATAGGATTCAGAAAGATCCGTCGTGTTTGGCTTTCGTAATAACACTAACCTTGACTCCTCCCAAGAGGGAGGAATATGACCGCTCAGCAAAATCAACTTCATCGCGACCAACACCGCCACCATAACCACACCAGCATGATCTGAATTCTCTGACAGGAAAACCATCCGGTCCTAGACTCCTGGCAAAACTCATCCATCCCCCAGCCGTCAGCCACATCCATCCAAAATGGGACAACTTCTTCCATCGCAACTGCTTCCCTTACTGGAGCTGAAGTAACTGGAAACGGGCTTCCACACATGCCTTTACCTTTTCCTCCGGCAGCACTGGCAACCGTCGGCCGAACTTCTTAGTATTCACTCTGTATCCTTTCCCCCTCGGGTCACTATCTACCGCCGTCTCCAATGCCTTCCAAGCCCTTCTCTTCTTCTCCTCCTTTATCCTGAAGCGATAATTGTTCCTGGCCTCTACGTTTCACGGTAGGCCGAAGACCTGTCAGCTGGAGCTCCTCTATCCCGGCTTGTTGGTAGAGCCACCGAGCAGTCCTGGCACACCGACGGAGAACGTTAAGGTCTGCAGAACACCAATATGTATGCCTGCTCCTCGAATGGGAGACACTATTCTGGATCGGCCGCATTCGTAAAGCCACCTTCATATTCAGGTCCACCGACTGCTTCCTCCTTTTTGTAATCAGTTAGAGAAATTTCATCGCGGAGTATCAGAAGCAACAGTTCTGTGATCCTCCACACCACACACAGCACATATTCTCGGGTGCTCACACTGCGCCCGTTGATGTCAGGTTCTTCCACAGTTAAAATACAGTCGAGATCGTCCCGACTGTGTTAAAGGGGTTAGTCCCTTTGCAGACCGCCAAGACATGGCTCATGCCCCAACATCTACATCATCTTTTTTAAATCTCCCTGAGCTGGACTCGACAGTGCACCCAGCCTACTCGTACACGTTGCTCGCCAGCTTCTTGGCCGCTCGAATTGCCATAATGACTGTCGTATATAGTGTATTGCCGTAAGCCGGCCGCAGTGACGAGACCAGACCTCAAACTCCTCCGTCTGTAACCCGAATTAAGGCGTGCCACAGGCCCAGTTCCTTCGCAACCGCCTCCAGGTCTTTCCTATGTCCCACAGCTCTGCGGCCACCTATCGATTTGACATCCACCCTAAGGTCCGCAATTTTGTTCTTCAACACAGACGTAACGGGTTTTCGTGCATTCTTAATACGGATCCACAACTCGTAATTCACATCCTTTCTGAGAGAGAGCACTTCACCTGCCTCCTCCAGAGTTATTGACTGCTTCACTTTTCGTAGTAGGACAGCATATAACTATCCTTGGAAGAGGATAACTACAGCCCTACTGTCCTGTACAGAAAGAGTCGAGACTACCGTTCCCATTGCCTTTCCACCTACCTAGTCGTCCATCCACCTTCTGTCGTGGTGTTACCTCAACGGGAGGTGCAAAAACTCGCACCCAGTCTTCCTTTCCCTTGGCCACATATAGCAACATCTTCCTAATTGCAGGCCCAATCCCGCCTCCGGGTAAAACAAAAATCGGAGACACCGCTTCTCACAAGCAAGCACCCGTCTCACAGAGGCAAGAATCACAACTAGTGAGCTCTCCTTGTCGCACCCAGCCTCTAAAAATTTGTGTATTTACTTGTCTGGGCAGAGGGAGCATCCCACCTCATGACCATTGTGTCGTCCTTTATTATATCGCCCGACTTTATTCCTTTCAAAAATATTGTACTTGATTCAATTAATTTGCACAAGGGTGTTATTTTGATTCACCAAATGAAATAAAAGTTTCATTAAAAATTCATATATCTCTTAATTACAGATGTTTACATAATACTTTGAGTACAATAAATGATCATACGTTGATATGAGTTCATTATGTATGTATTTGAAAACAGCGATTATAGTCAAGATATAAAGTACGTAAAAGATTTTGTAATAAATGAAGAGGAATTTTTTAAAAAGAAAAATCTCGTTTTAAATCCTCTTCTTTTTTTAAGAAGACGCAGCCGATAACATAGGAAACTAATAAAGATTTCAAATAAACGGATTTTGAGTGCTTACCAACGTACAGGTAGAGATATACTGAATAATATCTCTGAATAATAATATACTGAATAATAATAATAGAAATAATATTACATTTTCCAAGAAGTTGTTGATCCTGTAGAGTAGAAACTCAAGGATATTATTCAACAACATTAACTTTTTTTAATTTTTTGTAAGCAGTATTCTAAACCTATTTACATTCTAAATAAACATTTTTATGTAAATAATTTCTGCGAAATGAGTTTAAAAACTGAGTTATAACATAATACTTTACACCTAATTTAATATTATGCAGTATTAATCAGAATATGTTAACACAGTAATCATGAGCCTCACCATGAAACTATTTTGATGGGTTTGAAGCATAACAACTCATAGAATAATAGTAATGATAAAAAAAAATTCACTTATTATATTTTTAAATTTTACCTTTATCTCAGAAACAAACCGAATAAAACTGCAGGAAAGCAAACAATCTTGTAATGAGTAATAAGCTCACATTTTACTTCTGAACAAATTTACTTACAGTGGCACTTGGTTGAACGGTTTATGATTCAGTTGAATATTTCATTTCCACAGAATAAAATTCCGGCGAGAGAGTTTTCTTTTAGGAAACCTAAATCCTTTCTCAAGTAGTACTTTAATTTCTGGAGGTAAATAAATCTTCGTTGAAGTATAACTTTTCAGCCAGTCAACACAAAATTGATGATCAATAGCACGGTGCACTATTATCGTAAAAGTGCTACGAACTCCAAAGTGGTTGTAGGTAAAACGGAAGCTTACTGGCTGGAGGAAGGTCAGTGAGCTCCTACGGGCTAGATTATTTTCATATTGCGGTTAGATATTACTTACTCATCATTCGAGTAAATTACAAAGGCATTAAGTTATGAACACTCCTAGATCCATAATGAAGTTATAGGCTGGTGCAAACTTGCTGTGACAAAGTGAACGGTGCGGCCTGCTTTCCGTATGGGCTAAAAATAACTAAATAGCTAAAATCCGGGTTTTCTAAATTGCAATATGTTTGTGTGAAACGAGCTAAAAATTGTTATACCATTTTGTTTAATAATGATATACGAAGAGGGTTTTATAATTGTAAGATTGTAAACGTATTGCTAATCAGAGTTTATATAAGTTAAGTCATTGAATTTTAGATAAAATTCAACAACTGATATCTTTATCGCTATTACAAACGAAATTATAAATCTACAAACTTGTAGGAAGCATTAGTTTTACTTAAAAAATCATTTAACTGTTCGATTATAGGACACTGTATGAACTGATATAGAGTAAAATAAAAACAAATTTAATGTCTCGTATAAAATGAATTTAAAAAAAATTAAGTAATAAATCATTTTATATAATTCTCCTTCATAAATATAAACTAACGAATTTATATTCAAATTCAAATGATGAAAACAGAATTAAAAATGAACTACATTACTTTGTGTGTACGACAATTTCATCGTAGAATAAAATTTACTGTATTATTTTAAAAAGGAATACAAAGAGGTTTTAAAAATATGCATATATCTTATAGTGTAATTCGTAAACATAAATAAGCATAAACAACTAGTTTGTATATTTATTTTTAGCTATGACTGCCATGGGAACAATAAAAAAGTATTAGCGTAATTAAAAAAGAAAAAAAGAGATACTTTAGAACTCTCTTTTTACCAATTAAAAACTGGATGAGATATATGTAGTAGTACAGTTATTCAACATCCTGCGGATGATGAAAACGACGATGACAAGGGATTCTTATTGAGCGAACAAGAGAAAAGAAAGATGAGATTGGAGAGAGAACAACAGGAAGAAATAAAACAAGGAGAACAAAGTCAAGAATAAATTCAAACAGGGTCGCTCCGTGTAACGAATAATTAAAAAGACGTGTCTTATAAGAGACTCAATTAGTATAGCTCAAAGAAACACGCGATATTCCAGAGACGTGCTGACACTGTACCCTATTATGATGTCACATTAGACAAGCGTCCCGACGACAACTACTTCCCTACAACGCTAATGACGCTCAGAATCAGCGCTGAAACAACTCCTGCAATCGTACAACTCTTTATCAACAACGCAACTGCTGCAAAGCGCAGAACAAACGACCGCGATTTAGTTCCACTTGCCTAAACTCCACCGCAAGCAAAAATCCTTTCAATATAACTCTCAGTAATGTTTTAAGAACTTACACCGATATTGCCTTCTAAATTTACAAAACGAAAAGTGAATCGGATAATTTTTCTTCAAAGTACCGTTTAAATTTTCATATACGTAAAAGAAGTTTTACATATGTAAAAAAAAATATATAACTTTTAGAGAAACTTTGCATTTCCATGACATAACCAATTAACGTCATATTTCGCATAACGTTTCACAAAAACTTGAACAGATCAATGTTTCTAAACCCTTTAAAAAAAATACTGTTGAGAACATCAACTTAATAAATATATAAATTAAATACAAATTTGACGTAAAAAATTTATAATCCTCTTTTGTAATAACAATTTTTTTATAGAAAATAAATTCATGATAGAAGGAAATGTTTAATTTAAAAATTATACATACGAGATCGGCAATGGAGATATTTAGTGACGTGCGGTTGGCAGTATTGTGTTCCGCATAATCTCCTCTGTAACCACATGTTCTTGGATTGTTGATATCTCGTTTAGTTATCATTTTATTGTTATTTGAGTGCAACATTTCCTTTCCGATTATAGAACTCCGATAGAAGGAGTTCTATAATGAGGAGTTCTTACTATAATGTAAGGAATTAGATAAATTAAAGATGGGTTTCATTTTTGCTCATAAAGAAAAAAAAACATATTTCAGTTTTCTTTTTCTCTGATCCGTTTTTCTTTTTATAATTTTATTTCATGGTTGTAGTATTGGTATATTACAAGATACAAATGTGCGAACATATTTTGCGGTAATACTAAGATTTTATTTTTTAATTTTATTAGAAGAATAGGATGAATCGAAATATTTTGGTATGTAATTTTGAAAATTAGC
Organism: Lycorma delicatula; assembly: GCF_047948215.1. Lineage (NCBI taxonomy): Eukaryota > Metazoa > Arthropoda > Insecta > Hemiptera > Fulgoridae > Lycorma > Lycorma delicatula. Next base: position 199,536,725 of record NC_134456.1, read on the forward strand.
TGGATATTTTTAAAGGATGCGCAAAAATGGATCATGTTTTTGTTTATAAGAAGGAAGTAAAGCGGTATTTAATATATAAATATCTTCCTCGTCCTAGTATTTGTATATAAAATTTTTATATATATTATTATATTAAATTATAATTTTTTTGCAAAATCATACTTCTGTAATTTCTATTCACTACAATCACCACGTGTAAGCATATGAAATAAAATTGAAACATTAGATTATCCGATCAAAAATAAAACTTTTTTTTGAAAAAATAAACAAAACGAAGGAATACTCATTTAACATATTGGTATGAGACTAAATAACAAATTAACACTAAAAAATTGTAAAATAGAAACTTGCTTACATAAATTTTTCATAAAACCAAAATAGTTTCTTGAAATGACTTATGTTGAATAAAATTATTAAATTCCTTTTTGTTTCAAATTTTTATTTAAAATAGGTTACTTTTTTTTTGGAACCTTAAGTAAATTATATAACATAAATTGACATTAAAAATGAATCTCCATAGAGATTTATCAAAAATTACATACCAGTGCTGTAGAGAACTTCTGAGAGTTCAAAGTGATTTATTTTCTCATAATCTCATTTATTTTGATATTACTTTTACTTTTATATATTGGATTTGTAGAATGAAGTTAATTATAATTATAATATGTCATTCATATGACGAATAAATCCTAAATAGATTGTAATAACATACCATAAAGTGAAAATAATTAGCAGTAGATTAAATTAAACCTTTTTAGAAGAACATTATGAAAAGGTTTAAAAACAATTTCATGTCTCATTACAATATAACTCGGATATCAGATGATGTAGGAAAGAAAACAAATCTTCTTTTGTTTTGTGGGTTGTAGTATTTTGTATTAATTCTAACAGGAATTAAAGTAACTGATATTTATGAAAAATAAATTTTTTTTTTTCATTCTTAAAAATTGAATACGTTCCGATAAATTTGATTATAATCACCGATAAATCATTTAACGGAATATGATATTATTATAATTTTTACTTATTGCAAATTATAGTCTATGCTAAAAATAAAATAATCATTAAAAAATGTAACGGATACTAATGTTATTCAATAAATTCACTGAAATTTAGATCAGCATCAACAAAATGCTACTAAAAATGAAAATCCGAAAACCAGCAGCCATTTTGTAAATACTTATTTTAGATAAAAGTGAACTAACTTAACTTGGGTTCCGTTAGTTTATTATTTGATCTAACTAAGCTTAATCTAGTTTAAATTACCTATAATCAATCTTTTACTTTTTTCAAAGCGTTCAATAACTTTTAGAAATAATTGTATGCAAGACTACGAAAGGTATTTTTTCTTTTATGCTGATTAAGGATCCCAAGGACGCAAAACTACAAAATGCTTTTCGGAAGTTGAAAATGTAAAAAAAAACCTTTTTAATTTTCGTGCATATGATGCCTTCTTAATAATCTAATAATTGCGATAAAATTTTACAGGAAAAATAAATATGAACATTACAATTTTCTACAACATTTTCAATCATGTCATACTGATCTAAATACATTTTAAAGATATTTTATAATAATAAAAAACGTTTATTTAAAATGGTAATGTAGACCCAATTTTGCTTTCCTTTATGAACTTCCTTAGGAAGTTCTTTTCTATATGAAGTTCTTTTCTCAAACAATACTTAACCATACCACAGTAATTTTAGTTCTCAAAAACATTACCGGGATACTTAACAGAACTGCCGATAACATCCCACACGATCTAAAAAACAGATAGATCTGATATACATAATTTGCTCTATATAGTTCTTATCTATATTTCTCGTAATTACTCTATAAATGTGAACAATCTCATGTGAAGAAAACTTTTTTTTTTTAATTATCCGCAATGCAATAATTCTGATGATAATAATAATATAAAAAATAAACCATCTGAAAAGAAATACATAAAATGGAAAGATATTTATAATGAATATAAAGATTTGCCAGGAAAAAATGTAATGATAATTAAGATTGTTTTTTGCTTTATGACAACAAAAAAATTACTATTACTTATCAAAAGAAAAATAAACACGTAAAACATCCGGTATATAAATATTAAATTATATAATAAGATATTAGAACGGAAATAGGCAGTAAATATTCCAGTAGATAAATAAAGTTTTCTCTTTTTTTAACATCATATTATAGATTATTTCTGTTACAAAATAAAAAAAAAAATTATTTACTTTTATATTATTAAAACAGCGTGTATATAAGCAACAACATAATATAAAATTACAAACATTTATAAACAACCCTCGAAATTAAAAAAAATAATAATATGTTAGATACTGAAAGAAGATCACATTTTTTTATATCTAAATGTGTAAATAAAACATGCAATAATAAAACGATTATATTATTTTTAAAAAGTTGTTATTTTATATAATTAAATTAAAACAACCGTAAATGTTAACAACATAATGTGTGTACAGTATATTAATAACGATTCGCTGAATAATTTTATCTTATACCCTACCTGTAAAAACATTTAAAAATCTACGTTCTCACGCCTAAACGTTATATATAATGTGGAAACAAGCCAAAAACTCACACAACTTCATGGTCGAAAGAACATTCAATAAACGTACGCAATATAGATAGAGAATATTCAACGATGCAAATTTTCATGTTTTCTTTTATTCTTTCGGTGATAAAATAATTACTTTTACTAAAACGATTAAAATTTTTAAATTAAACTTATTAAAACGATCAAACAAAAACAGCAAAAATACATACCTGAAATAATAAATAATATTCCTGAAATTCTTCTATATTTTATATTCCTGTAAAACCGAAAAAACCTAAAAACGACGTTGAAGGTTGTTGAAGATTTACTAACACGATGACTAAATCCCATATTGGAAGCATTTTCTTTTATACAGTTAAATGGCCGATCCCTGATAAACTTCCTACTTCAATGAATCTACTTCCTTTCAAGGTTCAACCAGAAACTCTACAATGGTTTTTTATTTTATTTTAGTAATTCATTCAGCTGTTCAACAGTTTTCATTGGTTAGAAAGAAACAGATGTTATTTCACAGATTTTCCTGGTTTGGCTAATCAAGAAAAGATATTGAAAACTTACTAGCTAACGCCCACTCTTGGCTGTTGAGCTATTTTGTGACGCGCTGACCCGTATAGACGGGTTTCTGTGTAAACGGGGCCTTCATCATCCCTCTACGAGTGGTCCAGAGCTTTGCAGGTCTCTAGATGATGGTCTGCATCCACAGTTTCGTGGCCGCAGAGTTGGCATGCTGGAGAGTTCAGAACCAGTATCCGATGTAGGTGCACCTACATCATGTCTAATTTTTAATCTAAATGCAGTAACGCTGACTTCTCAAGAGAGGCTGTAGCTTATAGGGCTATGTGCGTCCCACCTCTTGCCTGCCGCCGATTCTTTGCGATTTTTATCAATCCATTTATTGACTGCAGAGTTTATTTGCGCTTTGGCTCAGTCAAGAAAAGGAGTGCTGGATGGCTGAGGCTCAGAGGTTCCCAGATTTGCCAGTATGTCAGCCATTTCATTACCATATATGTTAAAATGGCTGGGAATCCATTGGAATTTCAACTGCCAGCCTTGACGTACCAGTTCGTTTAAGGTCTTCCTGCACTCTAATGTTCTTGTGCAATCAGTTATAGTGTTACACGACAAGTTCCGTATGGATTTTCAAAAAAAAAAAATTGAAAAGAATAACAAGTTAACAAATGAACATTAATAATTAAAGTTTACAAGTTCCTGTATAATCATTATTAATGTCCACATTTAGTTATATTTACCATAAAAGAATTTTTAGATCTGCTGGTTTATAAATTTCCATGGATTTGAGAGAACATCCGACGAACCAACAAAATAAATGTAACGATTAATTTTACAACATATTTCAGAAAAATTAAATCAAACAGAAATATAACTCGGTGACTTAAAATATCGAAATTAATCTTCAGTGAACATAATTATTGATAAAAATTTGTAGCAACAGAAGTTATCCGAAGAAAATAGAATAGTACCATCGTATAGAAAATTACATTCCGAATCAAATTTGAGATGTATAAAGTGCAAATGAATATTTATTACGAGGACTTTGACATTTCAACCAAAACAAAAATATTTTTCTAAAGTTAAATTTATTTTATAATTTCAAAAAAATAAATTTTCAAGATGAGTATTCTATAATTTACAAGTTTTCTATCTTGCTAGAACAGAAATAAATTTTGAGGTAAGGCAGACTTTATTCCCACCGGTTTTAAAATCTTAAAGAAGTGATGTCTGAAATGAAAGAAGAAATCTGATGAAACTGAAGTGAGTTTACTATCTACTAACAGAAAAGAAATCTAGGAAAAGAAAGAAAGGTGATGCAAAAAAAAAAATTCTATTTTCTGTTGTTTTAAAATTTGTTTTTTTACTATTTCATTCTGCAAAACTGTTACGCCATTTACTACATAATGTTTAGTTTAGCGAGAAATATTTATACACAGATAAAAAATTAAACTATAAGTAACAAAATTATAATTTTATTTTCAACTGCGTTCAATTCTGTAACTACTAGAAACATTGCAGTGGTAAGTAATAATTCTTGAATTTATTATTTATATTATTAAAAATTTATATTTTAAAATGTAGCTTAAGAAAACAGGGTTAAACTACATTCTGGAAAAATTCATGCTCAGTTGAATTAAAATTTCTTAAAGCCGCATTTAAGTAAATTCAATATTTAGTTTCTGTACAAAGAACGAGAGTCCTAGAAAATAGTCACAAGTAATCTTAAAATCAAGTTTACTTGATTTATCAAATTTAATATTAAAATTTTATCTGTTTTAAGATAAATTTGAAAGATAACATGACAATATTATTAATATAATTTAACTGAAAATATTTAGAATTTTGGTAAGCAAATTTTATATGAACAACATATAGGATAACGGAAAGCGATTTTGAAGAAAATTGTAAAGTTTAACGTTAAAAATGTCTATAAGAACTGAGACAAACTTAGAAACAACAGGCGATATACTTAGCATTATAATATCTTATCCATAAATGTATAACTTTTTTTATAATCAATTTCATTTGTACACAAATATTTGTTTTTAATTGTAAGGACTAGAAGGCGAGATATTTTTACTGATCAAACGGGAATCGAGAAAGTAATACTTTAATCAGACTACTCCTCAATAAATAATATATATAAGCAGAAAAGGTGAATATGTACCAGCTATACCTCGTAACAGAGTGAGAGATTGGTCAGACGATAAGAATACAAAATGGATTTCCTCCGATCTGCGTCGAATCAAAGAAATAAGGTGTAGCGAAATCTTATCTCTGAACATAAAAATATAAAATAAAGTTAAAATAAAAAAAAAATCGAAACTATCTTTATGTAAAAATGCTGTGAATACACCGTTTTAACTTGGATTCAATGGAAACTGATAATCCCCCAGTTACGTAAATTTCACAAAAAAATTTAATTTTACATATAATAATAAAATCTAGTTATTGCGTAAATGAAAACAAAGAAAGACGCAACACTAGTGTATGTATGATTTTCAATTTTAATAATCATGAAGCATGATGTAAAAATTTGTCTCTTTAAAAAACCAACTACAGTAAATAATTTTGAAACAGGAAAAGTTTTAAAAATACTTAATTTTTGTTTTCCTGTTGTGGCGCCTTTTGGAAAAATATCCTGATTGTTTATGATGTGATTGAATTAAATTGTTTTAGTTCATTTAGAATGTTGTTTTTATTAATGTGTATATAATTGAAGTCACTTAAGAGGGTCAAGTTGGGTCTTTCCACGTTTACATGTAAGATTTTTCAGTTAGTAAGGTGATTTGTGAAAATTATTCAATGGGAGAAATGTTTTTTTATCGTATTCTTTGTATAATTATGAAAAGTTACGTCCTGCCTATGTGAAACTAATTACAGTCTGATTGATAATATATTTTTGTCATTTCTGATTGCGAATACCAGTACAAGTTAGTAAAATAAATTTATTTACCGTAATTCAAAATAATATTTTATTGATTGGGTAAATAGATTTTACCGAACATTTTATTGAGAATGATAGTGAAATAATAATTAAAATTTATAATATTAATGTGATTACTCCATCTAAATTTCTAGGAAATAACCAAAGAATTAAATAAAAAATATAATTCTAATTGATTATGCGATGTTGTACCTTTTTTATTGCAGGATTTTTTTTTACCGTAATGTTACGGATTTATTTTTATTTTTTTCTGAAATTTGTGTAGAAATTTATCATCTATCAATGTACCTGTACATGTTTGCTGCAGCTAATTATTTTATTCATCCTAGTAGTTTCTTTGTGAATATATGTAACGTCTGCCTTATATAAATCTGAAATATAAACGTTTATATTTTATGAGGTAATAGAAAAGTTGTATATGAGTTTATTCTATGAGAATATATGTGAGTGTATTTTGAATACTACACGAGAAGTTAACTTTTGATTTTCTATGTGTGTCCGTATTCTAATTTTGTGATTGTAACACAAAAAAAGGTAATTCTTGTTCTTTTAGTATGATACGATAAAATTGTTTGTTAATAATTTTTTGCTGATTAACAGAAGTTGATTACATTGACCGATGTTTCCATTTTAAAGAAAGATTAATTTTATTATTTATGCGTAGAGATAGATCATGATTTATCGCATAGACCGGTAGATTATTTTCTGTCAGTTGTTTGGGAGGACCTTTTTTAATGTGTTGTGGGAATATCTCGGCTAATACGCGTAAGATGGGTGAGTTCATTGATAGTCCGTTAGATATCTAAGTTAAATCTGTTGATGAAGGTGAAGAAGTTCGTTTTTTTATTCTGCTGAAGGTGTTTATTATTTCTGTGATCAGTTCTTCAGCACAGTTTTCTATTTTAGTTGGTTTATGAAATAATCAGAAATGGGAATATTTGTATACAGGGTTTTTTAATAAAAGAGATAATTCTGAAATTATGGAAGAAATGCGTATTCCTTATTTTCTAAGTTTGTATAGTTGATAATTTTATCTAAGTGGCGGCCGTGTTCGTTTGCTGATACATATGTGGTGTATTATGGAACAAAGTGGGGTAAATCTTTTTTGTTGTGAATTTAGGAAATCACTTAAATTGATTAAGTGCTTTAATTAATTGTTTAAACGTTATAAACAATATATATTGTTTAAACGTATATTAAACTATTTTATAATATATTGATATCGATTGTATGATTGTTTTAATTCTCTGATGTCGTTCTGTGTGAATGTACTTTGTTGCGAAGGTTTTTTTTAGTTAACATGCACAAACGTTATCAACAACAACATGATAGTCATACAATAGACTTACAAAAATGAGGGCTTAAGTTACACTAAATAAAACTTAATGAAATAAATCAAGAAACAAAATGAGATTCCTATGGACTTATTTGGAACTTTACACTATACGGATGTAACACCACGACAAAAGGGACAGATGAACAGAGAAGGAGAAATGCTTGAAGTGCGATGCGGTAGAAAGTTATTGAAAATACGATTGGTCGACAAGTACATTAATGATACTTTCTTCGTAAAATGCGACAGGAAAGAGAAATTGGAATGTATCAGAAAAAAATACTTATTGGCTCCATTATACATGCGTTCGGAAAGTTGCTGTGCACTGGAATTATGGAAGCCAGTTATTTTTACACGGATTTGAATACTAGATCGTGGATACCGGTGTTCTTTGGTGGTTGGGTTTCAATTAACCACACATCTCAGGAACGGTCGAACTGAGAATGTACAATACTACACTTCCTTTACACTCATACATATCATCCTCTGAAGAATTATCTAAACGGTAGTTACCGGAGGCTAAACAGGAAAAGGAAAGGAATTATGGAAGTGCAATGAGGAAACTTTCTTAATTATTACTTTGCATTTTGATTTCATTATTTTACAGTAAAGGATATTACAATAACAGGAATAGTTTAAAAAAGATTAGAAAATGATCTCCTCCAACATCAATAAAACACAGCAAACGTTTCAATTTCTTTTCAGACACTTTAACCAATTGATATACTGGAATGTCTTGTACGTATGTCGATATTGCAGATTTTAATTCGTAATTCGTACGTGGTCTGTTGCGATACACTGCTTGTTTCGTTGCCTCCCATAGAAACTAAACTGGAGGAATCATATTGAGCGATATTACAATCCACAAACCCCTCGAAATGACTGGTCCAGCAAAAACATTTCGTAAAAAGTCACTGACCTTTAGTTGTGTGCACTGTGGCGCCATCTTCTTGGAACCAACCGTGACTGATTTCCAATTCTGTTAACTGACTAATGAAGTTTGTTAAAACAGCATAATAACGATCATTATAACTGTATTTTCAACAAAAAAATTGGACCCACAATGCACATTCTACTCACACCTATCCAGACTCCAATTTTCGCTTTGTGTAAAGACTGTTCGTGTAATTGATGGGGGTTAATTATCGACCACAGTCCTGTGGTCGAAATAATATACCCTCCCAGATGAAACTGTAAAACTTCATCTGTAAAAACTTAATGTCGAGGATACCAACGGAAAATTTGGTTAGTAAAATTTTTAAACCATTGAAAATAATTTAGTTCTTTGGCACGATCTATAAGTTTCAGTTCTTGAACACACATTACTTTGTAAGGGAAAAGTTTCAGTTCTTTTCTTACAACTTTATATGCGGTAGCAAGTCCGATCTCTTGCTGTTTGCTAACTTACGCAATGACTTTGATTGACTTTCGGCATAGCATCCGAAATATCAGGCAGGTTCTGTCGTTTAGTTTAGGTGGTCTTCCCCTTCGATCTGCATCTTCAACAAAGCCTATTACCCGAAATTGTTTGATAACAGTTTGATTACATTGCGATGAGGAACAGGAGTATTTGAAAACTTTCCAGAAAACTTGTACTTCATGAAGAATGTGGTGAACGAGAAAAATGAGTTCCTCTATCGATAGAATCATTATGTTTCTCGCAACTATTAATGATTCTGATAAAGGTAACAAGAAGAAACGAAACGAAGCGCGTTCAATCACAATTAAACAACTAACATCTTAGTTTATTACTAAGCACCACCCAACGACCCACAGGGCAACCAACCTAACGCCGAAAGAACAGAATGAACCACGTAATTCTAAAGCATATTGCACAACGACTTTCCGAACGAATTGTACATCGTGAGAGAACTAATAAAACAAAAATTAATTACGGTTATATAGAAGGAAAATTATTCAAAGGAAAAGAAAAATTCAACTAATGAAGAATCAACTAAATGAAAAAATGTCAAGTAATGAAGAATGCCACATGCAGTTCGTATAAAGAAATGAAGCCAAGACTCAAAAGCGATCAACCAGCTATCTAATCAATCGGTGGCCTGAGAACCACAGAACAAGAAAAACCTAACTACTACTGAAACGATTTTAATTAAATCTTCCCCGTTAGGAAGTCTGATACCAGAAGAAGTAATAGGATATACTACATTTCAGAAACAAAGCTGGGGAATAGACACTTCTTGAATTAACAGTTTTTTGCACTTTGAAAGAAAAAATTATGAGACTGAAAACTCAAACCATTTTAATCAAATTTGATCACAGAATTTTTTCGTTAATTTCCTCCCCGTGGATCCATCTTTTACAGTAATTAATTATTGGAAAGTTGTTGGAAACAACATAATTTTTGTTAATTCTTGGAAATAAACAGGTAATATCTACTTTTTATAACCAAAGTAACAGTTGTAAATCATGTTTTTGTCATCCATCAGTTTATGACGTTTTACAACCAACCAATCCGTTTAAAAAAAATTCCATTTTCCACGAGATACAACCGTAATAATTCATGGGTGCACCTAAATTTATTAATAAATAAGTCTATAAACACAGACTATAGTATGTAAATTTTTAATTTTTAAATAAAATTAAGAGAAATATTAATAACAGTAAAAAAGAATAAACCAGAATTATACAAAGAAAAAACCGTTATATTTGAGCAACATATTTTTGACGTTTCTCAATGCCTTTTTTAATAACAGTTTAATTGTTTAATAACATTCCTTTGGCTATTTGTTTGGCTCAGATCATTTTCATTTTTTTCACCTAGTCATTTAGCGTTCTTACTTTAATGAAATGTTGGTATCAGAATAAAAAAAAAATTATGAGAAAAAGAAGATTTTAATTAAAACCTACCAGTATATTAGATTTTCAAATACTGTACTATTTTTAGGTATTCATTTAACCGTTTCGTATTTTCCCGAATAAATAATTTAAACCTTTTTCATCTCAAACTTTAATTTACCAGAGAAATCCAGTTTTAAATAATTAAACTGAGCTCATGTTGCTATATTTTTTTATTTGTTTAAATTTCTTATTACATCCTCTTGTAGAAAGGTTATGTAAATAATAAAATTACTAATACATCAAATACCAGTAACGGAAACAATATAATTTTAAAACATGTAATTTTCAGAGGAGTCGTTATTCGGTTTCTTAAGACACAAAAAGAGTATATTAGAATTATTTGGGAAGATTAAGAATACGATTTACGTGGGTTTATACTGAGTAATTCTTGGGGCAAAAGTCCTTCCCATTTTTTGTTCTTATCTGAGAGACCACCCTTTTTTCCACCGTTAAGTAAAGTCCCTATTATAGTCTAGTAAGATGTATTGTTCTTAACAAGCAAATACATTTTGCACCAACTTACAAGTTATTTCCACCAGACTCTCTATTTACCTATAGTCTTAATAGTTGGCTTTATCGCTCGACAATGTTCATGCTATTTATAAGTAAACCTGCCAAAGTCATTTAACTTTATTATACAATTTACACTAAAATATTTCATATTCAAATTTTTTTGTTAATGAATAAGTGTTATACATAATTATGCATATTAACGCATCATTTGAATATATCTATCTACCAGTAATACAAAACAAAAACACATAAATAAACTAATAAAGGATGTCAATTATAGTTCTTAGTAAGAAATGAAGCGAAGGCTTAAAACGCTCCACTTAAAGAACAGCTGCTAGTTAATCAGTGAACTAAGGATAAAAGTGATGAACTTAAAATTGAGTACATACTTAACTTCTCAAATATATAAGTTACAGATAAACAGAAATATTTTACTATTCGTTTAACTATTACTTTATTGTATTTATTTTTGGTGATTTATTTTCATTTCTTTCCATATTTTCTACAGAAGACCACACAAATAGTAAAATTACAAATATATCTAATATTAGTAACATAAAAAAACGATTTTACCATGAAAATTATTTACTAAAAAATTCTATTTGAACGACAATACTTAAGTTTTTTTTCGATATAAGCTGTTGCTTTTGCGTGAGTAATGGGGATATAATAATAATGTTAAAAGTACCATACAGAATGTAACCTACAACCTTTCAATCTACTGGTTAGCATGCTAACTTCAATTAGCTACTTATTATAAAATTAAAACAGAGAGAATTAAACAGTATTAGAATTTGCAGTATCAAAATAAATTTCAACTGTTGTAAATTAAATTTTAATATATTTTGAAAATTTCTTAAGACTAGAATGAATTAAAATAGCATTCTGAACGTTATCAGCTCAATGTGAAAAATACTGATTTATATATACGGTAAATTTTGGGTGTACTTGAAATCTTTCATCTTATGGGAGTCGAGTAAATTTATAGCCATACCGTTTATTATTTAAGAGAATATCTCTTATCCTAAAAAATAGAAAGACATGAGTTTATACAAACAGTATTAGTTTGTTGATGAAGTTTGAAATAATACTAATAAAAAAAAACAAAATTAAATTTTCTGCGTCCCATTCAATGCGTATACATGCTGAAATAATCTTCATTAACACTTTTTGAATTTTGATTTATTTTGTTTGTTACTTTATGTATGTAGTATCTTCAATGTATTTGATTAACTTGAATGTTAGTTTGATTAATTTGTGTTTATATTTTAAATAATTAATACGGAGTTTAGTTATATCCATTTTTATTTTTACATTATTTGTGTATTTTGTGATACCTCTAGATCAAGAATTTACCATGGATTCCTTTGATTCATCTTTACAAATGCTGACCGGGGCTGTTAATGTACTTATATATGAAAAAGAATATTTTTCCATTTCTAATGTGATCTATATATCAATAGAACATTAAATAAATACAACATTATTTATGATCTATATATCATAATATAATAATTAACATTATGATATATATTAACATTACGTTATTAAATTTTGATCAAAATAAAATATTAATAAAAATCATGACTTTGTATTTATGGCACTTTTTAAAAAGCATGTCTATTTATTTATTGAAAGATTACTTATTAATTTACAAATTAAATATAGATAACAAATTTATTAAATATAAATATAATTTACCAAAGATGCAACCGTGTAAGAGTGAAGATGAATATATGTTTGCCAAAGGATTTTAAATTAGAATTAACCATTTAACGTAACCTACAGAAATTTTAGAGTTTTGTTTATTTTCGTAGTAAAATTTCAATAGAAATACATCATGACTGATGGAACAAAGTTGCACAAAGAGAATTTTCATATGGGAAAAACGTTTTCACGGTCAAATATAGATTTATATAAATAGATACGTAAACTTATATTTTTTTATTATGATAATACAATACATATATATATGTATATATAAAATTAACAAAAATAAAATTATCACTTTATTTCTATGAAATATAATGTCTAAGGGCAGCAAAAAATTGGCAATAGAAAATTCAGAAAAAGAAACCCGAATAAAGGCTTTGGAAAAATGGTTTTACAGAAAAATGTTGAAAACTACGTGAATTGAGGACGTCAAGGATTTGAAACTAATTATAAAGAAGAGAAATTTGTGGCAAAATCATACTAAAAGAACTGTTTAAAGAGTTTAAGGACTCAGTTTTAGATATTTTGAATATAGGATTGCGTTTCAGAATAAGAATAGTAATGCAGGGAAAAAAAAAATTTACAACAGATGAAGTTTGAAGCAGGATATATTAAATATTCTAAAACTAATGATCTAACACTAGATAGAAAGGGATATAAGGTAGTTTTAAATCAATATAATAACCGATTCAAAAACAGAGTAAACCCCAAAAAAAACAAAGCCTTCCTTCTTATATTTCCTAAAATAAGAAACAAGAATGTTAAGTAAATATTCAAAGGTTCTGGTGTTTTCTGATACTACATTGCGTCTTATATGGAAACATAATATTTCGATAAAATTATATACAAATATATCGTATTTAATCGGCTGTACTTTAGTTCATTATTAAAACAACCTGCAATGCTTATTAATGCAGGACAAATCTTGACACCTAATAAAATAATACAAAATATAACAGGAATGGAAGGAATGAAGGAAGTATGTTAGGAGCAAAATGTTTGATAAGAATAAAATAATTGGTATAATATTACTTGCAAAGTAAACGGTGTCGAATACATAATACGTCATAGTAAATATGACGGTAAATATGTCATATTAGAAGAAAAAACAGCTATTGAGTTAGGTAATGTTCTCGATAATTGATAAAAAAATCAAGAATTCCTTATAAATCGGGGAAAAATTACCAAAGAGATAATGAATTTTCCGTGAAAGATTCTCGTGACAGAAATAAGTGAAAAGAATGAGAGAAACGTAAATAATAAAATTTTAATATTGACGCATTATAGAGGCTTCTAACTTCACTACGTCATAACGTTTTTTTTCAAAATACGATAAACTATCCAAATCGTTAGATGTAATAAATATTAATTACTACATTTCAAATATTAAATTTTCATATTTTATAAAAAAAAAAACCAATTTTATTTGTCGTCTTGTATAAATTATAATTACTGGCTTAGCATAACAATACCTGTTTTATTCAAGGATCAGCAAAACGTTACTGACCTCAACCTGTTCCTAATAAACTTCTGATAGACTTTGTAAAAACAAGTTTTGTATTATCAAAACAGGCATACCTGTAGCAAATCTTTTCACAAAACTTATTCATAGGACATGGTAATAGGAATTTGCTTTACTTGTAATAACTATTGCTGAATAAGAAATAATTCTTTTAAATAATCATTTTTTAAACTAGCTGTAGGGCGTGCCTACGGCAAGCTCCGGCTATTTTGCACCCCACTCTTTAGGCCATTCATCAGGCATAAGAAAAAATTGGCAAAAACATCAAATTTTTATTTTGAATCGTTGACTTTCACAATCTTACATATCAGCATCAAAACTTGTTGTCAAATCCATTTTGAGATACCATCCTAAAATTATTTTTTACATTTTATTGCGTTCAATTTAAGAATGGTACTTTAACACTTTTTAGTGCATTTAATACAAGAGTGGTTTTTAAAAATTTTTTTTTAATATTTTTTATTTTCCACATTTTAGTCTTCATAAGTTTATACTTTACAGCTGCGCTAGCACACAGGTTTGACCGTATTTAGCGAAAGATCGGATCGGTACGTTTTACAGTGGATGAGTGCAATCAAAACATAGGGCCAAACGTTTTAATTTCCGGTTAACCAAGATCTAGTCGATCAATAGTGTACCCGAATCGTTAAACAGTTAGCGCTTGACTTGCTGATACATACGCTGTTTGAATATTGAAAATCGGACGAGGGGTTGTCGAGATATTACGGTGGCACTCCATTGGACCTCCTCCCCAATTTCCGAATAGCGTCCCGGGGACACTTAAAAATATTATCATCTGATGGGTACTACTAAAATCAGAACACCATCCAGGGGGGGGGGGGGGAGTCGCCAAAAATTTTCAGAGCGCTTGAAAAGACCGTTTTCGAGATATTTGCGATTTTCATCCGAAAATTCCTAAAACTTCGTATATATTCGTATATATATATATATATATATACGGTATAATAATAATATAAACAAGTATACACACACTTGAACACCACGAAACGTACTAGCAAATCGAGATTTTCCGCTAGTGATCGGTGATATGGTAAGGGGGTACGCACACATAGACACATGTACCAATGCCGTTTAGTAGGGTAGGATTATTTTAAAAATTTGGTAATTTAGATTTCTGAATTATCGTTCTACGTTTTAAGAATTTTACTATCAGAAGTTTAAATATAAAATTTTAGTTTATAACACAGAATCTAGTCATGTAAAAACAAATTGTTTATGAAAATTAATTTTTTTTAAACGTTTTAACTCATTCAATATGTGTAATAATGTAACTCGATAACAAGTGAATCTATAAAAGTTTCATTCTAAAAGTAAAATATTTTGAATGTTAGTGAATTAATTTTACAGTACTCCTTTATATGTCAAAAACTGTGAAAACAGGAAAAAATAAATGAAGATAGACGAAAAAACAACTTAAATAAACAAAGAAAAACATAAACAATTCAGAAACGTTTGAAAAATTACAGTTTTTTTTTAGGAATCTGCAATCCTTTTTTAGGTGTGGGAATTTTCAGTTCCCAATTGGTACTCAATCGAATGTAAACCCAGGAATCCCACCAGGGCTGCAGCGAGTTTAAGCATTCTGCTCTCACTTACTCTCTCTCTCTCAATACAACCTGATCCCTCCGACCAACAACCATCAGACATTTTCTCCCTTACCCGGCCGTGGCAGAGCATCCTCTCAGACAGAGTTATGTATAAACTAGAACAAATCTTCAGCTCGATTCTGTTCTGTTCAAAACCCAAACCTAACCTAAGCCTCATGCCAACTTCCTCTGAAATTCCAATAGAGTTCTAACATCACCAAGTTCCTTATGCCTATAGGTAATTATTGTTGTATTATAAACTGTCTTTACCTTTATCAAGAGAATATTCAGCTTTGTTAAACTATTCACAAGACCATAAACATATTTCCTTACAATATAAATTGTATTATTAATGCGCGTATAATTTTACTTTTAACATTTTAAATAAACATTTCTTTAAAAAAAAAGTCTACTGACAATAGAAATATACAAATTCATTAAAAATTAATTTACATTAAAAATACAATACACAAAATTAGAATTTAATATACATTACAATTATTTTTATAAAACAATCGATTTTGTTTAAATTTTTATTAAACATTTTACGGTTTGTTAAAATACAATTAAAACAGACTTAAATTTTTGCAGGTTTTTTTAGCTTTACGAGAAAGAGATTTGGCAAATTTTTTTACAATGTCAGTAATCTTCCTACTGCTATTCTATTACAGCAAGTGATCCCAATTATTCTGCAACATTTGCATATTTTATTGCAGAACAATACACTTAGTTATACAAATATACATTTCAAAATACTCCAATACTTAAATACACATTTGAGACGATTGAATTAAAATGCACCATAATTAAAATAAAATACATTCATTAACCGATTTATAAAGGAAGTCAATCTACATTTAACCGAAATATCTGTATTTTTTCGAATACCACAGATAAAATTTAAAAAAAAATATAGCAAACTACCAATTAAAAAAAAACAAAAAAAAAAACATGTACCCCATTAAAGATTAAAAAAATGTATGGTATATATATATATATATATATATATACCATAAAAAGAGAAGAGCACAGTTTTTATATTGTGTTGCAAGATTGAACAGACTTGACCAAGTTAGTTTACGTATTTTTCTCATGAATATTTAAGACTTTTAGTAAAACCAAGAAATAATCTATTTTATTATTTTCTAAAAAAAATAAATTCATATTAAAATAAATTTACAACAAAACTATAATAGAAAATAAGAAATCTTTCCACATAAATCTTTTGAAGTCGACGCAAAACATTAATTTACGTGACTAAATGTTTCTCTCCTACTTCAGAAGTATAGAAACAAAAAAAAAAAAAAAAGAAAATTTTCTTCTCTTTTTTGTAAGAATATTTAAAGCCAGTTTTAGTTTCAATCAAAGTAAAAGAATATTATTACTTTATCCAGTTGCTTATTTCACTGATTAATTTATAGGTAAGATGTTTTTTAAAAAGAAAATCAACATTCTTTACTCTTTAACTGGAACGGAAACGGTGTATAATATGAACTTTTTTTTTTAAAGAAATGGAATATATTACCTTGTTTTGCATTAAACAACGTCCCGATTTTTCACATGAACATAATGAATTCTAAAAATCTAATCAGAGTTGCTTTTTCTGAAATTAAGATGTACATTTTACAGCCAGCTTCCTTAGAAAGTGTCACGAATAGGTTTGTACATCTAACTTCATTTCGGTTGGCTTAGCTGGCGGATATATAACATTACATTCGGTACATGAGATGAAACTGGAAACTACTTCACTTCTCGCTTTACTCTAACAAGAATATACAGGATTATTTTTATTCATCGGAAATAGTTATGCAATTTTCGTGACTGATTTGATAACCTGTCTGAAGACCTCGTGAGTAATATAAAATTTTAAGAGTAATTCAAGCAGCTGCTAAGATTGTTATAGAAATAAATTAAAATAACTGATAAGAATTTATACTAAAGTCAGAATATAATTAATTTCATAAAGTTAAAAAAAAGAAGTAAGAAACACAATTTATTTATTATAAATATGTTCTTAATACAATTTGATTATAAATATTTAAATAAAAATATGTTAAAAAAAATGTTCAGTACTGTCCTTATCAAATAATTGCAAACTGGAAATGATGTTAGGGGCCTATTACGTTCTGTGCTTTTTTTTATTGGACCCGTAAGGGGAAAAAATATATATAACGAGAGTTAAGATAATACATAATTTGTTTTGACAGTGTTCGTGAGATGAAGAAAGCGAGTGGTTGTATCCTAATTGGACTGCCGCAGAAGCAGAAGCTGCTTTGTTTTAAAGAGCTTATCAGATTATGTATTTAGAACGTAGTGTATAGTACCTAGTTTCCTTAGGCAAAATACTCCAACTGTATGGTCAAATTATTCAGTAGAAACTTTTTTCCAGCCCTTCTTTCTTATTTTGAGCACATAAATTTATTGTCGACTAAATTGTAGAAATTATCTACAACTTTAACTTCTATTAATGTCGTATTTTAGAGTAAAGTTAACTTATTATTTTTTTTTTAAGGATATAGATGCAATTATCCTGTCGCTTCTTTTTTATGGACAGCTTGTTCAGACATGATGCAACCTATTTAAAAAAAAACGACATGGTACATATATTTCTACAAAAGGTGTATATTAAATAACTACAAAAAATAATAACACGAAATAAAATAATTCAGTAGAAAAAATATTAGTACATCAAGAATAGTAATGGTGACTGACTTTGAGTACAAGGAAGTAATAGTAGGCTGAAGGAAAAATGAAGGGCATAAACAGTGTAAAGCATAGTAGGGTTGGCGAATTTTGTCAACAGTAAGCTAATAATGGCACCGTATTTTTCGTGTTAACAACTGCCTCAATGATTCTTTATTACTGTAAAGGTAGTTACTGCATTTAAATCCAATAAAATGTTGAAATATCTTTATAATAATTGTTATATTGTATTTAAAACGTTTTTAAAAGAAACATATGCAAAAATTAATGTTGTCCGATAAAGTGACACGCTTAATGTAAATTTTTAAGTACTAAGAAAAACGCGTAATTCTATCTGTATCTTATCCGTATCACTTAATTTACGATTACGTTACAAGAGACGGATTCAGTCAGTTTTTTCGGCAGGTTTTATTCTTATTCTTTCAACCGTAAGTTATATGATCATATCATTGCTTACAATTAAAGTATGAACGAGACTACATGGGTAAAATACACATAAAAGTTCAGACACTGCTTTAAAGAGAATGAAAAACTCTTAAAAAGAAAAAATCTCAGATAATACAGTCTGAGACGTTTGAAGGGGGGAGAGCCCAAAATATTATTGGTATAGCATATAGAAAACTATTTTCGAATAACTGAAAGATATAGAAATAATTCTGTGCCGAAAATAATTCACTGAAAATAAACAGCGATAAAGTTGACAACTTTAGAAAGACCATAAATGTATAGTTTCTCTTATCTGTTCATTACTGGACTTGGCCAACAGAATAATGAGTTTAATAATTTCTTTTTCTACTCCACTTCTCAAGAAATATGAATCAAACGATTCATCTTAAGTACGCGAGCAGTACAGGAGAAACTGATAATTTAATACAAAACAATGGCGGCTGAATTTTTACAAAATTAAAACCCAACAACATTTTATTATTTTTCATTTGGTGGTATTAAAATAATTGATTCAATAGAGGCTGCTGAAAAAATATTAATTATTCATTATACGATTGCTTAACAAAATTATGCGTAAAAGTTCGTTT
Source organism: Lycorma delicatula (assembly GCF_047948215.1). NCBI lineage: Eukaryota > Metazoa > Arthropoda > Insecta > Hemiptera > Fulgoridae > Lycorma > Lycorma delicatula. Next base: position 199,556,041 of record NC_134456.1, read on the forward strand.
TAAAAAACACATTCGAAAAAATTATATAAAATCATTTATATTAAGAATTAAAGTTAATAATACATTAAAAAAATTTCAAATTAAATTTAAAAAATTGATAAAATTTCCACTCAAGTATTTTTATAGTTTGGAAAAATGCGACGTGGAAAAGCGAGTAGGACTTAGCTCTTTATATTTCATATTATGAAGACATTACATTATGATACTTAACTGATTCAACTGTGGTATTCGATGTTCTCTGTACGGTCTGCAGTTATGACGTACCACATTTATTACGTATTTTTCGCCTTCCACAATTGACAAGATAAACAGTTTTATAATATACATACATATATACAAAATATATTGTTAGTATTCAGTAAGTGTAAATTTCAGCACTATTTGATCATTCCAAAAAAAAAAAAATAACTTGAAATTTTTCCGTTACTTAGGAAATCAAAGATGAAAAATTTCATACTGACAATAAACAAAATCCATGAGTGTGTGTTATACTCATACGTAATATTCCGAACACTAAAACCTTTCTATGAAAAAAAAATTTAATGTAGCTTCCTGATAAATTATGTTAATCTACTCAACAATTTATTTTAATACCAGTAAAATTCATCTGAGAAAGTTTAACACTAGAAAACTACATACGAAATAATACCTACTTGTTTAATTAATTATAATTAAAAATAATTTTCTTTTCTTACAAAAAGTTAAAGAAAAAATAATACTTAAATAGTAAAACTAGAAACAAAATAAGAATGAAAAAAAGACTTTAAAAAAAAAACTGTTTCTTTTATTTCGAAATTACCGACATAGGTTTATAGCATTCATCAACAACTTTCATACAATTTTTTTTCCTTTTCCAAAGTAGTAACTAACAAATGGAAATTAAATAAACTAATAGTCAGTCACAAATTAGATAAAACATGTAGATAAAAGTTTCATAAAAATTCCAAGAATTGTAAATAAAAAAAGAAAATACAAGCATGATTAAAACAAATAAAAAATACCTTCACTTAACTAAATACTAGAAACTTTTTAAAAAACAAATATATCATTTACATTTAAAAAATGAGGTTAATTAAAAAGAACTGGGATAAGTGATAAAATATTAAGAATGTTTTAGTTAATTCATAGGGAATTTATATTACTAGAATTAACAAATAATAAAGTTTAAGGTGTTCAAAAAAGATATTAAAATTGTATTAAGTTTTCCAGTGAAAATACGAAAGATTACAACTTGAATATTTAATACAAACCTCTCGCAACCAATAAACAACATTAAATTTAAGGTGAAAAAGGTACATTATTTTGTCTACAAAATACAGAAGCTGAATAAAATGAAACAAAAGACATATAAATGAAATTTAAAATGTTTAAAGTAATACATGATGATTTTGACACAATTTGTATGACTGAGTAAAAGGGAGGCTAATAAAAATTATAGATTCAGAAGCAAATATTTAAAAATCGTTATAAATATTTTACGTAACAAATAAAACCTTTTGACGCTAAAACCTTTTATAATGACAGCTTAAAACTAATGTAATAATAAGTAAACATTTTTTGTATTTAAGTAACGACCAATCTGGCCTTATAGCGTGAACAGCAGTAATAGTATCATAGATACCATACATCGATTCCAGAACAAAGTAATGAGAGTAATTGCAGTGACACCATGGTTCTTACGGAATGATGAAATTTAGGAATATCTGGAGCTTCCGATGGTTTGTGAGGTTGCGAGACAGCAGTGTTAAATACTAGAAACGACTTGAAAATCACGTCAACCAGTTACTAATCAATCTGCTTAATAACAGCAGGGATGTCCAAAGGTTGAAACGTCTCCATGTGCTTGACTTAGGGCTAGTGAATGAAAGTTTGATAAATGACAACGCCAAATCTTGCGATATTATTCTTGTTTATTTCTTTATTTTTTTTTTTTTTTTTTAGCTTTGACTATTTATTTGTTTATTGGTTGTTTTATTTATTTATTAATATTTTGTTTTTATGAGTATGAAATGTTGGCAGAAATATCTTTCCTAATGAACTTTAAGATACTGCTTAATGATAACTATTATTATGAATTACTTATTATGGTAGTTCCTTAAGAACCTCTTATCATGTGCTTCTTATCAAAGGAGATACTTATGGTTCCACTTAAGGAACCGATTTTAATAACGTCGTATTTTTTTGTAGAATTCAGAAAACTATATAAAATCGCAATAAATGAAGAAACACTTGAAAATGTATCAATAACGCTCTTATCAGGATGTTACATAAGAGAAAAAAAAAACAATATTTCTTTTAGAAATATATCGTGCCTTCGGCAGAAAGAATACAGTTGCACTTAACTTGGTAATTCTAATCAAAATAAGTTAACCTAAGTTATTTAGACTAGTTATTATTACAGGTTTCGCGCTGTAATTTGTCAATTGGCGCTATGATGGTAACCCACCGGATCGTCTAGTGGTAAACTAGTTATCGTTAATCAGCTGATTCTAAAGTCGAGAGTTTTAAGGTTCAAATCCTAGTAAAGGCAGTTACGAGTACGAATACTTGATCGTAAATACCGGTGTTCTTTGGTGGTTAAGTTTCATTTAACCGCACGTCTCAGGAATGGCCGACCTTTCTTTCTTTTTCCTGTTTAGCCTCCGGTAACTACCGTTTAGATAATTCTTCAGAGGATGAATGAGGATGATATGTATGAGTGTAAATGAAATGTAGTCTTGTACATTCTCAGTTCGACCATTCCTGAGATATGTGGTTAATTTAAACCCAACCACCAAAGAACACCGGTATCCACGATCTAGTATTCAAATCCGTGTAAAAATAACTGGCTTTACTAGGACTTGAACGCTGTAACTCTCGACTTCCAAATCAGCTGATTTGGGAAGACGCGTTAACCACTAGACCAACCCGGTGGGTAGGAATGGTCGACCTGAAACTGCACAAGACTACACTTCATTTACATCATACATATCATCCTCTGAAGTAATACCTTACGGTGGTTCAAGAGGCTAAACAAAAAAATAGGCGCTGTGATGGTGAGTGGATTGCGCGAAGAGCTGTTAAGCTTGTGTTCCACAAATATCGTTATTAGAAAAATAATATTACGAAATCATATTTACAATGATATCATCGTCTAATTGCAGTATTTACCATTGCATTTAAAATTATGTTTAAACTTGATTCGTGTTATCCAACACATATTACAGTACATGTGTAATGGGAACAGTAATGGGAAGAATCGTGAACGAGTCGTTCCTTCGATTCGATTTTTTATACTGAATGAAAGAATCGAGAATCGGTTTGCGGGAGAAACTGTTACGTTTCTCAACAATGAATTGGATAGGCGATAGGAAACCAAATCTTTCTCAGTTACGATTCGATTCGATTCATAGCAATTTTACTTTAAGGATTCGAATAAGATTTGAAAAGAAAAGAATCGTAGACATTTAGTATGTCTACATGTAGTAGACATACTACTGTTCGGCATCAGTTGAGTCGAACAGTAGTATGGTGAGAGATGAACCGCTAAACATGGGTGAAGAAGAGAAAGAGAACATGCGCATTAGAGTTTAGATTACTGGTAATGGTGGCATGGAAAAGAATCATTGAATCGGGCGAAGTTTCTTTTTTACGAATCCTTTCTGAGAATCGAATCGAAAGAATCGATTCCTGAAAAAGAATCGTTTATCCCATCACTAATGTGTAGAGGCCCTTGGATTTATAAACTATAACTTATAACAATAAATAATAAGTAGTTAGTATCTTATGTGACCACAATGTATCTTACAGTAGGATTGCAATTTCTGAATTGTAGCAAGGCAAGTTCAATATTTTTTGTGCAATTTTATTTAAACTTATAAGTAACAACTTTTTAAGAATTATAACTTCTTCATTTGGTAAAGTATATTATGCTTAGGTTTTGAAAACGGATTGTAGTTTTGTGTATTCACGTGAAACAAAATAATTTATTTTAGTGACATATTTTCGTTAAACTCGATTTATAATCTAAGTGGGTGAAAACAACAAATTACCAAAAACTATTTACAGAGGAAGATGATACTGTATTGCTATGGGGAGTGTTTTTTTTTGTTTTTTTTAATAGAAAGCCATTCAGAAATTTCGGGAAGAAAATAGAGCAGACATATATTTAGATGAAAGTTACGTTTAAACTTTGCGTTCATCCGTTAAATTATGGGAAGACGGCAACAGTGAGGGATTTTATCCATCAATTTCCAAAGGCAAAAGAGTCATCATAATTCATCTAGGGGAAAAAGACCGGTTTGTTTCAAATGCCTGACTGACATACAACGCTAGCTCAAAAACAGGCGACTACCACGACAATACGAACCACAGAGACTTCGAACAGTGGGTTTCCAAAAAAGCTTTTGAGAAAACTGAAACCAAATTCTATAGTATTTCTCGATAACGCGCCATACCATTGTTGCAAAGGAAAAAATTCCAAATACGGGAACTCTTAAAGCAGAAATGCTGGAATGACTAAAGAAACGGAATATTTCCTTCGTAAACCAATGAATAAAAGAGAGTTACTTCCTTAATAGAAACATCAAAACCGGTTGTAACTTATTCTCTCGATAGAATTTTAAATGCGGAGAGTCATACGGTCCTTAAATTGTCCTCGTATCACCCGGATTTAAATGCAATATAACTAATTTAGGGAATAATAAAAGAGTAGGTGGCAGATCGAAACTTAATCTTTAAAGCAGCAGATATTGCCCTCGTTGAACAAAACGTTTCTTCTATTGTTGCGAGTATGTGGTTCAACTGTTGCGAGAAAGTTATTTAATTGAAAACGACTTCTGGCGTAAAGAATATGTCATGAATATTGAAGTTGACAAACTAATTATCGACCTAAATGGTGCAACTTCTAATGATGAAACAGCAAGCGATACTGAATATGAAGTTTCACCAGAGATACTAAACTGGAGTTGAAGAAATAGATCTATCAATTCTGAATACAGAACACAATTTGGTACGTTTGATTAAACTTAATTCAAATTTTAATGAAATATTTAACCTATATGGGTATCTGAATTAGATATTTGAATAATTAAAAAATTATAATAATTAAATAACACCATTCGCCCTTATTTAATTTGTTACAATAATTGATGTTTTTGTTTTCTACGGATTTTGAATAGTTCATAATCTTTTGTAATGTTATTACAAATTCAATTACATTTTTATTTATTTATTTTGATTTTTTTTTCAATAATTAAATTACCTTTTACAGCTTCAGTGTATCGTTAATTAATAATATAAATGTTTGCGGTTTAGTTTCATTTGTATCTACAACCGGGATATATGTCGCACTTGCAATGATGCGGGATAATGTTAGTAGAATGTACAGTATTCTGCTCCTTTCATAATAGATTGCAACCGTCAAGTTTGCTGCGAGACCTGTTAAGGCAACATGACACGAAAAACAAGTCGCTCTCAAAGCTAACATGCCATTCTTAAATATAACAAATAACCAAACCAAATATTACAAGAGAACTTTGCCTCCTTGGATAAAAAAAATAATTCTATATCAATAGGCCACGGCCATTAAAATATAAGCAATATTAAGTTATACAAAACAATATTCTTTTCACAACTCATGTTAGATGTCCCAGAGTTACACTGTTTACATATCGGAATTTATTATTATATAATAGAAGAATATTGGATGTTCCAGTCGAACACCGTGAACAGCATCAAGTTGCCCAAAAATACTGACGAATACTAACCATTTTATGCCAGATTTACCACATGTAAAGTGAAGGATGTGATTTACCGTTGTCTTCTTCAGTGGATTTAGTATAATAAAGAATACTGTACATTAGCCAACCAAGTCTTCCAAACTAAAGGTCATATTCAGCCCATCCCAACCCCGTAAGGGAGGACATCCGCCTTCTGACACTTTTGTTCACCGCACCCTCCCCCCAACCTTTCCTAGCCATGATGGGCATATTCAGCCCAACAATGATATCTTCACTTTATTCAAAAAGGGGAATAGCATCTATAATGAAAATAATTAGTCTTGGAAGAAGCAATTCTGACTGCAGCCGCTTATACTACAGATCTTTTCCATGCGATAAAGTTATAAGAAAGTCTGTATGAGAGAGTGTAAAGAAACAAATTATTGTACCCTTTTCTATGGAAAATAATGCTTTATATAAGTCGCGATGCCTCTTCTTATTAAGTGAACTATTAAAGAAATTATATATAAATATTAAGGGGAAAATTGTAAAGAAATTAACAAAAATATAACTGTTATTTTTTCATATCTTTAAGCTTTCCAAAAAAAAATCAAGGAAAATAAAATATAATTGAAATAATGATTATTAAATTCCTTAAGAACTATTTTTTTAAATTTGAAAAAAAAATTTTTAATTTTTTTTTTATGAAAGATGACAGAATATAATGTATAATATGAACTTCTTTCAAAATGAAAAAAAAAATCTAAATAAGCTGAAAAATATCTTTAAGGATAACATTCCAATCGATAATGTAAGAGAAATTGATTCAAAAACTAAATTACCCAAAATTGAAAATTTAGCCAACTTCCTGGAAGCGGCATTTGTTCATTTTCTTATTTGCGACGATCGATGCGGTTTGGTTTCAATACTGGTCTAGGAGACCCATTCCAATTTCAACTATAACCAGAAGCAGAAAAACAAACGATCCAATATTTTACTTTATACAAAACAAACTTTGAACTTCTATTTCATATCGCGTATCTTGCCTACTCCCTGTACTGTCGCAATATTATTTCATCCCAACCTACCGACCAGCATTCGTACTTCTCCTAAAGCCATCCAAAACTTTCATCATTTAATGCAAAACTTCAGAACAGGAAATTTTATTCAATTTAATAATGATGTAACACCAAAGAAAAAAGCAAGTGTTTATAAAATACCATTATAATATATGTCGTAACACTAAATTTTAATTAGTCTACTTAAATTACAAAAAAAAAACCTTACATAAAAACACTTGTTGTCACACAAATAAAACTCCTAACTAAATATTTCCGACACATATTAAAACAAAATACTAAAATCTGAATTTTTTTAGTTATTTAAGAATATTTAAAGCGAAGTTTAAACATAAAAAAATGAAAAGTACAGTACAATTCTCTCTTGATTAAACACTAATCGTCTGGATGATCAGAAAAAAGGAGCCGTAGTTACTTAGTTATAAAAGTGGTTGAGGAGGGAAATGAAAGATGAAGTGTTTAGAAAAAATTGGAAATGAACTATTGAAAGGAGTAAAGAGTAGAATCTTAGGAAGATTGCAAGGATTAGGAAAACACTCTTGGTAGGTGGATATGCTACATAGAGATTGTGTCGCAAAAAATAAAAACGTAGGAATGTAAAGGGAAATTGCAGGAAGATGAATAAGAGAAAGAATTATTAAGATCCTTCCAACAATTTGAAGAGAAGTTATTCGAATATAATGGAAAATGCTCGGATTCACCAAAGAAGAATTCGCTAGTAACGTAAGCTGTTAACCATGACAGGGTAATTCTAATAATTGAGAATTACATCTGGTGATGATGATGTTGTTGTTGTTTGATAAAACGCCGGCAATAACTCAGAAAAATAAATAGTTACTACGTTATATCACAAAATATATTTTGCTTAACTAAGTATACAATGGCATTTACTTACACACGAGCTCACACTTTCAAGCGCACACCTCATTTAGTTTTTCATTAAAAACTAAGTTAAAAAGCTAAATAAATATAACAACAAAAAAAACGAGTTCATTAATTTCACAAAACACACAGCGAAAACTTTTTTTAAAGAGAAAACGTCTGTACCAGTGAACGCATAAGTGTTTTGGTTATATTTTTTGAAGCAAAACTGAAAGAAAATTTAAAAACTTACAATGTACGAATATATATAAGAGAGATTTTTGTACATGCCTACATTTACAATGAGATCAACTTCCAAGTAAAGAAGTTTTTAATGTTTTGTATATCTTTGTGACATGAAACTGTAAAGAGAAGTCTGATTTATATTCATAAGAACTGTTTCACAGTCGGGAATTTTGTATAATACTACAGTTTAGAGAACAAAAATCTGAAGGCGGTTTATTATTTCTGAAGAAAAACAAAAATAACTGTTAACTTAATGTGCAATAAAATATAATTTATAAGGTAAATAAATATAAAAAAGTATGAATTTGAAGCTTGATAACTCGCTTCATAGTGGAATGAAAGAAAAAAGCATCCGAACTTGTGTGGAAAATTTCGAGTGGTAGCACTCCAATTGCTTGTTTACTAAACTTGACTTCATTTCGTTGATACTTTATCAAAAATAACAAAAAAAATTAAATAAAGATACCCTTTTTGACAACTGTTTAAGGAATTAAATCTAGTTACTCCAATTTACCTCCTTGTGAAACGGGACAACAAATTTTAAAAATTGCCAAAATTAATTGCCTGATAACTATTCTCATTGTCTTCTTTCAAATGAGCGTTAAAAGACCAATGGTTTACCAGTTATTGGCAATTTTTCATGATATACATGTTTTTATTTACAAAACTTCTTCGCATTAGAGTTTGTTTTTAATTACTTTTACAATATTTTATAACATACCAGACCGAACTTACCAACTCTTTTTAATTATAAAATTAACTATTACTCTTGAACTATCTACTTCTTGAAAAACTAAATAGCGCATAATTTTGGAATTTCTCCACTTTTTACACACAGAGGCAAACTAGAGTTAGGTTAAAAAATAATGTAAAAAACGGCCTTTTTTAGTTTTGAAATAGAAATTTCAGTAATGAAATGAAATTAAATTGGTAACAGCAAATAAACGGAGTAAAAAAGCAAAAACATCCCCAATTGTAACAAAATTCATCAAAAAAATGTATAGTTAAACACGCCAAGAAAAACATCAACAGGCAATAAGTTACAAAGGATAAAGGTGTATTAATTTTTTTCGGAAAAAAAAATTAAGTTGATCTAAATCGGATTATGTATAATTTAAAATAGCTTATTTTTTGAAAGTTATAAAAGAATATTTTAAAAGTAAAATATACAACATATTTATTTATTTAATTATTATTATAATCAGAATTTTTATTATTACCGTTGCAATACCAGTTTTTCAATACAACTGTAAGCACTGAATGTCACTACCGTATGAATGAAAATAAGTATTAGATTTTTTATTGTTTTGTACGAGTGTTAAGTTTGAAGAAAATCGTTTTACTTAGCCGATTATATTTTAAAAATAAATTCTTCATAAATCTAATCTATTAAACTGGATAAAAATATAATCAAAATAACGAATGAATAATAGCCATACACGGTTAAAGGGATTTCCTTTTTGGTTACGGTGCGATATGCACAGTTCAATAATTATCCGGTGGGATTCGCGCCTATTTTCCGGCTTAGCTATGTACTCTTGCGTGGCAGTTGAAAAGAGAGTATATTCGGGAAGGGTTGGCTACGAGCTATTCTCGTATTAAAATCATAATCCTCCGTTACATTTCCCATAGCCCCGGAAGTGTAACCGAGCACAGTTTCCATCCTCTCGCTGCAATGTAGGCGCACACAAAGATAGACAACACACATGGATACACCGTACGGGCACATAAATTACCAACTTTTAAAGTTCGGGTTTGTTACCTAATGTAAACTCATGACTCCATTCATCTAATTCAGGACACACATTTACTTTTAAGGAAGGCTAAAACAGCTATAAATTTTTAAAGCGAACGTATACGTTATTGATAATAAAAGAAAGTACGCTTTTTTGACAACTACAAGCATATGCTTTTCCCAGTCCGAACCACAAAGTAATACTTCATTAAATATAAATATAGAATCATACAGTAGTCTATCTGTAATCTGGGTCAATGACTAAATTATATTCGATAATTTATTTTCATATTTATTATTCTGTTTTCGCTTTATCTCAAAACGCTCGAGACCTTTTTAATTGTAACTCATTTTAAGGTTTTCAATATTTTAATAACGCCAATCTCAATGGCGGAGTGGTAGCATCTCACGCTTTCAACGGGAGGTCCTGAGTTCGAATCCCGGTCAGGCAGAGAATATTTTTCATACGCTACAAATTTTCATTCTCATACGGCAAAATGAACAATGCGTCGATACCCGCTATTTAAAAAAAAATAAAAATATATATATATATAGGATATATAAAGTTACTTAAAATGTGTACTATTATTTGTTGCTATTGTGAGTTGCTGAAAATTAAAAAATTAGCACGGACTAATTTTATATATTATTTTTATCTTTTTTCACATTTTTAATAGATTGACATCTAGCGTGTCTATTTATCAATTAACTAAAGAATAAGCTTTTAAAGGAACTTCCACTTTTAAGGTAACGTCTCTTTTCTTAAATATATCTGTATTTCTATAAATAAATTATAAAAAGAGATCATAAAAACCATAAACAATAAATTAAATAATTATTACCTATAATAGGAAAACATTTTACTACAAAAATTTAAATATTCTAGAGAAACTTAAAGTATTTGGAAAATTATTAAAAAACTAAACGAATAATTCTTTCTAAAGGTAAGCTTATCAGTAAGAGGATACGACGGACGCCCCTACCGGCCGTAACTGTCGTGCCCTCTACCATGTCCAAAATTTACCGACGTAGCTTCTGAGCAGCAGCTCCAATGTTCGTAACTCTGATGTGAAAGTCCTCTTCCTGACCTCGACGTGTCCAAGAGTATACCTGTTTCGCCCGGCGACACGGAGTCCTTTACAGTGGGAAGGAGATCCGCATATGTGCGGCCTGCCGCCTTCATCACCACTGTCGCGGTTGGGAGCCCTGCCGCAATTTCTTCACAGAGACCCTACCCGCTGTGGTACCCATTGAGACATATCTGTGTGCGCCCGGAGCTTACAAGAGCGCATCCGAGCCGCGTACTTAGTCACTCGATACAAAAGAAGCTCCACCTTCCCGTGATACCCACAAAAACAGTCATTGGCATTCTCTCCCAACACCAACCGAGCTGATTCCATCAAGCGATTGATTAAACGTGCCTTACCCTCCGTTGACCGCCATTTCCATAGGACTATCACTTTCATAACTCTCTGACTCAATCTCACGGACGATAACCCGGGACGGCCTCCTCCTACCGGATCTCCTTCCCACATCGGGAATGAAAACCTCATCCGGAGAAAGAGGTACATCCCCGAGCTTGTTTTGTTCAGCAACAGTCCAACAAGAAACAAAATATAAATAAACGAAATCAGTTAGTAAGTTTAAATCAATCTATGATTCAAATTAATTTTATATCCGATTAACAAGAATAGCCGGAAAATACAAAAAAAGAGAAGTCTTTAAGTATACAATAATCTCAAGTTGAAAACATAAATAAAACACTGCGAGAAAGAATTTGTTTCTTAAAATTTCCCTGTTTGAAACAGCTGATAGAAAAAAGATTAAAATTTTTCTAAGTCTATATAATCATGTACACTTCGAGTTATGTAACTCTCTACCTCGCCGGCTTCCGTGGCGCGAGTGGTAGCGTCTCGGCCTTTCATCCGGAGGTCCCGGGTTCGAATCCCGGTAAGACATGGCATTTTCACACACGCTACAAATCAGTCATCTCATCCTCTAAAGCAATACTTTAACGGTGGTCCGGGAGGTTAAACAAAAAAAAGAAAAAAAAAAGAAACCATATCTCCAACTCACGTTCGAGTTATGGTTTATTTTTTTTATTTTTTTATATTTTATTTTTTTGGTATTACATACCAAAATAATAATAAAAAACAAAGCTGAGTAACTAATAAACAAGTCCAAATTTAGTTACCGTAGGCTAAAGTATTAAAATAAAGTTTAATACGACAAAATCACTAAAGTAAACCACGAAACGATCGTGGTTCAATCATGATGTTGAACGAATTCAATATAATTTTAAATTGATCACGACTGAGAGTCGTGAAGAGCAGTTAGTAAGTGGGTTAATATGACAAAATCAGTAAATTAAACCTCGAAACGGCAAACAACTCCAAAACTATAGTTAATATGAAATTACAAACCAACTAAACGATACAGGTAACTAATTATCCCGTAAAAAACCAGTACGGCAATAACACAAACAATGTAACGAAAACAAAAAAAAAACACACAAGAACGTAAAATAACTAAACGAAACATCACAAAACAACAAACGAACCAACGAATAACAAAAAGAACAACAAAAAAGTGAAAACGAAGACACAGTTAGCATCCAAAGACAGAGCAAAAATAATACGTATGTACTCTCACAGATCTCGACACCAAATTTCTTTGATGGTTTTTTTTTTCCTTATTTGCCCCGCCCCCCCGAGCCGGCCACATACTCAAACAGAAACTCAGCTCTCGGGCAATTGCCATTGCCTCAAGCCAAACCGGGACTCGGTCATTGGTGGTTTTTTTTTGTTTAACCTCCGGGGCCGCAATTAAGCATTACTGTACAGAGGATGAGATGAATGAATTGTAGCGTGTGTGAAAAATGCCATGCCTGACCGGAATTCGAACCCGGGACCTCCGGGTCACTGGTGGTTTGGTTTTAATTAACCACACGTCTCAGGAGTGGTCGACCTGAGTTTGTTCCAGACTACACGTTTACCTGCACGTTTACACTGACATTGCACAATATCTACAGCTACGTCAGCTCTGGTAAGCCAGCAGCAGTAACTGCATTTGCCTACACACACACACACGCACACACACACACACACACACATCCAGTTCCGGCAGTAGATGGAAAATTTGTTTGCTAAAACAAATTTAAAGTTTTGTATATATATATATGTGTGTATGTGTGAGTGTGTACTATATATGTACACACTTATACAGGATAAAAAGGTATGTATAAAGTCTACAGAAACTAAATAAAAACGTAAGAATTTCGAAATTAAAAAAAATCAAAATGTAGCATATAAAAAAATTAACAAGGTATTAAAGACACACAATTTTCAATACACTATTACGAAACAAAAGCATTAAATATATTACTCGGAATCAAATTCATTAAAATCTTTTTTTTAAACTTTGATGTGTTTATTATCCATTTAACAAAGCTATTTCACACCAAACATAAAATAGTGCGTTTTTTGACTCCGATCTTTTATTTTTTACCGCAGGTTTCTCAAAAATCTAGGGGAAAAGATTTTATCTACAAAATACAAATTACTAAATAGTGAATAGTAAACAGATAATACTAAAAATAAAGTTTTGGTAGCTATTTTCTTCAATTGTTCATGTTGATTTCATATAAAACCATTAAACATACCCCCTTAATTTCGGTCCGAATAATTACAGTCCGACTTAATTTTACCGAAGGCGCAGAAATCGGGGTGAATACTTTCGCCAACCGACAAAAAAAAGTCTGTTACATTCCTTGTGAATCATTCTATACGTAATTTTTTTCCATTATTTATAATAAATATATCACTGAGATTCCCATTTTTAACAGTTTTAATTGATTACCCTAATTTAATTGATGACATTTAAATATTTAAAATATTTTGGCTAAGCGAAAATAGCATAAAATATAAATATATATATATATATATATTTTATTAAACATTTATGTTTGATGTCATTCGTTTGATTTACTGAATCGTTTGATACCTATTTTATAAAGATTGTTACAGACATCTTCAGCTACACGGAAACAAATTATTAATTCCTCCAAAAACACATACTTATCGATTAGTTTTGTAAAAATTAGTAATAATTCCAAAATCATAAAAAAATAAAAATAAAAAATAATAAAATTTATTTAATTTAATTTTATATATATCATGTAATCATTTTCTAGGAATAATAAGATGAAATACATAAATTAAACAAATGAGAAGATGCCATATTACATACAACAGATTAAATATATTCAGTGAAATAGTACAATAAAAATCCATTGGCCAATATATCCAGAACTCATACAAGAAATTTAAGAAAACTATTATCAATATACAACATCATAATATTATTCCATAAAATCGATACATCAATATCTTATTATTAATTAAAATAAAAAAAGTTTAATTAAGAAGAATTATAACAATATTATGCAGTAAAACAGAATTTGAGGGATAGTTGGAAAAGGAGAGAACAAGAGTATTTAAAGACACACTAGCTGAAAATACATTAAGTTAAATTACGGCTATAAAAATTTAAACATAAAAATATTTTGGATAATAAACCCGGCAGTAATAAATAAAGAATTTATTACCTTCTTAATTTTTTCTTGATTCAAAAATTTCATAAAGTAAAAGTATCAGTAGTGACCAGTTTGATAATATAAATTGGAATGCAAAGTATAATAATGGAAGTTGTAAAAAGAAGAAATAATTAACGTTTAACTTCATTGTATCGACGGAAAAAAACAAAAATAAATTATAAAATAATAATAAAAATATTTAAAAATGAATAAGGAATAATACAAAGGAAATAAAACCAGCCGATGAAAATAAACTAGACCTATAGATGTCTATCCGTGATGAAAAGAAACACCGGAAATGGATTTATCTCGTTTTACCTTTTATTACTTAATTAGATGAAAATCAATAATAAAAAAAATTAATTAATAAAAACCAGAAAGGTAAGAGAATATTCGATAAGATGAAGTAAAGCAGACGCAGGAATATTTTTGTAATCATATATGAATAATAACATGCAATGTTAGCTCACAGTACAGAGTTAAAGAAGAACACAAGTATTTTCAAGAACTTTTTATCGTGTGATTTGCAACAGGTCAATCCACATTACTTCTAAACTATTCAAGCCGGATCGGCCATCCAACCGTCTCATCATCAGAGCTAAACAGGAAAACCGGTTGTAGCAACTTATAAGACTATATATAATCAAGATCAAGATTCTCCACTGATTTTTTTCTGCAATCAATTTACTTAATTAACAGAATACTTTAAAAAAATTAAAATAAAAACAAACAAACAGATTAAAATTTACTACATATCGTATTATATTTGTTGTGTTGTAACTGAAAATAAAAATAATTAACTGTTATACGACCCGTAGTTTTCAATATCCTTACATAAGAGTATAAGCAAAGATAGAGTGAGTGAGAGATAATAATAAAACAAAAATATTTTAATAACCATCACGTCCGATGTTCTACCATCCTTTCTAGGCCTACTAGTTCGTATACAAAACAACTCGTTTAGCTAAGCAGCATAATTTGTAACTCTTTTCATATTGAAAAATGTATAAAATAATAAAAGATTAATTTAAAAAAACAAAATTAATATGAATATGACAGTAGATTTTATTTTACTGCACAAAATATTAATAAATCATTAAATCTGAAAAAATTAACGTCTCAAAAAAAAAAATGGTTCCAATGGTAATTAGTTTTAATGAGATAATGAAACAATTATTTTTATTTCTAATATATACAATAGAACAGACATTAGCTTCCAAAAAAAAGCTTTAAGTCCTTGTACAATGCTTAATAAATCACTTTTACTAAAAATAGAATTATGAGTATGTAATTTTCATTTCAACAGGAGAGATACGCGCATAAATTCAAGTAATTCAAATAGAAATATAATTACCAAAATACTAAGATCATTAAGAATCTAAAAAAAGATTAGTTTTGGTGCAGTTAAAACATTTAATGCACATGAAAGATATTGAGAAAAACTTTTACAAGCTGAAGATATTTCTTGAGAACGGATTATACTCGTATGTTTTAATTGGTATTATCAATCATTCATGCTAAAGCAGAATATTCAAAGCCATCTATATTTTTACTGAAAGAAAAAACACAAAATCGTTTTTTTAAAGACCAATATAAGTTTAATATAGATAAAAACGCAACAACACCCAACTCTATAATATATTAGCAAGTAATATCTAAATCTATTATCCTTACGCGAACATTTAATTTAGTAGTCACTTGACTTAACTATAGGATCGTTGAGTGAAATTCTAAACGTCCCACTTCACGACAAAGTAAATGATATCAGCGGGTACTTTACTATCTCATCACTTGCTACTAGCGGACAATTAATCCGCACATTGATGGGGGTTACCGATGTGCCAACCTTATGAGGAATAAGGCCAATCGCTATTCAAAATTACCACTATTTTACTCTTATTTATTAATATAATAGCTTATGCGTACATATAATTTACATCGTACAATAACGGCTTATATTTAAAGCAGATATTTTATCATCCAAATACTACACTCGCGTCTCGTGACAAAATCGCAGTAGTCAGGTTCTAGTTTCTAAAGAAAAATGAGGTGCAATTATTATCAAAATACCAATTCAATGATTTGTAAAAAATTATAGGTCTTTGCTTCAAACCGTTGACAAGCATCGATTCGGAAATTCGTTTGGGTTTTCTAGGTTAAATTCATAATTCTATATAGGGTATTTATTTTAATCTTCAGTAAATTAAAAGTTTGTTATTTAAATTTTCATTTAATTTAATAGAACGGGAAAATCTAGCAAAATAATATATATTCTTAAAAAAAAATCTTTACCTTAAAACTAATATGTACGTAATGAAATCAATTCGATTTTGTAAAATTTAAAATTTTGTAAAAATTGTGTAGGCAGGCCACGTTTGGAATATGTAAAACAAATTGTTAGGGATGTAGGATGTAGAGGGTATACTGAAATGAAACGACTAGCACTAGATAGGGAATCTTGGAGAGCTGCATCAAACCAGTCACATGACTGAAGACAAAAAAAAAAAAAAAATTTCACTGACTTTTAAGTAGTTATAAAGTCCTCTTCATAAATGATGTATTTTAACAACAAAAATTTTATAGTTTATTCAGTTTTATATAACTTTTTCGTTGTTTCTTTTTAAACGTAATACTTGACATTATTTGATAAGCAATTCCTTTTCAATTAAGTGACGTAAAATAAAAATTATTTCACATTATATTTTTTAAAAAAATTCCTTGATTTAAAAAAAAAAGAAGTTCAATGTCAAATACTATCAAACAAAGAAAAATGTTATTTGAAGTCGAGTCTGTCTTATAATCTTTATAAAATGCAGAAACATGCAAAAATTTATTGAAAATCATTAAAAAAAAGCAGTGTAAAGGTAACAAAGTGAAAGAATTATGTATGCAAGTGATTTGTGGGAGGTCTGCACAATAGGGAGCCAATTTACGTAATCCACAACTTCTGCTCGTTTACAAATAGAACGAGGGTCCAAGACAGGGTCAACGTCGTTTGCCGGTGCCTGTGCAACCAAGAAATATCCAATCTCATCAGATTTAATGTAACACGCTATGCATTTATTTACCCTACCTTCTAAGTTTGAATTCAGTCAACTACCCTACTTTCAATTGCTGTTCGCTATTCACTACACTATAACATGCAATACCTAATATGTATGAATATATTTTTACTTCCGATTCAGATATTGAAAGTAATTTGAACGATATACTTTATCAACATAAATATAGAAACTATGTTTGCTTTTATACATTCGAAGATGTATGCACATCAATTATTGCTAGACTGAGGTAAATTATACGTACGTATAAGGTATTTCAATTTTAATTTAATTTTTTTTTTTTTAACCTCCGGGACCACCATTGGGTATTGCTTCAGAAGATTTCAAATTACATTACAGTAATGTAATAATTTCATATTAAACTTTAATTCAATTTTTCAAGTGTAGAAACGAAAATCGATTATTTTTTTTCATAAGCCTAAATTTTACAGATTAAAGTAAAATTTTTAAAAGTACGTAAACATAAAACTGCAACAAAAGGAAATTTTGCATATAAAAAAAAAAGAAGTCTCTGAAGTTTAACTGTAAAGCATAAATAAAACATTACTGTAAAACCTCATTACTTAAATTTGTTACAAAAAATGCCTCGGTAAATAAAAAAAAAGGAAACACACATACACACATATATATATAAAACAGAGCGGAAATAATAACGAAATATAAGTTACAAAACAAATCTTCCTATCTCATACGCAAAAATCGAAATTATGTCAGTTTTATTATGTGGTTTTCTAATTCATATCTGCTCACATAAATAAATATATATTTATTTATTCTCTTTCTGTTTCCAGGAGATATGGCTCGTAGTGGTCGGCTTCGTTTTCGCTCCATGCTTGAAGCTACTTTTTCTAAGTTTACCGTGTTCTGTATTGTGTTTTGTTGTTATTTTTCGTTAGTTAATTTGTTTTGTTCGTTGTTCTGCTCGTTGTTGATGTTCCCTGTTTATTTTGTTACAGCGTTCAAGTCCTAGTAAAGCCAGTTATTTTTACACGGATTTGAATACTAGATCGTGGATACCGGTGTTCTTCAGTGGTTGGGTTTCAATTAACCACACATCTCAGGAATGGTCGAACTGAGAATGTACAAGACTACACTTCATTTACACTCATACATATCATCCTCTGAAGAATTATCTAACCGGAGGCTAAACAGGAAAAAGAAAAAAAAGCAACCCTAGATGAACTTTGTACTCTTAGTTTTTTACTGTGTTTTTGCACTGATAAAGGACCTTTGAAATGTAGCATGCGTGGAGATTGCTTATTTTTAAGTCTTTTCTGCAGTAGTTGTGTTTATTTTTATAAATGAACTGATTTTAGACAGCTGACATTGTTTGTTTAGACTGACTTAGTAATTTTTTCGTGTTTTGTACTTTAAATTTTTTTTGGTGAATTTTAGTATCATGTTTGAAAGCAGTGGGTCTACCGGTATGACCAAGTCTGTGGGCGAAGAGTTTCTCGTCCCTCCCAGAAGGCGAAGGTATAATAGGAAAAAACGGTAGGGTTCGCTTCGTACGCCTGACCGTTCTTTTTCATTAAAGAATAAAGAGTTAGTCATTTTATTTGATATTTCTGTTGCCATGGTGAAGGAAATATACTAAAATAAATCCCCAAGGGGGCTAGGGCCTCGAAAATTGACTTTAAATTTTTTTGGGGTAACACGTAACACGAATGTATCCTGAAAATATGAAACCAATCGGTTGGTTGTTCCTGCGTGACGCTGTCATGACATATTTATGAATAAAAAAATTCTTTTATTTCGACGATTAGTAAATAAAAGGGATAAAGGCATATGGCGATTAGTCCAAGTCGATAGTTAAAATGGTACAGACTGTCATACCCTTAATTTTTCTTTTACCTTGGAATATCCGCAGTTAAAAAGTATTATACTTTTAGTATTTTTATCTTTAATAGACATTTTTTATAATGCTTCTTAAGTTTCAACTATTGTTTATTATATTTTTAAAGTTTTTT
Organism: Lycorma delicatula; assembly: GCF_047948215.1. Lineage (NCBI taxonomy): Eukaryota > Metazoa > Arthropoda > Insecta > Hemiptera > Fulgoridae > Lycorma > Lycorma delicatula. Next base: position 199,575,287 of record NC_134456.1, read on the forward strand.
CCTTATATCTTTTGTTTCAATTAAATTATTAATTACACCTTAATATTTATTAATAATGAATGATTGCTTCACAACATACATGAAGTCTAGGTGAATTTTAATCGCTGTTTTTCTTTTAGTAACCGTTTAATACCGGTATGCATTTGTATTAAATAATTTTGATAGCATAAAATTGAAAAAGAATGTTTTTCTTAATTTTCATATTTCCACAGTGTAATTGGATAATAATTAATTTGGTTTTTGTAGCAAAATATTTTTTTAAGATGATCCACGTTAAATAAATAGTTTGTAGCCTACATACAAAAAGAAAGGCATCAACGAGACATTAAAAAAAAAAAAATATTTAACTCCTCAATCCTATTTTGTGTGCGTGCATACGTGCGTGAATATTTGTGTTTTAAAGGAGGGTAACGCTGATAAGGGGATGCATGTTAAGAGTTATGAAGAGTAAGAGATCAGTGTCAGACAGCTAGCTCTCTAGCTGGCTGAAAGGGAATTATAAAGGGAACGACGCTAGAGCTCTGTATATGGAGGGATGTTGACAGAGCACTCTGTAGGTGACAACCCTAATGATACGTAAAGCAAATATCTTTCTCTCTCTTGTATCCCAGCTCTGTGAATATTTTGATATCTGGTACAACACCCTCAAACGAAGAACAAAGAGTTGATAACTTAGGTAGTTACATTATTGATACAGTTTTCTAAATGTAATGCTAATTATGAATATCATATTATATAAAACTGACACAAAATAAGTCAGAAATTAATTAGTTCTGTTAATAATAAATAAACGCTTACGTCGCACTAAGTAGTCTAATAAAGCAAATAACGTTAGTTATAAAATTAAACTCTATTCCTACATTTTTTAAACGAGTACCATAACCTCAGTTCATTACGCATAGGCAATATTTACCTAGAATCTAAATTTATTAACTACTACAACGCCGAATTAATGAAATTATAACCAACGGGTTATTATATTAACGTTTATTCATAACTTAATGATGAAAATTACAAGTAAAAAAAATAAAAAATCGACTTATCGTTAATTTAATTTGTTTTTAATTTTCAATATTATTTTTTTTTAATTTACTTAAATATTGCTAACAACAGATAAAGAAATTTCAACGTTCCAACTCCGAACTTGCAGCATCATAACGAACGACGCTTCTAATTTGCTCTGTTCTAATCCATTCGATCTTAAATTGAGCGTAACTCTAGAACGACTTCGTCACCAATCTTCGTCAAATTTTCACATGCACAACTCTGAATACAGCTTATTTAAATTTCAATGAAATTGAAACAATAGTTTTTGAGCCATAAGTTTTATACATGTCTATAAATATATATATAAGGAAACCCCAATTTAAGTGAATGATATCTTCAAATTCCTCCAATCTCAAAACGTAATGAAACTTCATTTTTAGGTCGTACAGTGATTAAACCTAAAGTCGTCCTGTAATTTTTTCTTAAAAAATTCTGTAAAAAGTTATGTAATCCAGACTGATTTAAAACATTATCAATTTTATTATCTGAAGGAAGTGAAGCCAATTCACATAAGAACATCGCTACGGAAATAGTTTTGTCCGGCGGACGAACGCCATTCTAATACATTTTCTTTTTAAAGAAATATAATAAATTATGAAGACCAAAAAAAAAAACCATTATGAACTTTCTATTTAAGCAGATCCAAGTTTACAAAAAGAACAATTATTTATTTCTATACTCTTAAAACATCTGTATTTTATATAATAAGATGTGTGTTGCATCCAAACGCTTACAAAATATTTACTTATTGACTGATCCAAACATGAAGATTTCTACAATCTATTATTTCATTAATTCTTCGTTAATTACATATATACTTTTTTCTTTTTTTTGAGAAAAAAATGTTTCTCAATATACAGATTATAAGTACACAAAGTAATTTTCTATGGCGTAAATAGATAACTCTACTATGCTTCATAAAAACCTTACTCAAACTAATTGTATGATAGTACGCGGCATCCCTGATTGTGGTTTAAATACACTTTTTTTAAGTAATTGTAAATTATTTAGCATTCATTTTTCTAGTTTGAAAAGTGGTATCCCATTTTCTATAACTGAAAAGTAGAGAGAACATTTGGATCACAAATCTTGTTTCTTTTATTACAATATATAAAAATTTTATTTATATTTCTTTAATTAAAGATGAGGTGTGAGGGACTGACCAAAGTTCAGGGCTTTTGATGTTAATGTACACGAATGAAGGAAAACATGAGGTAATGTATAACCAGATCAGAGGGTCATAAGTGAATACATTTAGGAATAAAATATGTGAAATGTCATACAGTAGGCTATATATTCCAAAATTCAGCCTTACAAATACACCTCTATAACTAGCTGTATTACCATCATACAACATTCCGAAACGCAAACCGTACCGTTTTATATAGGTATTCAACAAAAAAAATCTCCGGTTTTGCTAAAGTATGTACAAAACTAAGCACCGGAATAAAATTAAGGTCAAAATAAAAATAAAGAAGTATCATTTCGTGAATAAAACACCTTAAGGTTCACAGCACTGAAATAAAATGAAACTAAATAAAACAGCATTCGACTTCGGTGCCAGTTTTTTTCTTATTTCTTCACAAAAAAAAAGTATTTAAAACCATAACCATTACCCGCTGACAAAATTCTAAATAAAAATATTTAATTCTTAAAAAAATATCGCTACACTAGAGATATTAAACATAAATGACATGCACTAAACATTAATTCTATTTTTTTTTCTAGGTTGGTCTAGTGGTGAACTCGTCATTGTCAATCATATGATTTCGAAGTCGAGAGTTCTAACGTTCAAAATCCTAGTAAAGGCAGTTTACTTTTATTTGAATTTGAATGACTAGATCGTGAAAACCGGGGTTCTTTGGTGGTTGGGTTTCAGTTAACCAAACTTCTCAGGAATGGTCGACCTGAGATTGTACAAGACTACAGTTCATTTATATTCATACATATCATCCTCATTCATCCTCTGAAGTAATGGTGGTTCCGAAGGCTAAAACAGAAAAAGAGAGAAAAGAGAGTGTGGAACAGCTGGCTAGTATTGTAACATATTATAACGGAGAAGATACAGATGGTTCACATATCATAACAAACGCAGTATAGCCAACTAAAGCAATAGTAAACTTAAACCGACCAGCTAATTTTATCCAGATATAATTTGAAAGACTATAAAATAAATTTATTACAAAATAAAAAATATTAGGCAAAGTAACACATTCAACAGATTTACTACTAGTAGGAAATTCTGTTAATAGGCTCATAATTATCAGTGTTAATAGATAATAGGATACAAATTCTAGTTGGATGAAAAAGAAATAACCTTACAATTAAAAAGGGGTTATAAAATAATAAACTATTACTTCAATACATTATGAAAACGAACAAAATGAATATCTAGAATAGATCAAGCATACAAGTGTTATATTCCAATTTAAAAATATTTTCGATATTAACAACATATACCGATGATACTGTTTTTGATAATATTGTTATTTTTGTAGAAAAAGGGTTGAGCTAGAAAATCTAATGAACTTGTTGGAAAGGGATTCAAATATTGAGGTACGATAACCTGAAATAACAAGAGTTGTAGAATTTGTTTTATATTATAGAGTAGTTAAATTAAAAACGATGGATAAAGTAAACTAGGTATCAAAGGCAGACTTGCAAATGACAGTGAACTAAAAGAATACTATACATAACTGAAACATACCTATTTAATTAATTTGCTTGTATACGAAAGTGAACGGAATAAAACTTTTAATAAAGATTAGAATTTATAAAATAAATTCTCGAGGAAAAGGGAATGACATTGCAGAAATATTAAAAAAAAAAAATAGAAAAGCGTATCTAATGGTAAAATGTCTGATGTAAAAATATATTCTTTATTAGTAACATAATAAAGTGACTGTAATTGGGTTTCACTTGATATTATTTTCTGTAATATATAAATATACATTTTAATAATAATAAAATTTCAGGTTCTTGTTTACATGATTGATTGATAGTCTGTTGCATCTCAAAATAAAAAGTAATTTAAAAAAAGATTCTTATTAATAAAAATAACAAAATTAAAATTTACTTACTAAATCAATATGATAATTCAGCCTGATTAATGATAACACATACCTGAAATAATAATTGAAAAATAGGTTAATACACACACATCAAATGTAAATTAAGTTTTTATTATGCGTATTAATATAAGAACACACAGGATTATATGTACATATACACTACTAAATCCAGAAATCAATAAATAAAACATGAAATAAAGACTTTTTTCAAGAAGTACGAAACGCAAGTTCGGGGCGCGGTTTTTCAGTTGTACGTATACACACGCAAATATTGATTCTGAGATATTATTGTTGTAATATTTTATTGTAATTAATCTTTAATTAGTTTCAATTAATTGTTAAATATCCCTAAAGTTGAAATAATGTACTTGGCTTGAGATAAGAATTATTTACGGTTCCAATGCGTCCATATACATCGTTTCCTATGTTTTGCCTATTAGTTGGGCGGGCAGTGAATGTTGTAATAATTATGTTGTAATTACAGGTGCTCTTAGAGTTGTAAAATTACATTTAAAAAAAAATTGTATTATGCTTTTATGTTGACCTTAATTGATTTCTATCCTAATTACATTAATTGATACAGGTGCACTTTAATCAACAATATCGAGCCTAAAATTTTCTGCTTAAAACTAAACAAAACAATTCGCAAAACTTGAAATTGGGTTCATAGCCTGTGGACAGACAGTGTAATAATTCAAGTAATGACGTAATAACTAGAACTGTTCTTTTACAATATATATTTTGATAATTGTATTAAGAAAGAAATAGTTACATGCAACTAATTTTATAAAACTAGTAAATTCAGAAATAAGAATAAATAAAAGAATTTATATTTATTTATTTTATACTGAACCGCTGTTGTTTTGAAGCGGAAGTGTATTTTTGGATCAGCAGTCAGCTGGATAAAGTTAAATAGAGACAATATTATTTCTAATCGTGCTGATATCTCAGAAGGTGCCTTTGAAATCGATATCACAGACTCGCAGCCGGATCGTCTTCCGTAGAAGACAATCCCGCTGCTTCGGAAGAAACGGCCACTGCAATCCTCTGAAAGTACCTCTGATGAACTGCCGTTATTCACAGAGTTCATTGAGACGCTGAACTTCCATTTTGTAGCGGGAAGGCGGCTGGAACGCGAAGCATGTTCTTTAGAGTTCGAGACTTACAACTATTCGTGGGAGAACACTATAGAGCTGCTTTGTCGATCTGCATGTAAATGTAATCTCTGGGTTTCAATTCGCATGCTGGCCATCGGGCCCAAGAAAGTGCGAACTTTCTTGATTTTTATGTGACCTGGGGAATGATGTCATCATCATTCTACACTTCGGTTAGGCACAACTACGACTTGACATCTGACGACTCACCTGTCGTACTCGCCAAAAGCAGGATGATGATAAAGAAGAAAAACTGCTTTGGTCCTTAACAATAATAGGAAAAATTGGGGCTAATATCGTAACTGGATCGAGAGGGGCTGTATCTGTGTAATTAAAGTGTTCAACTGGTATTCAATAGGCAACATAATATTTATCCTCAGTGATGCAAGAAGGGGCCTGACGCAAAGCCCCGGAATACAAATATGAAGAAAGGGTAAGTACAGACTATCCAAGTGAAGTGATGGATCTCCTTCATACTAAGAGACGGCTTAGGAGAATGTAGTAATCTACAGAAAGCCTGAAGGAAGTCTGAAGGACTACCTTCAACAGAGCGGCACGCAGATTAAAAGGATGGCTGAAATCCATTAGAAATGAAACATTCACGGAGTACCTTTAGGTACTCAAGATCTTTTTCCCATGAATAGTGGCAGGCACTCTTTATGTAAAGCAGCCAAACATCTCCGCGGACTCCACCTACCTTGGAAATTTGAAATGGGACGTGGGTTAGGAGCGACTCCAAAAAGGCCGACTTATTTGCTTCTCATCCAAGCAAGGTCTTTTTACCACTGAACATGCAGGTCCTAATAAAGATGAATTTGAATTTCTAAACAGCCCTATTCCTCTACGTCTATCAATTAAGTCCTTTACAAAATCGAAGGTGGGAGGAGTAATTGAGAAAGGGAAGACATAAAACATGCTTCAGGCATTGATTTGTTCAGTCTTAAGAAGTAAGTAATGCTTCAGTACAAAGCCATCCGGTGCATAAAGGACCTTTACAATGGGATCCTCTGAACAACGTGTTTTCCATTTGAGTGGGAGGTATGACTCTTCAGGTATTACTCTTCATATAGTAATCGTATCGAAGGCAAATAAAACCTCCGCATGTTGTTCCTATTAGTCTTCTGGCCGTACTATCAAAGTTATTTGAAAACTGTTTCTCCAGAGGCTATGACCTATCTTATAGTAAGAGGAGATTACTCTAGATCATCAGTTAGGCTTGTGGAGTGGGCACTCTACCATTAAACACACCCATAGAGCTGTTACCGTCATAAACAGGTGCTTTTGGGAGAAAAAGTATTGCTCAGCAGCGTTTTTGGATGTTCAGCAGGCCCTTTAAAAGTTCTCCTGTATAATCTAAAACAGCTTTCCTCAGCCATTCTACCTCGTTCTGCGAATTTACCTGGATAGGCGTTTTTCCAGATTAAGTTCAATGAGGAACTCTCTGGGCTCTTCTACACGAAGTAGGGAGTTCCTTAGGGCTTTGTTCTCAGGCCGTTTTGAATTCGATTTTCACATCAGACATTTACAATAAGAATGAATGATTGTCCGTGGACCCACCTAAATGGCTTAAAAATTTCTCACACGGATCGGATACCGTGCCTTGGCCTACATATGGATCGTCGCCTGACGTAGAAGGGCCACATAGCATCAACAACTTAACGTCAATAAATGGTTGTTGGGTAGAAATTCACATTTATCGTTGTCTAATAAACTGTTGATCTACAGAGTTATTCTTAAACCTATCTGGACGAATGTGATCCAGCTATGGGGTACAACAGCACTATTGAGATAATTCAAATATTTCAGAATAAATTGTTGAGGATTGTAACAGAGGCCTCTGGAGTTTGTTAGGGGTAGAGAAATTCAGGACTATCTAGGATTGCCTTTTGCTTACAAAGAAATCCAAAAAATTGGCTTGTGGGACAAACTGAGGTCAGACAAACATGTTAATTATCTGGTTATTGGACAACACCGACATCAGGCTACTGAAACGTTTCTATATGTTGGACCTAGAAGATATAACCAGAGGAGTGACCTGGAGAAGGAACCTAGAAGTGTGAACACAGGATGACCCTGCCACTGTATAATGAACATCATTTTGGTAATCTAAAAATTATAGCTATTTACAATTACCGACGTATATCTTTTTATCTAAAGTGTTATTTTTATGTATCGATTTCACTGTTCTTATTTTTCTTCCTGTGATTTGTGATTAACTTCTAGTATTATGTTAAGTATTGAACTTTACTTGGACCACCTGTACAAATATTTTTCTTATATAAGAGGTGTTATACCATTGTTTATCTTAATGAAGGGTTTCGTCGGGGACTTCTATTCACGTGATTGTCATTAATAAAATTTATTTATGGTCCCCTGTGGTGTAACAGACAGACAGAAAACATTTTTTTTTTAAATATCACATAAAAATAAAAGCAAATAATTTATAAACATGAAAAGTAAATATTTCATTCCTTCACAAAAGTCAACTAGGATGTTAACAAAACAAAGACCAAGGTACATATTTTTATGTCAATATTAGTTGACAAGTACCCTGTTAAAAATAATACTAAAAAACAAACTAAGCTCAAAATAAATACACTCTATTTAGGAAAAATTATTCTCATGCTCACACATTCTGGTTTTATAATTTACTGGAGAAGCTTAGTTTTTACCGTCTTTGCCCTGTAAAATTTATATTACAAATTATAATATACATTTATATAGTAAAGAAAGAACATTAAGCCAGAGAAATATTTTTTGGTAGTATTCATAATTTATATACATTTTTTTTCATAGGTTTTGATGAAATATTTCGGACAATTATTATTAAATAAATTTGATTTTTGATTACTTTAATTTCTAAACAACGATTTATCTATCTTATTATCAATTATTATCACTTTCTTAAAATTATAAATTCGAATTTTCGACCATTATTTTATAAAAACAGCCTCTTGTTAATTATATTGGTTCAGCAGACGAAATTATACAATCATTTATTCTCGTTGCTGACTAGATTTTATTGCAGTACATTTGGTAGAAAACCCACAAGTAAAGTATTATAAGATAAATTACGTTTGGCTTTATGAATCTGAAAATGCTCGTACAATATCTTCTCATGATAAATAGACTACTGCATTATTTTTCTATAAGAGAATTTTCAATAATATCCCAACGACATTTATAATTACTTATTATACAGTAATATTAATAAATTATACTGAAAGTAACTTCTTTCCGTTACACAGAGATTTTAAATCTGTATTAATTTTAAATCGAACACGTATGGATTATACCGTTATCAAATTATAATTAACTAATCAATTCAACGAAATAAAAAATAACTTGTCTCTAAAGCATAAAAATTGATTTCACATCACAAATAAAGATTTTCTGGTGGTGGTGAACAATAACGATGAAGACATGACATTGTATACATATAGTTAAAGCGGCTGTACCACTCTTTAGTACAAGATTTACATCTTGTACATCATTTATGGTGCCTTTAGGCAACATAAACAGCAAAAGTGCTGCTGTTTAGGCTGGATAAACGATTTATTTTGTCACATTATATATAAACTACATATTACAAACATGACAATTTTCAAAAAGTTCCTTTATTTGAGAGTCAATGTGCAAGTAATTATGTCATATTTAAAATATTTTAAATTCAAACCCGCCCCTCCACTATTTATATTGAAAAATACTGAAATTTATTTATTCACTTTGTATCTTGTGAAGAGGGGAAAAATAACCAAATAGATAACTCAATTGAATGGATTCCTAATATAAAATTCTGTTTTTAATAAGTTATTTAAATATATAATTACTAATAAATTAACATTTCCTTTTCTAAGTAAATTTCTCTAAATTTTAACACAGGTAATAAACCAAATGAACTAGAAAAAAATAATAAAAAAAAACTTTGCATTTAATTTTATTATAAAACATGAAATTATTATGGGAAAAAAATGATAGTATATTTCTGAGGTGCAACAGTTAATATTTACTGAAAAATAAATAATTAAATTAATAACCCGTTATTTTCTTTGTTAAAAAGATTTAGCGTTCACTTCCAGTAGAATGCTTTTTTAATTATTTTTTTAAATTTCCAAGACTTTTGCAAAAACGCTCTCCCAGTTTTACAGCTTTCTAAAAGATTTAGGAAGATATTATTTTATTTTTTTTTTGAGGTTTTTAGGGGCATCGACTACTTTGGTCATTAGCCCCATCCCACTTCAAAAAAAATAAATAAATAAAAAGAGGTTCAATAATTCATTTTCAAAAAATGTATCAAAAAAAAGTTCAAAATTTACATTTTCCTATAACTTCTGATCCAACAAATTACTTCCTAGGCTTTCCTTTCGGCCAACCTTTCTTGTACCGTTTTTCCATTCTGCAAACGGCCTCAACTTCCGATGACAGTGTGTCTGAGGCCTCGGACATGGCATCGTCTTCTCTTTCTGATGCCAATGACGTTCGCCGGCTTACATCAGGTGATGAAAGCTTCATTGGTGCTGTTAACATGGTTGCAATTGACTCTAGACTAGCAAGCGATGCACATTCCGCGGCTGATGAGCTGGATTCTATCTCTACTGCAGTGCTGGGTCCAGCTGAAATACATGCTCTCGCTGAAGCTGTTCTTTGAGCTTTTGGAGGCCCCATTGTTACAGTTTGTATATCGTCTACGTCTGGTGCTTTCTCAATAGCGACTTGCACCTCCATTTCGGTAGACTCGGATTTTCTTGTCACTATTTCCTTAGGCTTGTAACTACACGACGGAGTGATCTTTTCCTCTTTTCTAGACAAATCAAGATTTTTATTTACTACTTCAAGTGTAGTGTTATGATCGCAGGTTTAGCTAGTTTTTTATGCCTCGCTGGTACGTTTCTTTTATCAACGATGTCAATGCGGGATTGAGCCTTCTCATGTTTAGATGGTTCTGTGCGATGAGTCGACTCTATCTAAGCATCGATGATTTTTATCATTGTTGCAAGGCTTGGTGCCATTATATTAAGCAACTGCTCCACGTTAATTTTGGATGAAGAAGGGGCAGCAGCTGCTTGTCGAGCTGTTTGTTGACTAACAATTTTATTCGCTTCAGGATAACTAACCTTCTGAAGCGTTTTAACTTCCTGAATGGCCGTTTCAGATTTATAAACTGGGCAAGTTTATAAACTTGCCCAGTTTATAAATCTGGGCAATATCGGTAGTTATGGTGCCCTTTACAATTAATACAGATTAATACAATTAATACAGAGGAGGGTCTTTGCATGGTTCACCCTCATGTATCTTCATTCCACATATGCAGATTTCCTGTGCTTCACATCTTGCTGCAGTGTGCTCGAAACGTTGACACTTGAAACATCGCATAGGCTGCGGAATAAACGCACGTACGTCAAGCCGATGTATACCAGCACGCACCTTTTCAGGAAGGGTAGGCCTTAAATGTCAATACATGAGAGGCCGAAGGAAGAACTTCGCCATTTCTTCTCATTGTTAGTCTGCGACACTGAATCACTCCTTGACTCGACATTTCCTGTACTATTTCCTCTTCTGTACAGTTTAGAAGATCACGGCAAACAACAACTCCTCTGGATGTATTAAGGGTGCTATGTGGTTGCACTGATACCGCAAATTCACCGATCTTCTTCAATGCCTGGACTTTTTGACTTTGACTGTCGTTGATAGTATCAACGTGTAATCCGTTAAAGATTTTACGAATTTCCTTAACAGGACCACCAGCACAATTAGTTATTTTTCTTGCGATCAAGAATGGATTAACTTTTTGAAAGTTTCCATTCTCCTTGGTAATATTTAAAAATCTTGGTTTGGGAGCAACGTTTCCAAACAAAGACTTTCTCAATTCCTTAGTAATTTTGTCAGCATCTCTCTTAATTTTATCTGACTCCTTGCTCTTTTTTCTCTACGCTTGTGGCGAATCGGAGGTTTCTAAACAAGGGTGTTTACGTGCACTCTCTGCCACGTCTGTTTGTTCAATATTCATGAACGTTTATCCTTTCTTTAGCAAGGCTAGCCGCCGGGGTACACCTCCACTCCAGGGCTACTAACCTTGGAGGTCCGATCCGGTACTCCGGTGGAACCGGCATATGTCCTGGCAGAGAGCGGATGCGCAATCTCTGCACTGACTCCAGGCTCCTACTCGCCGAAGCTTTCAGAGCTCCCATGCACCGACATACATGGGGACCATTGCTACATGCTTGCCATCGCAGGGGGCATGTGGACAAAGGAAGGGTCTCCGTTACACCTGCAATAACATTGACCCTGGCCGCCACATCGCCAGCTCTAAAAGTGGTATTAGTCCATTTCCAAAATCGTTTATTATTCCATATCCTGCAGGTAGCCGAAAAATCCAAACCATGTGACGACCTGAAGGTGGAAAAAGGTCAAAAGAAAAGCATATCCGAGGAATTTACTCGGAGCCCCGTTAGCCAGCTATATGTATTGTACATAAGTACAGCTGTTACCGCCCTGGACGTGGAACGTAGATGTTGTGTTCTGGACCTGGGGATTACCTACCTCAGGGCAGGAAGATATTATATTCGTTTTTGTAGTGTATTTAATAGAAGTATTTCATGTTATATAACGAGTGTTATTATGTTGTGAGTAAGCCAGTTTTAATTTAAACTATAAATAAAAATAAATTAATAATATTATACTTGGTGAATTACATACTAATTCGAGAGTGATATATTACTATTTATTTATAATTTTATAGTTATAAAAATCAGGTTAGGAAAAGATAATTAAATAAAACAAGCAAAATAAGAACATGAGAAATAAGTATTTATATAACAGATAATAAAATGGTTTAAGTTATATACTAAGAGCTAATACGTTGCATTAGAATAACACGAACAAATAATACTCGTATAAGTTGAACAGTGTTTATACACTAAGAAAAAAATCCACAATCTGCTAGCAGTATAGTGCGTGCTTTTCTGCCTAAAACAGAAACAGTGAGGAGGACTGGAGAAGTAAGCCCCATGAGAGGATTTTATTATGAAAAATTCACTCTTTTCTATCTTCCGTTAAAATAAATATTTTTCTTCTCATGACTTAAATGCATAATGCTAATATAAATAATGTGTTGGTAAATTATTAAAAATTTTTTGTAACCCTAGAAAAAGTAATCTCACAATGTAAATCTATATAAATTGAAGATTTAATAAAACGTTACTAAATGGCTTAAATAAAAAAAAATCCTACATATTATATAGTTCAATAGAAAATTACTCAACTAAAATAAGTGTAATGAACAGTTAACTAAAAATTGTAATTTTACAATAGCTTATTGAAAATAATGATAAATTTACCAAAATTATCTCTTTGAAAATATAATTCTATAATAAAAATAGTTACAAAGAGACTTTGGAGATGATTAAGGGGTGGATTAATCTTAGGATAGAATGTTGTCAGATTACTTTTCTATAATTCTAACTAAAAATTTATTGCGGGATTATTTTTTCATATTATTATATGGAGTACAGTTTAGATATGTAGGGGGAATGTATTTTCGCGAGATAACACGAGAATTTATCTGTGACCCTCTTTGTTTTGAAAATTATTTTAATTTATTAAAATAACTGGTATAAGATAAACTCAGAAATATTCTAATGAAACAAGAAATAAAAATAATTTTTAACTGACCAAAAATAACCAATTGTAAACCGACTTTTGGCTCTAATTTAAAACAAATTGGACGTACAAACTTAGCGTTCAAATCAAACAGTTTATTAATAATTTATTTAAAATGAAATAAACAATAAAATTAAGTACATACACAATTTTTTTATTCTGATTTGGTGGAATTTTAATTAACTTATACTAACCTATATGAAGCTAATTACTTTTATGCTATTATATGTACATATACCTTTATATTTATGATTTTTTATTTTTGTACTTTTTGATTTTTGTAAATGTATATTTTTAGATTTACTGATATATTCTAAGGCAACTAAAGTTAAAATTTATAAGATTTTGTACCATTTTAGGCGATTTTAAGTTACTTCTCTTTATGCACACACACACACACACACACACACACACACACACACACACACACACACATATGTATAATTTAAAAAAAAATAAAATTAATATAAATCTAATTTTTGATTTGTTTATTTGTTTAAAACAAAATATTTTTGTAAACATTATAAATATATACACGCGCGCGCGTACACAGACACATATGTGTGTGTGTGTGTATATATATATATATGTGTGTGTGTGTGTGTATATATATATATATATATATATATATATATATATATATAATTATATAAGGGGTGTTTATAAAAGAACTCCTTCGTTCCAAAAATCGTAATGAAATAATGGAATCAGTTAAACGCATTTAGTTTTCATGTTTATGTTCATTATATTACTAAGTTTATCATCGAAAATTTCGTCGTGGTTGGCATCACTGTGTGTCCTTTACTACGTATCTGGTCAGAGTCTCAGTCATGACAACACCGCAGCAGAAAGCTTAGTAAGTGATTTCGTTTATCGAAATACGATTGGTTATTACAGTTCAGCGTAATTATCGACGTGAATATGGCAGCGCCGTTCCTACGAATGGAAACAATACGTCAGTGGTTTTTATCAGTTTAAGGAAACAGGCAGTCTTTTAAATGGGAAGTCACCAGGCAGGCCGCCGTATCTGAACAGCATGAAATTAAATGGAAAAAAAAGTGAAATAAAGTGAAAAGATTGTAGTTTGCAAGCTGCAAACTGCTTATACTTAAAAACGTTAATGATTATCTGAAAAATTTCATGTTTTCAGATAAGCCGACATTCCGCATTAGTGGGTCAGCAAATCGACACAGTTACAAGATTTGGGGATCAGAGCCACCGCATGAAATTATTGAACAACAGCGTGACTCTCCCAAAGTCAATGTTCGGTGCGGACTGATGAATGACCGCATTGTGGGCCCGTTCAATTTTATAGAAAGAACAATTCATGGTGATATTTCTATGACGAAATTTACATCTGTTTACAGATTGACAATATTGAAAAAAAAAAAATATATATAATTTTTTATCAGCTAGATGGCGCTCGCCGTAATACAGCAACCGTGTCCATACTGCATTAAACATTCGGTTTGAAAACAGGTGGATTGGAAGAAGAAGGTCGATCGCATGGCCACCAAGAAGCCCAGATATGACCAATTAATTTCTTTTTGTGAGGGCATGTGAAAAACATTGTTTATTCGGAGAAATCCGTTACATCAACCACCTACGGGTGAGGATTGTTGCGATTATAGTATCCACAACGCCCGACATGCTGATGAGTGGTGGGAAGAGCTGGATTATCGTTTGGACGTGTGTAGGGCAACAAATGGCGCACGTATCGAAGTATATTATACACCGAAACAAACTTCAAAATTTTCCCTGTCATAACTCATGTAAGTAATACTTTAAATAACATGCTTTTTAAAAACTACTTGAAACCGAGTTCAATCTTTTTAAGCTATTACAACCATTTACGTATTAAAAATGAGACATAAAGTTATGTTTTAGGCATAAAAGGGAGATTAAGCTAAAAAAATCACACTTAGCAGTCTAAGAATATGGAGTCAATTTAAATTGTGTAATTTCACAATGCTCATATCGTAATTAAAAATGGATGAAGAGTACACAAGATTCACATAACTAGTTTTGCACTAATCCTTTGTTTCTGTTTAGTCCATACCACAGGCAGTTACAAAAATATTTTTTAAAAAATTAATAAAACTAATTTAAGTTGTGAAGTCAAAATTTCCACTTAAATAACCGGTGTCTGTACTGACTTCAATAATTAACACCGTTGAACTATATTTTTTGCTTTTAAACGAATACATAATCATTTGTTTTTAAGCATAATTAATAGTTTTTTTTTTTTACGTAATCCTTTTATGAAGGGCTAATTGTGTTTTAAATGTTTTCCGCAGAAACGTTCAAGAATTTGTGCAAGAGTCAGTGTAAGATATCAAAATAAATACACGTCATAAGGAACACACAATGCTCGTCACCTAATCACTCTCGAGAAAATTGACTGAAAAGGATTTAATATGCAAACCGAGTTGACGATCATTTGTATGGGAATTACAAAAAGATTTTTTTTAAATACGTTTTTGTTATTTAATGTAACTCTATTATGGTTTCAGTGAATTTACTTTATTGACTGACCAAAAAAATCAATGATTTCTGTTCGTCTACTTCCATACCCAATGTGTGCGTAAGGATGTTGACTCATTCCTGATATGTCACCTCTCACGCCAACTATATACAATGCATTTGAAATAATTCGTGCTTACTTGTACTATAACTTTAATTAATTCAGATCAGAATTTTGGATAAGACACAACAATATAGATCTAAAACGAGTAAGGTAACGCTTTTCTCTATCAGTGCAAAAAACAGAAATATATATAAAACAGCATAGAAAATGAGAATCAAGATAAAGTATTTATATTCTCTCAAAAAAAAATTATTGAAAAAAGAATAATAATACATTCGATTTGATTCATTTTACGGAGTGTTATTTTATTAAATTACTTTACTAATATTTCAAAATCACGATATAACTCCCACATTGCATGTTTTAAAGGATATAAATCCGAATATAAATGTAAAAATAATATTTTATTTATACGAAAGTTATTTATAAAGGAAAAAAAAAATTATTTTTTAAAAATTTAAAACAAATTGGAATCCACAATTCATAAAACAAATTGTTACACAATCAGGAATGAAAATTACTAGAAAGGTTGACCACACTGCTTGTCAGTGTTATGAATAAACAATGAGTCCAAGCACATAGTGGAGTAATAGAGCCAGCTGTCAGTTGTTTATTTCACTAGTGCACAAGTTTTCCCCGTGTTCATTACTTTCATTACAAACTTACGCGCACGTGCTCACACACGCGAACGCGCGTACAAAAACACACACGTACACAAATACTATTAGAGAATGTATAATACTGCGCAATAGTAAGAGTAGCAGTAGTAACAGTATGGAAGTTGTATGATACCCCAACCCGGGACAAAACCAAACCATACCCTAAAACTTTATAATAAGTTGACTCAGCAGTGTTTCTCCTCCTCCTGATACCCTCCAACGGATCCTCCTCCAAACTCTTATCCACAACTTATCCCCCAACAAAACAATCCAACGACCAAGCAATCTCCTCCCTTTATGAATCCACAAACCTACCCGCAACCTTACACTCAGAAAATGTTTACTAGGTACAATGTTATGCACTTGGTATAGTGAATAATGAACGCATGGAAATAGCAACGTATCATAAATAAGGTTATGATAAAATGACATTTATAGTGACATTAAATGACAGAGATATATAATTTTTATATCAGTTATAAGGTCCATTTTCAAAAATAAAGCACAGAATTGAATATAGATAACGATAAATAAAATTCTCCATTTTTTTTTTAAGAATTATACTTTACCGTATTTTGGTCCCATGTGAAGTAAATAAATAAAAATATATTTAAAAAAAATGAAAAAGTATATTATATAGAACTTTGTAATAGTATTAGAAACTATATCCAGTTTTCAACCATTGAATGGTTGTATTACTCCAGTGGTAAAATTCATTAGTTTCTCATAAATAAGACTGATTTGAATTTTTTGTAATAACAATAATTAAACATATTTTAGAAAACCGATAAGAATACCTAAAAGTGAAAAATTTATTTTAGATAAAAATAATTGTATTATTTTATATGAAAATAACTGTTTTGAATAAAAAAATAGTTGAGCCAACATGTTTATTTATTATGTAAAATGTAGGAAAACATATATCGCCAAAGAAATCATCCAAAACCGTTTCAAAGGACATTCTGTATAACACAAAATCTATTTTACCCGTCATTTAAAGAAGACGTGATTCATTCTTAAAAGTTTGAAAATTAAGTATAAACAAACAAACAATTCCTTCAAAAAATGGAAATTAAATTCACCATATAAATATAAAAAAGGAGTAATTATAATTTTAAGTAATAGGCAAGGTAAAGTGAAATTTTAACAATTACCGTTCAGGTTCAGTTCAGGTTATATGATAGATTAAATATTAATTAAACGTTTTGATTAGTTTATTTAACTTTGTATTAAGGACATGCACCGGTGGTCGGGGATGTAAGGCGGCTCCACCTGCGTCAGCGCCATGAATGTGTGCACAGCGACGTCGTGGTATCTGCAAGGGACAGCCTCATCCGGGAGGGGTGAGAGGCTCCGGCGTCTCGTCATCGATGACCGGGTGGGGACTTCCATACAGTGCCGTTGAGGGGGAAGGTAAGACCGTAGTCCCGGTGAGGGGATCCCTTTGGGGTCCCCTCATTAGAGCCATGACAAGCAAGAAAAGACCTTGGCGGGGCCTTGTGCCCTTCCGAGGTAGTTTGAGGCGATGGTACCACTCGGAGCTGAGTTTATGCTTAGTTATGGGTCCGGCTCTGACGGGCTGGAAATCAAGGAAGAATAAAAAAAAGTTTGTATTAATTAAATGTGTTTTAACGAATTTTACCTAAGATAAAATGAAAACAATATAGATAATCATAAAAATCAAGGAATAGGGTGAAATAGACAAAACAAATAAAGAATCAAAAACAACCACTAGAAAATATTCTTTGATTTAAATTCCAAGAGCCTTTTTTGGCAACGGAAACCAGCACAGTATAGTACTTTTTTTTTATAAGGAGATACGGGTCAATCTGCGATAATATTTGTGTCTTCATAGTAACGTCATGGTGTCTTTGCGGGACAGCTCCACCCGGAAGGGGTGGGAGGCTTCGGTCTTCCACTTTCAGTGATAGCGTGGGGACTCTGAGATGCTAATGGAGAGAATGTAAGACCGTAGTCTCGAAATGTAAGAGCGGATCCCTTTGGGAGTTCCCCACTAGAGGCTAGGCGTCATGACTAGCGTCAGGGTGGGGAATTCCCGAAAGGGAACTCCTCATCTGAGGCATGCCATGCAAAAAGACCGAGTCCCGGCTGCTTGGGCGGGGCCTTGCTTCCTTCCTAGGTAGTTTGAGGCGAAGGCAACCCTCGTAGCTGAGTTTATGGTTAATTGCGTGATCGGCTCCGGGGGCGGGGAAACTACAGATATAAAAAAATAAAAAACAGGAAATACGTTATGAATATAGAATAATACTATATAGTATTATAAGAATATAGAATAATCATTTGGTTGATTTTACAACACAAGTTTGTAAAGAAATTTCATTAAAAGAACTGAAAGCAAGACACTAAGTTAAAAAGGATGTCACATTAAATTAAGGGAGTTATTAATCTGAGCGAAAATAATTTAAGATACTATAAACTGAGCACGATTTTATTATCGGTCTATTTGGTAAACTTATCGCGTGTTATAATTAACTAAAATGGTAAATAGAGTCCGTTTTATTACAAGATTATTATTTGTGAGATACCTAAACTTCAAAAAACCAGGCATCACAAAACTAATTTTACTTTTCATAAAAAGAAAAAAAAACAAATTGCAATGATTACAAAATCATGTAAATAAAAAATATTCCCCAAAATTCATTTGGATACATTGCCTTTAACTCGATTTCACTGTTTTTCTGTGTACTGAATTTAAAAAAAATCATTTTTTTAATTTGGTTTTATCTAGAAAATACTAAATTCATTCAATCTTTATATATATTTTTTCAGTATAGTTGAGCGATGTTAATTTTGAATCCAATCATCACAAGACAAGTTCGTTTAATCAGCCCAAGAAAAAAGCAGACGTACGTAAAAATTTATGTAGATAAAATTTTGTTACAATTTGAGATGAAATACGTTTGGATCTGCAAAAGTTTCAAAACATTTATTCAAGACGAATAGCCCTGTCATGGGATAATCCGATAAAAAAGGTGCGTTCAACATATTAAATAGTCCTTTATAGAACGCGCTCGTTATACTTGAAAATAAATTTTTGATCGCATATTTAGAGGGTTGCCGAACTATCTACAGAAAGAGCGGATCAACAACGACACCATCACTCTCTCGAGAGCTAAGTAGAAGCGCTGAAAATATTTGAAAAAGTTTATACATATAAACACACGTCGAAAATGTCTCGTTTTTACATGTTTTTTTTTCTCTAAAAAAAAAAAATAAATTGGATTTTTAAAAAACGTTTACCAATTCTATAAGAGGGAAAACGCACAATTACACATATAAAGAATACGAAAAACTTCAAATAATAATTTTTTTCCCCCTTTTAGGTCTTTATTAAAAAAATTAAAAAAAAATTGTAATAAAACATCATTATTAAACCAAAGGTGATGAGCAATTAATACAATGACAAATTATTATCATTCTTTATGGTAAATAATGTTTCTACATTATTTACTACTATAAAAATTCAATGTATTAAAATAATTAAACAAAAATGCTTTGTATAATAGTACATCAATTAAAACCATATGGTTCTCTCTGTTAACATAAACAATAGAATGAAATAACAAACTAAGCTATCTGGTCAGTGATACGGCTATTCAATGAATACCAACCACCATATGGCTTATTATCAACAGAAATGATTATATCATTATATAATAAACATTTCATCTCAACGTTTACTTTTCTTCTTTTTTTTTGTAACCAGGGTTCGATATCAATTCTAACTAAACTTTACGTCCTTAGATCAAGTTCATGTAAGGGATAAGTAGACAAATTAATAGAAAAAATATAAAATAAATTATTTTTGAATAAGAAAACCAGTTAAAAACCAACAATTTATGTGTGCGTGTATATATATATATATATATATATATATATACAAATACATAAATTAAGTTGGTGTTTATGTGTATGTGTGTGTGTGTGTGTGTGTGTGTGTGTACTTTAATAATCAGTTTAAATTTAAAATATAAACCTAAAAATAATTTTATTATAAGTTAAAAATAAGATTTTATAAAAAAATATTAAATCTTTCATAAATTCCAGTATTTTTGCAACTTTTACAAATATAACTAAATCAATAACAGTTTCTAAGAAATTTAAAGTTATGATATTTGAAAAGAACTTCCTCATGTTTCTTTTTTTACCCTCGATTGACCCTTAGAGCTAAGATTACTTATTTGTAATGCCATTACAAAACACAAACTTTATTACTTGGCTGCACGCTCAACCTTTCACGAATACTTTTTTCGATAACTAACTCCCACAAAGTTTGTTTATTTATAACAAAACAATAATTCGTAATATCTGTAACAGACTATACATTTTCAGTATCATACAAGTTAGATCGATATCAGACTTACTTTTTTTATTTTATTTAATTTTATAGATTGATTACATCATGCATACACAGGAAATGTTTACGGGTATATAATTTATTTAATTTATTTCACAATGTAGAAACCGAGTTAAACATATGGCGATTAAATTAGTACTGCAATGAAATGTATCATGAAAACTAGATGACATATGGATAGTGAAATAACAAAGATAATAGAGAGAGGGTGATGGAAAAACACGTTTTTACCCTTCGTAATCAGTCCTATTTCGTAAACTGTAGATCGCAACCCTACAAAGAAGTTTAATCATAGTCAAAGAGCAAGAAAAGTCGTGCGTACCTCGCATTTTCTGTTGCTTTAATTTACTAGAATTCATTCTGTTTACAACAAAGCAAAAAAAATTCTGATGTGGACACCACATGACTTCCTTATACGACTATTAAATTACATATAACCATCTTTTTAAAATTAAAAGTAATAAAATTTTCTTTCATTAGTAACTTCTGATATATTTTTTCATATATTTTTTTATTGTAATTATTGAATTATTATTTATTGTAATTTAGTTTTATCAGAAGTTAATAATTATTAATAAATTAATATAGTTAAATTAAAAAAAAAAAGGGAGATGAAGTCGGATTTGAACCGATGTGCCTTCCCCTTTTAAGATCCAAATACTTCATTAACTAAAATTTTATTAGACTATAACTCTGGAACCAATAAAATAAGTACCTCTTATGATACATCGTTGATAAGTTTTCAATGAGGTTTTGTTACTGCAATTAAGAAAAAGTCCAAAATCAAAGTTTTTGGATTTCGGGATTTGTTGGACACTTTTGGTCCAGTCGATTGCAATAAAAAATGGAGGTGAATTACTAGATGTTACAACAGTCCTAAATCCAAAATTTCAACAGCCTACGGCTAACCGTTTTTGAGTTATGATACATATGTACGAACAGACGTCACGCCGAAACTAGTCAAAATGGATATTTCCGTTGAAATTTGAAAACCAAAATTTTTCGCGATCTCAACACTTCCTTTACTTCATACAAGGAAGTAATAAGAAAAGCTCTACATTATCTTCTTTTACTAATTATAGAAAAGATAATACAGCCGTAATCTTTTGAATTATGAGGAGATTATAACGAGTGAACTTATTAATAAAAAGAAGAGTGAAGGAATGAAATAAATTCCGAATATTATAAAAATAAAGAAATCTTATCTTTTTTTTTAAACTATCAACAACAGTGAAATATATAACCTAATTCCTACATATGCATTATTATACACTAAATCATTATTTAATCACAGAGTAAGTAATAAAAAATATAATAAAGAAATCTCTATTTCTTGCTATTCTTATTTGAATTTAAGCCCTTCCCTAAAAGAGAAATAAAGATTAAGATATTTTTTAGGGGCTTTTGCCAGGTTCATCCGGGGTAAGAAAAGGTACTCAAGGAAATATGATTCTGAGTAATGTCTTAGGGTGGTCTGCTAAGAAAGCTCGAGTGTTTACATCAAATTAAGAACGAGTGGTTTTTATACTTCTTCTTTGGTTGAAAGAAATTAACTAGAAAAAAGTACCTAGAATGCACGATATTAAAAAACCAATACCAAATTGACTGAACTGCTTCGACTGTTCACCCCCACCATCTCAAAGATAATTTTGTGGAGGCACCATAACCCCCACCCAAAAGAAAATACTCTCTCTCTCTCTCTCTCTCTATCTACATCCTGCTACTTCAACAAGCATAATTTCAGCAGTTATTGTGTTCTGTAGAAATAGACGATTGCTAAATTAACACATACGTGAATGAAAATACTGAAATGATGATTGGGTACGAGGTGGCGCAAAGATTTACGCATGGGTGAATTAACAATGGAGTGGAATAAGAGTTACAGGAGAAACAGGAGCGATTTCTCTTCACTCTCTAACTTAACATATTGTCTATTTTAGCATTTACCATTGTGTGCAATTTGTTATCTAATGAGCTCAAAAGTGAATAAAAAAAGAAAAGAAAGACGTTATATGTAAGAAACTACGTTTTGAAAAGGATAGGATTAGGTAGATTAAGAGTTTCCATAGGGAACAATATCTACAGATCTTAATCGACTAATTTACAAAGTAGACATGTTATCTATAATTCTGCTAACATTTTTCCAACCGTATGATTTTTGTTTTTATATTTCTTCATTCACGAAAAACTAAGAATTTTATGAAGGTTAATAATGTTTTTGTATTTTACCAAATCTGCCACTGCATAATTTGTTTATAATCCTTTTTGAAATTAATATCTGTAACATTCCTTCTTATTTTTTTCTTTTTCGTGCTTAGCCTCCGGGAATTACCGTTCAGGTATTACTTCAGAGGATGATATGTATGAGTGTAAATGAAGTGTAGTCTTGTACAGTCTCAGTTTGCCCATTGAGATGTGTAGTTAATTGAAACCGAACCACCAAAGAACACCGGTATCCACGATCTAGTGTTCAAATCCATACAAAAGTAACTGCCTTTACTAGGATTTGAACGATGGAACTTTCGACTTTCAAATGTGCTGATTTGGAACGACGCGTTTACCGCTAGACCAACCCGGTGGATTTATAACATTCCTTGGCATAAGCTCTACTTCACGTAAATTATTGATACTTCATAATAGTATAATCATTCAAATTTTTTTAACAGCTTAATACAAATTGACTAATAATACATATATATAAAAAGGAATAATGATTAAAATTATAGTATAATTCATTTAACATCATTAAAAAAAATTATCTATTGTATACGTACATTTAATACAAAATTTCTGGTTACAACAATCATATTACAAAAAGAATTACATGCAATGCTGTTATATTATAAGTGACATCAGTGCCAATGATCGCATATCTCCCATGTGGTCTAGTGGCTAGGATATCTGGCTTTCACCCAGAAGGCCCGGGTTCGATTCCCGGCATGGGAAATTTTTTTTTTCCTATAAAATTTCATTAAAAAACCAATTAATTGTTCTAATGAAATATCTTCAATAAGTTATAACATTCACGATAAAACAATACGTCGAAAATATTATTTAAACATATATTCAACTATATAATTAAACTGCACTAAATAATCATATTTTTATAGAGCATATTTTCTAGTATTTTTATACTGCTCCGTTGGGAAGTCTTTTAGAGGCAACACCGAATCGCTTTTATAGTACAAAGAATTTCAGATTAGGCCTACCTCCAATTCCGAATGGATTTAAACAAAAGAAAAAAAATAAACAATACTTAAAATGTTAAAATGATTATTTTAAAAGAAGTCCTAACATACTTAAACCGGAGTTTTTTCGTTCTATCTATATTTCACTAATCTGTACCATATTAATATGCTCATTACGTTATTTTGCATGTTAATTCATGAAGTATTATACTTTATTAACATTAATAATAGATGTATTTATTAATTAACTAGTATTAAATAGTTGCCTAAAAAATATTTCAAATTTTAATTATTTAGTAACGTAATATGCGATAACTAAGTTACATGTGTTGCATATTCAATATTTATAAATCAAATTTATTTAGGAATTTTTACTTTTTATTAAAACCCTGAAAATTTAGTGGGAGAAAAAAATGATACTAAGTTAATCAATAGATGGTTATATAATGATTTTGTAAACATTCAATGATTAAACAGACAGCATTCAATTAAATCTTAAAAATAACTGTTTATGTTTCAACGTAAACAATATATACGTTAACATTTTGTTTCTCACAGTTTATAATTAATTAATCGTTTGTTCTAAATCAGTAAATCCAGCAACATTTGTAACTCAGCACAGCAATATTCAAAGCGCTAAGTTCATTATTTCAATTACTTTTTTCAACAGCATTATACAATTAACATTCAAAATCAGAAATATTGTTATCAAAAAGATGAAAAATGTCAAACTAATCCTACAAAAAAACTAATATGTAACTATAGTATGGTTTGTATAATAAATTACCACCAAAGAATACCGGTATCCATGATCTAGTATTCAAATCCGTATAAAAGTACTGCCTTTACTAGGACTTGAACGCTGTAACTCTCGACTTCCAAATCAGCTGATTTGAGAAGATGCGTTCACCACTAGACCAACCCTGTGGTTTTATCTTAGTTATTGCATAAAAGAAATCACACTTGTGAAATGACAACCGAAATCTAAATCATAGAACGAAACAATGACTAATCGAGCAAATTCTTTATATATATTTATATTTCAAGTTCGAATATAATCGTAATGTTTATTGAAAATATAAAAAGAATTTTTTTTTTTCCAAATGATTCAATCACCATTGTGATGTAATCAACAACTCAACTAATGTTAATTCAAAATAATATCTTTATAATGTTGTATGATACAATTTAGATTAATTTTATTTAGCATGGCCCGTTGGTATATATAATATAAAAATATAAATTACAAATTCCGCTCCGAAACATTTTATCGACAAGATATATAAACGTATGACTTATTTTATAACTTGACGATCAATTGTTATATTATATAATATATATTGTTATATTTATTTAAATGTTATTTTATTTTAATCTATATTAATCATAATATGTGAAGTGAATATTTATAATATACACAAATTCATTATGTGTTCCTTAAGATGGAAAATAATTTTCCCGAAAGCGCTAGAATATAAATAATTAATTACAATTGTTGGTAAGCAAAATCTATCATTTATATTTTTATATGATACAAGCATGAATTATTTTAATAAAAATGTATTTTTACCTTAAAAATACATTTTTTAAGTTAAAAAAAATCTCAACATTTTATTTTTAATAAAATACAATTTCCTGGGTTCGAATCCCGGTCAGGATTAACATTTTTCGTACGATACAAAATTCCATTTCTATACACCACATACAAGTTTCAAAACTTCTGTGTAATTTCATCTACCAAACAATAAAAAAACAAAATAAATAATCTAAAATGAGTACGGTCAGTATTAATTGAAATAAAAACAACTTTGCTCAGACTACAGATGATCAGGGATCATTAACCACTTTGGAAAACTTTGTTCCTTTCTACAGCTTCTCTAAAAATTAAGCCTAACAAATTTTAAGAGAAATGCATTCTATTACTAATTTTGCCCTTCGATTACGTTTAATTTGTTTTTAACATAAGGTAAACATTCCAGCCAAACTATATTAAGTACTTTTTTTTAAGTTAAAATTCAGATTTCCTTAACTAATTAAAAAAAAAAAAAATTTAGTACATTTCATTGATCAATGAAGCTTCCTTTACTCCTGTTGCTCTAAACACGGCTTTACGTTTTTATAATACGAATTAGTAAATTATTATTTACTAATTCATATTATTAAAAAGCGAAATAAAATAGTTTTATTTCTGAGCATGTGCGAGACAATAACTGTAAAAATAAAATCTTCGTTATGTTTGGCTTTGCAGAGTGAAAAAAAGTGCACAGTGCATAATTTGGCAATTTATTTTATTTATGTAAAACAACTTTTACTGTTTTTTAACTATGGCCTTTATTGGTAGGGCGATCTCAAAAGATAGATCTACCATAAATCTAGACCAAGCCGGAAATGGAACCCAGAAAAACAATTTGCTGTAATTACTAAGTGTAATTAAGATATTACTACTTTTGTAGTTAAGAAACTGGAAATCTCCCTCCGTATAACACTTACCACAAAAGCATCTCAATCACTTTTGATGAAATATTCATAGTTTTATTTCAGAAGTTGTATTCTAATTTTGTGGTACAAGATTTAAAATTTTTAATCTGTTTCATATTTTTTTCAAAATCATGATTTAAAAAAATAATGTTTTAATTGTTTAATCAATTTTTGAGTCAGAGAAAGACGATCTCTGAGTGTGAACTAGGTGGGAGGAATCGGAATTTAAAAAATGTAAAAATGTTACAATCCAAAATCTAATAACTCAAAAAGGTTTCATTCGATATTGATTAATACACTAATATAAGTTATTAAAAGGCATTTTCAAAAAAATTCATAAAACGTAAACCATACGTAAGATATTAGAAACATTGGTCCATGGAATTTATAGATCTATTATGATTTGGTAGAACAAAAATCCATTAAAAATGAATAAATAAAAAAGGATTTTAAAGCAATGCTGTTAAAGGGATAAAGTACAGTCTTGCATACACTCCCGCATAGCCACCAGAATATTTTTAGGACACTTAAGGGTGCATTGGATCAAAAAATCCAATTTCTGGTTTTTGAAAATGATCATTTAGTTTAGTTTTTTCTTAAAAACTTGAATCTTTTGCAATTTAAAGATTTCAAGGCACTTTTTCATGGTTCATTTGTATTTGTTGAGCCTTTATAATGAATAACTGTAAAAACCAGTGGCGGTTTGCGTATAGGTACTGCGGAACGCAGCACCCCCTACTTCTACTTGATATAACATTTAATACGAGTCCTCTTTTCTTTAATTCTTTCTTTATACTTGTACAATATATATAATCCTTAAGCTTAATGTCAGTACCCATCCCCAGTTTATGAAAAAGATACAAAAATATTTGTATGGAACTTTGCGCTTCACAGTTCCAGCGGCGTGGTGTTTGGCTATTGTGCGCATGCGCACATATGAAGTTACACGTGAGGCTGCGAGGGACCATGTACTATATTCTTGATTTTAATAAAATGTAGAATTAGATTATTATCCTGCTTCCAGCTATTCTATTTGATTCACTTTTTTCGGTTCTTTTGTTTTACAGAATACTTTAACCGTGGCCTTGAAGAACCAGAAAAAAATTTTCTGGAGCAGCATCCCTACTAATTTTAGCTGCGAGCCACCATCGGTAAAAACAGTTTTAAGATGAAAAATAATCATTTTGAAGAAATTAGGTCATATGTAGCAACAACTAATTTTTTTACCCTTAACTTCATATAACATTTAATGAAGTTCAACAGATTTATTTTTTACTTAAAGTAACAACAACCTTAAGATTTGTTTTTATAATAAAAATTCTTGAAATTTCTCTAATAAATACAAAATATTTATAATTAGAATTCCTTTCAAGTTTTAGTATATTAACGTTTTTATATTTTCATCATAGAAATTAACTAATTACATCAAAAACATATCCGCATTCGGTATTTTAGAACTCATAAATGACGCCAAACAGTATACACTAAATAGATGCATTATAATTCATTTAACATTCATTGTTATGTTAACTAGAGCAGAACGTTTCTAGATCTGAATACTTAGTAATACAAAAGCTTAGATAGTTTAAAACCGAGTAAAACAAAGCTTATATCAACAAGCTTTTATAAAGAAAAAAATTAGTTTTCCTTTACAGTTACCTGAACAAATTGATTTATTAAAAGTATATGTAATTGCTATTCTCCAGAAAGTATTACCTACCTACGTGGATATAAAACAAAAACAAAAACTTTTTAAGTATAAAAAATATTCACAAAACATGAATCTTTAGCCGAAAGTTTGTTTGTTTATTCTCAAAGCACGCGAGAACAACCAAGTAATTGCTTTCGAATTTGCAGGATATATTCGTGTTATCCCAGGAAAGGTTTTAAATCATGGACCCAGACCGTAGGCCTCTTACGAGTGAATTTGTCAATTAAAAAAGAAAAAACAATAATTAATTAAATTAAAAATTAATTTCTGTCATCCTGGCAACAGAAATAAGATGTGAATCTTTCATCGTCTGCGTATCTTAATCTTAACATGTGTTACCATAGTTATCTATTATTATGTATTTTGTAATTTAATTTCTTTTACAGGTTTCTATAAAGCCTGAATATTTTAAATGTTATTTATCAGTATTATTATCACAACCGTCAGCGTAACGAACACTGCTGAGGTACTCAGCAGCTAAGCGAGCTCGGAGGTCCAGGGAAATCCTTGGTTCGTCCCCGGGGCTCGCCTGCGACGGCCTGGCCCACGGTGATGATTATTAGAAGAAGTATGATTGATAGGAAATGGTAAAATTTACTAAATAAATTTCCCAGTATCATGTCATGTTACGTTTTTCGAAATACGTATTTTTTACCTTTTTTTAATATAAAAATCATAGTTTTTTGTTTCATGGATATTTCTTTTAAAGAAAAACCGCTTTAAATTTTATTGTAAAAGAATTTCGAACTTCACAGTACGATATATCTGATAATCTTTATTTTTTACAAACAATTTAAATCGATCATCAAATTTAAAATTTATCTAATTATGCTACACAATGTAATTTAATAGAAAATTTAGCTAATAGTAACTGCAGTCGAATTGAATTAGAACTAGAACGCAATAACCGCTAAAAAGAAGAAACTTATTCGAGGTATATTAAAAATTAGAATGAGAATCCCTGGAATACCCTAAAAATAATTCTAAAAGCATTCAATTGATATTTTCCTTCTTTCTGTTATAAATTCCCCCTTGTTTAGTTTGCATCTCTTTCCATGCAGCCGATTACGTTTGTATAGCAGATATAAGGGTGGAATAAACAGAAGCACGTAAACGGTTAAAGTTGCACTACAACTCCCTTTGTTTAAATAATTTTCCGCATTTGAAATAGATCTATATTTATATATACATATCTGTGCGTAACCCTACGGTAATGTAACTTTACTTTTGGTAGAATGATTTTTTTGCTTATGTTATAGGCAATATTAAAAACGACACAGAGATCCATGGCCTACAGCTAATTTTGAAATTGCAATAAAAAAAGAAACACAAAAACCGTAAAAATAACATCACGGTACCTGATACCTCGATATTAAAATAGTAAAAACAGAGAAAAAAATAGTAAATATTCTTCGGAATAATATTTGTCGAATATTATTCCAAACATCATTACAAGCCAAAAGTTTAGTTTGTTAAGTTTTAACAAATGTTATCTTTACGCTGATGGATTAATGGGCTACGACAATTTAACAACAGAATGTCAACTGCAGTTAGGCATGGTGTCAGTCAGAATACATCTCGAGTACCATCGGCTATGAAAGAGATCGTTTCTCATCATCTACTGTTTTAGACGAATAGAAATTTAGATAAAAATCATATAAACATTCTGATAAGTGCGTTCACAAAATTAGATCAGTATATGGTTTAGAAAAATACATATCTACAACAGTATAAAAATTAACATTACAAGATCATATTAAAAAATTTCGTATCAGGAAATGCAGTAAGCAAATCGATTATAGTTCTTAAATAAGTGCTTTAAATTATAATATATAAACAGTGCATTAGACCGAAGTAATTTATATATCCCTAATGTTAAGTAGTTAGTTGACTAAAGTAATTGTGTTGTGGTTTAGGAAACGAATACAGTTTCCGGAAACTGCGTCCCCTACTTTACCGTCACAGCATCCGCAACGCGCTGTACAAATTACAACCGGGTCCTTTACTATAATAAGGTAACGTTTTAATGAAATGAGATTTTAATTAAAAAATGTAAATTTACTAAATCCTCATCTCTTTTTTTTTAGACAAAAAGAGAAGAAAAATGAATAATGTATCCTTAGTCATTTCAGTACAAGTAATACTAAAGCAGGATTCATAACAAATTATTATAACATTAACCAAGTATTTCCATACAAATTGTAAAATTAAAAATGCTGTTGTTTCATGAGTACTTTCTCTTTATTATGCATTTTAATTTAAAAAATATTTTAACCATACGTTTTAACATAATTTAAGAAAAATTAAAGTTGACTTATAGCTGCTGTTATTAATAAAATTATGCTAAGATCTCTGGTCTAAGTCGTGCATTTTTATTCCCGTAAGTATGATTTGTAACAGTTATAGAAATTAACAAGAAGGATCATTTTTAATAAAAATTATCCCTTTTTTTTATTGAATTAATCCAATAAAATAAAATGATACGAACTGATAAAAAATTGTAAAAGAGTACTGTACGATAAATACTTTAATAAGATTTTATAGTCCAATGATAACAACATAAACTAGAAACAAGTAACAAATTAATTAGGTATAGCAGTATAATTATACTATCACCCGTAATCACTTGAAAAAAGGAAGCTATGAAGTTATAATTATAATAATTTATTTATTAATAATACAGCTCAAAGATCAGTAGAAAAAATTACGCTAGTCTTTCAATGTCTAACTGAAATATATAATTTTGCTAAGATAACTACTAACACTGCATTAAGACAGAATTAAATTCATAATCAAATATTGTTATTATCTGTTATACTTAAATAAAAAATTACAAAAAGAGATCACAGAAAATAGATGTCTAAAAATTATTTTCCTTATTACAAAAAACTGCCGACAAAGATTAAAATAATAAATAACTAAATGAATAAAAACTCCAACAGTATACTTAGGCTATAATTGTCAAACGTAATAAATTCTGTTTTTTATTAAATTATACACTTTTCAAACTCTTAAGTGGCAGTCGTCGAAATTAAAAAATTCTATGTTGAAAAAAGAAATAATCTTAATAATCTTAGAGTTTCTGCTGGAGAACCTTTTTTCAATACAGAATTTTACAAATAAATAAATTAAAACTGGCTATTAATTTTCACAAATTTTCCAGAAACTTTTTTTTTAGAAAAACCGGTATTTTATTAAGATAAGATGCTGTATAGGTTTACTTTCTTCGGCTTATTTTAGGTGAAATTTCAAGTATAAAACAACATGGACTATGAAAAGTAACCGGGAAACCATTATTTCCTCAGTAACATATGTCAGTAGCAATGTAGCATTTACACGAAGTATTTTTTTAAAAGTATATAAAAACGTTTTACTGACAGTAAAGTCTAGGATGGATATCACCGTGAAACTCTAGATACTTGCAAGATACGTGACCGTAGAAATAAATAAATAATTTAATTATTAATCATTATTCAGTGGTTGTACAGTAGATATGGTAAAAATAAATAAACACAAAAAAGAAAATATAGAAAAAAATTACCTGTAATTAAAAGTATACATACACGCACTCAAAACTTAGTTATGATTAATACACATGGAAAGATGAAGTTAGTTTACAGTGTAATTTATATCGCCTAAACCCACCATTTGATCCCACCATGACGTCTTGTTTTTTATTTTTATTTTAAGTAGGTAAGAAAAGAAAATCATGACAGATAGAAAAATATTTCCTAAAAAAAATAAAAAATACTTTTATAATCTATTGTGATTATTAGTTTACCAGTACAATTACTCAGATCGAGGGGTCTAAGAGACGTTAAAGTTCAATAAGATAATAAGGATGGAAGTACGAGAAGTTCACATCATAATCAAATACTGTAGGCAACATGAAAGGTGAAAAATTAAATGTGTTTGTTCATAAGCATTGAAAGGATGAACAAATATGTAATAAACTGTAGCGTTAAATTCCAATAGGAGAAAAAAACGTTTAGCGGCCAAGTAATACACTTAGAATACGTACAATAATTAAAATAGAGAAGGTGACTTACTTCGTTGTCAGCTGAATAACAGAAAATAGTTATTGAAAATACAATTTAGAACGTTAGGGATCTAGATTATAGGTAACAGCACTGTCAAAACTAAACTGCAACATCAAAAAACAATTTCCGGTAATAGTAATTTTTATTCCTTTAAATATTATTACTATATTTTTTAACTAGTCGTGTAATAATCAATATTAGAGTAGTGGATGCAGCCTCTTTTGATTATTATTTTCATCAATCACATTGGCTTAACCTAGTTTCTAACTGTTCGGGCTATGAGAATTAACTTAAGCAGTCTTTTAATGTATTTTTCCCATCTGTTAGCAGCTCTTCCACTACGAAGTATGTTGAAGACTAAGCTACAAATCATCTTCCGTTTTAGAATACCTCCTACCCATTGCCATTTTAGACGCTGTATAAAAGACTGTTGTGATATTTCAATTACCACGTTAATGGACGTCTTTTATCCAGTCTATTCAGTACTATCTCTGTATTTCTTTCGGTACTGCGATATGATAATCTTAATTTCATTTTTGTCAATCAGGTTAATGTTCCTGTTTAACAAACGTTAGTGCATAATAACATAAACATATATATACACAGAAAAAGGGAGAGATTCAAACATATTTAAAAGAGTCATATCAATAATAAATATATATTCTCAAAAAGCTCCACAGATAACTTCTGAATGTTCTAAAGGGTTGTTAAAAATTACGTTAAATCTAATTTCTTTAACTTGTAAAATAAAAAGAAATAAAGCTATTAAAGTTTTAATTTTAAAAAAACAATCCGTTGTTTAATATAACGGACATGTAATGCGTTTATAACAAGACACCATAACAAGAGATGCAATAAACATCGGAACAGGATATTTTTATTATTGTTACGACTCTAAGAATTTTGTTCGTTTGTTTAGTTATAGCAGGTATAACATCAGTTGTCTGTGAAAGATATCAAGGTAGACGTCCAGGATTCGAAAACAATGTCACTGTTTTATTAAATCGTCTTTGTATTAACTGGTTGGTACAGATAGCGATGTAACAATAAAAAACAAATCCTACATTGT
The DNA here is from genome assembly GCF_047948215.1 of Lycorma delicatula. Taxonomy (NCBI): domain Eukaryota; kingdom Metazoa; phylum Arthropoda; class Insecta; order Hemiptera; family Fulgoridae; genus Lycorma; species Lycorma delicatula. The sequence continues at coordinate 199,608,328 of NC_134456.1, forward strand.
TGCGTCTTTCCATACATTTCATATAATGGTTACATTAAATAAACACTTCATTTATATTCCAGACAGAAAAAGGAGTTTCAGCATTAGTTGCAGGATTCATTAAGCAACTCAACTCTTTTATATATATATATATATATAAAAATACACATTTTTTCTTGTTGACAATGAACTGGTGTGAGTTCCCACGCTCCTCGTTCAATCTTTTATTTATTTATTCCTTTTCCTCAATTCTGGTTAATAATACAAATTGATTTACGAATCTTTTACTTTTAATACCTGATTAATTATAATTAAATGTTCAAAATACAGTAAATATATAAAAACTAATCTTCTTACATAATTAATGATTTTCTTTCCAACGGTAAATATTTTCCTAATTTAATATAATTCTAACAAACAATTTTAATAAAAACAAGTCTGTTAATAAAAGTTAATTATTTTAAAATTGTTCAGAATTAATTAATTAAAAAAGGTTAAATTATCTAATATAAAATAGCTGAAGAATAAACAATTAAAATTATTCAAATATCTGTAAATATTTAACATTAGATATTATTTCCAAGAATTTCACAATTATATCAGTAAAAGATTTTTTTCTGTTATAAAGGTGTAGTTTCTTTGGTATAAAATACATTCTCCCTGTAAGTATATATTCCCTTTTATCAGTCATCCAACGAATATTATTGAAGAACAGTAATTTATTTTTATTTATTACCGAGAATTATTATTTTACACGAACACTAAGATAAACAAACATTCATTTTGCTGCAAAAATCCTACTGCTCTGGTAATGTACAGCTATCTTCATGTTTTAGTTATGAACACATTTATTTTCGTCAATTTCAACCGTTCAATTTTGTCACCCATCAAAATGTTATAAAATGCAAGGATACAGATTTCACCTTTCGAAATCATGCAAAACTCTTTACTTAGATTTCATCCTCAAAAAGGGAATTCATAAAAACCAAATATGGTCATCACATATAGTTCAGCATAGTTTAAATGCAATATTATATTCTCCTCAAAACATAAAGCTTGTCTTTGAAGAGATATATATTAGAACGACTTGATGGAGGAAATTGAATGTAAAAATTTAAATTTTTAATTTTCTAGCTCAGTAATATTGTAAGAATTATGGAAAATTATTCTTAAAAGTATTCTACTTATCATTTCTTTCATAGCAGTAGGGTAATTTCATCAACCACAATTTCACAGTTTAATGTAATGAAACAGCAATACAGACAAAAAAGAGGTCCGTATAGAATTTTACCATTAAATCACGTGTTTGTACACTTTTCTAACAGATTACAGAGATTCCCAACAATTATAATAAAAAGTTTTCTTTTCCTCAAGACTTTACTACCATCCCTTGCTAATTGAAATTATAAAACTTATAAGTACGTAAAAATTGTAAAACACATTGTTAAGTCAAGAAAACGTTTCCTAAGTATAATAAAATTTTAATTCTTGAATAAAAAAACAATCGTTACGTTGAAACCGATCACTGTAATATATTTTTAACTTACTTAAAGGATAGGTAAAACATTGTAGCTAAGTGCACGTGCACACAATTTTTTTTCCTTTTAACAAAGTTATGAAACATTGTAATTAAATTTATAGAAAAAACAGTTTTATTTAATAGGAAATTTTCCACGATCCTGTAGGATTTCTTCAAAGAAATTGAAGTCCACAATAATAACGCAGAAACTAACAAAGTTTAAAACTTAATTTTCCCATTAAGAATTTCATAAGACATACTTGTTTTCAAACACAACTTTTTTTTTATGATGCGTTCTATAGTGACACTGATATTTGATTAACTTTTTTAAAACTTTTCAAATGACATTTAAAACTAAATAAAGCAAATTTTAAATAAACTTATTTTCTAAATAGCAGTTCAGTCCGTCTGCAAAGGAAAAATTCGCCGAAGAGTCAATTCAATATAATAGTTTGTGCAACGAGGAAATTGGAGATTAAAATGGCACAATATCTCAAGCAAAACTGGATTACGATCGTGTGAAGCGGTATTAATTAAATGCACATAACTTTCTATAAAATGTGAACTCTATATTTATTAACTGAGAATATTGAGCACTTATCAAATACGCTGATACAGATCAAATGTGGAATGAAAGATAAGAATTAACAGTTTAAATTTTATTTTATTTATTACCAATTCAGACGTGTAGAATACGTAATTAGTAGGAAAGATGGAACTGGATAACCAGCAGAAAAAATTCCACGTTCTAACGAAATATAAAATTATTTTTACACAAGTTTATGTAAAGCTAAGAATAAATCAAAAAAATTCATCCAAAAAATTTAATTTAATTATTTGGAATGAAAAATAAAACTCGTTATGCATGAATATGGAAAAACAATTTAAAAAATGTATGATCATAGTTTAGTTACTGTTAAGATATGTACCGAACTTCAGCAACCATCATAATATTATCTCAGCTCTTATATTTGAGGACACTTTCTAATTAGTTAATTTTTACAGATAATTTGATGAAATCAATGACGACCATGAAAAACATTAAGTCTAATACACGATTTACCTTTATATTCATAAGTAATAAATTATACAAAAAAATAAATATATATATATATGCATACACAAATATGAAAATTCATGATTACCACCCGTTCAGTGGATTTTCAGAATCCTGAAATATAATAATATAAATATGATAATAAAAACTGAACAACTTTTTAAGAAAAAAATAAATAAAATTTTCACGTACATCAATTAAAGGAAAAACTTACTTTTATTCAAACAAAAATAATCAATCAATTCCCATTTTAGAAAAATTGGAATTAATACAGTACAAAAAGGTTTTTATTAATTTTTAGGTAACAAGACTAATAAAAGTGATATAGTGTACGCACGCTCACACAGACACACATACACACACATATATATATATATATATATATATATATACACACTTATATGTATATAAATAATATATAAGTATGTCACCACGGTGTTTCATAAATAAAATGTAGAACGTTGACAACTTAAAATGAAATGAATCATTTTGATAAATTAAAATTTTATATTTTTCAAATGGTTATTCATTCAGCACATTGTATACACACACTATTTTAATTATTTATCTTCGTTGTTAATATTATTATAATCATCATAAAAACCAATTTATTTTAACTTAATTGACAAAATTAACATTAAGATAATAGTTTTTAAAAAAATCTTACAATATTATCAATATATACACAATTAAAACTTCTTTATTTAAGACACTGAACCTTTTCTCTGTTTTATTATAAATATAGATACACTCTAAACATTACATCTTTCTCATATTCAGACTGATAAGATAAATTTTGTAATAATTAATAAAATTTTAATATTGTAATAAAATAAATTACTATAATAATTACTGTATTAAATTCAGGACTTTTAATTTTATTCTTATCTTTATTAAATATTATAACGCTTTAAAACTTCAGAAATATCAAGAATCCTAGGCTTTAATTAAAAGGATATATGTTTTATAGTAGGATATTAAGCGTACCGAAACATTATAGGGTTTATATGATTATAAATTGAATACTCACAACGGAATGAAAGATAATCATAAACTACATCAAAGGTAAATTATATCCGTAATAAAATTTTAAGCTCTCTGTTTCAATTTACTATTTAGATGTGTGTGCGTGTGTGTGTGTATGTGTGTGTGTGTGTGCGCGCGCGCGCGCGTAATTGTGAGGGTAAAAAAATTAGTTAATAGAAATTTAAGTAGTAAAAGTAATCAGAACAAAAAATACAAGCTGTCCTTATGTTCAAAAAAGCTCTTTTCTTGAGTTAAAAAACATAGAAAAAGAATTTCAACTTTTTTTGTTCGAATCAAAAGATGTTTATGTATTATATACATAATGATAGGATATTCAAGGATATCTACTGAATCCTAATTCAGTCAGGATAATAAAAAAAAGCTGAGCCTTTTTAGATCAAATGATAATAAAGTTGTAACATGCAGCTTGCGTTACATATATAGGAAGCCGAGCACTTATATCTAATAAGATGACAACAGCTAAGTGTTAAGTAATATCAAGTAAAAAAACCGTTAAAAGTCGCTAAGTGGATCATTAATTTAATCATATTTTCTTGAAGTATCATCAACCAATAGGAAAAATTAATATAATTTTATAAAAATTAAATTCATGTTTACATTTTATCTTTTTGTAATAGTATCGATTTAAGTTATATAACGTAGAATAATACTTAAAAAGTATTAAGCCTATAAAGTCTAAATAATTATTTGATAACCTACAAAGGTGGATCAGCTCAAGGATATTACAGGAAGGAAATATTTTTAATACTCCAAAAAAAAAATCAAATTTTGTAAGAATAATCTTATTTATTAGTATTTTCGTAATTATATAAAGAAACAATTGACTTACTTTTAACATAAGCTTATTTACGATGAAAAAGTAGTAGATAGATAAGCAGGGATTATCTAAAAAAATAGATGGCTGTGGACCATTCGCTAATAAAGTTGTAGAAACGCCATGGAGAAATTTAATCATTGATTCAAAAAAAAATAAAACTATTCATGATTTTTCATGTAGATTATGTAAGGATAACAAAAAAAAAAAAGTATGCGTGCCATACTATTTTTGTTTTTCCTATGGTAGGTATGGTCATTTCGTTTGAATGTATCCATTGGAAATCAATAACGCTGTGTAAAATAATTCAACAGCAAAGAAACATTAAGAAATTAGTATGATTTCATAGCAAAGTGTTGGGAGTGTCAGGAATTATTTTGAGGCACATAGTTCAAGTTGTTTGTACATTGCAAAACCATTCATTCAAACCGCTGATACGCGGAGTATCTAATTTGCCAATAATACTGCCTGTAATACGATAATTCGGAAGTAATGGATCCACTCTTTTCTAACTGTTGATGGTACCGATTGAAATCCTATTGAAGCTCTTCTTCCTAGGTTTTTTCTTGTTCCTGCCATGTAGTAATGCGAATTTTACATCTCTCTCTTTTTTCTGTTTAGCCTCCGGAACCACAGTAAGGGATTATTTCAGAGGATGAATGATGATGAAATGCATGAATGTAGTCCTGCACAGTTTTAAATCGACCATTCCTGAGATGTGTGGTTAATTGAAACCCAAACACCAAAGAACACCGGTGTCCACGATCTAGTATTAAAATTTGTATAAATAAAAGTAATTACGAATTTTACATCTGTATTTGATTAAAAGGCCAGGGGTCTATTTATAAAAAAAAACCTACTTAGGTTAAATTTATAACGAAAAAGATATTTAGTTACGTCCAGTAGACAATACTCAATATAGATGGTTAGATACAGCTGGAACAGTCGCCTGTGGTGAGTGTCTAACCCCTGGGGTTATAAATAGATTCTATTTAGTATCTATGTTAATGATAGGAGAATTTTAGTGTCGTGAAAATTAAAAAGTTAAAAGGCGTGAAATATTTATGCATGTAGTGTAGTTAGATTATGTAGTTGGAAATAAGGCTTCTCTTTACACGAGTTCCAAGGTCATCAATCCCAATATTTTAAGAATTAGAAGATCCTGAGAAGGCGATTAAAAAAATTTAAAAAGGAATTATTAAATAATCCGTATCACAAATATTTTTCTACAAAAAAACCGATAACTTTTAAACAAACACCCAAAAAGAAACCATTTCCTTTAAAAAAAAATCTAATTTAAAAATTTGTATAATTAGAAACTAAATCTACCTACAGAGCAGTGATCATACGTGCACAATTTCTTTAAAATTTTAAAAATAAACTTTAATAAAATAACATAATATGTAAAGTAATCTAACACGCCTATTCTGTTACATATAAAGTTTTGAAGATAATTTATCACAATCAATTTTGTATAATTTTCACAGTAAATCTATTCGAACATCGTGTTAACAACATCCACATCAGCAGTTACAAGGATTCAATTAAGTTATTAAAAAAACAGAATCTTTAAAATTACAAAGCAAATATAATTTTTTTGTTTAAAAACAAGAAGATAATAATGATAAATAAAACCATTAAATATTTTATCTCCTAAGAAAAATTTCTTAATAACATGCAATATTTTTTTAAAGTAATTAAGAAAAAATCAATAATAATAATAAATAGTAGTCAAAAAACATTTTTACATTTACGATGGAGTAAACAAAGATAGAATAATTTCAAATTGAAAAGTGGCTGTGAAATAAACACAAGCATAGACATCACAGAAAATAATACATCCATATACGCGAGCACAGTATTCATAAAATCTTTGAAGGTATTCAATTTAAAATAAAGCAACACAATTTGTTCAAATTATTCAAACATGCGGGCCATGATATATACGTTCGTAATTTTATTCGTGTCATGTTAGTAATAAAGATGCCTACATGGAACAAATATATAAGGTAACATTTGATCTCTAAAATATTGTTGATCTCATCGTCATACGAAACTGATGCTTTTGTATTCTTATTCTTTTCTAAGTTATAATTTCAGCCTACAGAATGCGGTAGATGATTATTTAGTGATTGTTTAGAACAGAAGAGAGGAAGGATCAATAAGACAGAAATAGAAGAATTGGTGAGTAGAAGAGAAATAGAGAAAGAGAACGACAGCTGAACTACGGTTCGGACCGGTTTAAATGTAAAGCAGAGGGTCTCTTGGCACCAGAGTGGTACCTGCTTCATGGCTTATGTTAGTGTTTAGAACACCTGGTTTGAACTACCGCTCTTCTAGTTGTTGACCAATGATTATTAACTCTGATTTCAAAATCAACTCATCCGCTTCTACGATAATGAAAGGAAAAAACTTTAAACTTTTTACACGCAACCACTTTAAATTCAAATTAATGTATCCCGTTCGTTTATAATAATTCAAACTATACACGCTTCATAATTCTATAATATTAAATAAACCTTAAATTAGTTAGTGGAATTTTAAATAAAGATAAATTTAAATAAAGAAGTTACTAAGTCACCAAGAATAAAAATAATGAGTATTAATTACTTTTTTTAATTTACGGTTAGATAAAATCAGAAAAATCCAATCACTCAGATAATTTTAAACCGTAATAATTTTAAATATATCTTAGAAAAGACTACTATAAAATAAGCAAAACAAATAATTTTATAAACTGTATGATAAAATTAAGGGTTCAATACGGAAAAATTATGCTTTAATACTTTAAGGAACAATTACGTTTTCTTTTTATACGAACAAAATCAGTTAAGGACTAATTTTTCATCCACTGTTCTTCAAAGAGGATAATTTAAGGGACAGTAATGTTTTTATCTTAGTTTTATCCAGAAATAGCTGAAACGTTTTTGAACTGTATAAGGGGCACACTCTTCTCCCCTCAAAATTATTAAATACCCGTAGGAACAACCGCTAGAAATTAATTGAGAGATTAATATTTAGAAATTATTTTGAAATTCATTGAGTAGAATAAAAGGGAAACGAATATAAAGAGCATAAAACCACTTAGTAGCGATAATGTTATAGAAATAAGTAATGCAACAAAGAAATAACTACTTCTAATTTAGAGATAAACAAAAAAAAATATATATATATATATATATATAAATGAATTATAGATGCAATAACCGAGTGAGCCTACATAATTTTTACGATATATATAATCTCTACACCATATACCTCCTACAAACCGCCTGAGGAAATTGTAATATCGTGCATAATTATATGATATATATATATATATATCCTTATATTTTCTTATGATATGTTATATATAAAAATTATCAAATATAAAGAAACAGCTCTGTAAAAATTTTCGTTCGGGAAATTTTAAATAGATAAATAATTAACTATATAGTCGCAAAAAAGTATGTAATTACAAAGAGGAGACTGGAATAACAACCTGCAGACACACGTTAACCTAACTTTTCTCTTTTTAAATGAGCTTTAAATGCAAGCAAAACGATTAAAAAACACAAGAGAAATTATCCAAACATAAACATCGATTATTACGTAATTATTTTACTTTATAATAATTCTAAATTTTACCTCTAAGTCTAACAATATATCGGATATAATAAAACCGGTCGAGCATGTAATTACATAAAACAGTATCTATACAACGCTACTAATTTATTTAACTACAAACAATAAGAGATAATTATTTATTATAAAAAGCTATATAAATTTTACTACCTATTTAACAGAATTTATTTAAACCTAGGAAGGAATTTCAAATTAAAAATAAATTTAATTATAGTATAGATAATGACGTAACGTTCTAATTAAATTCAGTAAGTCGGAATAGATTTATACATTAAAAATTAGTTTTTACTCTCAACAAATTTTCACTGTACTCTAAGATAAACAACATATCAGCCATTTTATCCAATTTATATTTTCCAGTCGGTAAAGGAAAACTAAAATACAATTTTAAAAAATCTTATAAATTTAATTAGATTTTCTATTACATATAAGAATCTTATCAACTTATTTCTGTACGTACACTTCTAACAAAATACGGGTTGTAAAGTGAATTTAACTGAAAGGTCTCTTTTAGTGAAGTTGAGTGGACGGTCCATAAAGTTAAGTTGACGATAGTAGAATTGCGTCCCTACTCCATTCGTTCACAAGAAGAGAAGCTCTTTTCAAGACTCAAAGGGTCTCAGAACCAATTACCCTCAACTGTACTTTCGACCATCTGATTGGACTTAAAAATTGCCTCAGCAGTCGGGCCGTTCAACAAGTTTGTCTTTTCTTTTTTTTCATGATGGTAGTAGTTATTAAATTTTATTTAGCATCTTTACAGAATTATTGACTTATGGAAGTAACCATGCTTACATATAGACAGACATCGATCTCAATACATATAAACGGATTACATTTTATATCTTTTGTTTTTACAATTTTATCATAATTCTCTAGTAAATTAGAAGCATCAAATTAAAGAATAATAAACATTCTGAACTATTATTATTTATAAATTTTAATGAAAATTTATAAATAATAACAGCCAACATAATAATTAGTCAACTTGTTATTTTTAATTAACTTTTGTATCGTGCTACTCTTGACATTTTTAATAAGAATTTAATCATAATAATTTACCAATTTTAATTTAGAATATAAATATTAATAAAAAAATATTAAATCTATTTTTAAATAAATACAACTGAAATTATATATGGAATTCCAACCCTATTTATATTCGTAAAGATATTAAATATTAATATTAAAAGTAGTTTAAAAATAAAGCTAAGTAATTGCTGGAGACTTACGTTTAAATCGATATTTACATCTCAAGCTTAAATACAACAAGATATGGTTGAAATAAGACGTAAGAACAGATAATATGGATAAAAGATATGAGAAATTATTAAATTAAGAAAAGACGAACAAAAATTATGGAAAATCCAACAAAACTAACGGATTATTCTGAAAAGAGAAGAAAATAAGGCTATAAAATATAGGACAGTTTTGAGAGATTAACTCGAGTCAGGGAATTTAAGACAAAAAAAATTAACAAACTGATAGTGTAACTGAAATTATGAGGTACTGAAATTAAATATGAACATTACACAGTAAAACACTGACGATTCGATCTAAAGAATGGTTGCAGAAACAATAAATTGTAAAAATATAAATAAATACATTTAACCAAAATATGCTAACATATTGATAAAGTAAATAAATTATTTTTGTAATAAAGTAAGTCAGAAAGAACGCTGATATCTGATTGTGGTTTATCTAGTCCAGAGTTGGCAATAAATTGCGGATATTTTTCTTTATTTTATTTTTTGTCGTCATTGTTTAGTGTCAGACGATTATAAGGAATATGGCCTAATGTCATTCACGTATCGACTCGTGTTTTCATGCGAAAAAAATTTATTTGTAAAATATAAGGTTTTTTGTTTCAAATTTTTATTTACGATCTGTTACATTTTTGTTGAACCTTAAGTAAAATATATCACAGAAATTGACATTAAAAAGGAATCCCCATTGAGATTCCTCAAAAATTACTTAGGTAATTTTCCTAAGTCCTGTATAGAACTTCTGATGGTAGAAAGTAGAACGTGAACAAGGTAGTTTTGGAGAACTGTACTTTCAAAAGTACAATAGAAAAAAAACAATAAAAAGAAAACATAAATGGCAGAAAACAAATGATGACAATAATAATAATAATAAGAATCACAAAAATGGCAGATCGATGAAACAATTTGAAAGGAAAAAAACGAAAAAAACAAATGTTAAAAATGGATATGAAAACAATAACGGAAAGGAAGGGAATGAAGGATTGATTAATTAATGTACAATTCTCAACGGGTGTAATTACATTATAAAGTTACTAAAATATACTTGTCGCTGCTTAAGTCTTCTCACATCCTTACCATTATCCAGAAGGTTTACGGCCAAATGGTTAACGTGGTGATTTAGCCGAAGATCATATTTCAAACTGAAATGCTGTATTTCTTCTTTGACGTACTGTAGATCTAAATTTTCGTGGATTTCACTGTTTTTAGGAAATCACGGCGCCTCAGCAATCCACCTCGCTAGTTTGTTATGAAACCGCTGTTGATTTCAAAATCTGTCTTCCTTGTCATATCCCATAGTTGGACGCCAATGTTCATGCTGATTACAAAATTGCTGAGTATAAATTTCTGAGTAGGTTATTAGATAAAAATAACTGAGATTTCCTGCCCATATTATCTTAGTTTATTTGCATCTCTTTTCTTATTTTTATTCAGACGCAGATTCCACGCTTTCTTGCTAGCGGATTTTATTCATACAAGCTAGGGTTTTTGTACTTCTACCAACTTAAAAAAATGTACTACTAACTTTAAAAAATGGGGAATAAACTTTTTAAAAATATACAGTTTCATCAACTCGGCACTAAAACCTAACAGGTAAAACATTTTTATTGTTTTTTTAAATTTTGACTATTTGTAGTGGTCGTTAAATGAAAGTTTAAAAATATGCCGATAGTTTTTTTTTTTTAATTGGCCAAACGAATTTTTTACGTTAAAGTTTAAAATAAAAATTGAACAAGTATAATTTATTTAATTTTTATTCAAGGTTTTATGTCGGATTTATAATGTTTTTAATTTATTTTATTAAAATTATAATACAATTTTATAAAAATTTAATTATAAAATTTTATATTTTTTTAATTTTATACCGATTTTCCAGCAAACTTTTGTTAAGGAAGTTGAAATGTATAATTTGAACATTTTTTTTTCAAGAAATTTTGTTTTCTTCATATTGTAACTTACTCAGCATCGGTCTCGTGATAGAGATAAATCATTTTATACATTTCATGTGAACAGTTTTGCAGTTAAAGACACAAATAAGCGCAATATTTAAACAAATCATCCTTCAAAAATTAAAGCCTAAATTTTAAGGAATCATTAGAAAAAAAAATCAAATAAAATATTATTAATTTTCTATTTGGAATTCACTATTGAAATTGTAGTGTTATTCTTTTTTAATGGAAATATATTTACCTGAAAATCTATAAATATTTAGCGTAGATAATGATAAGATGGTAAAATTACAAAATATCAATGCATGGATTAAGTTTTACCAATAACTGAAAGAAATTGTAGTAATAAATGACATGGCAATACTAGAATCAGGCTAGTTGAACAGACAATACGTCACGTTCACACGTCGGACATGTCGGGTAGAGTTAGGTTGATTGGAAATCAAAATAACTTGACTGTAGGAAGAAATCAGTCCGGGCAGCAAAAGCAATGAAGGCATGTTTAATATTCTACACGGGTAATGGTGTACGTGGAGCGAAGGATAGGAAGACGGGTAAAGAATGACGAGGGGGCAATGTGGGCAATTCGTTTGATGAAGGTTAATCAATGAGTAGGCTTTAAAATGTTCAATAGTAGATGTCCGATGGACAAGATTCTTTATAAATACAAACACGCACATGCACATGCAAACACGATTGTCCCCCTTCCACGAATACAATAGATGGATGAGAACAGAGAAACCATATATTAGGTACAGCAAAATTAAAATAAATTACTACATTAAGATAAAAATTATACATTCTCCTACGTAATATCATATACGCTTATCAGACCAACTTAATTTAAAGTAATCCAACTCTACTCTCTTATTCGTTACATATTAAAATAAACATAAAGAAAATAAAGAATTTAAATAAACCAGCCGACAAAAAGAAAATAAGAAAAGAAAACAATTTAAAGTTTTTGAATGATAAATATAATTGATCAAGATTATTGTACACAATAAATAAATCAATTCTACTTTTTTTTCATATATCAACGGAAAAACATACATTGATGTAAAAAGAACACAGAAAACTGTTATAAATTCATCCCGTAACCTCTAAAGTGTAACATCTTAGCACTTCTGGTTTGTACAGAAATGTGCCAATTTTTTAAATGTGACATTTCTTTAAAGATAAACAAGAGGTGTTAAATGCGATCAAGAAACTCAGCAATCAGAAAAGCCCAGGACCAGACGGTATACCAGCAGCAATTCTTAAGGGGTTGGCAGAAGCTGTTCCCTGGAAGATGGTGGACGTGGCCAGCTTTGGACATCAAAACCGCATGTTTCCAAGCTGCTGGAAGGCGGCAAGAACCGTCTTCCTGTCCAAACAAGCCGCGAATATAGATCAAGTTGGATACCGGCCCATAAGTCTTATCAATAATATGGAGAAGACGGCTGAACGACTTATAGCCTCCAGACTGCAGAATGAGTTAGAGGAGAAGAACTGCCTACACCAAGAACACTACGGCTTTAGGAAAGGGCGTTCCACGATACAGGCGATTAAGAGAGTTACGGAATGGGCAACAGCAGCCAGAAGCGGTACTCAGAGATCTAGAAGTCTTCCATTACTTGTGTTACTGGATGTAAAAAACGCATTTGGATCTGTACCGTGGCCGGCGATTATTGATGCTCTAATAAACATGAACATCAGTGTTACATTGTAAATCAGATTAATCAGTACTTACACGATAGACATACTGAGGTCAGGACTGTTGAGGGCAAGGTAAATTTTCAGATGTTTGGCGGCGTTCCACAGGGGTCCGTTCTAGGACCCATACTCTGGAATGTTTTCTATGATGGAATATTCAGGCTTCCTTATCCGGAAGGAGCGAGGATAGTCGGCTATGCAGATGACGTTGCGGTACTGGTGGAAGATAGGGAAGTGGACCGCACACATCATAATCGGAGCTCACATCATAATCGGGTCAACGAGGGATTGGCTGTATCTGTGCAGTTGAAATGTTTAAGGGATTTTAAATATGCAAGATAGTATTTAACTTCAGTAATAGAAAAAAGGGCCAAGCACTCTACACCGGAAGGAAAGGTACGGCTATCCAAGGATGGACCTCATAAATACTAAGAGAGGATTAGGTTGAAGGTGGCAATAACACATGAGACCTGAAGATAGGACTTCTTTCAACAGAGCGGCACCCAAATTAAAAGGACTTCTGACCAGCGTAGGGGAAGACACTCTCCGCCACCCCACCGTTCCTAGCCTTTTTGGGCTTTACTGGTGGTGTCAACTTCGAAACCTCGGCTTTTGACATATTTCAGTCCGCCTCAACCAGGATGCCACCGATGCGAAACCCACGAGTGATATTCCGGTATACTATTATTTTTACGAACTCAAAACAAAACGCATCTTATCAAGTCTTAAATAAGACTGGAAGGACTTAACTAAGCAAAGGAACTGAACTACCTGCCCAGTGAAGGTAAAAGTGAGTTCAACAAAAACAAAACAAATCAAAGAACAAAAACATAACTTATAAAACAAAAGATCAACACACAGAATAGAAGAGAAATTCTCTGAGTAATCATTTTCTTTAAGTGTGCTAAGCACACTCTCCAGTTTTGATATAAAACTCTCTACTATTACCCATTCGGCCTGGCTCCTCCAGTTTATACCGAGATCCAACGCCAACCCGATAAGATCAAGCCGACAGATGGTTTCTGGGCATTAAATCGTACTTTAAGCATTCAAAAAGAAAATGGTAGGTGTCATCCAATTGTCTAAAATGATGACACATCCCAGAATCTATTAAGCCGAATTTCAACAAATTTTTCCCTAAAAACATCATGGCCGGAAAGAATTTGCTTCACATATTTATTAGGGTGTACCCAAGAGGCGTTCCGCAAACCAACATTTGGAAAGGATCGCGCGTATAACTTCCGCCCTCTGTCTCATCCCATATAGCATGCCACAAGACATTGTCATGTCGTTCAAACTCTCGAACTTTATCCGAAGTCAACTCACCGGACTTCTTAGGAACACACCGCTGCTGCTTCATTCATAATAAAGCCCACCTTTTTCACGCCTGCAATCACTATGACTGCCTCCCGTGAAAAAGTTCAGTAACCATCCGTTACCGTTAACAATATTAGGCGTTGAGCCCTTAATAATATGTCCCGATAACTTTTATATTTTGGCCTATCCGTCCAAACAGGTGCCGCATAGTAGCCTCGCATACGCCTTTATACAGGATGATCATTGTCTTAAAATTAAGACTTCCCCTTCAAGATTGGCCACACGTCGAATTACCGACATACCTTCTCCACAACGCACTGAAGGTGCTACTTAAATAGCGGTTTCTCATCAAGAAACAACCCGAGGTACTTTTGAACCTGAATATACTTTATACGCTGGCCTGCCATCGAAGCACGGACTCATCGACTCACTGCCAAACGGCCTTTGAAGAGCATCATCATGGCCTTTTCCGAGCTGAAAGTCATCTTGTGTTGATGAGTCCACAGTTCAAGCACCCTGCAAGCTTCAGTAGCTCGGAGTCCAACTGCCCTCCGTGAGCTTCTTTCGACTAGCAGGAGCCCATCGTCAGAATAAGCCACGATGCAACACCCGCTGGGCAACCTCAGCCGCAGAAGAGAATCGAACTCCACGACCCACAATAAAGAACCCAACACGCTGACCCGAGAACATCCCTTGGACAGCCTCTTGCCAATCTCATGACTGCCCTCGCGGAGCAGCACATCCTGATGACTGAAGTAACTTTGCATGATTTGCAATTCACTTATAGTAAATTCTCTTTTTTGGAGTTGGTAAATAGTAGAAGGCCACCATAAATTATTAAATGCTCCGGAAATGTCCAGGAAAATTCCCAGGACATATTCCTTCTCATTGGTCGTTCTCACAGTCATTATACGAAGTATGGAGTCCTCGGTACCCTTTCCCGGCCGAAACCCGTACTGATTCTTCATTAACAATCTTTTCGAGGTTACAAAATAAGTGGACTCTCTGTCGCCTTAATCCGTTTGGCTACACCAACTTCATAAAAATAAGAGGAATTCTGAAGTCCATTAGAAATGAAACATTCAAGTAATATCTTCAGGAACTTTGCCCCAAGAATAGTGGTAGATACTCTTCATGGAAAGCCGCTAAGCATCTTCGGCAAGCTCCACCTACATCGTCTCCGTTGAAAGACTGGAAAAGCTTTTGGGAAAATGGAAGTGAGGGTTAATGAGAACTTATCGAGCATGTGAAATTTACAATGAGAATGAGTGATTGTCCACAGGCATCTAGATTACTCACATGGATCGGGTCTGGTACCTTGGCCTACACTTGGATTGTCGCCTGAAGTGGAAGGGCCAAGTAGAAAAGAGGAAACAGCTGAACAAGTATAGGAAACTAAACTAGTTGCTGGGCAGACACTCAAATGTATCGTTATCTAATAAACTGTTAATCTACAGAGTTATCCTTAAACCGATTTGGAGGTAAGGGATCCAACTGTGGGTACGATGAAAGCAATATTGGCATAATTTAAATATTTCAAAATAAATTGGTTAGGACTAAAACAGAAGCGCCGTGGTTTGTTAGGAGTAGAGATTTAAGATTATCTACGATTACCTTCTGTTTATGAAGAGATAAAAAACAACTGGCTCGCGTTACAAACAGAGTTTTCAGACAAACATGTAAACAGAGATTAGACCAACAAGTAAATTATCTGGCAGTGAATCTATTGGACAACATCGATGTCATCAGGTAACTGAAACGTTTCCATGCGCTGGACCTGGGAGATGTGACCAGAGGAGTGAGCGGGAGAAGGAACCTAGAAGTGGGAACACAGGATAAGTTTGTCTCAGTAGAGTGAACGTCACTTTGATAGTCTAAAAATTACAACTATTTCTATTACCGACGAATGTTTGTTCTGTTCATAGTGTTTTTTTCATATATTGGTATTGATGACATTACTTTTATTTTCGTTCTTTTCTACCTGTGATTTATTTCTAGTGCTATCTTAAGTATTGAATTTTACTTGCATTACTTTTGCAAGTGCTTTTTCTATATATGAGATGTAGAACCTTTGTATGCTTTAATGAGGGTTTCGTCACGGGACCTCTCTTACCGTGACTGTCATTAATCAAATTTACTTATGGGCCCCTATGAGATAGCAATTCTAAATTCAAATAGAATTCCTCTATGCAAGGAAACCTTTGGTACAGTTTTTATATTATCTTTTCGGAAAAATAATTTGACGTTATACTACAATTACATAAATAAAATATTTGCATTACAAAAAAAAGGATCACTTTATTTATGCAGCATAGGTTATCAAATAAATAAGAATTGCAAGTTTGCATTTTAAAACCAACAAACTGCGACTTGTGATTTGAAAATAAGTATAGATACATGAAAAGAAAAATAAGTAGTTTACAACGAAATAGTAACGAAAGATGGAGTAAGTTGAAAGTTTTATACAAAAAACGTTAGAATAAAAAAAAAAAATTAAAGCAAAAAATAACTGCAAATATGAACATTTTTATTATTTAGATATGCACGTTCGGGTTTTTAAGTTATATATAGTAAATCGGTAAACGCAGATAAATTGAAGTTAGTACTGAGATCTAAAAGAATAAGGTTCTCGTAAAATAGTAACGGTGTAACAATGAACTAGACTCGGAGATAATGAGAAACATGTACTCGAAGAAAAATTGAATCCGCAGCACTGAATCCAAGATAAAAACGGAAAGTAAGGTTTTTATGATGAGGTTTTATTTTTTTAATAAAAAAAAAATTAAATAAAGAAAGCAAGAACAATTATTGTTAAAGAAGATGAAATGCCTCAAAGACATAATAACGAATAGAGAAAATTTACAGTAAACGCAATATATACAAACTTCCTCACCATTTTCATCATAAAATTAAGATTAAAAAAGTATAAATCTCTTCGTGAGATAAAGAAATTTTTTTAAAATTATTTCCAAGAAAAGAGTTTTGATTTCACTCTATCTGTAAAAAAACATCAGACGTAGATATAATTTTACAACACCTTGAATTTTCAAAAATTCTTTGTTAAAAGCATCCACACTCGACAACGGGAATAAAGTTTAACTTCAATCGAAGAATTTAACTTTATTTAATTTTTTTTGTAGTTGATAATTTAATTCACCGCATAAGCTTGCAGCTTGTGTTTAGGATAATGAAATGGAAATACTGTAGTGTAAAAAAGAAATCACGCCTTATTCAAACTTGGGACTTTCAGGATGAAAGACTGAAATGTCACCACCCCGCTAAGTAGGTCAGCAAGTAGTCAACAAGATTTTATTCAAAAGTTTAAAAGATGTAATTAAATTAACTTATTAGCGCAGTTATATTAAGAAATAATTATCATCTGCAAAATATTCTTCTTGAAGGAAAATATAAAACAATAATCCTTAAAGCTCACAACTGTTGTATTTTGCAAGAGTTGACCCATTACTTCTATTTTAATGAAAACTCGTGAATTTAAAATGTATTAGCTAGTAGTAGCATAAAGAAAAATTCATCCAAAACCCCAATAAAAAAACCTGCAAATTTAAAAATTCTGGTTTCCATGCATTATTTTCTTTTGGACTTTATTAGATAGTCGATCATTTTCAACGCTTATTCAAGATTCACCATCAATTTATACTGAATCAGCGGAACTTACAAATAACCTTTTCTTTGAATAGAAAGTAGAAATATTCGTTTGGGAGTAAAAAAAATATATAAATGAATTCTTTGCTTTAAAAAAAAAAATATTATACTTTAAGCCACTTATTTTTATTAGCAAAATCTGCAACCAAATATATTTAAAATAAATAAAATGTTCTGCGGTTATTTTTATTGAATTAATTTAAAATTGAAAGATATTTTATTTCTAGATGAAGGAAAATATTATATTAGGTGTCATAACTTTAATGATTGTAGTAGAACCTACGAAAGACATCAACCACACCTGAAAATGATATAACTACAGTCAAGAGGAACAACAATAACATCCTATGCCAGGTATTTTCAAGAAAAGAGAGGATGAACGAAGTTCCCGTTGGTTTTTACATTGAGTAAGATACGCTGTTACATATCCGAAAGCCAAGCTCCCGAGATTTAGGTAATATTCAACCCTTCATGGACAGCGTTACTTTGTTATTGACATAAAAATATAATTACTCTCAGAGAGAATATCTCCTGACAAGTACCAAACGAAATTAATCTTTAAAAAATAATTCATCAGAAATTTTTAACCAAGTTAATATTCCAATTTTTACTAGCTTTTTCTTTCAATTTTAGTTCTAATTTTGTGAAGTAATTGTTTTCTAAAATCATTAAATAAAATATAATATATTAGGTCTATTTGTCTTCAATATTAATTTGTAGGCAGCTTTACACGTAATTTATTATGTTTTTTACTTAGATATTTAAATATTAGATAATAGCTTAAAATTAATTAAATATAATATTATAAAACATTTAATTAAATATAAACTGTTTATGCTTAAAGGCGAATTATTTTTATTACATATATAATTTTTTTTTTAACGATGAGCTTTATCACACCTTTTTTTCATTATTATTCGATTTAATCCTTTTTTTATATTACATTTTTTTCTGATCCTGGAAGTATTAAATGTTTTCGGTAAGTCTGATGTTTTTGCAGGAATGCATTAATAATAGCTATTAGTGTGTTACAACTGTTCAATAACATCTATTATATAATATTTAAATACAGATAAAACAGTTATCGGCTATATTAAATCTCAGTTAAGTCAACAAACAAGAAAAAGAAGCCATACATCGCATGTAAATATATTTTAACATCTCATTTCAAGGCAATTATGTTAATAATATAAAATGTCCGATTCAGAACGAGAAATTAACTATAGTGCGGCAGCGATGGGGCTATGAGAAAAATACGTAGCAATTGATCAAAGGCAACAAAAAAAGATCCACAAATTTCATTCTGACTTGGCCTTAGAACAATTTTCGTCCAAAAATATGAAAATTATTTTTGACTTAAATTATAATAAAGGATTAAAAAAATAAAAAAAATACTCACATACACGCGTGCGCGCGCGCGCACACACACGGGTATATATGTATATAAAATATCTTTTTATGGTGCTTATTTTTATTTATTAAAATAACAATTCTGATGCACCCATTATCATATAAATTTGCTAAAAAACCTTTCTTTTATATTTTCTAACTTACTATTTATTTGGTTAAAAAAGAATCTATTTGATCAAAAAAATAATTAAGAAAAAATTACAACATAGATTATAAATTTGAAAAGATTTATAATTTGTTTCTGTAGTTTTTAGTAGATCGATTTTGCGTTAACATGCAATGTATGTGTAACCTGTACATCATACAGAGTACAGATAAAATTTCTATATAAATATATTTTTATGAATTTAAATTTTTAAAGTGGTTATTAGAAAATTAAAATTTAAGTTAGAAAACGTTCTAAATTTTACAATAAGACTAATAAATACACTTATTATTTATTTTATATATATATATATATATATATATATATATATATATATATATATAAATAAATTAAAAAAAGCTTAATTGAAAGAACTTAATTTTCGAAAAATTACTATGACGAGTATGAATTAACGTTGAGAAATGGAGCTAATCTCTGAATGCAGTTGTGGGTAGTGGATTCGGATCTACATAGCTCCTAATATTTATGTCTTAACCTAAAAAGTGTTAGTTGTATGAAACGTATTAATAATATAATTATTATTTTACTCAATTTTTCTTTTACGCAGATACTGCAGGAAAAAGTTAAAAATGATAGAAAGTGGAGTTGTATTTAACGAGACAAATCACGTAACAAGGTATATCTTGCCTTAATTATAATTATAATAGAAAATCGGTAAATTAACCTAAATAGAAGCTATGGTACTGAATACTTTGTAAAAAGCCTTACGCCTTAAGCCTACTCATAAGTTTTATTTGAACTATATCATCATATCTTGTAAATCAAAATTTTCTGGAAAATTATGATTCAATGTGATTTCTATAAATAAAACAATTCTAACTGAAATAAATCCTTAACAAAATTGATAACTACAAATGGTATACTAGAAATTGCCTACAAGTTTTTATCAGTGTAAAACATCTTTAAAGAAAAAAATTATTAAAAAAACATTTAACTTATACAAAAATGTACGATTTGTCTTCGAACAGAAATAAATAAACGTAATTAAACAACTTGAAAAATTAATGAAAACAGAATTTTATCTAATGACACTTAACAAAATTATAAGTAAATATTATATTATATACAATAATTGTATTTTACCAACGATGCCATGTAAGAAAAACTTAATTTAAATTATTATTATTTTTCATATAATTATACTTTTAGGCTGTTGATTTTTTCTCAGTTAGTTCTCGTTTTCATTAAAAAAAAAATAATAAAATAACTATTATGCGTCAGAACGTATTAATTAATTTGTTTGAAAATGTAGCGTTGCAAAAAATTAATGAAAAAAGAAAAAAACAATTCTGACAGGTAATTAACTCCTTTTAAAAAAATAATTTGTTTCCTAACGAATTTTCAGTAAATTTACTTAAGCTTTTCAATAAAAAGTGTACGCAAAATAAATTACTCTTATCAACAACCAACAAATAACATAAAATACAAATTAAAATAACGACGAAATTTATGTTAAGTGCATTCAATTTTATGTAAACATTTTTGCGAACAAATTAAAAATTTTTAATTTACATTTTCTTCTCCGAAATAAATGTACGGTGTACATCTATTTCGTAGAAGAAATGTTCGTACATTTATGAATCTACCATGTTTATAAATATACAGTCCCGTGTATTTATAAACAAATAAATACACGGGTACTAGAAAATACGATGTAAAACTCAGAATAGGAAATATGAGTTAGAAATTTATTCTATTGGGTAGAACCTTTTCGCATCTCAAAACATTAAATTTCCACTTCCGTAATGTACAAAACACATTACTTCAGTTGTTTTTAAACTGTTGTGTCACGGTAAAACACTTCTCTTTTTTCATCGATATTTCACTGCTGCGCAATTTACCTACACAAAATTTTTTACACTTACCTAAATTTTTAACCTAAGATTATTTCAAATTTTTTAGTTTGGATTTTGTTTTAATGTTTGATTACCAATACGTCGACGTAAACTAATGACCAAATACGAATGTAGCAGATTTCACAATAGCCAAATCTATGCCTCGCGTACGGCGAACTCTGGTCTGGGAAATTCCAGACCACATTGCCTAGACAACAACGCACGTCTACTAGATAAAAATCAGCATTCGTCTGATTTCTACGGCAGTTCATAGACAGTTCCAAGTCTTGAATCTCCCAGAATATTTGGGGGTTGTATTTAAAAATTCTTAGTGTCAATAAGCTAGTTTCAAAGTAATAAGACATAAAAAAACTATAACTTATTTATTCGCTTAGTTTTTAAAATTTTAATACAAAATACATTTACATAAGCTTGTGAACTTGAAGATGCATTTTTGTGTAAATAGGAGGCAGCCAGAATTCTTAAAAATTTAGGAAACGATGTACTATTATAGAAAAAATGTAATTTTTATTATATGTTCAGCAAAGTAATTAAAATTCGTCAATAAAATAAATTAATGGTGTAGTTTTTATTACCTCGTCAAAGTATTCTTTGTCTGATATAATTTTGAAGTTCAATGTTGATTGAACTACTCATGATTATCTACTCAGAATACATAGGCAAGTATCTTGAGCTAATGCAAACGATGTGTATATTTATTACACTAAATTCAAGAACTAAAGTCAGACAAGCCTTAACGTATGTAAATTACCAATTCTCTTTCGAAATGAATACCTTTAAAGAGAATCGAGTATCCCTTACTAAATATAGACAATAAATGTTCTTATAAAGCAGATATGATTGACTGACCGATTTTTTGAAAAAAAAAAATTTCTTTCATGAAAGCTGCAACTGACGATATTTACAGAGACATTCCGCTGATAAATTAAAAATGTATAAATAACTGATACAAAAAACCTAATCTGATTTTCAAACTATTTTGACTTTCCTTACATCATTCTTCTAGAGCTATGCAGTAAAAGAAAAAGTATGGGAATAAGTAAAAATAAGGGGTATAGTTTTTTTTGCTTTCCTCGACGTTTCATGATCCAGGGACCACAAAAATAGAAAATGTAGGGGGTAATGTTCGTACGTACGTATGCACCTGTGTTGGTGTGTTTGAAGCTTAATAACTTTTGACTGGAAAAACCGATTTTGATGAAATTTTGTACAGACTCGTGTAAATGGGATAATTTGTTGGTAATAGTTTGAGGGTTAATATTTTCAGGGGACGGCGAAGTGGTTATAGGGTCTATTTTTTCAAAATACAAACATAACCCCGATTTGTATTAGGCTCAGCACATGCGTGCATGCTTATCTTACAATTTAAAAGGACAATTTGCCCCGAAACTCCCCCTTCCAAAAATCGGAAAAATTTATTTTGTATTTATTGCATATTTTTTAACCGAATTTTATTTACATCTTCTTAGGTATAGTAATAATACAAGTAACCCCCCAAAAATACTTTGGGGCGAGATAATTGATCAAAGCTAAAAAGTATAAATTTTTTGAATTCTTCAAAACTTAGGCTTATTTAAACTTTTCATATAATTAAAGGTTTAAATAAATTTGTAATAATAATGTTACAGTAGAATTTCAATATAATTCACCCCCACCACCAAGAAGGAAATCTTAAGTAACTTTTTACTGGTTGTACATTTTTCAATGGAAATGTTTTTAATTTTTTCTATTTACCATAGTAAACGCAGAAAAATCAAAAATCTTAATGGAAGATTATTTTGGAGGTGAGGGAGCGGAAAGAATAGATACCGATTTTTTAATTTTTTAACCTTTTTTTGCTTTAATTAAACAAACAAAAATAATTTTATAATAAAAATTGATCATAAATTTTCCTTACAGCAAAAGAAAAATATTAGGTAACATTCATTCATGTATAATTCTTTCCTGTATATACTGTAGTAATAAAGAACCAATCCAGGAAAGTGTTACAACTTTGTTGTCAGATGCTTTTTTTGCCAAAACTAAAATAATAAAAATTATGAATTTTTTTATCTACGGAAAATAAAATATTTTTAAATAAGATTTCATTGTTAATTTTAGAATAAAACATACATACAAGCTAGTTAGGTTAAAAATTAAAAAAGATTATTCTTCTATAAGGAGAAATTAAAGGTACTTTAAAAATAAATATAAAACAAAATCTGCCAATCTCCGTGGCGGAGTGGTAGCGCCTCGGTTTTTCGTCTGGTTGGTCTCTGGTTTGAATCCCGGGCAGAGATAACATTCTTCATACGTTATAAAATTCCATTTCCATATTCCCGCGTACTACAAGCTTTTTTCAAAGCTTTTATACTGAATTAATTCATTAAGCAGAAAACTAATGTTTATTTGCGTAAATTCATTTATTTTATTCTTTCTTTCTTTCTTTCTTTTTCTGTTTAGCCTCCGGAACCACTGTAAGGTGTTACTTCAGAGGATGAATGAGGATGATATGTATGAATGGTAAATGAAGAGTAGTCTTGTCCAGTCTCGGGTCAACCATTCCTGAGATGTTTGGTTAACCCAACCACCAAAGAACACCGTTTTTCCACGATCTAGAATTGAAATTCTTATAAAAGTAACTGCCTTTTCTATGGCTTGAAACTTAGAACTCTCGACTTCGAAATTAGCTGATTTGCGATGTCGAGTTCACCACTAGATCAACCCGGCTGGATTATTTATTCAAGCAGTAACAACAGGTCAGTACCCAGTTATATAGCAATATGAAATTCAATAAAAAATGAAGGATACGTCTTTTATTTACCGTTATTAAAATTATTTTTCACGCTAAAAAATAACTGGAATATTATGTTAAAATGTCCTGTATTTTGAACTAAAATAAAATTTTTATGTTTTATAACATATTTTTATATTTAGTGACTTTATAAAAAATTCATATTTACTTCAACTTTAAAAAAAGAAGAAAAACTGGCTTTTAATAAATAATAAAGCCGTACAAAAATAAGAATGAAATAAATGTAGACAAATATACATCAGAAAAATTACACCGTCATGTATTTTACGAACTGTTATTTTCCATTGAAGCCATCGTACGAATGAATTCAAACCGGGCGAGTTTTATTACGCTAAAATTCTGATGAAAATTTTACTAGCAGAAAAGAAATATAAATACGGAGATAAAAATAAAAAAGCTAGATAAATAACAAAGTTCAATTTTAATAGTAAGCTACGGTTATCAAACATTTTATACCTCAAATATTATTTTATAAAACGGTCATCGCTCACCTATTTCAGAATACAAAATACGAATACAAAATTAATACGGTATTACTGCAGAGTATCAAACTAAATGCTCGTAAAAGATTGTATAAAAAAATTTCAATTGTATAATTTTCCATTTTAATAATTGAAAAATTATTTAGAATGTTTTTTACGAAAAAAACAACGTCAGATAACTCACTCAAGAGCAATCCATAATAATTTCCAGAACGAAATTCATACGGTTCAAGAATCAAATCGGAATCTTTATTCGTTTACATTTATTTAGATACGTACGTACGATTCGTACTTTCTGCTAGATATGTAATTTTTTAATTAATTCTAATTTAGAAATGTAATTAGTAGAATTCACATTGTCTGCTGTTACAAATTCGATCATTGCGCGCTGTTTTAACTATATTGACATATTAGCCATTCTCAATTTTAACTCCATTTTAACTTTTTGCTGAAAACAAACAGGTAAACGGATTTCAACGCATTATCGCAAGTTTGTAGAAGGAGATTTTAGCTATCATACGCTGCCACGCCCGACTCGATAGTACCTTTTGTCTCCGTGCAGTACGCCAATGTGCAAAATTTATCAGCCGAGCCTCATACTTATGTTTAGATAGAAGTATAACATAATTAAATCCAGGAATTTATACAATTCCTCGAAAACTGAAAAAAAATAAATCAGTATATTGGTCGGGTGGTTAGTAACCCAAGCCATAATAAAAATCATTGTATGCGTAGTATATAAAAATAAACTCTAAAATATGTTTATGGTAAAAACATTGGTAAACATAAATTCCAAATTTATAATATTGTTACGAACAGATTAATTTCTTGAACTATAAATTACTTAGAAAAACAACCTCTTTATTTAAATTAATGTTAGTTTACAAATTAATAAAAATATTTTCATTTCACTCGTTGATAATGTCGTTGATAATCAATAAATAAACAGTTGAAATTTTTTCCATGAAAAAAATTTGTAATTGAGGCCTGAGATCCTTTAGCCGCAAAGAATGTATCTTTACAACATTAGAAAAAAATATTTTGCTATTTTACCTTGAACTGTAGCCTATTAAGTACATTATCTCGTTTTGAAAAATCTGCGGAAACAAACATTTCTACTTAAATATAATCTATATGGGAGGACGATTAATGTTTTTATTGTCTTGGGGTCTTTTCAAATTATTATTGTAGTCCTACAGTATTTTATCGGACGATTTATGCACTCGATAAAAGTGTTGCTTTCATGAGGGTGACTGTAGCTTTTACGCGCAACGGAATAAATTATCGTTGTATATAATATAAAGTAATAATAATTCAGTTCGATAAGATTCCATTGAATGACAAGAATAAAAAGTATCATGTATAAAATGGGCTTCGCTCGTCCGCAAAAATTGAATTATAATGTTACAATAAATAATACTATGCACTTATTTCAATTAAAATTATATCGGAAATATAAATCAAGAACACTAGTATAAATAACTTAAACTTATCCTATATTTTCTCTAAATGAAGCCTCTCTGGGTGAAAATATACAGTTATCAATTTTTATCACAAGATTAATAGTAGGAATAAATCTTTAGATATAAAAAAAAGTTTTCTAAACAATTAAAAAATACAATCGACTGAGTTTTTTTATTACATTCTGAGTTATACTTCAGCACAAATTTAATTATATAACAGTAATATTGATTTTAAACGTTTTACCACCAGATGAAGAATGAATTTTACACTTTTTGAGAATGATGCGAAAATTCATGAAAACAGTTTCTAAATGAATATTGTAAATAAAAATCTGAGCTTAAAGATGAGTTAATAGGTCACTGGACTGTTACCGTAATGGGCAGATACAGTTAGTTTATTGAATTAAAAAGTGCAAAACCCCAACTGTCTGTATTATAAATACATTCTTGACAATTAAACAAGAATTGAACTAGAAAATAGGACGTCTATTAATGTTTACAATTAGGTTATAAGATTGCAAGATGGTAAAAAAATACTTCACGTCAACGGTAAAATAATACACAGCACTGTTACTGCCCCTTTTTTTTAATCTTTGCAAATTTTCTTTATGTTTATGAAGGTAAATATATTCATTCATGTATATGACATATCTCATCATGGATGTGCACGCGATTTCTTTCTTTTGCTAAATAAAAACTCTATTTTAAGACCAACGTACATGAAGTAAACTACCCTTCAAATATTATTTCAAAATGTCTCTTATCGCTAAAACGTATTCAGAAAAAAAATAACTAGTTCATTTATTATAGAAAATTTAACAAAAATTTATTTCGAAAACTGATGTTTACTTGAATATATAAAACCAGTATTAAAATACGAAATTGAAGGTACATAAATGACATGGTTTATAATCTAAGAAGAAAAATAAATATATGTTACAATTTTTTTTATCAAATACAATATTTTATTCATATACTTTGTATACCGCAAAGAGGTATATATGTTTCACCGATTTTAAATCATATTTTCCTGAAATAAACTTCCATTTGTTTTTAACTTTGTACAGACTTTTAAAATCACTACATCATGCACCAAAAACTATTAATTTTTTTTTGGGACGTCCAAATATGGCGATCTTTTAAAAAAATCTTCAGATTTTAATAACTTAGGGAATTTTTCTAACCATAAAATATGCTGAAATTATTAATATTTATAGCCTAAAAATGTCATGTATCGTAAAAAAAAAAAACTATGTAAGAATGTCTATTGAATCCCAATAAAGCCGATGCAGTTTTGTAAATATATAAATAAGCTCTTCCAATTAAATAATTTCTTCATGCCCAATCTCATAAGTCCAAAGTTGTTAAAGGTATAATTCACAATCCAACCTGACGAAAAAATGATAAAATTAAGCAAATCTGAAGGAGTAACCTGTATCAGCACTTTAAAAACTAGTAGTAATTAATAACAAATAATTAATATATTAACTTTTAATTCATTAATATACGGATGAAGATAATGTGCATTACATATTAAATTTCTAAAGTGAAATTAAACATGAATTTAAAAGAGCAATTTCAGACATGAATCAAACATTTCTGGTAGCAACAGGAAGCAATACGAGTAGTATGCAGATTTTAATTATATTCTATGCTATTAAACAAACACCCAATGAATTTGAATTGAGATAGTTATCTGAAGTCAGGAGAAGAAAATACATAAGTTGATGAATGAGAGATATGGTTCAAAGGGATAGTACTTACAATTTCAAAAACTTGTACCGTACATTAATTAGCACTACTGTCGGTTTTAAAGTGTGAATGATTTAACCGAGGACAATCAGTACAGAAAAGCTAGCCCGGTATTAATTACTATTATGCAAAAATTTTTTTCTTTATAATCTACGTTAAATAATAATAAAGCCAAATTTTTATTTTTGTCTTTTGTAAAATTATAATCGATGGGTGAAAATACATCATTACAAAAAGGAAAAAAGAACATAAACGAAATATTTCATTTTCACAAAATTTATTGAAAAAAAATCACGATAGCTGTTCCGTTACACAGTACCTTCTACAATAAACAGGGTACTCACAGTAAACAGCATGAACCTTTCGAACAGTATATTCTGTTCGTAACATCTGTGGAAGGTACTGTTTACCGTAACAGCTGTCGTGATTTTTTAAATAAGTTTTTTGAAAATCAAATAACATGTTTCGTTTATTTTCTTTTTGTTATAAAATTATGTTTTTGGGATGACCGTGTCTAAAAATGTTACTTAACTTTAACATAACCTGAAATCAAAATAGACTGTCAGATAATAAAAATGCTAATAGAATACACAGTAAACGCTTATAAATATTCAATTTCACACAATAATAACAATAATTACAGTTTTTTTTTAAAAAATAGAAATAAAGTATCAGAACTTCAAACATGAAAAATTGGAGTTTATTTTGTTTTAAGACCCAAAAACAATAGTTAAAAATTTCCTTTACAATCGATTAGCTTTTATTATTAAAGGAAAATTTAAAAAAAAAAAAACAAAAAAAAAAACAGCTAAATCTTAAGGTAACATAAATTAACCAGGTCGGAATTTCAAACCTTTTGGCAATTATCATACACACATTTTTTTCCTACTCTTTTTTTTCATAACACAATTCTTACATAAGATTATAAAAATAAAAAAAATGAATATACCCAATACTTTATTAGAGAGAATCGAATACAGAAGAGGAGATATGCAATGGGAAGAATAAATATTCAGAATTAAGTTAATCACCTACTTAATTCACTATATATATATATATATATATATATATATATATAGTGAGTTATCTAAAATGACATATATATATGTCATAAGAACAAATGTTGAAAGTTAAAAAATAGACATTTGCCGTCGTGAGAAGGGGGAAAAAATTGATTTTCATTAATTTATATGTAGGCTACAACAGTATATTATTGTAAACAGTATTCCAATTTAGTTTTTACGATGATAATCAAAGCAAATAAAAGTCCCTCAATATTAATTCATTATGGTAAATCGATGTATATCTGTGTTTTAAGTAATTATATTAAAATTTGTATACTGTAATATTATTCATTATTATTTTGCATATATAAATAAGCGCTTGCAGCACTTACCACAAAACACCAATAATCATACTATCATTGTATAAACATATAAAATAATTAATTACGTTTCACAATGCTTTTAGGATTATAAATAAAATAAAATACGTAAGAGAATGCTCAAAAATTAATTACGTTTGACAATTACTAAAGTGCACACAATACAAATACAGTATTATGTAAAATAAACCATTAACGTACGCTGAAAAAAGCTAAAAAAAAGAAAAGAAAAAATACATATACGCTAACTATGAAAGAGCTATATACAGCATAATTAATACAACCAATATATCAAGAGAGTATTTAATAAAGGGAAAATATAACGCCCAGTTTTACGCTAACCCTACCTACCAAATTTTTCCTAAAAAAAAGCAGCCTCCCTTTTCGCTTATCGGCCGACCGTGACAAGTTCTACGATGCGTGCTAAATCTTTGTAAAAAAAAAATAAACCACAAAAAAAGAACACAGCCTATTTGTTAAACATTCTATAAACACTTTTCTATTTGAAATTTAATAACTTAACGTATCTCTTACATTTTAATTAATTTCTTTTACCTATTGTTATAGCTGTTGTTTTTAATTAATTAATGATTATAATAAATAAAAATCGACTAGTTTAAAATAATTTTGTAAATTATTTATAGAAGATATATTTACGATTTTTTTTTTTGTATGTAAAATGCATCATTGCATTACACAGCTGCGGTTTAATTATTTCAAGTATATTATATTTAAAAGTTAAATAAAGTTTGATATTTTTTAGTTACTATCAAAGAAATTCATATAGGCGTTTAAAATTATTCTTCATCCTACGATGTATTTTTTTATCATTAAATTATCTAAAGGTTAACGTACGGATAAAATGCAGCACGAAACCTTTACATTAGGAAAAAAAACCTAAAAACCCTCTTCATTAAAAATTAAGATAAATTTATATTCTGTGAAAAATATGCTAAATTAAAGGTAAATAACGACTCGGTACCGAGTAAAAACGTACGACAAATGAAAAGAATGACAAAAGAAAGGAACTAAAAAAAGAAATAAAATATTCGAGTCCACTAGGACTCAGGGGCATTAAACAAAAATCTAGTACTGTGTGTAGTAGACATGAATTCAGGAAACATTTATAATAATAATTTTACCAATACAGTCACGAACAGTTAAATTGTAAAATAAATAATATCTACCTCATAAATCTAGTTTTATTATTAGACTGAAATTTTATTAAAATCAGTTTTTTTTTAAACTTCCGGGACTACCGTTAGGTATAACTTTAGAGGATGAGACAGATGTAGCGTGTGAAAATGCCATGCCTGACCAGGATTCGAACCCGGGACCTCCGGGTGAAAGGCCGAGACTATACCATCGCGCCACGGAGGCAGACTATTAATATCTTGTTTTTTTGTTAACCCTGCCTCCCGGAACCAGAAACCCAATTAAGCATGAACAAGGTTCCGGGAGATGCCTTTGCCGCTAGCCACCAGATGAGGGAAAAGCCAGGCCCGGTTATGCCGTTCCCGGCCACCATCACCCAGCAACCAGTCCTTAGAGCTTTGCCTCAACGGAGACGCCCCCGAAGGGACGGCCCCGCCGGGACTCAGTCGTTTAACTCAGGGGCTCGAGATTCCCCGCGCAATTCATCACCACCGCCCACCAGTGCAAGCACGGGCGAACGGCAGCTCCGTACGGAGCTGCCCTCACCCTCATCGCTTTACGATATTTTATTTGCAGTATTCCCGACACAAAACCCGTCACAGTGTTGAAGTCCACCGAACTGCGTAACATCGTTCCAACGACGGTCCTCACCTCGAGATGCCCAGTTACGGCAGTAGAGTCGCGGCGTTCCTCGTCCCACTACGGACACTGGAAAATCACGTGTTCCGGAGTGTCTAACTCCCGACAGTAGATCTAGAATTGGTCTTCAGCTCTTCTTCGCCCATTTGGTATGAACGAAAGACCCCATGGCCGATCAGGAGTTGTTCTTAAAATGATTATTAACGTGATTATTAAAATCACGTTAGTATAAGACAACCATACAGTAAATAAATACAATAATTAAGAAATTTTCGGATAGAGAAAAGACTACTCGTAATAATAGAAAAAGTAGAAGTATCTTATATTACAACCATAATACGTAAAAGTTAAAATATATAAAATTATTTGAACATTTAATTACCCGTATGTAAGCAGTGTAATCTCTTAAATAAAATTACAAGTACCATTAAAAACAGTAATTTTATGACTTTTTTGTTTTATAGCAACGCTATAAAGTACTGAAAGTTTTATGTTTATAAAAATTTCAAAATCTAAGATTATTCAACAAAGAAGATTAATTAATCACAGTTAAAAAAAATATTTAAAGTAGTTATTTAATAATCAATTAAATAAAAATAATAAAATTTTAAATGTTTTTTTTTTATTCATACGATTGTTCTACATTTAATTCTCTTTCTCTCCCGTAGAATCAAGCCATATGCAATAAGCCATTATTTTTCCTTAAACAGTAAATAACCCGATTACGTATACGAATATCAATCACATAATAAAAGATATTGAACGGTATTTTTAATGGAAAAATCTATCGATTAAAAAAATATATTATTAAATTTTTGTTATTTATGGACTCAAGAAAGGATATAATTTAAATGTATTCTGCAAACTACTGGATTCTGAAACTTATAGATGCAACAAAACTTATCAAAATCAAAGAAGAGTTTTAAAATTATCTGATTTATTACTTGAACCCGCATAACCTTTCTTTCCATTATTGTTTTTCATAAAATAAAAAATTATTTATTTTTTCCCCAGTATTAAAAACAAATGAAACAAAATAAAATTAAAGAACAAATACAAAATTAAGCAGTTATAAAACTAAAAATACTGTCTACAAATAAATTCATGTGAGGTATTCGTATATATAGACTGAATCAGATAAAGAAACACAGATCATTAAAAATGAGTAATCATCGTTGGTTAATGATGTTTTTACGTAATAAAAAAATAAAAATACCTTTTATCATAAATGATGGATCATTACTATGAATAAGTTCGCAAGACAAAATATCGATTCCTGAAACAAAACAAACGACAATTTAATAAAAAATTGATTAAATATGTAAAAAAATAAAATATAGGTTGTTGTTTTAAGTCAAATGTATGGAAACCCCTCAAACATTTTAAAACCGTTTCAGATTTTACAGATTACTGTAACTTTTAGGATAAGGTAGCGGCCAATTACTTTACTTTTTGACTAAAAATAAACTTTTATCCCCCTTTTGGGGATTATTAAATAATAACACTTTGTGTGAAACATCATTTTAAAGATCTCCTTAAGACAAGAAAAATGATACAAATAAAAAGTGGGTACGATGTCTGCACCCAAAATGGCGGCAATGTCAAACGACGATTTAGATAATACTATACCGTAAACTTTCATCTCCTGGGATATAATCTCCATCTAAATGGAGATTACATCCCGCAGTCTGTGCAGTCACCCCTTCTCATCGCGAATGCCGTGCGAGTCGATTTCGCTTGATTGACCATCATTCTCCATTTCTTCAACCACTCAGCTGGAAGGTCTAACCCAACAGAACGAACATCATTTTTTTTCCTCCAAACAGTTAGTGACAACACGAATGATCCTGTGTGTCTGTTCCATGGTGGAAAGACCACTCCGAAATCTGAATTGGTTGTCACGAATAACTTGCCCCTGCTCTAACACAAGCCATAATCTCTGAAGGAATAGTCTTTAAAATACGTTAGATATAATATGCAGCAGGCTTATTGGCCGTACGAGGACACGTCATGCACTGACTTGCCCTGCTTAGGTACCATAATCACTACTTGAGAAAATTTCCACTCCGATGGATAACACGTTGTTTGAAGGATACAACAGAACAGTTGAGTAATATAACTTACATCCTTAGATGGGAGCATAAGGAGCATTTTGTTAGTAACCAATTCAAATCCAGGGTCTTTCTTCGAGTTCCGCTCTCTTTCAATCACTTCTAGCACTTTCCTAGATGAGAAAGGCTTATTCGGAAGGCTCATCGGAATCGGACTTTCTAAGAAGTCCAGAATTTTCTCTTTACCAGCGTTGTAGATGTTAACTGGGTAAATGACCGATCGCATTTGACTAGCAAAAAGGTCAGCCTTCTCATCATTTCTAGCCCAAGATGTACCTGACTTTTTTAGTGGAAAGAACTGAGGCGATGGCCACTGAAGTTCCTTCATGGCCTTCCACAAAGAGTAATTCTATCTTTGTCTTGGTGAAAGATTACATAAAAATATATAATAATAATAAATACAATTAAAATATATACAACTGAAATAACAAAAATATCGGTTTCATTTCCCATTGTAATAACGCAATGTTTCTTACAACTATGATTATGTGCGACAGTAAATTTAACTCAGCGTATCGTTATCACTTGACATATACAAATTGATAAGTACTTAGGTGTCATAATTCAACCGTTAAAGGCGATCTTACATGCGACACTAGTTACTAACAGTAATGATAAAACCATCCTTAAATGTAGCAAGCACACCACGCCTAAAAAAAAGGAAACGCAAGCAGCAAAGTTTCTTGTTACCTTCAGAGATTCGAATACGCAGCTGCATATCAAGCCCATCGAATCACAAGTTATATACATTACATTTTTTTATACGTAAAATTCGAAAACATTTAAAAATCTTTTTAGACAGCATTTTAAGTTTTTATTTTATTAATAAAAATTAATTATTCGATTAAAAGAGACCTTAGTTTTTCATAATTTAACGACCGAGGTTTTACCGAAATATGATGATTTTTATTTTACAATAATTAATTAAACTCAAAATTCCTAAATACTCTATTAGTTACAATGATGTATATTGTTTGGTTTTCACTACCTGTCCTATTCAGCATATAGATTTGGTGTATGTAAAGCATCCTAAATGCAAGTAGTACCGAGTATCGGTTATTAAAATTGCTCTTCGTGACGGTAATGACATTCTTTATCCAGCTATTTTATTATGAACAGTGACGGTGTTTCTTATGAGGCTAGGTACTATAATCGGTTGTGTAATACTATATACTTATACATGTATACGTTTTTGAGATACTGAACTTAACTTTTACACACATAAAACGTAATGAATGAAAAAATAAAATATTTTTTAACTGCTCCCTAGAAAAACATAAAATTTATGAACAAACCAGACGAAATTAGTTGAATTTTTATAACAGCAAAGTATAATGATAAAGTTATTCTAACAGTAAAATTATTCTTATTACTATTTTTATAAGAAACATTTATTATATATAATAAAGTTAACCGTATTTCAGTTTCTTGTTTGATTTTTATTATAATTATACTTATTATTATCAACGGAAAAAATTATTTATTTATTTAACTTTACAACATAATGGTATTAATAATAGTTATTTTTAAAGCAATAAAAATGTTTACAATAATTACTATAATATGAAATAATTGAAAGTTGTGAACAAATACAGAACAGAATGTAACTCACAATGTTGCTTCTAGTAAAGAAAATAAATGACATTGCGTACTCGTAAACTAAGTATAATTATGAGGTTAACTAGAGGGCTCTTTTGTACTGATCGAGTACTTACACAAGTCGTAGATAAAGTAAGAAATTCGAATCAGACGCCTTAACTGCGTAATACAATATCTACAACCATGATGATAGCTTTCTTTGTTAAAATGATTATAAAGTCTAAGAGATGGTTAGCCGATAGATTCGAATGAAAATAGCGAGAACAACCGATTCGGTTTTCGTAATGATAGGATAAAGAGAGACCAAACGACAAACAGAATACTGGAGAAGGATGAAAACAGAATGAGACAGATGCAAAGGAGAAATGATTTGTGTAATGAAATAGTCCGTGGACAATGGGATGATATGCATTGATATTTCCCTTTTGTTGTAGCCTAATGCTGGGAAAACAATGGGGTCTACAATGGTTCATCCACTAATGGATACGACGTTCCCTATTCCACATTTCTCCTTTAAACCTCCCCCTAACTCTCTCTTATCTACAAACTACCCTTTCTAGAACCAAAATACAACAACAACAACATACATAAAACCCTCCTTATAACATGTGCTTTTGCCAACCGTTTTTTATTTCATATTCTCCAACAAGAATTCTAACTGGTCTAAATGGTGTTTTAATTATTACACAGTTAAAATTAATCATTAATTTTTATCTGTTAAAAGTGATAAAAATAATAACTGAAAATAAGTAACAATAATCAAAATTTATAAGCGTAAAGTTATAAGCATAAAATTAAAGACAAAATGAACATTAAAATAGAAAAATAAAAGAATTAATATTGAAATCCCTAGTCTTAATAAAATAATTTGAAAAAAAACTATTTTTTTAAGAATATGAACACACTAATAGTAACAGTAATGATGTTGATTATAACTAACAAAATAAACTTCACAATTTGTTAGAAAAATCTGAATAGTTGAAAAATAATAATAATAATAAAAATCGGGAAAAATTATAACAATAAAATCTTTTACATAAAACCCAAAGTAAAACACAGATAAAGCTGATAACTAGAGTTCATTTTAACAAAACTGGGTAATAGGTACAAATAAAAATCTCAAATAAAATATTTTTCTATTTTAGAACATCAAATTAAAAGAAATTTTCAACGGTTACCAAATAATATGTATGAAAACCTATGAAGACCCATTAAATGAATACATGAACCGATAAAGGTTGAGGTGCTGGTTATTTAAAACGTATAGAATAAATATGACGTACCTTCTCCACGTACCTGTATACAAGCAACCATTAATTATTTCTGATCAGTCTGTGTAAAACGATGTCTGTATAGAAGATGCATCTTGATACGCAAGAAGAAAGAAACATACAGACGACGGGTAGACGAGATTAAAAGGAATACCAACCATAGTTTTGTAAATACACAGATGAACAGAAAACACTGGAAGATGATTCAGTCATAAGAAGCGAAATAAAAAGATAGGGTGTATACTGCATCATAAACCTATATTATATCGAAAAACTTTTTTCAATAAAATTTTTTAATTCCCTGAAAAAATAAAAAGAAACTGCTTTGAGTGCTTAAAAAAAAATAAATGAAAAAATAAAAGGTTTTAATCACAAAAAATAAACGAATTGAAATTTATTAGTTTGTTAATTTTTACGTAAATGTATAAAACGATTTCATAAAAACAATACGTAGTTAAAAACTTTATACCGAACATAAACAAAAAAAAAAAAAAAAAATCTTTTTATGACTTATTAAAGTCAGACGATTTTGATTCGTTGGAGAGCTATAAACTATACACATGCTACAAAAAAAGGGCTGATTCATGTTTAATATAATAGAGTTTGAAGTTTATGCAAATATACATTCGTATACACACACACACACACACACACACACACACACACACACACACACACACACACACATATATATATACATATATACACACACACACACACACACACACGTTTATTAATAACTCACAGTGACTTTTTAAAACCGGTAATTTAAATACTACCCTTAAATTACATCTACCGGAGGAAAATAAAAAAATGTCCACAAATAAATAGAATTACATAGATCATTCAAGTACATTAATGAAACAAAAAAAATATCCGGAATTAAATGATGTATTTTTTATACTTATACAGACATAAAAATGTTAAATTCACAACAGTAGTATACAGTATAAGTATTAGTACGCCGGCCGTAAAGTGGTAGTAGTAAAAGCATTAAAAACATAATTGGCAATAATAATAAACGAAATAACTTCTATTTTAAAAAACAATAAAGGGTGAATTCAATTATAATCCAGCCAGAAATTTTTAACTATAAAGTACAAAAATTTATTTTTTATAATACAAGATTTTTACTGATTCCTGTTTGCATATAGAAAATTTATTAATTTATAATTTTACCCAGCTTTTCGATCTTAATTTCATCATGTTGTTGAGAAATGAAATGCAAACGTATGAAAATACGTAATAGTTTCAAGCAAGTAATTCATTTTATTGCTTTCATTGAACCTTGCATCCTGAATTAATTTTCTGTTTTCTTTTTAAATTACTATAATTTTTGAAAAAGCAAAATTTCTAAAGATCATTATTTATATCTAAATGCTTGCAAGAAGGCTAAAATCCAATATTTTTGTTTAAAACTGTGGTTCTTAAGATAATAATTACTGTTATCTTTTCTCCCAGATCACTGTAGATTCTTTGTTTAGTACTGCTTACCATTCATAGCTTTATTCTTTTATCTCTTTTTAACGCGTTTCGGAACAATTCCATTGTCAAAAATTATTGTACTTAAATTAGAAATTGTAATTTTGTTTGAGTACAATAAGTTTTGACAATGGAGTGGTTCCAAAACCCGTCAGTAAAAGATAAAAGAATGAAGTTAAGAAAGATAAGCAGTGCTAAACATAGATTTAGAAGGAACAATGAGTGGCATGGATGAAGTCCTTCACAAGAACTACTACATGAAAATGCATTTGAACCAAACGAAAGTAATGAAACGTAGTAGATATAAAGTAGATGGACCAATGAATATAAAAATAGGACGAGAAAAGACTACGGAGGTAGAAGAATTTTGTTATTTGGGAAGTAGAATTACTAAAGATGGAAAAAGCAAAAGCGATATAAAATGCGAATAGTACAGACGAAACGACCTTTCAGTCAGAAATATAATTTGTTTACATCAAAAATTAATTTAAATGTCAGGAAAAGATTTTGGAAAGTATATGTTTGGAACGTCGCTTTATATGGAAGTGAAAATTGGACAATCGGAGTACCTGAGAAGAAAAGATTAGAAGCTTTTGAAATGTGATGCTATAGGAGAATGTTAAAAATCAGATGGGTGGATAAAGTGACAGGTAGATGGGAAAAATTGTGAAGGCATATAACGTTTGGAATATGCAAAATTATTGTTAGATATGTAGGATGTAGGGGAATACCAAAATGAAACGACTGGCACTAGATAGGGAATCATGGAGAGCTGCATCGAACCAGTCCAATGACTGAAGACAAAAAAAAAATCTATATCAAAAAACCACCCGAAAATGTAAAAAATTGTTTATTTTGTAAATATTTTTTCAGTTTTCATTTTCAGAATTCGGCACCAAATGATGCAAACAACTAACAATTTACTAATCCACAACTTGGCAGAAACTTAACTTTTATTAATACTTTTATTATTTTTTACACTTTAGTTTTATTTATTTTTTTAATATTTTAAATAATAACACGTACTATTACAAACGTTAAAAAATTAATTTTAACGATGATGAATTAGTGTTGAAATAAAGATACAAAGAAATACCTTCATGGCACTTTAGTATACCGTATTTATCATACAAAATAAGTACTAAAAAGTTCCCAAAGAGAACATAAATTTTTACTTCATAACGTTCAAGTTAAATTTTATAAATAAAACAGATTTAATTTTCTAAAATATTTATTTACATAACTTTATTTACTAACTATATTGTACAAAAAAACAAAATTTGTTAGAATTTCTTCAACAAGACGTCTGCGTGTCTGACATTTTCTAAACTCTTCAATAATAAATATTTTTCATAGAAAAACCAATGACTGCCAGTCGAGGCTTCAATCATTCTTCCCCTCACTCAAAATAGGATTTACAATTCTTCCCGGTAATCTTGCATGCGTGTAACTATGAATATATATGTACGTTAAATAAATATTATTGAAGTAACCCTAATAGTACTTAATTTTTTAACGTAAAAGACTTTCATTAAAAATAAATTATGTCTTTATTTTGTGAATTCTGCGTTCTTTAGAATACAATTTTCATTGTTTGAGAGTTTACGGACGATTTTCATAGAGTTCATTAATGCCGTAAAAAGATGTACATTTACATAATAACATGTGGCCATTATAATTTTTAATAGTATTATGATAAGAAGGCTTATATCAGTTTATATATATATATAAACTACTTTGAAGTAGTTTTTCGGGGAAAAAGTTAATAAAAAAAAATTAGAAAAGACTACAACAGTATTTATTATTTTTTGGGGGCATTTAACTACAAAAATAAACATATACCTTTATTTTCATTTCTATACTGCTATTTATTCTGTAAAAAGCTTAAAAAAATTACAAGAATACTGAATTATTTGAACACAATGACATTTAATTAAGGTGCCATGCAGATCGGAAACTCAGCATCTTTATGGTATTAGCAAAAAAAACACAGAAAAATTATATGTTTATTTTTTGTAACTGATAATAGATTAGATTACGCTCTAATTGGTTTTGTTACAAAACCAATTTATATTAGTACAACCAATTTAGTATTTATTTAGTACACCATACACTATTTCTCAAACTCGCCAGCTTTAGAATTAGTTCAAATTCAATTAAACAAATGGGTACTTTTACTTTGATTTGAATTGCCGTTATTCAATTCTATAAATTTAAACAGCAACTTTGATATTTGAGTTCAAAAAATCATTTTGTAACGTAGGATAATTTAATCTGAGATAAGAAACGGTTTATTGCCGAGCTTTAGTTGGGATTACAATGAGATACAGTTGGGATTTTGTCGTAAGCCATCATTTCATAATACAACAAAAAAAAATTACCTATATGCTACATGTTATTATGTAATTATACATCTCTTTATGGCATTAATTAATTCTATGAAACTGTCCTGTAAACTCTCAAAAAATGAAAATTGTATTCTAAAGAACACAGGATTCAAAAAATAAAGAAATACTTCATATTCAATAAAAGTTTTTTACATTAAAAAATTAAGTACTACTTAGGTGTTACTTCAATAATATTTACTTAACGTAGTATATTTTAAGCAAATGTAAAGAATTTTAGCTATAACTCATAAGATTTAAAAATATTAGGTTGTTAAATTAAATTTTCAAACAAAAAAAATATTAGTTGTTAAAATAAATAATACCTAATCGGTATTATCTAGGTAAAGAGTAGATTAAACAAGTTAAAAATATTTTAAATTCTCATTTACGTAAAGAATAAAAATAATGAATATTATTAAATAGAATAGAATCAGAGTAACAGTGCAAGGTGAAAACATAGAGATGCTACGATTTGCTGATGATATAGTAATTCTAAATAGAAAATAATTTTAGGATTAGGGGAAAACACACAAATTGAAGTGAAACTTTACAAAGAATGTATCGATTTAAAATCCAGGAAATTTCAAATGAATACTTAATGAACAATAAAATTGTGAACAAACCAATCGGACACAAAAATACACATACACAAAACAAATGTCTCTCCATTTATTTCTATTCGATACAACAACAAAGGATTATATAATGTTTTTTTTATTTCTTTTAAATAAAATGATTTTGAAATGTTTTATCTCCTCCAAACAGATAAAAATTAAATACTGTAAAAACAATAATATTGTTAAAAACAGGACGCTTTAATTCAAAGAATTTTGCAAACTAAGATACCAACTTATTTTTATGTATAATGTATAAGTTAGAGTAGAGCATACGTCCTATAGTATAAGACTAGGTCGTCCAATATTTCAGCTATTTCAGTTACTTATATGTAAAAAATATAGTTATATTGCTCAATACAAAAAACTGGAAACGAAGAATTTTCCGTATCTAGTTTTAGTTTTATTTTAAATAGAATTTTCAATTTATTCTACGAAAACACAGATTTTTTTAATGAAAAATCCTTTAAAACTTAAAGAACAGTAATTAAGTATAATTTGGTAATTATTATTTTAACAATATCAATTGTTTATGATATAAAATAAATACCTATAATACAGTTTATAATATATAAATAATATAATAGTTTTATTACCATTATTTCTTTTAGATCTTATAATGAACAAAACTAAACTTTTTTTCAAATGATAGAAAAATAAAATTTTAAAATTGAAAATTACCTCAGTATGGTGATATACAAAGAAAGTAATTATGTGATCATTTTATATAATTTTAATAGAGACAGTGGTTTTAAATAACTCATTAAAATTTGATTTCTTAGTTAAAAAAAAAAACAAAATTGAAACATTTCAGAAATAAAAGAAAGTAGTACTTGAATTTTTTTGTTGTAGAAAAGTAGGTATGGGGAATGTTTTTAAAAAATCTGATGTGAACATCACATGATTTCCTTGTACGCCTATTATATAACATATACATATTTTTTTTTTTTTATAATGAAAAGTACATAAAATTTTATTTCATTAATAACTTCTGATATTAATTTTATTTATTTTTTATTGTTATTATTGAATTTATTGTAATTTTTTTTACAATCACAGGTAAATAATTGTTAATAAATCATTATATTTAAATTAAAAAAAGGAGATGAAGTTGTATTTGAATTGATGAACCTACCCCTTTTAAGACCCAAATATTAATGTGTTCAGTTTTCAGTTAATCATTTTTTCAGTTAAGACAAAATCCAAATGTTTTGGATTTTGGGCTTTTTTGGACACTTTTAGTCCAGTCGATTACAATCAAAAAGAGAGGTGCACAACTCGATGTTACAACAGTCCTAAATCAAAATTTTAACATCCTACGGCTAATAGTTTTTGAGTTATGGGAGATATATACGCACATAAGTACGTACAGACGACACGCCAAAGTCAAAATGAATTCGGGGATGGTCAAAATGGATATTTCCGTTGAAATCTGAAAACCGAAATTTTTCGTGATCACAATACTTCATTTACTTCATACAAGGAAGTAAAAAGCATGATTTCTTTACGTTCATAG
This sequence comes from Lycorma delicatula, assembly GCF_047948215.1. NCBI lineage: Eukaryota > Metazoa > Arthropoda > Insecta > Hemiptera > Fulgoridae > Lycorma > Lycorma delicatula. The sequence goes on from NC_134456.1 coordinate 199,650,338, forward strand.
CAATCAAAAACGGACTTTATATCATAAAAACAATTAATAATAAAAAAACAAATAAATTTTTATTCTTTTTTTTTTCTAAATAGTATGAATATATCTACAGAAAGAGAAATAAATAAAATATCTTATGTGAAAAAAGAGACGTATGTATGGAAAACACTGATTTTTGATAGGGAGATTAAATAGAACGGATACAGCAGCAGAGGTTTCACCAATTCTAAATAAATAATATTGTTATATTTTTTAACTATTCGGCACGAGTTCTATTGTAATGAAACATTATGTTAAGTAAAGTCTGCTGAGTTTTTTAAAATCAGATACCTAATATCACTAGAAAAACTTAGACATTAAATGTTATACGTTATTCATGAAAATCCGTCAGCCGTTTAGGAGTTACACAAACATGTACAATATACATATATTCATAAAAGATTGTCAAATACATATTTTTTCCTATTCTGAAAAAAAAGAGAAAACTTACAATTTACATAAAAGATACATTTTTTAAAAATAATTCATAAATTCAATGCTGTAATAAATTTTAATTAAGCTCCGCAAATTAATTCCTTATTAAAGGTCTCATAATGTAACTTAATAAAGTACATATTTGTGTCAAATAATTACAACGTGCTTTCACAAGTTTCAAAGCAGGTTAATAATAATCAAGCAAGCCAAACGTAAGCCTTGTTTGATCACCGTTACCATTATAACAAAGATGGAATGCAATAAGTTGAAATACTACAAACGCCATGCATCGCGTACTTGCTGTCATAACACCTGGTGTGATCTAGTAAGCGTAGTTATGGGCAAAATATATAGTAATACTCGTATATGTCCATAAACAGCTGAAATTATTAATTAATATTGATTACACCAAAGATAAGATATTACAGCAAAGGTATTTTGTACAATACAAAATATTAATGGACAATAAAATTTATTTATTTCTCTTATTTACTAATCTTGGCTTTTCTGTGTGTCTAATAAATATATCTTAAGAACTTAAAAATGGTTTTTTACGTATAATAAAATTTCGCCAAAAAAAACTTTTTTAAATATTAAATTTTAATAAAAACAATATAAATTCTCTACATAATAAACTTTTTTGCATAATTTGTTAGTTTTTACATTTTACGAACTTTTAAGAAATATCACAAAATTCTCCTTTTATATAACAAAAATTATGAATACGAAGGAATATGTGGTATATAAATTTTAAAAATCCCTTTTTTATCAAAAATTGTTTCAGACAAAGGTTATAACCTTTGTCTGAATTATTTCTAAACTGTCTGAAAAATCTCTGAAAAAACTGTCTGAAAAACATTACTTATAGGTAATGTTTAGAGAAACCTCTAAACTCTATAGGCAATGTTTATAGGAGTTACCCTATAGGTATTACCTATAAGTAATATTTAGAGGACTAACGACTACTTTAAACCGATTTGATACTGTGCCTATTACGGGAGGTGTGATTCTTTTTTATCTTCGAAACCCCAATTTTTCAACCCCTTAAGTCAGTGGTTGATGATATAAAAAACTTTACTTAGATAAATTTTAGGTCCTTCCAAAGAACAGTAGGAACTTTAAACGAATTCGATATTCTACTTAATAAGAAAGTTATAACAATAGTTTCTTTTTTCGTAAAAGCCCTCCCCATTTCCACCCCCCCTGGTCCGATTTTGGTTGTTAACAAACTCGACCGAGATATTGGGTGGAGTTATTTTTCAGGAACAATTTGAAAATGATTGGCGCAAAATTACGGCAGTTATCGTGTCCACAAGAAAGTGAAATATATATATATAAACATTTGAGCTGATGGTGGTTTTGGGTTCTGGGAGATGTGAAACGCAAAGATTGTCGAAATTTTCCAGAAGTCGAATCATGGCACCCATTACAATAGGTAGTTTTACTAAATGGAAACACTACATAAAAATCATTGCTTCTCACAGAAAAGGGAATATTAATTTATTTTTTTTTTACATTACCTATCCAGTTCCTTCTTATGATGTAACACACGTAAAGCACCTGAAGGACAACGGGGTCAGATTGCTTTCTTTATAAATAATGATCTTCATCACACAACCAGTTCCTTAGAATTAACAATATGAAGGTATCACTGAGCAAATTGTCACTAGATTTTAAATAGATTCTAATATTTTATTATATAATCGAAGGCAATAAAGAAGGCAACAAAAACCACTTCACTCTCCCCCATTTCCTTGGAAGCCAGATACGGCATTCTTTTTATTCTTGGGAAAAAGGAAATTCAGTGGTTTCTACACGTCATAATTTTACTTGGTAAGCCTACTATGGATTATACGAGTAGGAATTGTCGGCATGATCTTCATTATTAAATACCATAAAAAATTCTCATCTTCCTTAACTAACTATTGAACTGCATACAGCATTTTAATACACGTATCAATGAATGGTTTACAGACAGGTATATTTTAGGTAATCTCTAAGAAAAATGGATAGAATTAGGTGTAAAAAGAGCAATGTTACTGAAAACTCTCCACTATTTCGTTTTCTACAGCCCCAGTAACTATATTATACAAACATGTTTCTTTTTCATCATAAAAAAGTTCTGAAAGGCAGCATTAAGATTAATTTGGTCATATTTGGGTCACATTTGGTCACGAAACACAACGCATCCCCATACACTGTACGATAGGAACACCAATCTCAATAAGCAGTAACCTCTGCAAACGAAAAACTTCATTATAAACAGCGAAGTTCATTCCAGTAGATGCATCATTCGCAATTGCCTTAGCGCAGTACTCTAAAAGTAAAGAAAGTAAATTTTCATTCTGTGCCCTATTACCGTAAAATCATTAATAAATTTAGTACATTTCAGATATTAATTTCGTATTTACGCCTCATTTGGATAAGCAAACATCAAGGAGATTTTATAGTATTAACCTTTGAATTATTCAATAAGCCTAATTCTTCTAAAATCTTGCAAGCACACGAAAAAGAGAGTCACGTTATTTATTTTTTACTGTATTAGATATAAAGTTAAATGTAACAAATTAAAAAAAAAAATTAAAATTTTAAAAGGCGTAAGCTTGTTTTTAAGAAAACTGAATATAGAAATAACCTGCTGATAGAATCTTGTTAGTTACTTCTTACATTTTGAAATTTTAAAATATTAAGACATGACACTGAAAATGAACACATGTTTTCAAAAACCAGATATTGTACTTTATTCTCTTTGAATAAATACTAAAGTCAACTCCACAAAAGAAGATTTTACCAGAAGAAAACTGAAATTGAAGAAAATTTTAGTAAACGCAGAAAACGAGATAAAGTTCTGAAAAACCATTATTTTTTAAAAAGAAATATACATTGATTAATATTACTACCATTGCTGTATTTAACTACAGTAATACAGTTTATTAGTAATATTTATATAAAAAGTAAAAAAAAAAAAGATTGTGAACTATTATTTTATAAACTTTTCAACTAATATGTAATTTTATTCCCACGAAATTTTCTGAATGCAATGTTAAACAAAGAGAATACTAATCTAAAAAAATACGTAGTAACATTATGGTAACGGTAATCTATAAAGAAACAATAGATTCAATATTTATCATGTACTTTCTTTATAAAAAACCTCAAAATAACAGTAACCTGTAGAAAAAAAAGATTGACCGATAGTTGAATCTAAAGCCGGTAAACTGGGAAATCGATCCATATTTTAAAGAAAGCCACTCGATTTGCTTGTTATTTGATAACCAGACTGAATGTAAACTGTAACGGTATTTTAAAATTCCGTATAAGGTAACAATAAATAGCCACATCAGCTCTATTTTTATTCCCTCTGTAATACACCATATCGTATCTAACACACACACACACACACGCGCGCGCGCGCGCGCACACATTTTTTTATCGGAGACAAAATAAGACTTATTTCGTAAAAAAATATATTCAATATTTTTCTTTATCGATACTCACATTTTATAACTATTTTTTTTTAAACGTGATATGCTTTAAAAATACCCAGTAAGAAAAAACCATGTACTTTTTTCACAGAAAATAATAATACTATTTAATATTTTATGGTAATAATTTTAAATAAGCATAATACTTTTTTTTAATATTGATATACATATATTTTATTTAACTATTTTTAGATGTTAAGAAATGTGAATATTGTTTTTATAATCTACTGCATACAAAAATACTATAAATCAACCATTAAGAATTCAAGTTATTGAAATACCCTTTTTTAAGGATAAAACTAGATGAAACAAACCTAACCTCTTTAACAATACTCTTAGTAACAATAGCATTTCATAGTGTAACACAACAAGCGGTTTTCTTCAATACGATGAGAGTATTTTCGTTTATTTTTTTGATTACGACTAAAAAATATAACGAGCGAGATTAAAAAGAAATTAAAAACCTAAAAAATAACTTACGGGTTCTTTGAGAATAAAGACATGGAAAAATCTGAAAAAAATGGAAAAGACGATGACTAAGGTTATACATACCTGGAATAGATTTCAGTTAATTTATCTTTTTATAGGTGTTCAATAGCCTTCTTGGAATTCAACACATTTAATACTCGGATGATCCTTAATTCAGCTATTTAGATACAATTATAGAAAAAAATTTACAAACTAATCGAAAACAATTATTTAAAAAACCCAGCTTAATCGTTTATCGAATTTTTATTTATGTGAAAATTTTTATCTACGTTTGGAATCAGCATCTTCATGCAGTAGCTAATTGTGACTCTTCAACCAATAAAATAAACTGCAGCCTAACTTACGACGGAAAAGAATAAGAAAATTAATTTTTACTAAAATATTTGTGAGTCTACTTCCATTAATTCCGGAAGATTAAATTAAACACCCCTAGACGTAGATTTATTAGATAAAAAAATTGGTGATATAAGAAAATAATAAACAAGAACAGAACCTAATATTTCCGAAAGAAATTATTTTTTCTTTCCATTCCAAAAAAAAGGAATTAACAAAATATGATTTTAATAAATTCCAAAATTTCATCAGAATATCAGGCTAAAAATTTTAAGGCAATAATATTTCTGTAAACATTTACATTATATTCGTAAGTTATACTAGAATATAAATTTTTCATTAAAAATTGCTATCCAGAAACACAAATGTACCGCAGGTTCATATTTTGATACATATACAAAGAAATAAATAAATAATTAAATAATATCATCAGGGTTTACAATAAAACATAATAAAAAAATAAGCCTTAATAGTATACGTAAACCTTAATACTCATTAAGCCTTAATAAATAATAATAAAAATAAGCCTTCTTTACTGTACTTGTATATAAGTCATTTAATTAAAATACACAGGCCTTACGAATCATAAGCTTGTAGTCGGCGAATATGATTTAAAAGCATTACAGAACACATTATAAAATATATGAGCACACTACTCTAGTTACATCTGTACTGAATTTTAAATAAATTAAGATTTTATTTTATAAAATATAGCAGCATCATTCAACAAATTTCCTTGCAAAACTTAAAACATTCTCAATTTAATTTCCAAAAATAAATAATTTTTCCTTTGAAATTATATTACTTTTTTTTTACTTGATACGAAATGGGAAATAAATAAACAGAAATAAAGATAAAAAATAAACTTCATAAAGTGGAAATAATTGAAAAATACTTTAATTCCACGCTAAAATATTGCACGAACTAAAAATACGGGAAGTTCGACTCAGAACTTAAATTATTAATTATTCAGAACATAAAAACGAATAACAAAATTTGGAAAACAAGATGAAAAACTACATAAATTTGATAAAATTCAAGAAACAAAATACAAAGCAGCATTGGAGAAAATGTATATTTATGTTAATAAACAAGTTGATATCTTTGGAAGTAGATATATTTTGAACTGCAGCAGAAAATAAATCTGCAATGAATTAAATTATTGATTATAAAATCTATACTGTTTTATGCTGTTATGTAATATATTTCAGTTATACATCAGATAAAATGAACCTTAACTTTAAAAAGCCTTTAGTATTTTAATTACATACACGATAATTAAATTAAGAAGAATTATTACATATACATATAAACAGACACATACACAAACCTGGAATACCATCCATTTATATGTTAATTGTTTATTATTCTAAAGAGAACTTGTTCAGTTAATCGGATCAAATTACTTTACTACACGATTTATTTCTCAAACATTATAACAATAATAGTGTACGGTTACTATTACTATTTTCCTTCAGTCTAAATCGGAACTGGAAATTTCTCGTGCCTTCAAACAAAAGGGATCGTTTAACTCAAAAGATTGTTTCTTGTACAACAGCACGAGAAACAATAGCTTAGTAGTTACTGTATAAAGACGATGGATTTATCTGGAGGCAATTAAATCTGCTCATTATTATCCATTATCCATTGTTAAGATTATTCAATAAGTTAGAAATACAGTTAACTATTTTATACATCATTAGATAAAGGGATAGTGATGTTATCGCGTATACTGAAACGTATACATATAACTTTGAAAAGATGCAACGAAATTTTACAATAATTCTTACAATTTCGTAAAATCTAAATTTTTTAAGGCATAAGAAACTTGCCGTTTTGCGCAATGATAGTCTAAACCTAAAATTTATAAAAAATATTCTTGCAAACTGTCACCAAATTCACGTTTTATGTGCGCAATTAAAGTACATAATTCACAATAATCACAATAATAAAATTAATTTTCAATTTCAATTACAAGTCATTTCAAAAAATTACAAATCATCAATTTTATAACTAATATATATATTAAAATATTTAATAAAATTAATAAAGGAAGTAACTTAAATGTAAGTTCTAAAATTATTAAGTTTAATGTTGTAAGGACTATATCACTTGATCTCCGAAGTATGCACTCACTCGCAGTGAAATGATGACCAGTTAAATTTCATTATACACTTCATCAGAAACAATTTCAGTCAAAAGCTACGTAAAATCAGTTTGACGTCATATCCGATACGTCATTATTATTCGGCCCGACATGTTTACATATCTAAAACATCAGTTATGATTTACAAAGCAACAGGTTACATGTTTTTAAAAGAAAGGAATGAAAACCACTGTAAATATTAGTGATGAATATCAAACCTTAGAGAAGGTTTTATTAAAGTCACAATGTTCTAATGTACGACGTATACGTATGCTAAATGGTTAAATTTTTCTCATAGAATTATCAGCAGAATATTCTTTAAGAAATTTAAATTTTAAACTTTAGAAAATTGAAATAATCTACAACCAAAACTTACCGATTTGAAGATAAGGATCATTTTTGTTAAAAAATAAACTTCTGTACAAAATGGAAAAAAAACGAAAATTCATAAGAAGTATATCTGCTCAGACACACTTAAATTACTATAGAAATATTTGGTAATAAAAATATTCTATTCTACAACGGAAAACTCTTATCGCTTACCAGCTCTGATAATTTTCATACTAGTAAAGTTACGCTACAATATCCGGTATCACCAAAACGTAATACCGAGTTTATTTCCAGGAACTAAAGGCACTGATTAAGATATGTGAAAAAATTGCGGGTATCACGCTCGGAATCTACATAAAAATAATTATCTGTGTTAATGACTGCATGTGTGTTTACGAGGAGAGATGTTTGTTTACTGAAACCCAATTACAGAAAATCATTCTCGTGGTGTAATTTTTATTTAATTTTTAAGTTACATAAGCTTACAATACACTTTAAATTTTAAAATGGTAATATTTAGTAAAGAAAATTAAATACGTAGATTTTAAATGCTCCTGATCTTATTTAAAGATTTCCATTTTCGCGCGCTGTTCTGAAAAATCTTACTGATTAATACAGAAAACCGTGAAGACCCTTGCAAGGTCAGGAGCTAAATGAATAGGATATGGCATTTAAAATTAATGAGAAAAGAGATGTCTGACTAATGAAAGGAACGCAAGGTACAAAAAGAGATAAAAATGGATGCAATTAAACAAAAAAAATTATTTGTCCAAATGAAACGAGAAACAATGTTTAATTAAATTCGTTCAATAAACTGAAACTGAATTCAATGCGATACACAAGGTAGTAAAGATTGCATTAGGTTTTAAATATTAATACAATAACACTGATAATTCAAATCTAATCAGTAGAGCTGTCAATTGAGATCAAAAGTAAACATTTTTGACATGCCTTGTTTATTTTCTTTTATATCAAATAAATACAAACTTCTCGGAATATTTTATTTAAGAATAAAATTAAAAGACACGTCAATTAAAAAAATATTCTTCACTTAATTTCCATTCCTTTTATTTTATTAAAAAGGAAGACGAAACGATTTTTTATATCACGAAATACCACTAAAATACAGTCTACCGCATAAAATCGTTAAGATAAAATATTCATTTCATAATGACAGATGTACAGATAACGGATGTCAAAATAAAATCTTATGCGTAGTAGAAACGTTTGAAAAAAAAAACATTCTTATAATATTTCTACATTAAAAAATAACAAAATCAAATTATATTCATATGTAATGAAATTAGTATATTTGTTACCATAACTAATAATAAATGTCGCCTGATAAACAGTTAAATTAAAAATGAATGCACAAAAATTGATTAATATATTATTTGTCGTGACAAGATATACTAATAACTTCAAAATCAAAACGAAAGTTTAGTTTCCTGAATTTCCGGTTAATCAGTTGACTTTACCACATAGTAGAATTATTTTTCGAAAATAATTAATATAATGAAATTTACTTGATAATTGAAATTTACTAGATTATGTATCTAATTTTTTAAATTATTTCTGAACAATATTCCTACAAGACAACAAAACTGGCTTTAAAACAAAATTTTCAAGTATTACCTTTGATTTATTAATCTAAACTAATTTTTCCTTAAATAAAAAGGGAATTTTTTCACATAAAAAAAAAACGCTGTCTTTAATTATAAGAAGTAAGAAAGGAACACATAAACATAGTAAGAATCTCCTTTATACTTTTATGTTTTTTAGCAACAAAAATATTTTCGCTCAGTAAAACAATGTTATTATGAGAGATTTTATATTTTATTATAAGTGATAAAATTAATAATTATTTGAAATAACTTTATTAAGTAAGATAATAATAGTAAGTTGCTCTGTTCAAAGAGGAGTCCAGGACAAATAAACATTAATAGAGTGCCGCCAATTACCGCCATACTAAAGGCTGTTACAAATGTCTGTTATGTGACGTTTCACTATTAAATAAATGATGATTGCCATGTAAGAAAAATAAACTGACGGGTTCATAAAAAAAACCAACGTAAAAAAATATTTGATGTTACATTTTCAACGTAACTATTCTTTCGTTCCGTCGTATTTATTATTACCATTATTTATAATATTTGTTATCGTAACTAATGTGTTATATGATTAAGCAACCCACACAACTCATCCAATACTAACGTAAAACTAACAATTCATCCACCTAATCATTAATAATTCACAAAATACGATATTACTAACATTAAAAAAAAGAAGAAAAGAAAAACTAATGCCGTATTTCACAGCATATGAAAAATGATAGCTTTCAATAATATTACATATTGTGTTTTCTGATACATTTTCGAAAAAAAGAGATCTATTAGGTTTAATTAATCTAATATCAGTTTTTTTTACCCTTTAACTGTGTAGGCGTACACACATGCACAAATTTGTAAATCCGTTTTAACCGCAATTCAGATGGATTGTGTTAAATCACTTTTTTTTCTTACTATGTGTTAAACACTGATAGATAGTTCTTAAAAAGTAATTAAAATATTTTTCAAAGTTAAGTAATAGAAAATATAACCAAACTTCAGCAAAACGGCATCAATTTTTGAATTTCTTCTATATAATATACGTATGTCGTTTATAAATATTATAAAAATAAAATATAAACAATCCTTCAATTTTAGAAAATTGATAGTTGATGTTAATTGAATAAAAAAGTCAATATTAATAATCTGAATGTAGGATATCCCCTTAGCTCTTTCGGTATTCGATATTCCAGATTGACGTCGTCAAAGGCAGACGACGGGACTCAACAGCTACACACCCAATTATTTTTGTAATAATACCAACGAGGTATACACATCTGTCACACCTTCGAAATACTGGCCCGAGGTGATTTTTGGTACTCCCAAAACTGAAAGAGCACCTACGTAAGATAAGTCTTATTAGGATAACTGCTGATAACTAGTAGTTGTAGTATGAGGTCAAATATTTTAAAGCCTGGGGCATCAGAGTATTGGAGCACTGAAGGATTTTAACACAGGGATTAAACGCAATTAAACGTCATAAGAAATAAATAAATGACGAAATGAAAAATTCTTTTAGATGTATATTAGAGGACGGACTTTCGAACAATCCTTACGTAGGCTAACTTATATAATTACAATTTAAAATTAATACAGAAAATACTGTGTCTGGAAAAGATCCAACATAAAACTTCCTTTATTTTCAGGTTTTATCACATCGATTTTAATTTGAATTATTTACTAACATATTCTATTTACTTTTAAAACATAACTTTCAGTGTTATAGGAGAATTTAACTTTATGTATCATTTGTACAGATTTATGTTAAATTCAGCGATTGAGTTCATTAATTTACCAAACCGGGGCTGTTGAAATAACAGGACTATTATGTGGCCAAAAAAAAATGAAGGTAAGGTCTATAAATATACGCGGATGGAGTGTTGGAACATTTTACTCGGTGTATTTATACATTGGATAGCGCGAGACGAGGAAAGAACGACAGAGAAACAGAGAGGGATAAATTTAGAGCAAAAGAAACGAGACAGAGAGAGAGAGAAAAACAAAAAAAGAAGAATTGAAACGGGTCGGCTTGTTAAGAAGGCATAGGAGGCATACGAGGTGTTTCGCCTGCATGACAATACGAGTGAGGGGGGACAAAGAACAAAGTGCATCGAACGCGCATGCGTTGGTGTAAATCCATATCTTGCCCACCACGACGAACTGACGCTACCGACGCTAGTTCCAGTACCAGATCGATCACACAGCCTACAACCAGACCAGACAACCCGACGTGACGAGATACCGTGCCGCGACCGCACTTCCTGGAACCCCGCATCCCGGTTCACGATCCTAGGATAACCCGGGATGCGTCACATCGCTCAGCTGTCGGCGCCACCGCTTAATAAGACCCACTCTTCAAGCTATCAACGAAATCTCTTTCTTACCCTCTCTGCCGCAAACAATAACATAAATCATTTATACTCCATTTCCGGTAAAGTTTGTCGAAGAAAACGTAGTCGAGGAAAACCACTACCTATACTTTAAAACGGTACGCTTTGAGAATTTTCTGTTAAACGTAATATTCTTCAAAGAGTATTTCATTTAAATACAATAAAAATTACTGCTGAAACAGAAAAAGTAATTTTTAATAAAAAAAATTGTTGGAAACAGAACTTATAGTTTATTACATTTAGATGCGGTTTTATACGTGTCCCATTAAAAAAATCTGTTTTTCACTGATAAACCTTCGAACAGAAAACACAAGAAATTACAAAATAACATACAATTATTTATACAAATTTTAAACAGTGAACAAGCACATAACCGGTTAAAAATTTAGAATAGGTTAATCAAACATTGACGCGGTAGATATCGTTATGGAAATAAAAAAAAAAACAATTAAACGGGTATTAAAACATACAATTTTATTAATAAAAATATGAAATTAACTTATTGTGGACATGCATAATATCTATTACTGATTGAAAATTTTTCGCTTTTTCATAGGCATCTGAAATTTGTTTAAAATAAAAACGAATACCAGCGGTAGAAAACTTAATTTTATTGATTAGCTTATCTACTTCGCAAAAATGAAGAATTAAATTTTGCTATACTTTAATTTTTTTTTTAAAATAGCAATTTAATACATACAAATGACTTTAATTAGAATTAAATATGAAAAATCTGATGTGGACACCATATAACTTCCTTGTACGCCTATTAAATTACATATACACATTTTTTTTAAATGAAAAGAATATAACATTTTATTTCATTAATAACTTCTAATATTTTTTTATTTATTTTTTGTTGTTAAAATTAAATTATTGTTTATGTAAAACTTTTTTTTAAAGAGGTAAATAATTATTAATAAATCAATATACTTAAAATAAAAAAAGCAGATAAATTAAAATTCGAACCGATGTGAGATCCAAATATTCCATTAATTAAAATTTTATTTTAGACATCACGCCGAAACCAGTCAAAATGGATTCAGGGATGGTCATAATGGATATTTCCGTTGAAATCTGAAAATTGAAATTTTTCGCGATCACAATACTTCCTTTACTTCGTACAAGGAAGTAAAAAAACCAAGAAAATGTTCATTTTTAAAAATCTCACAACACAGGAAATTGATGAAGGCATTACAATTAAATCATTTTGAATTACGTCAGCGCACACTTAAACTCATATATGCCTATACGCATTTTTATTACTAAAATTAAAGATCGCATCGTGTAATTTAATGTTTTAAAACATAGCAAAACTTTTGGCGTACGAAAAAGTTTGGTCGCATCGGCGAAAGAGACATCTAGCTTTAATGATGTTTCGGGAGCTATCTTTTTATATTTTCTTCGAGCAGCTGAAAAAAAGCTTCTGCTAGGTACAGGTTTTTGAATTGCCTTCTCTCCTTGAAAACATGGCATTCTTCCTACTGGCATTCAATGTTCTTATGGCCTTCTTTCGCACATCTAGCACATTCTGCGGTGTTCAGGCAAGTACTTGTGTTATGACCGTACCTCTGAAATTGGAAACCGCCATGGGTTAGGGACGAATGATCGTACTCTAACAAATAGACATCCTACTTTAATTTTCTCCGGTGATGAGAGAAGGTTGAAAGTTAAAATAAGAGAGATAGAGAGAGTGAGAGAGAGAGAGAGAGAGAGAGTTCTTCCATCCCACTCTTCATTTTTCACCTCTGTAACATCTTGGGAACGAAGTTCTTCGGCAATTTCCTTAACGTCCATCTCAAGAAACTCCCGGCAAAAAATTAATCACCGGCTAGTATTCAAGGTTTTATGATATACCGCACTTATACTTACGACGCCATATACATCAGACGTAGGAGCGACCTACTTTGCTCATCACTGAAAGTCTCTATTAATATTAACCCGTCTCTCAGTTTTCTTTTGTACTTAGGGGAACCACTTGAACCAGTAACTGCCTTATTGATTCCTGATTGTTTCGGAAAACATTGAACCAAATATTTTTTTTTATTTTAGGTCTGACGCTTTTCAATTCTCTTCCGCAGGACTTTTATCCTCGTCAGACAAAGCTGACCAAGGCCTTTTCACTAGACAAATGTTGGTGGTTTTTTCATATGGATCATCACTGAATTCAGCACCTACTTCATAGTAGAATTAATCTGAGGACGCGAAATTTTGGTCTCACGAGTACCGGCGATATATCAGACCACTCCAGCAGAGCGCACGCGTGCTGAAGCTAAAGCTAAATACAACTGTGTTTGTCCAGGTGCCCAGAGGACATCGTCGAGGATCACTACGAAGAGCCATTCATCCATCTGCACGATAGTTTCCACCATGGATTACGGTTGCGTTAGGTAAGGTATCGCAACATCACCGAGCATAAGTGGAAAATGTAGAATGTTGTTGTGTAGTTGTGTAAGGGTATATGTTGTAATTAGTGTAGTGTTCTTGGTGTAGTGGATGTGTATAGTGTAAATTGTTCTGCAGCCACAGGTGTACTGGGAAGAACAGCTGCAGAGGCTAGGGCCGTGGGGACGCCAACCCCCAAAGTCTTAAAGAATAAGGATCCTCGTCGGGGAGTCTTATTCCTCCCACATGAAAATTCGCCGAGAGGAAGAGGTCCTCTGGCGATTGTGGATAGTACATACGAGAGTTACTCACGGGTACCTGATGTCAGCGGAAAATGCACCATTATGCATAAGATGCGACTGCCGCTTACTGTGAACCATATCCTTGTGGATTGCGTGTGTTATGTGGTCTTACGTCGTAAATTTAAGTTACTCAGGAACATTCGTCAAATCCTGGGCAAAGACAAAGAGGATTTAAGCCGGGTGTTTTTTATTTCTGCGACAGATTAGTTTAGTGCATAGAATTTAATATTGTTTTTATTAGCCTTTTATGTTTGTTTTCTTTAGTGTTCTGTTATCCGAAAAAGAGCCATACACTGCTCTGGAACTTTGTTGAATTTTATATGTTTTGTTTAAATTTTATATTTTTGTTTGTTTTTATTTTTGTGTTTAGTTTTAAATTTATTTAACTTGTTATTATTCGGACTGTGATTTTAGTTGTAAATTTTTGTGGTATTTTGTTTTTGTTATTAGTTATAAGTTTTACTTTTTGTTTTTAAATATTTTAGTTTTTTAATATGTTTTAGCATTTTTTGGTTTTTTAATGTTATTTTAGGTGTTTGTTTAGTTTTTTTTTTTAATGATGTAGTCTTTGTTATCTGTTTTTCCTTTTTTTCTCTTTTATTTATTTTACTCCAGGCGCTTATAACGCGCAAGCGTTTTTTGCCAAAAAAAAAAAAAACAAAAAAGAAAAAACTAGCTCTTGTCACTACTGTGAACGTAATCAAATATTTTTCTAAAATTTCTTGTAATTTACTAATATAATAGATGTCTTCCTGATCTTCCTTTAAAATTGTTTGATTGTAAGATTATATAATCGTAATGGTTTTAAGTGACCTGATGCGAGTGGCTAGTCACTTCCAAAAATAAACAGCTAACAGTTTATATAAAATAGCCCGTACCAATCTGTTTAAAGTAAAATAACGAGAGAAATTATTTATCGCTGCCTTCTTTAATGAGTGGATATTTTCTTGCAAATCATTATATTAAGCCCAAGGGCAGTACATGGAACATTGTTACTTTAAGAGAAAGCATTATTGACTGATGTTTCACGTTTTAAAAGGGCTTAATAATCGTCATAGGAAAAACTGCCGTAGTTCAGTAGGGGCGCCTCACAAACAAGAAAATAAATTTTTTCTCTCATGAATTTTTTAAATTGCTATTTAAAAAAGACAAACGTATTGTTTAAACTATAAGACTTTTAAGAATGTATGTTGTTTCTTTTATTATATGAAATAGCATAATCGTAAAAAGCATTGGAATTAGCCGCAGAAAATTACCCAGTTATTAATTATCAAAAGTTTTTTATACAATAAAATTATGGATCTTAAACTAATGAACAGTTTATTTCAGTAAAATTTAGTAGAGTTAATGAAGGAACAGTTAATCAACTATTAAAAAAAAAAAATAATACCAGTTCATTTAGGGTTGTGGATCTATCTCTGCATTCCTACATCAACGATACATGATTTTCAGCCAGTTCTGTCATACCAGTTTTAACAAATTTAAAAAAAAAATTGAAATTATTGATAAAATAAACATTCTAACATCATTTTAAGACAGAAACTGTTCTTTTCAAAATAAATGTACCATTTTAAATTATAAACAGCTGTAATTGAAGAAGGAAACAAATTTAATTTAAGGTAATTTATAATAGTAGTACATATAACAATTCAAAAATTAAATAATGGTAAAAAATAAAAATTAATAAATATATAACATCTTAAATTTGGATAAATTTTAACCACGTAGTAGCTATTACACGCTTGAAAATAAAATAGTTCTATTTACATTCAAAACAGGAAAATGGGCAAAACAAGACCGAGCGAGAGTCACATAAATGCTGTACATTTTTTTTTTGTGGAAAAAAAAATTTTAATGAAAAACATCTGTAAAAGTAAACATAATAGTAAGTTATCCTAGCAAATAATTCAAGTAGTTTTTTAAAATACAATTTATTTAAGAAAAGTAAAATAACACATCAAAATACACACACACACACATACATTTTTAAAAAATTAATTATAGTAGCTATAAAATAAATGTTAAAAAGTACACTCCATGAATATAAAACGAAATACTATAAAGAGAAGAAAATGATGCTAAAACATTTTTACAACATAAAATTCAATACAATATGATACAAAACTAAAATTCATAGCTGTCAAGATTTAAGTGGAAACCAGTTTAGAACGAAGAGAAAAATGAAATAAAACATTTAAAAAACCTGAAGAAATAATAAAATTAGGAAGAGATGAATTCATTAAAGTGACAGAATAACAATAACAGACAGATGAAAAATTCCTTTAAAACCAGTAATGGCGAAAATCATTACACTTAAGAACACAACTACAGTCAGTGTAAAGTAATAATAATAAATAACAAATTATATTTAACAATTATAAAGTGACAGGTCTTTTGCAGTACATAAAATATATTCAATTCATAACACGTTAAACGACGTACAACATTCTATTGCTGAAATACATCAAAATAAACTTAAAATTTTAATTACATTTACTATTATTTCTGAGGTGATATTAATTGTAAATTATGAGCTTTTAAGAATTATAATTAATTAAATATTATGTAAATACGTTTTAATTCAAAATCTATAAAATAAATTAACAAAAACTCTATTACGTCTTATTTTGATTAAGACGGTCATAGATACAGACACTATATCTAAGATGAAATACTCTTATACGTAAAAATAAAGGCAAAATAATGTCATTACATTAATCTAAACAGTTAAAATTGTTGAAAAACTAACTGGACTATAAAAAATTCAATACTTCAAGTTAATATTTTTATCATAATAGCTATTATATTGCATATGTACCGTGTGTTTCAAAATTAATATCTGGATTTCAATTATATGTAATATTTTTCAAGTTTCATGTCCATTGAATAATTATATATGAAATGAAAGAGCAACTTAAATAGTTTTAGATGTGTGCAAACTCTTAAAACTGTTTTCTGTATTTGTATACAGCCTACAGATTATGGTTTGCGTGCTAGATTTACAAATGAAATGATACACCGTAATGATGTTCTTTATGATGTCGTATTCAGTGACGAATTAACATTTCATGTAAATGAAACAATAAACACTCATAATGTACGTAAGTAGGGATCAGAAAATCGTCACAAAATATTGAAGTGTGAACGAAATATCCAAAACTGAATGTTTTTTGTGCCGTATTCCGATGGCAAGTTTACGGGCAGTTCTTTTTCGTGGAATCAATGGGTCTGGAATGAATTATCTTGTTATTCTACAACTATGTCTCTTTCCACAACTGCAATATGAACCATAGAACTTTATTTGGAAACAAGATGGTGCGCCTCCTCATTGACAACGTTATACGTAATTGGTCGAATGAAATTCTTCCTGACTTCTGGATTGGTCGCCGGGGACAAGATGACAAGACTTGTTTGCCGTGGCCTATACGTTCGCTCGATCTGACCCCGTTCGGTATTTTTGTTCGGGGGCTTATAAAGGATCAAGTGTATATGTCACCGTTATCAGCTGACCTACCCGACTTGGGACATAGGATTGAAGCAACTGTCGCATCGATTACTCCAGACTTGCTGATTAAAGTACGGGATAAACTCTCCTATCGGCTGGATTTGTACCGTGTGATGAATAGTGCTCACAATGAACACGTGAAAACATATAGTAAAAACTGTTCGATTGCTTGAGTAGCTTTTTTATTATATGCATAATTTAACAATGTAAGTAAAACTTAACAAATATTACCCCCGATATTTATTTTGAAACACACGACTATTTAGTACCCAGAAAAGACAAGTCTGCAGTAACAATCTTTTTTGATCGTTCACGTTAAAACTTTAGTAATAATTTAAATGAAACAACGACAAATCTAGTCTCAAAACCAATAAAATATATGTATTTATATAACTACTACAGAAATATCGATAAGCTTATTTATATCTTGTGTTCGTGGGTGCAGTGTTTTTATACTTCTGTAATGTCAGAGTGGCAAACAAATTTTCATAAATAGAAATAAACGATTTATCTCAATTTTACGAGTTATATTACCTACAGAACTGTTTGAATAAAATAAAATGGCATACTGTATATGGTAATCTCACTTAAGTGAAAACGAAAATTCTAAATTTATCGACTGACATATCAAATATAAAATAAAAAGAATAATCTCTCTAGAAAAGATTCGAAAATGATACCGAAAAAAACACAAAAAATATAATATTAATATAGATGAAAAATAATAAAAGTTTTATTAATTATTTAATAAAAATGATTTTACAACATAAACGTTTCATTAACAGGGTATAGAATAAAAGATAGTTTCATCATCTATGTGGTTATCAGTACCACTATGGATATATCCCATTTTGACAAAAAAAAAAAAAACATTTTTATAGTTTTATGAACTATTTCTAAAGCCCTCTGGCTAATTCCGGACCAGAGCACCTCGTTATCAGGATTTATATGGTTTCCTTTTTCCTGCTCTCTTATACAAAAAAATCCTATATTTATTCTGTTGTAATTCAGTTATGAAAGGTTGTAATTATTTTGGGTTTATCCTTTTTTTTCGGCTCTTTTTTTAATTTTTTTTACTTCTACTTGTACCATTTATGATTGTAGAAATATTGATGCTTTATGTACACAGAATAATTACGTTGCCGTTTCTGTGTATGATTACGTACGCAGTATGAAATTAATTACACGCCGTACATGTACGGCGTGTACATATTTATTATTTTTCTAGCGTACTAAACTGCTTGAGTGTACATAGTTTATACAAAGGTATTCATGTAATCCAATCAGAAACATTAAAATTGAATTTAGGTAAAAATAATTAAAGAAAATAAATTTAATTAATAAATCTACGATTACTATACCTATTTAGGTGAATATGATAAAATGTACGGTGATATCAAAATAAATTGTAAACCCTGTTATTATAGAAGAAAACACTTTCTCCCATTCAAAGTCAATAACTGGAATCTAAATGATCGAAATCGAGCTTGATGAATTGAGAATTATAAAAAGCAATTGAGTCTGACACTGATTTACTAGCGATACTTACATGTATTTATGTTTCAACAATAATATTCTAAATATAAAAATGATTTCTTTTAATTATCATAACCAGTGTAATAACTATATAAAGCTATTTATTATAGATTAAGTTTAAGTTAAGTTTTCACTATTGTTTTTCAGAAAAAATTTAATTTTTTAAAGAGACACTAGCACTAATTTATGCCGGTTTGTACGATAGTGAGCATATATATCTTATCTTGCTTTTTACAATTGCGGTAGATTTCAATGAATGCCCTAATCAATTTGTTGTTTATAAGTTGTATGAATAATATTTTCAATGACGATAATTTGTTTATACTGTAGATATTTTCATATTCTATGAAGTGAAAAAATTGATTTGATTATGCACGGCTTACATGTAGTGAAATATAGACTAATCTAAACAAAATTACATTGCTATTGTCAAAGCAGTATTAGTAAATCTTTTCTGAAGTAATAAAACTTAAACAACTACAGTCATTATACATTATCTATCACTGGCAGGTAATTGGATACGAGCAGTAAAAACAACTCGATGAATAAGTTACTAACGAATTTTTGTAAAAGCGACTGACCATAAAAACAACGAGACGAAAAAATGCCATAAATTTCTTATTTATTATAAGTATACAATTTTGAATTTGAAAGGTATACGGCGACCGCTTACTCTATCGGAGTATAAATGAACGTCATTATAATTTACGCTCTTTCAATGAAAGACAGCATAATGAAAGTTATAATTTTTAAAACATGAATACGTCGTAATGAAATGCAAAAAAAATTACTTATAATTTTTTTTATTTTATCTAAAAAAAAAATGCTATACAGTAAAAAAAATATCGTATAAAATTAAAATGGGGATTTGTTGATGAAAGTTTTTTTAACCGACCGTTTTTTTACTACCCACAGCAGTGAATACTAGTTAAAGGAAATAATTTATTCGGGATGAGAAGAATTTTAAATTTCAAAATGAAAAACGGACACAGGTTATGAGTTGGTGAGCTAAGCTGAAAGGGAAAGGGTGGAGGTACAGGATGAGAAGTAAAACAACATGCAATCTACATTCTAATCTCGAAGAACAAGGAAGCCATATTAACCTGAGTAAGTTTCAAAGTACATGCGAAGGAATTTTAATAAATTTGCAATATTTGTCAGGCTAATATCCTCATAAGGAAGTCAAGACATTAAGAAGGATAGTAAAGGAAGAGAAACAGGAAGTAGAGGGAGCCGGTTAGGATATAGCCGGGAAAAATATTTTCCCTATAGAACACAACGCAAGTTACCTTAACATAACGTAGTCTGCTGCACCTCGGGAGGAATATTTTTAATCAAACGTTACGGTTATATTACGTGGTTGAGGCTAATGAAATTTTCTTAGGCGAGAGAAAAGCATAAGTGACTGAACGCCTTCAACGTTTTTCAAAACACAAAACAAGCCCTCAGATAATCCCGCGTTGCAGTTCTCTTCACACCGTTTTCATTTTTACAATACTTTCTAACCACCTTCAACGAGTTCTCTTTCAAAATCATTTCCGCTTAACTTACAACAGTAATATTCCTTTAACCATTCTTTTCTTAAATTGAATTTTCTTTCTTTGTTTTTATGAAAGAATTAAAGCAAACTAAAAGAAGATTAAAAATTAAAATTATAAAAACTTTTTAATAATTTTTAGAACAATAATAAATGGATGATCGTTCATTTTAAAAATTAATTACAGTGACAAAATTTTTTTTAATTATATTTCATAAAACTTCTGAAAATATTATTAATTTGGATGTAACGTAATTTTTTTTTAATTTTAAAATTAAACTTTAAAATAAGTAAAACCAGTTTAAGAAAAAATGAATTGTTTAATTCTTTAAATTTCGATCTTTTGAAGTCCAAACCAAATTAAGGAATAATTAATGGATATTTTTTATTTAATCGGCGTTGACTTCAAAAAATAGAAATTTAAAGAAATGATAAAGTATATTTCTTAGTTCATTTTTCATAAGGTCGAGTTTTGCTTTCTAAAACACCGTAATTGTTCTTAAATTTTATTTTATTTCGCAATTTTTATTTTTATTTAAATTTTAGATAGGCTGTACAATTGTTGCCCATATTAAACAAAACCGTTTAAAAGAATCCGCAAAGGAGAGAAACCAATCCTAATAAGCATAAAGCAGTGTTTAGTACACGAATTTTGGCTGAAGATTTTTTTTTAACATGAATATGTAAAAATGTTACGAGGGGATAAATATTTTATATATATATATATATATATATATATATATATACATACATGCACACGCGTATTATTACTCTATTATTTTCTAACTAGTTGAATTTACTCACGATGATTTTTTTTTTAATTGATCATCCTGTGGATAAACAATTTCATAACTTATTAAAATACGTCTATTAGAACAAATATATATATATTTATAAGATATCAATTACAATTAAAAAGTAAGATTATTAAACATTACAAAATATACTTTATTTTACAGCATTAGAAAAATGTAAATATTTGTTAGTGTTACGTAAATATTAACAGTATAATAGTATAGCAATAGCAAACAATCTTTATAGTAACAGAAAATGAGAACAACAGACTAAATTACACAATAAAAAGAAAAGCCTCTGACAGCAGTAATAACTGCTGACCATTGGATGGTTAATTACTAGGTCATCAGGTCAGATGAAAACAAGAGAATTTAAATGTGCTGACAAAATAATATAGAAAAATTTAAATGTTAAAAAATAATAATCAATCATTGATTACAAGAAGCGATAGGCTAACAATAGTTAGTTACATATCTCATATTGCTTTTTTTCTTTTTCTTTTTTTACACCTCCAGGACCACTGTTAGGTACTGCTTCAGAGGATGTGACAAAATTATATTTGTAGCGTGTGAAAATTCCATGCCTGACCGGGATTCGAACCCGGGACCTCCGGTGAAAGGCCGAGACGCTACCACTCGCGCCACGGAGGCCGGCATATTACCTGACAAATCTCGTATTACCAGCTGATTCCACACCTTAAAATATATCACATTTTTTTTAAATATTCATGTTAAAAAAAAAAAAAAAGTCTGCACATACGTGGTTATATTCGTGTATTTTACACTGGTACCTTCCTACTAGCTGCATCATAGATTTCCTATTTGAAGTTCGCGAAAAAGTTTTTATTTTTGGAAGTAAAAGGAAAAAACTTTATCTAATAATTCGTAAATTGGTTTGTTTACTACTCTTCAGAAAGACGGTAATATATTAGAGTTGAAACCCTTTTTTTGTTTTGGGTCTGTGACTCCTGAAAGGTTACACTGATTTTTATGAAATAAAATTGACATAACAACGCGAGTATAGATCCACAATATACCAGACCCACTCGCATGGGTCTGTGGGTACATGGCCACTTGAAGAAAATGAAACGGACGTTTCATTTTTTTAGTTAAAATTTTTTCATACGGTACTTAATTAAAATTAAAAACAAAAAAAAAGTACTTGTAAATTTACTTCAATTTATATATATTCACACAACAAACACACGTTTGCACATTATTATTTTTTTTAACAGTATATTCAAGCCTAACTAAATGTACTGTTTTTGATGATTGTTCTTTTACTTTGTTGGCAGTTATCAGCTGATATGTTAAAAAGCACACAGAAAAAAATTCATATTTCGAATTTTTATTATTTACAGCGAACTTACAGAAAATATAAAATCATGATATCAAACTGCATAATATTTACATTTTATCTGAAATGAGGGGCCAAATTAGATTTTTCAGCTCGTGTTATAATCTCCGTTTGGGGAGATGTTTCTTCCTCTATTTACCATTTTTCTTAGCCTAATCAATTTCTTCTTCGATTTAGTTGTATGGCTTAAATAAGGCATCTACTATATTCTTGGTACACGAACAATCTGGCGGTTCTACCACAGTAAACTAATCATTGAAACCAACAAAAAAAAAAAAAAACAGGAATATTCTAAAAAAAAAATAGTGATTCATTCATTAGCAGTTTTTTAGAATTACATTTAGTTTTTTTTAAACAACGAGATTTAAGCAAAAGTATGCTCAGCAATGAGATTTACAAAGAAAATATTTTTTCATTAAAAAAAAAAAAAACAATAAAAATTACTTTCACAAGCAAAGTAGTAATATTTAAAAATAAAACAAGAATAAAGGAAAACTTTTGTAAAAGGAGCCACTAACAAAAAAGTAAATCTTAAACAAACTGTTTACAACGAAGCTAAGTTTGAAAACTTTAATTAACCAAAACTTTATAACAAACTATATTATTCCAAGTTCCAAAGGAAAATAACTGCATCTTTTATGAATAAAATAAACCTAACATTAATAAATGAAATAACCTTAAGGGTAATAATACATTAAGAGAAGACAGAAGGAAAACATTTTGATTCAACAAAATACACATTCAAGTGAAAAAAAAACAAAAAAACAGTTAAGTACTTCGGTCAAATTGTATATAAATTGAGTCAGTCGTGACTCACGCAAGTACGAGTAGTAGTCAAACTTCTCAACAGCTAATACTCCAATGCACTTGTACGGTTGAAACTAACTCATAAAAATGTATGTGCATAGTAATAAAGTAATTATTTATAATTACTTAAATCAAATATCTAAACATAAGATGAATAAATACACATTTTTGTTGCCCTTAATTTTTAACTTAGGACTGACAGTGGAATAATTTTTTTTATGGTGTATCTTTGAGCTAACGAAACATTTAATTGTCTGGAAGATTTACTTTATTTAACAAAGGTTAAACGAAAAAATTTATTAATAAACATTTTTTTTATTACTTATTAATTCGAGTTATTCTAAGTTCAATAGTAGTTTTCTAACACTTAAAAAAAAATAAGAAGTAAATTTCTGTTCCCAGAATGTTTGTAAGATTTCGATTATGACGAAAAGCCGTTTAATAACTGACAACGGTGAAAAAATCTGTTCAATCTCTTCACCGATATACTAGTTGCAAATACTCCTTCCAGTTTTACAGTAAAGATCGTATCACAAAAATTAAAATAATTATAAAACGAAATATTTTATAATCTGGATTTATAAGATAATTTGGAAGTTACAGTAACAATAAAAATATATTTAAGTTTAACATAGTGAATGAGTCCTATGTTGTAACACAGCCGATATATTCTATATTAGATAGAATTAATAAATAAAAAAATCATTAATAACAAAAGTATTCAGGAAAAAAAGGATCACTTCTATTACTTTACTATCACATGAAAAATTGTAACAAGCAATGAATTTTGTTACAAGGCAATTATGCCAAAATAAAAAAACTTCTTATCATAAAATAACAGAACGAACGATTTTTTTTTAGGTTGTTATTTTTATGTTGTTAAACTGTCGTGACTAATCCTTTTTTACTAATACTATAGATTTATAATTTTTGATACGTACAGATGAGGAAGGAAGATATAATTTTGTAAGCAAATAATTTATTAAGTTTATTATTTGAAAGAGAAAACTAAAGAATAAGATTTGACGTAATTCATACAAACGTTTACAGGTATTTAATAGTTACTGGATACTGACAAAGAAAACTAATAATTTAATTACGTTAAATTAAAAATATAGAAATTTAAATTTACTAGTATCAACGTAAACAGAATATGGCAAACGTATTCCTCACAGAATATTTCTAATAAGAAAAAAAGAATAACCGCTTTGATGGAAAAAAAATTTTCCTGAAAAATAAAAATGGTAAGAAAGTATTCAAACTGTATTCATTGAATAACCAGACACCATTTTAAATTCTAATTCATCTGATATATTTATACACACAGTAGAATAAAGAAAGTTCTTGTAGCATATATTTAGTAGTATATGAAACATAAATAAATCTATTTTTCGTTGTATTCAATATCATATAAAGAAAATGAATTATACTTAATCAAAAATTCAGGGGTCTGTACAGAAGGAGAAAGTACAAACTATCCGTACTTAGACTTTGTACTAACAGTAAAAAAAAATTACCAATCTTGGTTTTTAAATTTTCAACATTTTCAGATAGCAGGGTCCAACCCACCCGGTTGGTCTAATGATGAACGCGAAATCAACTGATTTCGAAGTCGAGAGTTCCAACATTCAAATCCTAGTAAAGGCAGTTTACTTTTATGCAGATTTTAATAATAGATCGTGGATACCGGTGTTCTTTGGTGGTTGGCTTTCAATTAACAAACATCTCACAAATGGTCGACCTGAGACCGTATAAGACTACACTTCACTTACACTCATATATATCACCTTCATTCATCCTCTGAAATAAAACCTGACGGTGATTCCTGAAGGCTAAACAGAAAATAGATAGTAGAGTCCCGAATAAATAATAAAATCTGATATAAACATTACTTTAATTGTGGTTATTTGATTTTGTTTTGCTATATTGGCTCAAACATTTTAAACTCTATTTGCTACTAATGAGGTATTTTTATAAAAGGGGATTGATTAAAATAATTTTTTTTCAAATAAATCAGATGAAAGAATACAATATCTCGAAGAGATTAGAGTTCATGGAACTTTTATCAAGCGTATTTTCAGGTGATGAGATTGTGATCCAAGAAAAAAGTACCTCGATATTAAAACAGGAAGTTTATGATTTCTTTACAATTTTACAGTATCAACCTATCGAATTATTGTATATGAACATTGCTTGAACTTAAATTTTAATGATTTTTATTTATATAATGACTTTTATTATTTTATTTAGATGAAAAAAATAAGTAAGACATATTTTCAGTTTATCAATTTTTATTTTTACCTTTTAATGATATAGACAGTTTTTGTTACGTTAAAAATTAATAAATAATATGCAAAGAATGAGTTACAATAAAGAATCGCTAAAATAAATCGAAAAAATCGTTTAGAAACCAGATTTAATCAATTTGAAACCAGATGACCATTTGGAAAGAGAAAGCATTTTTACAGTCAAACTTCAATATACCTTTTTTAATCTATCATATCGAGTACTTACTTAATCAGTTATCTATTATTATCGCTATAAGTTTTTCTTTTGTTTATAACTTACTAATGTTTTGGTTGTTTACTTTTAACACTAATTTTTCAGTATCCAGCAAACACATGATCGTTTAAAAATGGAAATTACCACATAATTTTAGATTTTAATTAAATTACTTTTACAGTGTTTTTGGATGTTTATCATTTTTGAATTTATAAAAATATAATTCAATATTTAAACACAATTATTTGCTACAATCAGGAAATACGATCCTACCTAGTCGCTAAACTCTTTGATCGATAGGTTTTAAATTTTGATGTATTAATATTAAAATAAAAACAACAGAATTTTCATTTCAATAAATTAAATTTTGACTGTAATTATATTGGTTCTCTTTGATATTAATTACCAGCACATTTATTAAACATTTGACAAATGTGCTGCGGCGATGTATTTTCTTCTATTTTATAACAAAATGTCAGAAAATAATTAATCATTATCCGCAAAATATATAATATGTATAATGTGTTTCTCTTCTCTCAATTAATGATGAACTGCATTAATGCATTACACTATTATTTGTACTGTGTTAGCTAATAGCTAACGGTATGTAGTAGTCCTGAAGAAGAGGAAGGGGAGGCGAGCGTACACTGTAACGGAGGAGACGCCATATTCAAATGGTATGAATAATAATCGACCTTATTGACAGGGAATGTTCCATCTCATCGCTTTAATTGCCAACCAATTATCTTATAGTCAGTCACCCAATAGTATAAGTCTTGTTACGCACGTCGGATGATTGATTCGGTATACATACAACACGTGTCCTCTGTGATTTCATAACGAAAAAGAACAACTAAGTTCCAGCCGTTGCTATTTCATAAAACACTCAAAAAAAATTATATTTTATACAAAATTAAACCTTATTTTCCGTATAATTTTAAGAAAAATTTATTAAAAGAAAAGTGGTTTATTATTTTATAAAAATACAAAAAAAGACGATTTCAAGCCTTTATTCATAAATGGGGTTAAATTTCCATACCATAATGTCGATTAAATATTTGTGTAACATATACCTATAGATAACGTATATAAGTACATTGACTATTTATTATTTTCATACATAAAATTTCAAATCCTTCTTTTCCGTTATTTCGAAATCAATAATAATAAGTAATAATTTTTTCTATTGTAGGTAAAAAATAAATTATAAATAAAAATAATAAATCAATCTCCATGGTTAGAAAGGTTCACAGTTATGTTTTATGAAAATTTATAATAGAACAAAATGAAATTCAATTATATATAAAATAAACAACATAAAATATTATTTTGTTTATTTAATGCGGATTTTTTTGTATAATCGAACTCTGTGACATTCGTATTTATTTAAATGTTTGACTAACAAATAAAAACTATCAGGAAATAGAAAGAAGTAAAGAAAATAATGAAGAATTAATTACATAAAGAAAAAACAAGACAAAATGTAAATGCTCATTTTATGTGTTTTTTTAAAGAGAATTCCTATGTTATGAGATGATATATCAAGAGATGTAACTATGTTATGTTGACTTATTTACCAACTAAATAATTAGCAGTTAGCATATTTTTCAGCAATTGTTTTGCTTTTAGTGTTCAAAAAAAATTTCACAATTACTCGTACTGTACAACTACACGGTAAATTTAAGTAAACGAGTCTAACAAAATGTAAATCTATCTATCTATTTCCGCTGGATCTAAGCCTCTTGTGAATTTTGATCTCAAATATCTTCTTAACCAACTCTCTATTATTTCCCAGTCTTCTTCAGCCTCTTATGCACACTAATGTTTCATCACTCGTGACTACATAGACCTTTCTACCTTTCGGTTCTTCTTTCTTTCGTATTATATCAGTTTCTAAATTATCTTAGAATTCTTTGTACAACTGCTTTTTTTTAATATGTTTCACCCAGTTTAACCCAAGTTCGGTAGATCTGTTTGTTTGCTATATTAAAACCCTGAAATAAATGGTGATAGACAAAACGATACGTTAATTGGTACACGATTAGAACTCTCTGTTAGTTGAGCATCTACCGAAAAAGGTAAATTTTTAACATCTACGTCACGGATTGTCTTAGATTTTAATACGAAAATTTTATATAAAACAATCTTTAAATAATTTTGTAAAAAAGTAAAGAGAATTAAAAAAAAAGTAAAATTACATCAAAAAGATGGAATATCCACAAATATTATTTTCATACTTTAACTTGTCAATAAAAAGTGACAACAAAAAAACATGTAAAACCTATTTTAGACACTCGTCCACGAGCAAGCGTGCACATAAACATACACACAAAAACCTCAGCACATAGGGATTCAACTCTAAGGTTTATTAAAAAAAAAGCAAACAATGCTATTACTTTAAAAATAATTGCGTTCATTTTCTAAAATATTTTAAAATAGAATGCGCAGTTTATGAAATAAATATCTTGTTGGTTTATTTGTTTAGTTTTTATCATTATTATTTTAGAGAGGAGGAAATTGCTGGAATCATGAGAGGCAGAGGAAAATTGGATCGTATATTTTAGAAAATAACAGACGTGAAATCTCATTATATTTTTATCCCTAGAGTGCACCCCTGTTCTTTTATTTTTAGAAGCACGCTTTGGTTTTCTTTGTCTTACAGTCATACTAATATTTTTGTCTGCGTTTAAGTGGGTGTTATTAATAGTAATGTATAATAATCATTATTGTTATTATTATCTTCATTATCACTGTTATTGAAAAGAGAGAAAAAATGTTATTCATATCATTTATCTTTATTCAATATTTTACTGAATAAGAGAATATTTTATAAGAGAAAATATTATGTATGTTTATTTATAAAATTAATAGAGCTAAATAATTAGGGTTGAAAAGATGAAACACCTGTATTGTTGAAGAACCTTTAATGTATGAAATAAATCATTTCATTAAAAAGAAAAAAATCAACATTTAAATTATCTTTTTAGATAAAAAATTTAAGTAATGATAAAAATAAAGGGAAACAATTGAAATTATTAAAAAAAGATTTAAAAAAAAATTTAGTTAAGTGAAAAATAACTTGGTCAAACAATAAAAATATTATTTTAACAAATAAAATCTTGAGCGAATTAAAAAATTCACATTTATTCTTATCATAACCATGTACGTAAAATATATATATATATATATCATTAGTTTCAGATTACGTTAATTCTACTTTTAAATTAAAAACCAAAACTCCTGTTATACTTTTACCATTAGTGGTAGAAGACAACTGAAGATATTACCTTTGGGCTGAAGATATTAAAAATATAATTTTTTAAATATATTTCCGTCTGTCATCCAAAATTTAGAAATAATTGACTAAAGTTTGCTACATTCGTAATGTACAGACCAACTTTTCTCACTTAAAATTAAACTCGGCGATTGAAAAGTAATTCTGTTTTACAAAATTAAAAAGTAAAAAAAAATCTGATTTGGACACCACATGACTTCCTTTACACCTATGAAATTACAAATACAGTTTTTTTTTAATTGAAAGGTACATAAAATTTTATTCTATTAAAAACTTCTGATACTTTTTCTTTGTTTTTTTTTCTTATTGAATTATTATTCATTGTAAAAGTTTTTTTACAAAAGTTTTTATAAAGTTTTTTACAATGAGAGATTAAAAATTATTAATAAATCAATATATTTAAATTAAAAAAAGAGGTAAAAAACAAAAAAAGAGATAAGTCTAATTCGAACTGATTTGCCTTCCCCTAACATCCAAATATTTGATTAATTAAAATTTTATTTGGCTATAACTCTGGAATCAATAAAAACAAGTACCACTTATGATATATCGTTGAAAAGATCTCAGTGAGAGCTTATTACTGCAGTTAAGAAAAAGTGCAAAATCCAAATGTTTTGCATTTTGGGTTTTTTGGACACTTTTGGTGCAGTCGATTGCAATCAAAAATGAAGGTGCACAACTCGATGTTACAACAGTCCTAATCCAAAATTTCAACATTCTACTGCTAACCGTTTTTTAGTTATGTGAGATACGTACATACGTACGTACAGACGTCACGCCGAAACTAGTTAAAATGGATCAGGGATGGTCAAAATGGGTATTTCCACTGAAATCTGAAAATCGAAATTTTCCGCGATCACAATACTTCCTTTACTTCGTACATGGCAGTAAAAACTGAGAATTTTTAATGTAAATATGTTTCCTGATTTTTCCTTTATATTATGTATACTTATATTTCCACGCTGAATTTCAAATAACAATACGTAAATGGTTTTCAGTGAAAGCCTGATAAAAAAATAAATAAATGTAAGCGTAATAAGATTAATAAAAAAAAAAATAATAAAATACTCATGTCTGAGAATAAAGGGTCCGTTATGTACAACTAAGCATAAAAAATTTAATTCTATCCGATATTTATTAAACATCGGATAGAATTAAATTTATAAGTTTAATTTATAATTAAATATATAACATTATTGGAATTTTATTTCATCGACAAATAGTTTAATGCTACCATCAAATCCGTTATTGCTTCTTCAAGTCTATCGTTTCATTATAACTAGATAAAAATTAATTTCTGGAGGCAAATATTCGTTAATTATCTAAAATAAACTAAAAAATATATTTCAAGTATTTTTTGCAGGCCGTCAATCCCATTAGTAAATAAAGGAAAGAATCTCCTATTAGGGATATAATTATTACTGGTTATTGGTTAGTCTAGGATGAAAAGCCTTAAGCAATTGACGAGAGATCTGTGCTAAGTTCATCAGCGTTACTTTTTTTAAATAGTTATCACACCTACTCTTTTTACATTAGAGGTAAGGGTATTTTTTAATTAATTAAATCACTATAGTTAATTTTCGTCGATTTACTGTGATAAAAATCTTTTAAGATTACAGGCTGTTTTTTAAAATAGATCACAGATGTTATTTTCCTAAATTTAAAAGTCCCTTTCTGGTATATTTGATAACATCATAACTTAAAACTTAAATAATGGCTGCTTAAAAAAAATTGTAAAGAACAAAACATCTTTTTAATAAACGAATAAATAATTACAGAAAGTATAAATACATAACCTGTTTTCTTCTTTTTTTTTGTAGCAATAAATTAGCAAACATGCATGCAAAGTTATAAACTAAATAAAAATGAATCGAAAAAACTGCAAGAAAAGTTTTGACTTGGTTTTCCTTAAACTTTATCAGAATAAAAACTTTCATTAAAAGTTAAAATATTACTTTAAATATTTAAAAGTAAAATTAAAAAACGTCGGGTCTAAAAGTTTTCTATTCCGTTTGTTTACTTTTTAACGAATCGAAACAACGTTAACGTTAACTCTGATTTATGTTTGCTTTTTTAGCACGCGTGCGCGTGCTACAGAAGTGCGCGCGCGCTTGTGTGTGTTGTAACAGAACTCTCACAAATTAACATATGAGCAAAATACACACTTATGCATCTATACAAACATACACTGCTTAATTATTCTGTAACATTATATCTGTAATGTTAGCCCAAATATAACAAATCGAATTTCGGAAAAAATCATCTGTCATTACAAAACACTAGATCCAAAAAGGAGGGTATAAAGTCATTTATCCGAAATGACTTATCCCAAATTAAATTTGGGAGCTTAGAGGAATCGTTCAAATAATAAAACATAAATAATAAATGATAATAATAAATAATTATGATAAATAAATGAATGATAAATAAATAATTATAATTATAAATAATTATGATAAATAATAAAACAAATTTAACGCCGTCGAATTTTACGATAATTTTAAAAATATTAGTTAAATATATAACAAATGAAATGGTCGATGACTTTACAATAGGTAATTCAGTAGTCAACTGGCACTTCATTCCATAAAAAATAAGTAAGAGTATCAGCTAAGCCAAAAGTTTCATATACGATTGTCTGTTATTAAAGAAAACCAGTTTTATATTTTTATATCATTACACCAACGCCAGAAAGCAATAACCGATCAGATTCTTGTAACAACTGCTCAAAACATAGCAAATAAAAAACATATATAGTAAACAATGTAAAAGTTGTTTATTGTAAAATCTTCCTAAAATATCACGGAAAAAATAACATTGCCAGTAGTAATAAATATGATAATATATATGACAAAATAATAAACATGAGCGTTTACTGTAAAGCCTCTTAGAATGTTAAATCAACAATACGACCTCATATAAATAAGATTGATTTATCTATGATAACTTTATAGATACAATTTTTGCAAAAAAAAAAATAGAAATTTTTATTGTGAAACCAAAAATGGAAATCCTTAAAAAACTGAATACTACAATAAAAAGGAAGAAATACTCTTATGTTACGGTGTGTGGTCAAAGTATCACCCTCTAAGAAAAGGCAGAGTTAATCCAGGTCGTAATCACAAGCTATACAGTCGATATGTCTGGCAGATGGAACATATTCGCGAGTGGGCGTCTATCCAACTCGACTTCAGGGCTCTAGGAATGTACCAGCCGCTCCCCAAGCGGTCATCGCCCCAGAACAGCAGTACAGCGACAACTAGCATCGTCTAACGGTCGCTATGGCAACCTGTTCTAATTAAATTCTTTATTATATTAACTTATTTGACCTTCACGTTCGACATAACTTATTTCACATTGAAATCTATAAAATATATACACAGATTACTTCCTGCAAATTTTTACTTGTGGTAATTTCCTTTTCCTGTGGTCTTTTCTTTAAAAATGTAGCAAATTCCAAGAATCGAAAAAAAAAATTATACACAAAGTTTTTTTCAAGAAATTATCTTTAGAGATAAAATATTCATTCTAAATGAAAATCTGTTTCGCTTAACAAGGTAGATTTTATAATTTGAAAATTCTGGTAATATATAACCGTAAAATGGACAATTTTTTATTTTTGATATAAAGCTTTTTTTTTTTTAAAGTTAAGAAATTATTTACCGTTTATTCTCTAAAGGCAAAGTAAACATTGCAAAAACCTGTGAAAAAACCGAGAATAGACTACAGTTAGTTAACGTACCAGAAGATAAATTAAATGATAATTAAATTTATCATTTAAATAACAGAAATAATAATTTAATGATATAATAAATTATTTTATTGAAAATAATGAAAGGAATGGGAAAAAATCACCCTGAACATGGATTTGAAGGCATGGAGGTAATACCCATCGAAACTTAAATAGAATACTTTAAGTTAAGGCAATATATGTTACAAACGTAAAGGCTACAATGTGTTACATTATAACTACTTTATGCCTAATTTACAAACTGGACTAAAAAACTGATGAAGTAATAACATTTAGAAATGCTCGTGACAATCATATACATAAATATATTTACTTACTTAAATATTTATTTATTTTACTTATATTTACTTATTTAATTTGAGATTATTTACTTTAAACAGTTGAAAAATACTTTTATTTTAAGTTTTGTAAGAATAATTTCTTCCGAATCTTGTTAATTCCTTCCCATGCTACCACCTTTGTCTTTTTAATTTCCATCCATTTAAAAAAAAATTATTCCGCGAATAAAATCCCTTTCTTATTAATTTTGCCGACAAGATTTGATATCAGAACATATTTATTGATGCTGCTTCTTGGTTTAGAAAAACAAAAATTCCAATGCTAGGTATATAAGCTATAATAAATATCTATGTATCATCATGAAATTTTTGGGTCTGCGGATAAATAAGATGTAATTCGTTGTCACTAGTTGCAATGAACATATTAATCATTATGAATCAATTATTGATATTGGCATCTTAGTTCAGATATTACCAGGTTAAATAGGATAACAGTCGAAGAGCTGTGAAAATGATTTTGCTCGACCGGTTATAATTTCCGCCGGGTGGATTGACTTGTGACGGTGATGCCACCAGCCATCAGACCTTTTTTCTCAACTGAATAAAATGGCATACCATATGCCATTTTATTCAGCCTTGGTAAGGCATTCAGCCTTGGGGGACGGGATGCCTTGGTAAGGCATCCCGTCCCCCGGTCGGAATTGAAACCGTCTTTTTAACGTTATTTAAATGAATACTTCCCTTACGTTAAAATGAATGATACTTCATGGCACCCTGTGTGGAAACTGCCCTTTAATAGTTTTATTTTTTATTGATGTAATCTTCAATGAATGACACATGATCTGACAAGGTACAATGACCTGGTTACTCAAGGTACAATGTGACAAGGTAAATGATCTGAGGTATTCTCCTCAGAATGACCAACAGATATACCATCAAACGTCAATGATCCCAAACTTGAGTATCCTTTGAGAATTCCTCAAAAAATCCAGGTATTACTTAATTTTTGAGGGCATTACTCAAAGAAAAACCATTATGAAGGTCTGTTGATGCTTGATGACTTATCAGCGGGCCACTCCCAAAAGAATTTTAAAAAAATCACCTAAATCCATCCAGTAGAACACCCATACGAAGTGGAATAGGTATTCAGCAAGCATTTTACCTGTGGTAGGAAAGGAAAGAGAGAAGCATGGTGGTTGGGAGTGAGACGTGTAATAAATGGAATAAGTTTTTAGCCGATTTTTAAAAATATATAACATTACTTTCTAGTAATAAAACTGTAAAGCAGCAAGGCGTCATTAGTAAATTAATATAAAAATGTGACGAAGAGTTTTAAATAACCTTATTTTAGATTTTTTTGGGGGGGGGGGGGAGAAGAATGAAAGGAAATCTAACAACAGCTTGCATTCGTGTGGAATTAGATCTCGATAGAGATCGTAAACTGGGTTTATGTTTTTCACAAACGAGAGAGATAGAAAAGAGAAAGATAGATTATAAGGTGGTCTGAGGGGAAAAGCTCAGAGGAAATAGAAATCGGATAATATCCGGGCAGGGCTTGAAGAGATTTCAGTGTCTGGATTACATTGAAGATGACCTGTAAGCAGTAATCGATAAAGTTACGTATGTCGTAATACGTAAGAAAATACCTTTTTAGTAAATACTGATCGGTCTTCTCCAATCTGCCGGTTAAAATCTCATCACATCTCTTTATCTGAAAGTATTCAACTAGCTTATCAAACACTTTAACCTTCTAATTTAATAAAAAAATAAATTACCTAAACTAGCTTCACATAAAAAAAAGTTCACTGCTTCCATACCGTTAAAATATATCCATATAGTTCTTCACGTTTAAAGTAGCTGGCTGATTATTTTATGAAGTATTCATTAACACATTCACGTATATTTGTAATTTATTAGTTTAATCACGATAAAAAATTTACACCTTTCCCAAAGAAAATCAAATTAAAACAGAATAATAGTAATTTAAATAATTTATAAATTATTTTATTTACGAACCTCAAAGTATTTTTTTAATCTAAAATTAATGAAGAATCAGAAGTTTTTCAAAAAAGTAGACAACGGTATAATTCGCAACTCTTATCAAAACACGGGACAATAACCATACATTTATAATTATTTTCCATTATTCCCGTTCAGAAGAGCGCGTAAACTTGAGCCAATCATGGTTTTACCTACTTTTCTTTTCTTTTCTAACCAAAACCTCTTCATCCGTTCAATATGTTTCTTCTTCCTCTCCACCGTCCATCTTCTTCTATCGTTTCTCTTTTTTGCTATTGTTCAATTTTCTTATGTTTAATTTTGTCCCTAAATTTCCTTTTGTTTTCTTGATTGAAATGTCCTTGATTTCTTTTTCCAGCCGTTCCAGGTCGTCTTGGGTTTCTTTCAACCAAATGGTCTTCAATTTACTCGCCTTGACTATGTTGAAAATTTTCTTAGTGAGTATCTTCACCCATCCTGCATAAGTGTCTGTAGAAGTGTAGATGTCTTTTTCTAAACTTGTTGGTGATGAAGTCTGTGTTTTCATATAATTTCTTTGTGGGTCGTTTGATCCAGGTTCCGTCTCTGAGGACCGCACATGTACTTTTCTCTGAAGAAAAGTAAAGGTAATTTTCTTTTCTTCTGCTATACTCTTCATAGAATATACCGTTCATTATAAAACCAGTCCCTACAGTAAACAAAGTAAAGGCATCATATTTGCATTTAGACGGGCTTATAATGCAATGCTTAAGAAATGTTACTTTGGCATAAACGATGCTAACAGAAGCTACTTCAACCCTTTCTATTTCTAGGATGAGACGGTTGTCATTTTGAAAAATGGCTATACAATTTCCCAGGTTCCATACTCGATTATCTGTTTATTAATCGTAAATTTAATATTTATTTAAATGTTCTTACTGTTTTCAATTCTCTCCGTTATCGAGTTGATTAAACGTAGATGTCTTTCCATATCATTCACCACAATATAGTTTAACTTTGTATTAGATTCTTCTACAAACTTCTTTTTCACCAATTCACTTTAAAATCTTTTCGTTCCTAATTTATTTGACAAATCTAATTTTCAGTATCATAATTAAAACCAACATTATAAAAGTCAGTATTATTTTAATTTTTAAATTTCATACTTCATGAAATTTCATGTTTTACTTTCATTAGAGTGTTGTATAGAGAAATATTTTTTTTAATTTTATATCCTACATAACGATATTCTTCATTTGCTGATGTTTTATATTTCCTACCTAGAGACTGAATGAGTTTAAAATTTACAATAACGTTAATTTTTTTTTTAACTTCCCCATTTGTTTAATATTTTACCGGTGTATATCGAACAATATTTACATTAATGTGTGGGTAAATGTATTCTGTATTTATGAAAAAACAGACAGAGCGCAAAATAAAAGGTAGATTATTATAAAAACAAACTCGTTTATTAAAAACAACAATATTAATTCCAGTAATTAATTAATAAAATGTAATAGTATTCTGATGAAGTATATTAGAAAGGATTTCATCACACACAATACAGAATAATGCTGACAATGGGTATCAATTAATCCTATTATATATTAACCAGTAATCTTCCATTGAACAACAACAATGCAATAAAATGTAACTCAAATAACCTAGATAAAACAACATAATTCAAAATCATATTAGATGTAATAATAATTATAATAACCCAAATGTTGAAAATTCGGATGAATTAAACAACTTACTCCAGCGTGAATGTAATTAAAATGTATTATTTTTTTACATAACGTTCACAATTGCATGTGTGTATCTCTTTCACAGTTTTATGATTTTTCTGTTAAAATATTTATCAACCCTTATTATTTTTACCTGTGTAATCAAAGGTTTACGGACCGTATAATCAATCCATACTATCACTTGCTACAGACAAATCACAAAAAACATAAAAATATAATAAATGAATCTGGAAGCACCTTATTTCATCGGCTTGCTAGCAAAAGAGCTAACGAGAAACATTTTTATCATCTTAATCTTTACTTCTTTTAATAATGTTTAATGTATTGTATTCCTCCTATTTCGTTCAATTAAAAAAAAAAAAATAAATTCGTAATTGTGTTCGTATTAAAAAGGTATTTATATATTTACACACGATCAAATCGTCGTATTGAGGACAACGTTCTGTACTATACGGTACGGGTATAATTTGACGAGGGATGGTGTGTCATACCGTCACATATCAAATAGATTAGCAAATATTCATTACATATAAATAGATTAAATACATTATTATAAGCATTAGAATATATAGATAACAAATGTAATGGAATCACATATCGCTTACACCAAAACTAAATTACAACAGTATTTATATTAAAAGCTTGTGAATATTTTTTTCATAACAATCATTAAATTTTTCACTTTATGTAAAATATAAAATTCCATTGTACGATTACTTGGATAGAATATTCAACCAAAAGTCAAAAAATGAAAAAAAAGGTTTATGCTCGGTAAGTATTTACGTATTTATTAATGAAGATGAGATGTAATATCTTTAAAAAGTGATGTTTTGTAAGAAAATTTTAAAATGATTTTAAACTTCCGTTTACATAAAATAATTCCTAAATTCAGCAATTAATTTATTAGTTACGGAATGTCTAACAGCGATAAAAACCGGTGAGTGGTGTTATACACGATACACTAATGGTTTCTTACGCCTCTAGTCTACATGCGATTAGAAAGTTTTTCACCTCATCTGGAATCAAAAATGGAGATTAAAATTTACATTTTAACGTTTATTCCGATTACTTAATTCATAAAGCGAACGACATCCGTTATAGTTATTTCATACAAAACAAATTGTCTAAACCAAAAGTTACGAAAAATTTTATAAACCATTGATAACATTTCTTACTCTCTACAATCCAATAAAAACCTGATTCAAAGGTTCTACCATAACAAGAAAATTTGTAATCGAATTTCAAGTGTAGATAAAAAATAAGTATCATAAACGCATGTAAATTTTATTTATATTTTTAAATATTTAAATATATTTAATATAAAGAAATTAAAATGCTTTCCATATCTAGTGATAATCACTGGATTATAATGTGATTTTTTCCTCTTTAAATTATTTTAAAAAGTAGCCTACCTCACTTCCCACAAAAAAAATAATTAAAAATTTACGCTATAACTTTTATATACAGTTACAGAACGCCTAATACAAATTTAAAATGACAGCATGTAGCAATATTGAAAAATATTTTGGGACTTTAGTTACTTGAATTAAATAATGCATTCCACAATATAGCCTTGAAATATATTTGTATTCATACTATAAATTTTATTTATTTCAACCGCGTAATATAGTTTAGAAATATAAGATAAGGAAAGGAAAACATACAAACTGTTGTAGATGACCAAACATGAGAAAAAATCACTCCCGAAAAATGTACAATCATTTTCAATAATAACATTATCCTTGTAAGCGCAAGAGAGACGACAATGCAATAAATTATAATTCACTGGTTTCTTGTGCCCTACAAAGAATTAAATATAGTCTCCAATAAGTGATAAAAATGACAAGTGAACTTTAAAAATTAATTAAATACTAGTTTTAATTATTACTATTTTGTTTCAAATTGTATTAATTTAAAATAAAATAATAAAAATGGACTGGCTTATACTAGTGGCTTTTAATATGAATAGGTACCTTCAATAAGTGAGTATATTGAAGTCAAACGAGGTTCTTTAGCATTTCACATCGCACTGGGGTAGTTGAAAGACTACCTATGTGAAATCTCCATCAGATATATAAAAGTATTATAAAATAAATACCTAAAATATTTGTTACGTATAAAAATTACTGTTAACTTAAAAACAAAAAAAAAATTAAGATCAGTCAGACGATTTTGATGTATGTATTAACATCTAAAATTTGAATTTTTGACATTAGCAAAAAAAAAAAAAACCGTTTATCATTTACTGTAAACTGTAATACGATCCAGATAAGCCCATTCATCGTAGATGTAACCTAGCGTTTGTTGGGGCTTGAATAAACGAATGCAATACAGCACACGCCACAGTTCTTTTTGGTAATTCATCATCTGAGCGAGAGAGAAGAACCAAGGAAACGTCCGCCCTGCCGTCAAGAATTACACCTGCACCGACAGAGAATCATTTCTCAGCTTGCAAGCAGTTGCCACCACAACAACGACTGCTATTGCAGCTAACAAATTCTTTTTATACACATGACTCGTGTTTTTCAGCGCAATATCATGTTTACAAACTGAGTCATAAAACGTGTGAGTTTTATGAAGTTCTTAGGAATCTCCTGAATGAATTAGTAGCTCATAACACAAATATTTCATAATATATTTAATATTCCAGATTAGTTATTAAAGGAAAAGGGCCGAAAATGAGGAGAACAGAGTAAACATCATTATTTCTTAATATTAAAAAGATATTTTGAACGCAAAAATCTGAAAATGAAATTAATCTATTTAATTTTGTTGACCTCAGTAGTGGAACGTTAGCGACTCAACCTTGCATATGGAAGTTCCCGGGTTCGTATTCCGGTCAGGTTTGAAATATTCCCATGCATATAATACCAGCATAAATAGTAAGTTAATCGTTAAAACAAAAAGAAGTTACACAAACGTATAACAAGGAGTTATTCTAGTTACACATACACATACTAAAGATGTGTACTAAATATAATGCAAAATATGTTACCTTACATCATCCAGTGGTTTGAGAAATCAGTGAATAATTACGCACATATAATACACTTTTTTTTTTTTCAAAGTTACAACAAAAAAATAAATAAATATATAAATAAATTTCATTAAGACATTACTTTTATCAAATGTGACATAGAACCAGATATAAATATTTGAATGATATTGATTTTTTACTATTTACAAATACTTTTATTTATTTATTTACCCACATCTGACATTTATATTAACATTATATTATACTTTCACTTTTATTAAGAGAAAGAAAATTTATTTATTAATTAGTGTAAAATTTTCTATAAAGAAACCACTTAATAAAAAAAGTCTTACAAAAATATTAAAATCTAAGTAGTTAAAATAAAGAAGACAGCTTTTAAATTTTGAGTATATAAAGATATCGGGTATTTTTATAGTATTTTTCATATGTCAATATAAGAAAAACGTTCGTATAAACATAAGTCCGGAAACGATTAGTTTCCGTTTGTTTGACTTTTGTTTGTATTTCTTAAATAGAAATTCCTATCTCAGGCTCTTAATGGGATATTTTAAAAACAATTTCGTATATGTATTTTAAACTAACACTATACATGAAGGAAATTCATCAGATGTTTCAGTATTTTTTTTTTAGTTTTTTTTTTATTCTAAAGCCGTGCTCATTTTTAAACCATTAGTATCTCGGAATCTATTAACGTAAGTAAATTATAAAAAAAAAAAATCTTTACCATTTTACTCTACTTCACTCTGAATTCAGCGGAAATCATATTAGGTGATACAAAATATTGGAACTTTCAAAATAATTTTTATTATTTACTATAGTAGAAACGTATTTCTAGTGCAATCAATTACATTGAATTAAAAGAAAAAAAACTGAAATAACTAAGCGTATTAATACAGCAAGAAGGTGTTGTGAATGTTTCTGGAAAGTATTTTCATCGAATTTTAAATTTAATAACGGCGACTTGTATTTATACAAATCATGACAAAACGGCTATGCATTTACGGCAAAAGAATCCGAGCAAAAGAGTCGTGTCTCAATTATGAAGCGTGTTCAGATCGTAGACAGCCAAAAAGGTTTATCAGAATCATCCGATGTACATGTCAGATGTAGATTTCAACCGTTGTTGTCATACAAGTAAGTTAGACCGGCATCTGTCAATAGACATCCATCAGAGGAAAGGGTTTAGAAAACAATGAAAATGAGGATCATTGTACAACAGAATAATTTAAAAATATACGTATAGAAATTTTATTATTTTTTATCTGTCATGAAAATATTGACTGATATTTCTCCTCAAGAAATATAAACAATATAAGCTAGCCGCCACACATAAAATAATCTTTACGAATTCCATTTATAAACGATTTTTTTTCTAACATCGATGTACCGGACAATTTTTCAAAATATTAATAACAATTTGATACCTATCATATGAAAAATCTAATAAAACAAACGTTTAAAGAAAACTAATACTATTTATTTCTTCTAAAGTATTTACATTATTAAAAGGAAAACAATTTTTCTTTAAACGACCTAATTTAATGGTACTGATTGGTATAATGACATAAATAAAAAGAAAGACATTCAAAATCAGTAGTGTGTAACAGTTATGGCCTAGTAACATTATTTTTTAAAACGAAATAAAAAATCTTTTTTTAGAATAATCCACTCGAGTATCGAATTCCCACCCTCTCAAATCTGAGATTACTATTTTTGTTGCTGTTCCAGTTTTATCAATTTATATGTGAAACTTAAGTAACGCCAAATTCTCAGAATAAATTGTTAATTAATAGGTATTTGCACATTTTTCTAATGATAAATTTTGTAAAACTAATCAGTTTTTATCGAAACTTATAAGCCAATTAATACATTTATTTTAAAGTAATTTTTTTAAGTTAAAAGTGATTCCTAAAAAAATTAAAACATTAAACTTAAAAAAAAAACATTATATATATATATATATAAAATAGTCCGAAGAATGCCGTGTGTTTGTATGTGTATATATATATATATATATATATAATTTAAAAAAATCAGAATTAAAAGTATTTATAAATACCTGGATTAAACTAAAAGTAAGCTAATATTTAAAAGGATGGTAAAAAAATATATATACTCAAAGGCCCATATAATATTTTCATTACGTATTCAGATTTCTGATAACCATT
This sequence comes from Lycorma delicatula, assembly GCF_047948215.1. Classification (NCBI taxonomy): domain Eukaryota; kingdom Metazoa; phylum Arthropoda; class Insecta; order Hemiptera; family Fulgoridae; genus Lycorma; species Lycorma delicatula. The sequence goes on from NC_134456.1 coordinate 199,692,520, forward strand.
AAATTATCAAATTATGGTGGGTGGTTTCTGCTTTGCAATTTAGCGTTGTTGAAATTTATAAAGCAGAACGTCGTTATCAGCAAGAGAAGGCAACGAAAGGAAAGGAAAAGCAATGAGGTACGATGGCCGGAGTGAATAATGGAGCGTTCCCGAAGAGTCCTTAATTTCCTTCAGCACCTAATGATTCCTACTCTTAGAGTTAGTTAAATGTTTATACATAGACCTACCTAACCCGGTTAGTTGGCTGCTGCTTTACTGCGAGGCTACGGAGGGGATTTCCGCCCTTACTGATTTCCTAATATTATTTGGCGCCACTTAACTACACCGCTCTATATATATAAGTCGTTGAACAATGTTTTATCATCAGACTCTTCCTTCAGTACTTTCCTTACGTTAATGTCTCATATTTATTACCAGCAACCGTTTCTCAGAATGTTCCCAGCTTCCCTTTACTATATTATTAGATATATTATTAATTAAATAGCATACGATGTAAATTGATTATCCCAGATTTATTATTCGCATAATGAATAATAATCTGTAATTTCACAGTAATTGGCAGTAATAATATGTATAATTTAGAGGGTATAAAATATAGTTAGATAATTTAACTGAACAGTAGCCATAAAAAATAATAGTAATACATAAAAAAATTCGGGAAAAACCAAACGCTATTGTCATCAGTTAATCGTTAGAGATAGTTACTAAATAGATAACAAGTATCTATCTAAAGATTTAGGCGAGCCAACAGTCTGATACAGTGGAATGATATGATGTGAGAATGACAAATTACAAGAATACTCTGTTATTTTGCATACAATTTTTAATTCAATTTTATATTTTCATAATGTACAAAATTTAACGTACTTCCAAGTTTGTTTTCCTTTTATATGTGTAAAAAACGTCGCACGGTTCCTATTAATTATTGTTTTGTTCCATTTTATTGTTTATATATTTTTTTGTTGTTTACAAGGAAACATAACGAATTGGTGCGAATAAATTTACAAAAACTAAATTTGATAAAAATAACACATAACTGGACTGTAATTTATAAGGATATAGTAACACTACAACGAGGATCACTGACATCAATTCTACCTACATTTCTACTGAAAATGTTGGATAATTCCTTCGAAATGATCAAGTAAAATTTCAATATAATTTTTAAAAAAATGATTTTAGGCTGTATATTTATTTAATTTATAATCAGGTTAAATCACATTTACATCAAAGTCACTGGATCTTTAAAGCAAATAGGGGTAAGGGAAAACAAGAAGGGTGTTCTTGAAATTGGTATGCTGAAAAAAACACGTGAGAAATAGTAGGAAATAATTTACTGACAGCCACAACACAAAAGTGTATAGTATGTTTTCTATTATTAATATTTACATTTTTATTTAATGTTTTGACAAAGAAAAGATTAGTTATTTTATTCTTATAACTAGAATTATGTGAAAGTAATAAAACAATCTATTATTTTTTAAAGATATATCTATATTTTCAATAATTAATTATTACTTATATAAATAAATGTAAAACGTGAAAATACAAAATTATTGTAATTGCAAACCCAACAAAAATAGAAGGGAAACACCTTAAAATAAATTAATAGTAAAATAAATACAGAAAAGAAAGTAAATAAATAAATTTGTTGGAGAATAAAAAGTTTTATGGAACCACTGGATAATGTTGTAAAGTATTCCATTAGTTCTAGAGAACAACGAAAGGTGCGTGAAGGAGATGTAAGTTTGTGCAAGCAAGAACATTCTACTCATCCCGCTCTTAAACCTATACAACAGAAAAGAGTTAGAATGAAGCTTCTCAGTATTCAGTAGGATAGCTATGCCGGGCCCGGGAGAAATCCTCTGACGCAGACGCCCAATTCCCTTTCAGTCTTGGCGTTTTTACGGGCAAATACATTCTTTCCGAAATATTGCTACAAGGAAAGAAACAGTAAAACCGACATACTATTTTAGCGGTTAGCAAACTTTAAGTATAAAAAATTCATGGAAAATAAAACTTACCACGTTAAAATCCAACTTAAAGTGAAAATGTACACATTTCATAGCCATTTAAAAATTAAACACAAAATAACATGTAAAACAATAACCATTTTTTAAATGAAAAGTATAAATTTTCAACTTTCAAAAAAAAAAGAAAAAAGTGAATTATTATAAACACAATACCTATATTATTTTAACTTAGTGTTAAATTGTTAAATTATTAAATTATAATACATTTTTTCCAAAAAAAGATTAACTGTAGAGTTGTTGGAAATATAAAATAAATAAAAAGAGAAATACAATCTAACCTTAAAGGAAATAAAAAAAATACATTCATGTCTACTCTTTACAACAAAAGAAAGTAAGAAAACTAACAAAGGTATTAATAGCGAATCGTACAAACTGAGACCTAAAAGATCAAAATATAAATATGACCTAGAACAACTAATATGACTTTCTTTTCTGGTTAGCCTCCGAAACCACCCTAAGGTATTACTTGAGAGGATAAATGAGAATGATATGTACGAATATAAATGAAGCACAGTATAGTCTTGTATAGTCTCAGGTTGACTATCCCGAGATGTGTGATTAATTGAAGCCCCAAATAATATGACTTCATATTGTACCTTCATAATATACGTTCAGCCTGGCGGCTGAAGGTAGTCTGGGTGCATTGTCGGACCTGCATGCGTGACCCTGAGGACTGATGCTTCAGATGTTGGGGCCTGGAGCATATGTTGTTTGGATGCACGGGTCAGGAGAGTCATCAGAGGGCCCAATGTCCTACTTCGCGGAGATGTGATGTCTGTTGTTCGGAGGGCCACACGCTGGGGTTGTACAACCCGGTAATAGGTTTTTCATTTCCTTGCTTATCGGATCCTTCGGCTGAAGGATAGAGCTGCTGAAGCGACGAGAGAATGAGGGACAGCTCTCTGCTGAACTGTCATTCGTTTGTGATTGCACAGATGGATGGCAGTGATGAAGCACGGAGACTCTCTTGTTCTCTTCTAGGGGGAATGGAAAAAATTAGTAAATAGTTCCAGCGGGGATACCCTTTTGGGAGTTTCTATTAGAGCAAGAAGGCATCAAGACCGAGTTCCGGCACCTGGGGTGGGAACAGGAACGGCATAGTCGGGCCTGAGGTTAGAGGCAGGCATAACATAAGATCCAACCGGCGAGCCGACCTGTCGGCTCGCCCGTCGTAGACGGGGAGGCTCGTTAAAGTAAATGGACATCCCGGAGACTGTGTCGTGCTTCGTTGTGGAATCCGGTCCGGTGGAGGGGAAAAAACTAATATGACTAAAGGTTTTGATTATTACTTCAATTTTATCATATTATTCATAATTTATAACAAATAAAAATTTCAACTTTTCAGATTTTACATTGGCCAAACTAGCAGAAATTTTCATGGTCACTACTTAAAACAAATAAACTTCTAAACTACTTACAAAAATCCATTTTGTAAACCATCCGCATACGAACAAACAGAAATAATAACACATTATAAAAGAAAAAAAAAAAAAAAACGGACAACAGTGTAATTAAAAGAAATAAGTTAGAAGAGTTTTTATAAATTCTTAACTGTCTAAAAAAAATATATTTTATTCATGATTTTACTAAGAAAACCTTTAATTGGAAGAAGCGTGTTGTTTACATTTAAAGAAAACGTGAAAAAACACGGGTTTTACGACCTTTGCTTGTAGTTTGTTTGATGCAATTTTCGTGCTCTGAAAAGTATACAAAATAATTCTGTAAAATATGTAGTTAATACCCGTTAAAATATGAACCATTTAACACTAACAACATCAAATTTCAGATAATTTCAATTATTATTTTAAACGACATTATACTTTTTACAAACTAAATGATATCTTCATCTACTGCATTGTACCAATATCTCATTTAACAGTAGTAAATAGAAATAAAACAAAATCAGGTATTAATTAGATATCCATGGTTAAAAACTTTACATAATTATAACATCTCAAACTCAGATATATACATTTTTCTTTAGCCCCACTGTAAATACAGCAACAATTATAATATATACATAGAGTATAAATTACGGTATTAAATTTTTAATTTTTTGTTAACTACGGAATAAAATGTTAATAAATAACTTCTTTATGAGTTTAAAAACATCTTAAAATTAAAATTATGTACATAATTTTATTTTAATAAAAACTGCAATAAGAGACAGAATGTATATAGAATAGAAAATATATCTGTAATAATAGTAATAATTAATTATTCATAAAATTATTTAAAACAAATTATAAAAATAAATGAAGGTTTTTTTTTTTATGACGTAATAATGTTTCGAACTAACCACTATCAGGCCTTACTCTTATTATATTGAGTTAATCATTAAAACCAGTTCAAGAAGTAGAGAAGAAAGGATTACATATGGATAAACCTGATTTTACTTTATGTAATGGTCATTATATTAAAATAACATAATATTAATAAGCAGAATGGACAAAAAACGTCGTTCAATATTTCAGTACATGTTCATCCAATTACGCTAAGTTCTATTTTTTTATTTGTTTTTTTTTGTTTCTTAAATAGAAACTGATATCTCAAGAAAGGATGTAATAAAAAATTAGTTTAAAAGAATCAGGTCTTAGCAGAAAATAAAGAAAAATAAGCACTGTTTCTGAAAGTTATGAGAATAGAATATAATATTTATCCACTGATTTATAACTTTTACAAAGAAAAAATAATATAGATGAATAAAAGGACAAATTTGATAGTTAAGTACAAGTATTTGGTAGGTAAGTACATAAAGTCAAAAACATAAAACGAATGCGTTGGTGCGTGGACACACTACAGAAGCGAGGTATCTTACCGAATATTATATACACAAATGATGAAATTTTTTTATTAATAAGCATGAATTAACAATGAAATACACATATTATTAAAAAAAATAACGCGCGTATATGCATAAACCGTGTTTAAGGGTGTGAGAGAGGGAGAAAGCTTACGGAACACGCGTGTCAACATCATTATATAGCATGCACTAGGCATAGTGGGATCAGGTAGTACGTGACGCTTTTTCGTGACGTTAGTTTTTTCTCAGTTGATTCCCCATCTCGAAGCCTCTATTGAAGTTAAGAGGCTTAGCTTCAATTATATTACCTTTCTGATAAAAGCAAAAAATTGATTTGAAAAAATATTGACTGGAAAATATATAGTGATGGGATAAAAATTCAGTTTCGCAATAACTAGATAGAGTATAACAAAAATAATGAAATATGACAGAACGGATAAAAAGTAGGGGTAATATATTAGGATAGTGGAACATAATAAATTAAGATTTGCAGAATTCTGCAGTTTATGTAATAAAATTACAACGAACGGAAAAAGTAATGTAGATGCAGGAAAACTGACTCGTGCTAGGAAAGGGAAAGATTTTATGTAAAATAAAACCAGTCTCTCCTATTATCAACTGCAATCTAATAATTACAAATAGATGTAAAATATGTGTCCAGGGTAGTGCTTATGGTAATAAAAAAAAAAAGAAAAAAAAGTTGTTATACACTTTCTTGCATTGGTTCTTATACATACATTATTCTTATACAATAGAAAAATAATGATATAAGAAAAAATGTAAAACATTAAAAAAAATCATATTTTTTTACTCCAATCGGCTCCCTCACTCCCAATATTGCATCATAAGTATCTTTTTTCACTCACTTGCATTACTGCTATGCCTAGAAAGACATAAAAAAATATTCAATAAATAAAAAGATAGCTTTATTCGATTCTTGGAGAAGAGAAGATTTTCTCTTCTCGGAAGATTTTCTGGAGAAGATTTTTCTTCTTGGAGAAGATTTTTTGGGGCAAATTTAAAAAAAAAATGGTAAAACTAAAATTGAAATGGTAAAAATGGTAATAAGCTCAGTATAGGTACGGATGTACTGAGCTTAATATATAGTGAGGTTAATTTTGAAAAATTATGAGAAAAAATACCCCCACCCTAGAGATATTGACCCCCAAAATGTTGCCAAAATATTGCACCGTAAACATTAGTCCCTGTAAATAATTTCATCAAAACTGGTTCATCCAATAAAAGGTTAATAAGCTTCAAACATATTCACATACTACGTCCGTAGGTACGGACATTACTCGTCTTCTACTTTCTTGTTTTCTGGGGTTCCTGGGTCATGAAACGTCGAGAAACGCAAATATGCCCGTACTCCTTTTTTTATTAACTACCATACATTCCTTCTTGCAGCAAAGCTCTAGAAGAAATTTATGCAATCCAGGATAACATGAAAGTAAAAGAATTAGACTTGTAACAAAACGGATTTATGGATGAATAAAATTCCTACTGAAGAAATTTTAAACGAACAGGTGAAGAAAGAAATTTATGGTAGAATCTTGCGGAGTGATACATATAGATTTCTATTTTTAATTAATTTGATAATGGGGAAAGTTTTTAAAGATAAGAACTATAGTTGAAGAAAAAACAGGAATATATAAACAGACGGCTGATGATAAAGGATGCAATAGATTTTTTGAGCTTAAACGGTTAGCATAGAACAGGTAGGAATCGAAAATAGTGTCGAACAAGTTAAATGATTGATTACTCTAAACTGGCAAAAATAAATCGGACATTTACGTATTAAAAGTATATTAGGCAGCAAAATCTTACGATTATTTAAATTACGGTAAATTAAATTATAAAATTTGAGAAGAAAAGCAAAATAACAAATTTTATTATGACATTACGATATTGAAATTTTACAAACAACCATTTCTGGAAAACGAATTGACGACAGAACATCTTACGTTGAATCAATACTAAAGAAAAAAGGAGAAAGACTGAAATACGAGTACAGTTGTATGTAAATGTGTCGCGACATAGAGACAGGGAGAATAAAAAGAGAGAGACAGAACTAAAACAGAATAAGACAGGATAAAAGGGAAGGTGGAGAAGGACATTGTAGTATAGTATCAATTTAGCTAATGGCTCTTCCAGGCATTTTAAGTAATTGTGTTCTACGGTAGCGTCGCGTTGCAGAAGAGAAAGTATTTGAAACTCTGTGAAAATTAAAAGTTAATTACGGTCCAGGAAATATAAACGAGTGTAATAGTAGTAAATATAATGAGGGACCACTACTGTCCGCTTACAGTTTTACAGGTTACAGCTCCTTTGGGAACAGTATGTCATACATACCTTGCTTTCCTTGCACATTACGTATTACGAACCAAATTCACAACTCTAATACTTATAAATACACCTGCTATCCTACCTCATAATATAGTGCGGCAATAATAATAATAATAATAATAATAATAATAATAATAATAATAATAATAATAATAATAATGAGAATAAAATTAAAGAACATAAAGGTAATTTGAAAATTATTCTACCATTTCAACATGCAATAAATATTCTAGTAAATAAACGTGTAAATATAATTTATATGTACTACATATTATTTTAAATACCAAAGACATGATTATAGCCAAAAGAAGAAACTATGCCAAAAGGTAAAAGAAGTTACCTATTGTAATTACAATACTAGAGGAATGGTGTATTATATTTTTATCTTCTGATAAATAATTTAAATATACATATTATATAAAGTACATATTTTTTATCTTTTAACAGTAATAATCAAATCCAAATGCGTTATAAATATTCAATCAGTAACATGAAAAACATAAACAAAAATAAAGAGAAGTACGCTGCAGTGTTCGTTATGTTTGCATTATTATAAAAAGAAGAAAATATTAAGATAAGGAATAGTAGTGGTTAAGGAAGAATGATTTTCAGTTTCCAATTAATACGGTCCTATTTATTGATTAGACACACATTATTAAATAAAAACGTACATTTGTATAAATAAATGTTTATCTAAACTCTAACATTAGTGATTAACCGTTGAGTTATCAGCGGCAGGGGAAATCACAGGTTTAATCTGAACCCTTCAGTTTTCCAGGTTCCCGCCATGTTTTACGAGTATGGTTTTACATGCTAATAACATAATCAATAATACACCCGCATTCAAAATTTATCATAGTTTGATTGAGATCAACATTATTTCAATGAACTCTGAATTAAGTTAGTCTCTTTTTCCGGAACTTTGATTTTTAAATTACTGAAAAATATGCATACAAATATATATTAGAAAAATGTATTCAATTTATTTACTAATAATTATGGAAATAATATTAAAATTACGTACTACATTCATGTGAAAATTTAAGCCACAGGAGAAATAGTCCACGTATAATAAATAAGACCCAAGCTAGGAAAACATTAAATGTTCAATTAAAACATTTAGAATTTCATTTAAATTATAAAAATAATGCAAGATTGTCACAAAACACTGCATTGAAAGAAAAATATTTATTATTGCTTAAAAATAAATAAATATAAGTGAGTGGAATTACTAGAATCGCACGCATCACTGTTATTAAATTTAGGCCAACTACTGTTGGAATAATACTAAAATTATAAATAAAAACACAATCAACATAAATCTAAATCACATT